>NC_047084.1:149064725-149728475 GCF_902459505.1 Geotrypetes seraphini
AAAATCCCCAAACTGTCATCCTCTGTTAATGAAATGCAGTGTCTGCGTTTCCTATTTGAATAGTTTTCAAATATTTATTTGTAAAACTTGTATCTTAGGTGCTGATGGTCTCTGTAAGGATTAGAGCTTCAGTCCACTTTTGTTTCATACTTATTGATTATTAATAAACCTTTTGAACAAGCAAACACAGAGCTGCTAATTGGCTCCCAAGGCCATACCTTCCCACTCATGAAAGGGGCCTGAAAACATCGAGACACAAGACAAACCAGAATGCGTTATTTGCATTGCCTGGTAAATTATAAATGAAAGAACAGAGCGAATGCTGGAAAAAATAAAAAATAAAAAACGACTTCCAGTCGTTTCCGTCAAACAATGTGCCGCATTTCCTCTAGAATGCTGTTTTCACCCGGGTGAGCTTCTTCAGTAGAATGTAATAGTTTATAGGGAGGTCAGGGCTGAGACCAGCTTTCACTGGAAGGCCGCTGGCTAAGACAATCCGCTCGCCGAGCACTCGTCCGACGTACAACAACTCAGTCCTGGCCACAAAGTTTGCTCTCAGTCAAAAGCAGGGGTCTCAAAGTCCCTCCTTGAGGGCCTAATCCAGTCAGGTTTCCAGGGTTTCCCCAATGAATATGCATGAGATCTATGTGTATGCACTGCTTTCAATGCATATTCATTGGGGAAATCCTGAAAACCCGACTGGATTGCAGCCCACAAGGAGGGACTTTGAGACTCCTGCAATAAGGGGTTGTGAGAGAGAGGCTAAGGCAGGGTTGGGCAACTCCGGTCCTCGAGGACCGAAATCCAGTCGGGTTTTCAGGATTTCCCCAATGAATATGCATGAGATCTATGTGCATGCACTGCTTTCAATGCAGATTCATTGGAGAAATCCTGAAAACCCGACTGGATTGCGGCCCTCAAGGAGGGACTTTGAGATCCCTGGTCAAAAGGGTTTACTTAGGGGGTCTTTTACTAAGACGCGCTAGCCGATTGATTTAGATTTAGATTCCATGGACCGCGTTACCATTTAGCGCTCACTAAAACAACTAGCACGCCTTAGTAAAAGACCCCCCCTTAATTTGTAAGAGTAAGATGGCCAACTATCTACCCAAAAAACATTGCGCTCTGAGAATTCAGCCCTATTAAGGGCAAATGTTAATCCAAAATATGTTGAAAACCAGCGCAATGACTTTTTTATTTTTTAATTCTTTATTGGTTTTTAATCAAAAACAGTGTCATACAAATGAAAGAACAAAAGATATTCCACATATTCCACTATTATTGACATAAATATCATTCAATAATTTCATTTTCCTGCATATAATAATATCGTACTATATCCTAATATACAATACAAATAAAGAATAAAGTTACCCAAATATCACTATCAATATTTATTCCCCTCCCTCCAACCCCCCACCCCCCTGGATGTGTAAAGATAAATAAACCAAAGAAAAGAAGAGATATGATGAAAATACATTATTATGTTTTTACAAATTTAGTCAATGGGCTCCAAATTTTATTAAATACCTCACTAAAACCCCTACATTCTGCGTTAATTCGTTTGTATCTGTATGTAGTACACACATTCACCCACCAAAATGTATAATTAATTCTATCATGGTTTTTCCAATTACTTGTAATCAATTAAATGGCTATACCTGTTAGGATCATAAATAGACGACTCTTATATTTATCTAGAGTGGGTTTCACATGTAAAATTGTTCCACAAATTATAGCCTCATACGACATTGGAACATTTGAATCTAGTACTAAATTTATTTGTCCCCAAATTGACTTCCAATATTTTAATATAAACGGACAAAAATACAGCAGATGATCCAAAGTCCCTATACCAGTATGACAATGCCAGCATCTATTAGATCAGGGATCTCAAAGTCCCTCCTTGAGGGCCGAATCCAGTCAGGTTTTCAGGATTTCCCCAATGAATATGCATGAGATCTATGTGCATGCACTGCTTTCAATGCATATTCATTGGGGAAATCCTGAAAACCCGACTGGATTGCGGCCCTCAAGGAGGGACTTTGAGATCCCTGTATTAGACTTAGAACTATCTATTTTATTTAATTGAACTGGGGTCCAGAAAATCCTATGTAACAAAAATAACCATGTTTGTCTCATAGATGCTGACGCTGTACATTTCAATCTCCAAGTCCAAATTCGTGGCCAATTGATGTGCAGGGGTGGAACTGTGGAACTCACTTGTGGGGCAAATATGAAAATGTGGTGAAAAAGGCACATTTAGGAAACTACTTTTTCCTCTTATTTGTATAAAGTTCTCATTATTATTATTATTTAATATAATTCAGAATATAAACCGCTGAGGTCTGTAATATGGTGATGGGGTATAACAAATGATAATAAACATGTGGAAATCGCAGGGAACGTAAGGTATTATGGATCACGAGAGTGCACTTCAAATTCTACTGCTTACTTTACAAGGCTATCAACGGAGAAAGCCCAACCTACTGGAATAACCGACTAAATCAATCTTTCTCAACCAGACACAGAAGAACCCACTCACTATTCTCCCACCCATCATCCAAAAATGTCAAACGAAAAAAACTTTATACCTCCAAAGCAGCTAAACTGGACAGACAAATCACCACTCTGTTATCTTCAACTACAAACTACAAAACCTTCAAGAAAGATACTAAAACCATACTCTTCAGAAAATACATAAAACCTATCCAGCACGACCAATCCCAATCCAACATCCAACACTCTCTATACCCTTAATACTCTCTAATACTCTTTTATTTACCAAACGTTATCTAAAACCCCATAATTCACCCTATTCCTATCTCCTAAAAACTTCTACTTCCCGTTGATAACTATCTTACCCAACATTTTTATTACCTTAAAAATTTTATGTCATCGCTTATTCTATTCCTTCATATTTTGAATGTAATTCTTGTTTTAGTTTGGATGTAATCCGCCTTGAACCGCAAGGTAATGGCGGAATAGAAATTAGAGAATGACACGGGGAAAAAATCTGTCCCCGTCACTGCACCGTCCCCGGCCCACCATCCTCTGCACCACCCCGTCACCGCCGTTCCCTTCACCGCCCCGTCACCGCCATCCCTTTCACTGCCCCGTCACCGCCACTGCCATCCCATTCACCGCCCCATCACCGTCCCCGTCTAGCACCCATCTTCTTCCCTCCGCTCCCCCATAGTCTGGCATCTGTCTTCTTCCCTTCCAGCGTCTTCTCCCCACTCTGCCTTCCACATTTCCTTTCAGGGTCTGTTCCTCTCTACCCTCTTTCAATGTCTGTTCTATTCTTTTCCACCACCACCCTTCCCTCCCTCCTTTACCATCTGTTCCTTTCTACCACCCTTCTTTCATATCTTCTATCAGTCCCCCCACCATCACTAGCAGTCTCTCTTCTCCCTTACCATGAGCAAATAGAACTTCTGAAAATTGTATTGCTGAGGCATTATTTCTAGTACGCCTTTTTTTCCAGATGGATAATGACATCAATTTTATAATTCTTACTGTCTGCTCTGATTTCATTCACAATTTGGTTTGTGTTTTGTACCTGAGGATTCCATGAGGCATTTAACCTTTTCCTGTCTCTTCTGTGATTTCAAGTTGATTCCTTCAATAATGGAGTCTCAAGGCAGTAGCAGTTTTCTATTTTGGGCTCTTTTGACATTGTTTAAGGGATTTCTTGTACATTTGGTGCTGGTCTTCTATGATGAGGTCACTTCAGAATCTATTTCCAAGGAAGATAAACTTTTTCCCTTTCACCCCCTCCTTCCATGTGTGAGCCGGAACACGCGGTCCCCGCTAGCAAGTAATTTTATATCATTTTCATTCTATTGATTCATAGAAATTAAAGTCTAGATAATGCCAGTCACATAACAAAACATGATTTTACAAAAATAATTCCCTGCACAGTCAAGCCTGCAAGGATTACTAGATGTCTTTCAGCAACTCCCCTCCCTCCCTCCCCCTTACCTTTGTGGCCAAGTCAAAATGATCTACCAACAATAAAATTTTAAAAACACAAAGCACGCAGAGAAAATGTTAATTATCATTTATATTCCGCGGGTTTTCAAAGAGGTCAAGGCAGATGACTTTATGCAATGTCACCTCAGTAACAACTATACAAAAATAGACAAATATTCCCCCTCCCTTTTTACTAAACTGCGATAGCGGTTTTTAGCGCAGGGAGCTGCGCTGAATGCCCCACGCTGCTCTCGACGCTCATAGGCTCCCTGCGCTAAAAACCGCTATTGCGTTTTAGTAAAAGGGGGCCATAGTGCAAAATATAGACAGCAGATATAAATTCTCAAAACGGACACATTTTGATCACTAAGTTGAAAATAAAATAATTTTTCCTACCTTTTTGTCTGGTGATTTCATGAGTCTCTGGTCCTTCTTCTTTCTTCTCCTGCCCCCCCCCCCTCTTTCTTTCTCTCTCCCCCTGGCTCCCCTCTTTATTTCTGCCTTTCTTTCTCTCTCCCCCTGGCCTCCCTCTTTATTTCTCTCTCCCCCTGGCCCTCCTCTTTCTTTCTGCCTTTCTTTCTCTCCCCCTTGACCCCCTCTTTATTTCTGCCTTTCTTTCTCTCTTCCCCTGGCCTCCCTCTTTATTTCTCTCTCCCCCTGGCCCTTCTCTTTCTTTCTGCCTTTCTTTCTCTCCCTCTTGACCCCCTCTTTCTTTCTGCCTTTCTTTCTCTCTCCTCCTGACCCCTCTTTATTTCTGCCTTTCTTTCTCTCTCCCCCTGCCCCCCCTCTTTATTTTTTCCTTTCTTTCTCTCTCCCCCTAGCCCCCACAAAGCCATCGTGCCAATTTCTCCACTTCCACAATTCTTTCCCTACCCTCACCCCCAAGCCAGCAGCCGATTTCTCCCTGCTCCTTCCCCGATGTCCTGATGTCCTGAACTTCATCGGGCAGCAGCAGCATTCACAATTCACTGCTGTTGCCCGCTTCAGGCCTTCCTCTCTGTCGGGTCCTGTCTTCATGAAAACAGGAAGTAGGCAGGACCCGGCAGAGAACAAGGCCTGAAGCCGGCAACAGCAGCGAATTGTAAACGCTGCTGCTGCCCGAAGAAGGTAATGGAGCACCGAGGCAGACCGCTTCTCCCCCCTCCCAGCCGTACCCCCGCTGACCCTCCTATCTACCCCCCCCCGTGAACCTTTCCGACCCTCCCATCGAGAGAAGCAAACCTCCTTTGCGGCTTTCTCCTCCCTCTGCCGCGTCACTGATGACGTCATCAGTGATGCGGCAGAGGGAGGAGAAAGCCGACGCTACTGGAGGGAGGTTTGCTGCTTTTGCTGGGAGGGTCGGAAAGGTTCACTTGGGGGGGAGAGAGATAGAAGGGTCAGCGGGGTTCGGCTGGGAGGGGGGAGAAGCGGTCTGCCTCGGTGCTCCAAGGCTTGGCGCCATTACCTTTTTCGCCCCTCCCGCCCCCCCCCTTGGTACGCTACTGCTCTCCAGCTCTCCTTAGTTTGCCGGTTTTCTTTTTCGGCGACTGGTACGCTTTCAAAGAGCAGCGCATGCGCGGCTGCTCAAAGTTCAATCTTCTGCTCTGCTGCAACTTCCTGTTTCCGGTTGGGTCAGAGCAGAAGATTGAATACTGAGCAGCCGCGCGTGCGCGGCTCTTTTGAAAGCGTTCCGGTCGCCGAAAAAGAAAGCCGGCAAACTAAGGTGAGGTGGAGAGAGGAAGCTGGTTAAACGATCGAGCTGGCGTGCGGGTGGGGGCTGCGGGGACCGCACGATCCTTTATGCCTCACTGCGGTGACAAGACCATTCACCGCTCCACGGGGTGGTGATGGCTTTGTCCCCGTCCCCGCAGAGGCTGCTAATTTTCATTCCCCGTTTTTGGCGGGTTACCCGCGGCTAAACGCAGTAGCCGCGGGTAAACCGCCACCGTGTCATTCTCTAATAGAAAACACTAATGTAATGTAATGTAATGTATTATGTATGTGATATATAAAATGTACAAGGTACATTAGATAGTTCTTTGTCTAATAGATGTTGGCATTGTCATTTAGAAGCAGGAACTTTAGATCATTTATTGTTTCATTGCCCATACATTATGAATTTTTGGAAATCAATTTGGGACCAAATTAATAATTTATTAGAGAACCCAGTGGCATTAACTTATGATACTGTGATATTTGGTATGGATATGAGAGCAAAAAGTCAGATTTCTGCGAATAACAATAAATTATTACTAATAATGACAGGGGTTGCCATTCAACAAATCACATATAATTGGAAAGACTGGAGAAGACTAAATTATAACTTTTGGTGGAATTCTTTATGCCATATCTATAAAATGGAAAGATTTACTGCGTTACAAAAGGGATATTTTAAGAAATTTCAGGATGTATGGAAACCATTAACAAAATATTGTCAGGATTAAGTAAAATTATTTCCCTTATGTTTATCAGTTTATGAGGTAGGGAGGGGGGTATTTTATTATTACATATATCATTCAATAATGGAGTATATGGTTGGGAGGGATGGGAGAGGGATAGGGATAAGAATCTATGTAATATACCAATGATTGTTTATAAGTGATGTATTTATTGTTACTATGAATGAAAAAATATTAACACTTAATGTAATTTGTGAAAATGAATAAAGAATTTAAAAAAAAAAAAAGAGTTTTACCTCAAAATGTACGAGGTCTATAAATTTTTTAAGAAATAAATAAATAACATACTTAAAACACAATTGTTTGCAAATGCCTTCTTCTAGACATCGATTCCTCTTGACGCCTGATATTTTGAGATTCTGTGGGCTCCTTTTACTAAGGTGCGCTTAGCGTTTTTAGCGCACGCACAAAATTACCGCGCGCTAAGAAACATAGAAATAGACGGCAGATAAGGGCCAAGGCCCATCCAGTCTGCCCACCCTAATGTCCCTCCCCTACCATTGCCCTGTGAATAGATCCCTCCTCTTCCTTTGCCCTGTGAATAGATCCCACGTGACGATCCCATCTGGCCTTAAAATCAGGCACGCTGCTGGCCTCGATCACATGTAGTGGAAGACTATTCCAGCGATCAACCACCCTTTCTGTGAAAAAGAATTTCCTGGTGTCAGCTCGTAGTTTCCCTCCCCTAATTTTCCACGGATGCCCTCTTGTTGTCGTGGGACCCTTGAAGAGGAAGATATCTTTCTCCGTCTCTATGCGGCCCGAGAGATACTTGAACGTCTCGATCATGTCCCCCCTCTCTCTGCGCTCCTCGAGTGAGTATAGCTGCAATTTGTTTAACCGTTCCTCGTATGGGAGATCCTTGAGTCCTGAGACCATCCGAGTGGCCATTCTCTGAACCGACTCCAGTCTCAGCACATCCTTGCGATAATGCGGTCTCCAGAATTGCACACAGTATTCCAGGTGGGGCCTCACCATGGATCTTGTCACACCCCTAGCCTTAAAGCTCGGTTTGTGCCAGGCAGGGGTTTGTCTAAACCTATTACAACTGTCAGAAGAGCTGATCAATGTAACAGCCTGGAACAGCCTGAGAACACTCCCTCCTCTCCTACCAACTCTCAGCTGCAAAAGCTGATTGCTGCTCCTAAGAGAGTTAGGCAAAAGCTGCAGGCTGGCCCTCCCCCTCAGAGAACTGGGCGTGCCCGGCTGAACGTAATAGAAGCTGCTCTGAGGGGAAGGAAGTCAGTCTGCCCTGAGCCTGCTCAGGAAGGAGGTATCCAGGACAATGCTCCTGATCCTCACAGCTCTGCTGATGTGGAAATGCTAGAGTTTGATACTGACCCTGAGACTAACCAACCAGCAGAGCTTGAATTTATGGATTGCCAGGAATCTGCAGTTTGTCCTGAAGGTATGCCTATGGAAGAATAATAGGATACATGTTTGTGAAACTTTTGGTTTTTTCTTCCAGCTCAGGTGAGCAAATTGTTTGAACTGCTTCTCTGCAGCTGTTGACAGTTGAGGGAAGAAAGAGAGCAGTGCTGCACTTCTCCCTTTAGGGGAACTTTTGAAAAGAAAAAAAAAACGTTTTCTTTAATTGCAGAAATCTGCTCTGTTAAGTTTACTTTTGTGTTTGAATGCTGAAGAATGAGGAAGTAAGTGTGGGGAGAATCCACTGTACATCTGGATGGGATTGTGGGGCCATTTGGGCATTCTGTGTTAGCAGATATTTTGGTGGATTCGCTTACTCCCCTCCCCCACCAACTCCTTTGGAGCTGGCTGGGGCCAAGCCTATTTTACTCTCAGGCTTGGACACAGCACTATAGGCAGTGCTAATAGCAACCTTGCTAACTGCCTCTCTTTTTGAAGATAGCAGTATTATTTTGAAGATTTATCTTGGCCACTGATGACAAACGTTTTTGTAAAGGGTTTTGGTTACTTACCTGTATGGAGAGGAGAGCTGAGACATACTGGTTTTCATCTACTCTGAGTTTGTCCTGAAGTATTTGTATTGGTGACTTGGAGTGCAGACTGAAGGGAAGTTGGCTCCCAATATAAGCGCCAATAAAAGTGACTGGTAGCATGAACTATAAAACTGACTCTTTTGAATTTTTGTTTTCATACTTTACCAATGAACATTGAGCCCAGCAGGACTTCCAACTTTATGGAAGCACGTCAAGTGTGAGTATTTGTGTGCTTGGACCGGAGCCTACCTTATCCACAGGCGCCGGCAAGACCACAATTGGTATCAGGAGTGGGATAGAGCGCCTCCTGCTGGACATTTGGAGAATTGTTGGGGAAAAAAAAAAAAATTTTTTTTTGATATTATTGGAGGAAAAAAAAAAAATAAGGTTTTTGGAAGAAAAAAAAAAAAAAGTTTTTGGACTTTGGCTAATTTGTTGTGTTAGCTTGTTGTTTTAGTTTATTGTTTTGGTTCCTGTGCGGGTGTGCCCAGTATCCAGAGTCGTACGACGGGGAGTACAGAGGGAACACGCGACCAGAAGGATCCAAGTGTGCCGGTCGTGAGCCTGAGTCGGAGGAGGACCTCAACACTGATAAGAGGACAAAAACGCAGTAGGCGACTGGGGGCCAAGGAGGCCTAAAAACAAAAGGCGTAGACTCACCTTTCTCTCTGGTAAGGTACTTGACCAGGGGGGGGGGGTGAGGGAGATTGGCTACCTCAGTAAAAAGTATCGCACTTGGGTTGGTCTTTCTCTTTGTTTCTGTTTCAGGCCGGGGAGAAGATGGACCAGCAACAACTGATGGCGTTCCTGGCAGCGGAGAGACAGAAACAAAGCGAGGACTTGCAGGCTGTCTTGAAAACCAATCAAGAACTTTGGTACAGATCCCAGGAGCTGTCTCGCCGTCAACATGATGAGATGGTACTGGCCATGGGGGAGCAAACCAAGGTACTTTCGCAAATTTTGCAAAGACCCCCGCCAGCTACGGGTAGTGACTCAGGACTGAGTGCCATTCATCAAACCACAGGAGCAGCTACCCCCCTCTCGTTGGTAAATCTGTGTAAGATAACTCCAGCCGATGCGCCGGATGAATTCCTGGTCGCATTCGAGAGGGTAGCTACTGCTGCTGGTTGGCCTCAGGGTCAGTGGGCGGTTAGGCTTCTACCCTGTTTAGCGGGAGAAACTCTGTCTGCTTTTCAGACATTAGCCCCTGAATTGGCGAATGACTACCTGGCAGTAAAAAATCATATATTAGAATATCTGGGGTATACGCCTGAACATTACCGTCAGCGTTTTAGGGCGACGGTAATGCAGGATAAGGAGAGGCCCAAAGCGCTTGTACAGAAATTAACCAAACTGGCAGAGAGGTGGCTTGGCCCATGGTTGGGGAACCCCAGAGCATTAGTGTTGGAGGTGATACGTGAGCAATTTTTGCAGTCCGCCCCGAAGAACCTGCGAGGATGGGTGCAAAGACAGGGCTGTAAAACTCTAGGCCAAACCCTTGAGGTGGCAGAGGCCTATATTGATGCTCAGGGTGCCTATGAGGAAGAACGTATTACTATGCCTCTGATGCGTGGAAAGGGGAAGGTTGACAGGGAACAAGGCTTCCAAAGTAGAACCACAGAACTCCCTAAGGCCAAGGAACCCCAGCAGAAAGAAACACTTAGGTGTTATCGCTGCGGGAAAGCAGGCCATATCCAAAGGACCTGTAGGGTTACCAGGGATCTGATGATAACCCGGGGACAGGCTGCTAGGATTCCTAAAGAGTACAGGGTAAAGGTCTTAGTAGCGAACAAACAGATAACAGCACTAGTGGATACAGGGGCCGAGCAATCGGTGGTATCAGAGCAGTTATGGAAACAGTTAGGGGGAAGTCCAAGCCCAGGACTGGAGAAGGTTCCCATAACATGTGTCCATGGGAAGTCCTATGAATACCCTCTCAAACAGTTGAACCTCCAGTATAAGGAAAAAAAAATGGAGTTGCCTGTGGCCGTGGTAGAAGCGGTACCCTACTCATTGATATTGGGTCGGGACTGGCTTGTACAGGCTCAGACAGGGGGGTTCAATGGCTGTGAAAGACAGGGAGGATATGTGTGGGGAACTTCAGAGGATCGAGGAAGGGTGGTAGGAACTGCCCAAGCATGTGAATCACGAGCGCAGAAACTAAAGCAGTGGAAGCCTACGATTAGGTGGGCCCCACTGTCGGAACAAGCCAGGGCTCCCACACGGGCATACCTTAGAGCTGCAGGTTATGACCTATATGCGGCTCATGACCAAGTTGTCCCGGCTAGAGGAAGGGCCCTGATAAATACCGACATTCAAGTGTCGCCCCCGCCAGGTGCTTACCTTAGGGTGGCGCCAAGATCAGGGTTAGCATTAAAACACTCCATAGATGTGGCTGCGGGAGTAATCGACCCTGACTTTAGAGGGAACTTGGCAGTGGTACTGGTTAACCAGGGGGATACCGAATACAGGGTCCAGCCCGGGGATCCCATCGCTCAGATGGTGTGCGAGCGAATTTGGCACGCCAGGTTGGAGCAACGGGTGAGGCTCCCAGATACAGAAAGGGGAGAACAGGGATTTGGGTCCACCGGGGTGAAGACATTGGAAATAGGAACACCCTCAGACTTAAGTCTCCACCCGAAGGAAGGGATTGAGACCGCTAAGCTGGCCTTCCTGGATGCTGAAATACTTAAATTAAGAGATGAGTTGACAGCAGCCAGAAAGGATTGGGAGGCCAAAGGAAAAGCTCAAGCAGTAACCAAGGATCAAGCTTGGGCAGATCAGGTGGACAGGGATAGGCAGCAGGCTAGGGATGAAAGCACTGCCCAATTCCAGAGGGAAGCGGAGAAACTGACTAACCTCATAGAACAGGTGAATTCCCAGCTCAAGGTGGTCCAAGAGCAAGTTAGGGAAAGTCAGACTCAACAACAAGTGATACAAAATAGTGTCAGGGAAATTAAGAATACTTGCGGTGAGCTAACCACCAGAACTGACACAACAGAAGGTTGGTTGGCGAAACAGAAGCTGCAGGATGAGCAAATAGAACAGCACGCTCAACATTTCGAAAAGGTTCTGGATACATTTAAAGATATGGACCAGGACCTTGAGGAAGTGAGACAGCAGTTGGAAAACATGCAGAAAGGAGAATTGGGTGGTATAACCCAGGTGATAGCTGCATTGGCTCAGAGGGTGGATGGTTTGGAAGGGGCCAAGAGTCAGGTTGATGAGGCTTTAGGAAAACCATATCAGCCACCGATCTTGAGATGGCCCGAGGACTTTGAAGACCCCGATCCACCAACCTTAGAGCTAGCAAAAAAAGGTAATAAACCAAGGAGACGTTACTAACATTAAGTCCTGTTTGCCCAGAGGACATGGCCAGACTTAAGGACAATGTAGGATGATGACCCTCTTTTCCTTAAATCAAAGGACGGTCATCATTTTTAGGGTGAGGGTATGTCACACCCCTAGCCTTAAAGCTCGGTTTGTGCCAGGCAGGGGTTTGTCTAAACCTATTACAACTGTCAGAAGAGCTGATCAATGTAACAGCCTGGAACAGCCTGAGAACACTCCCTCCTCTCCTACCAACTCTCAGCTGCAAAAGCTGATTGCTGCTCCTAAGAGAGTTAGGCAAAAGCTGCAGGCTGGCCCTCCCCCTCAGAGAACTGGGCGTGCCCGGCTGAACGTAATAGAAGCTGCTCTGAGGGGAAGGAAGTCAGTCTGCCCTGAGCCTGCTCAGGAAGGAGGTATCCAGGACAATGCTCCTGATCCTCACAGCTCTGCTGATGTGGAAATGCTAGAGTTTGATACTGACCCTGAGACTAACCAACCAGCAGAGCTTGAATTTATGGATTGCCAGGAATCTGCAGTTTGTCCTGAAGGTATGCCTATGGAAGAATAATAGGATACATGTTTGTGAAACTTTTGGTTTTTTCTTCCAGCTCAGGTGAGCAAATTGTTTGAACTGCTTCTCTGCAGCTGTTGACAGTTGAGGGAAGAAAGAGAGCAGTGCTGCACTTCTCCCTTTAGGGGAACTTTTGAAAAGAAAAAAAAAACGTTTTCTTTAATTGCAGAAATCTGCTCTGTTAAGTTTACTTTTGTGTTTGAATGCTGAAGAATGAGGAAGTAAGTGTGGGGAGAATCCACTGTACATCTGGATGGGATTGTGGGGCCATTTGGGCATTCTGTGTTAGCAGATATTTTGGTGGATTCGCTTACTCCCCTCCCCCACCAACTCCTTTGGAGCTGGCTGGGGCCAAGCCTATTTTACTCTCAGGCTTGGACACAGCACTATAGGCAGTGCTAATAGCAACCTTGCTAACTGCCTCTCTTTTTGAAGATAGCAGTATTATTTTGAAGATTTATCTTGGCCACTGATGACAAACGTTTTTGTAAAGGGTTTTGGTTACTTACCTGTATGGAGAGGAGAGCTGAGACATACTGGTTTTCATCTACTCTGAGTTTGTCCTGAAGTATTTGTATTGGTGACTTGGAGTGCAGACTGAAGGGAAGTTGGCTCCCAATATAAGCGCCAATAAAAGTGACTGGTAGCATGAACTATAAAACTGACTCTTTTGAATTTTTGTTTTCATACTTTACCAATGAACATTGAGCCCAGCAGGACTTCCAACTTTATGGAAGCACGTCAAGTGTGAGTATTTGTGTGCTTGGACCGGAGCCTACCTTATCCACAGGCGCCGGCAAGACCACAATCTATACAATGGCATAATGACTTCCGGCTTTCGGCTGACGAAGCCTCTGCGTATGCAACCTATGACTTGTCTTGCTTTGGATGAAGCTTGCTCCACTTGATTGGCAGCCTTCATGTCCTCACTGACGATCACCCCTAGGTCACGTTCTGCTTCAGTTCTTGTTAGGATCTCGCCATTTAGGGTGTAAGTCTTGCATGGATTTTGGCTGCCCAGGTGCATAACTTTGCATTTTTTGGCATTGAAGCTGAGTTGCCAGGACCTAGACCAGCGCTCCAGTAGGAGTAGGTCGTGCATCATGTTGTCGGGCATTGAAACATCATCTATTGTGCATTTGCCCACTACATTACTTAGTTTGGCGTCATCGGCGAATAATGTTATTTTACCCCTAAGCCCTTCTGCCAAGTCCCTTATAAAGATGTTGAATAGGATTGGGCCCAAGACCGAGCCCTGTGGCACTCCACTGATCACCTCCGTCATTTCAGAGGGTGTGCCGTTCACCACCACCCTTTGAAGCCTACCTCCAAGCCAGTTCCCAACCCAAGCTTCTAGAATAACGTCCGCTCAATGCTGGCGTTAAGGTCTTAGCCCGCGGGGCAATTTAGCGCGCGCTATTCCGCACGTTAAGGCCCTAACGCGCCTTTGTAAAAGGAGCCCTGTATGGAATTGCTCGTATTGGCCTTTTCTGGTATCGATTGTCCTGCTGCTGTTTTTTGGAGAATTTTTGTTTGCTTCAGTTTATGTGTTTTTATCTTGTTTTATAAACTTAGGTATGTAATATCTTGTAAACCAGTGGTCTCAAACACAAACCCTTTGCAGGGCCACCTTTTAGATTTGTAGGTACTTGGAAGGCCTCAGAAAAAAATAGTTAATGCCTTATTTTTAAAATGACGATTTTGCATGAGGTAAAACTCTTTATAGTTTATAAATCTTTCCTTTTGGCTGTCTTAATATATTTATATTTTTATAAATATATTAAGACAGCCAATATATATATTATATTTATAAAATATATATATAATATAATATAATATATTTATAAAATATATATAATATATTATATATATATATATATATATAATATAATATAATATATTTATAAAATATATATAAAATATATATATAATATAATAAAATTATATAATATATTTATATAAAGTATTTATATAATTTTTAGTTGGATGGCTGTGGGGACAGTGAAAATCTATGATGGTCCCCTAAATGAACCCCATTTTGGTGATAACACCAGTCACGGGTTTTGGGTCTGAGACTTTCACGACATATAATTATAAGTGCAACTGTGATTATAGAAGGTATTATTTAATAATAATATTGTCATTTATAGCTAAAGAGACATTATGATCAAGAAACTGTTTTATTTTACTTTTGTGATTATGATAAACATACCGAGGGCCTCAAAATAGTACCTGGCGGGCTGCGAGTTTGAGCCCACTGCTATAGGCTAAGGCTCTTTACACTTGCATTGTGATGTCATAGAACTTTATGGCAGATAAAGGCCAAATGGCCCATCCACTATCTCCTCCTCTCCCTATTGGCTAAGGCTCTTAATATTTGCATCTCCTCTTCCTATAGGCCACTGGTCTCCAACTCAAATCCTTTGCGGGGCCACATTTTGGATTTGTAGGTACTTGGAGGGCCTCAGAAAAAAATAGTTAATGTCTTATTTTTAAAATGACGATTTTGCATGAGGTAAAACTCTTTATAGTTTATAAATCTTTCTTTTTAGTTAAGTCTTAATAATAATATTGTCATTTATAGCTAAAGAGACATATGATCAAGAAACTGTTTTATTTTTACTTTTGTGATTATGATAAACATACTGAGGGCCTCAAAATAGTACCTGGCGGGCTGCGGGTTTGAGACCACTGATGTAAACTGTTTAGGCTTTAAACGGTATAGAAAATTTTAAAATAAATAAATAGATGTATGGTCAGGGTTAGGTCTCTGAGCCATTTTTAACAGTTGGTTCATCCCAAGAAGGACCTCTAATGGAACACAGTAGCACAGTAATGTGGAGTGGAATTTTAGAAAGGTGTCCAGCTCAAACTACAGATATCCCAATCTACTGTATAAGTCAGATATGGAATACCATTTCGCATGTACTTTAGACCAGATCTGCTAACAGCTGGTTCATGGCAGATGAGATTCAACGTGGATAAGTGTAAAGTGATGCATGTCGGTAAAAATCTCAGGCACGAATACAGGATGTCCGGGGCGGTACTTGGGAGTTCTGATCGATAAGTCAATGAAGCCATCCACGCAACGTGCGGCGGAGGCAAAAAGGGCAAACAGAATGCTAGGAATGATAAAGAAGGGGATCACGAACAGATCAGAGAAGGTTATCGTGCCGCTGTACCGGGTCATGGTGCGCCCTCACCTGGAGTACTACGTCCAGCACTGGTCACCGTACATGAAGAAGGACACGGTACTACTCGAAAGGGTCCAGAGAAAACCGACTAAGATGGTTAAAGGGTTGGAGGAGCTGCCGTACAGTGAAAGATTAGAGAAACTGGGCCTCTTCTCCCTCGAACAGAGGATATTGAGAGGGGACATGATTGAAACATTCAAGGTACTGAAGGGAATAGACTTAGTAGATAAAGACAGGTTGTTCACCCTCTCCAAGATAGAGAGAACGAGAGAGCACTCTCTAAAGTTAAAAGGGGATAAATTCTGTACAAACGTAAGGAAGTTCTTCTTCACCCAGAGAGTGGTGGAAAACTGGAACGCTCTTCCGGAGGCTGTTATAGGGGAAAACACCCTCCAGGGATTCAAGACAAGTTACTGCTGAACAAGGACATACGCTGATAGGGCTAGTCTCGGTTAGGGCGCTGGTCTTTGACCGGAGGGCCGCCACGTGAGCGGACTGCTGGGCACGATGGACCACTGGTCTGACCCAGCAGCGGCAATTCTTATGTTCTTAAAATACATGAGAAATGGACGTCGAAGTGTTAGGACCAGCAAAGAACATCTATTTTACAAACTGAAATGTCTAAACTATGAACGGACAAAGCACAAACTCCCCTATAAATAGGGTTGCTAGATTTTACATTTGTAAAATCTGGACCCCCCTAGACCCGTCCCCAGGCCCGCCAATCCCCGCCCCTTTACGCCCAAATCCTGCCCCTAATCCTGCCCTAGCCATGCCGTCCGGTCCGCCGGGCATGTCCTCAAAAGGAGGACACGTTTAGAGAAATCTGGACGTCTGTTAACCCTACCTAAAAAGAAAATAAGAAAGTGTCGCCGGGGAGATGGTACACCGACAATTATAAATAAATAACTGGAGTTTTCAAAATTTTTTGTGAAAACGAGGAGGTCTCGGTGATTGCACGTGCTCAATGGACTCCGTTGTCACCAACAATTCACATCATTTTGTTCCTCTACAAATAAACATACGTGTCTTTATGTATGTAATATATCTCTCAAACTGGAACTCCGTGAAATTTGTGATAAAGGGGAATCAAATCCCCAGTGAAAAATTCAGTGAAGAAAATGGACACTGTATCTCCTAACAAAACCACCGTTGAAAAAGCGTGCCTAAGTAAATCACTTATCATAATTGAAGCTCTGGTAGCAATGCCCTAACTCCATACAATGGTATGCCAAACAAGGGACATGGATGACTATGTGGTAGCAAAGGCATAACCGCATTGTAAAATGGGCTTGCAGCATTCCATAGGGAGGAGTGGCCTAATGATTAGAACAGTCAGTGTAGGGAGGGTGAGCATTCTGAACCGTTCCTTGACCAGAAACTTGTTCAGAGCATGGAGGTCCAGGATTGGACACAGATCCCCCGTCTTGGAAGTACCAAGAGTAGAATCCCGTATTCCAATGGTCCGAAGGAAACTCTCTTGGAGGACGGTCCAGGGAAATGTGACTGAAGTGAAGGGAGTACCCCTCCCGGATGATGGAAAGCACCCAACTGTCAGTGGTAAGACTTTCCCACTGATTGTAGAAATGATGGAGACGCCCCCCGATGAGGAGGGGAGAAGTCTCCAGGAGGAAGAGAGCCCGAAGGCTCATACCAGAATTGTCAAAAAGACGGCTCAGGCTTCGCCGGAGCCGGCGGCTGGGCCTTAGCCTGGCGCTGCTGCTGCTGTTGCGGCCGCTTTGAAGGAGGCTGAGAAAACGCAGGAGTAGTTTTCTGCAGATACCTACAGAGAGGGATTTTGTACTGCCGAGCCGGAGGGGTCTTCAGCTTAAAGAGCACCAGAGAGGCGAAGGAACGTTCGTGTTCCGAGAGGCGCTTGGTGGCCGCCTCTATGGAATTGTCAAAGAGCTCATTACCCACGCAAGGGAGATTGGCTAGACAATCCTGGAGATTCGGATCCATATCCACAATCCTGAGCCACGTGAGGCGACGCATGGCGATGGCAAAAGCTGTGACCCTCGAGGACAACTCGAAGGCATCATAGGCTGCCTGAAACATATATAGGTGGAGCTGGGAGAGAGTCTCCTTGAAGAGACAAAACTCCTGACGACAAGAATCCGGCACATCCGCCTGGAACGAGTGGAGGGCTTCCACACAGAACCGAAGGTAGGACGTGAAGATAAAGTTATAGTTGAGGACACGGTTTGCCATCATTGAGTTTTAATAAAGACGGCGACAAAACTTGTCCATGGTACAGCCCTTCCGGCCCGGAGGGATGGATTCGTATACCTTCGAGGGGTTGGATTTTTTCAAGGAAGATTCAACTACCAAGGATTGGTGAGAAAGCTGAAAACTTTTGAATCCCTTGACCGAGATCATCCAGTAACGGGACTCCAATTTGGAGGGAATAGCCAGGACTGCATAAGGGGTCTCCAGGTTCCGGAGAAAAGTTTGCCTGAGAACCTGATGCAAAGGTAAGCGTAGCGCTTCACGGAGCAGATGAGCAACCCCCATCTCCACCAGGAATTTCTGGTTATAACGGGACTCCGACTGGAGGTCCAGGTTCAAAGCCTTGCCCATATCAGCAATGAAACGAGTGAAGGAAGAGTTTCGAGAAGAAGACTCATCTTCAGGAGGGGATCACGAACGAGATCTTGGGGCAGCAGAGAAGGAGGGAGAAATCTCCCTCGAGTAGCACGCTGGAGCCTTGGAGTCCTGGGACTGGGAAATCGAGGAGGCTCGGGGGCGTCGAGGAACATCCCCTCATAAGATGGGATGGAGAGGACCCCGGAGTCCGAGGGACCCTCACGCAGAGCCTCGGAGAAGACGGGGCAAAGGAAAATTCTTCCATCGGTTTTGAAGAAGACCCTCGGGAGGCACGGGGTGGAAGGGGACGTGCACAGATGGGTCAAACACTGGTTGGCAGGCAGAAGGCAGAGGGTTGGAGTGAAGGGTCACTACTCGGGCTGGAGGAAGTCACGAGCGGAGTTCTGCAGGGGTCTGTACTCGGACTGCTGCTGTTCAATGTATTTATCAATGACCTGGAAACGGGGTCGAAGTGTGAAGTTATCAAATTTGCGGATGACACTAAACTCTGTAGAAGGGTTAGAAATGCGGAAGAGTGTGAGGACCTACAAAGGGACCTAAACAAACTGGAGGAGTGGGCGAATAAATGGCAGATGGACTTCAATGTAGGGAAATGCAAGGTCATGCATATAGGGAGAAAGAACCCGATGTTCAACTACCAAATGGGGGGATTAGTATTAGAGGGAAGTAACCTTGAAAGAGATTTGGGTGTACTGGTGGACACAACAATGAAGTCAACAGCACAATGCGCAGCAGCCGCGAAGAAGGCAAACAGAATGTTGGGTATTATTATGAAGGGTATTACGACCAGAACAAGAGAAGTCATCCTGCCGTTGTATCGGGCAATGGTGCGCCCGCACCTGGAGTACTGTGTTCAGTATTGGTCACTGTACCTTAAGAAGGATATGGCAATACTTGAAAGGGTCCAGAGGAGAGCGACACAAATGATTAAGGGCATGGAAAACCTTTCATACACTGAAAGATTTGAGAGACTGGGGCTCTTCTCCCTGGAAAAGCGGAGACTCAGAGGAGACATGATAGAGACCTACAAGATCATGAAGGGCATAGAGAGAGTAGAGAGGGACAGATTCTTCAAACTTTCAAAACATAAAGAACAAGAGGGCATTCGGAAAAGTTGGAAGGAGACAGATTCAGAACGAATGCTAGGAAGTTTTTCTTTACCCAGCGTGTGGTGGACACCTGGAATGCGCTTCTAGAGGACGTAATAGGACAGAGTACGGTACTGGAGTTCAAGAAAGGATTGGACAATTTCCTGCTGGAAAAAGGGATAGAGGGGTATAGATAGAGGGCTACTGCACAGGTCCTGGACCTGTTGGGCCGCCGCGTGAGCGGACTGCTGGGCACGATGGACCTCGGGTCTGACCCAGTGGAGGCATTGCTTATGTTCTTATGTTCAAGGGAGAATGCACGGTAGAGTCAAGTTCGAGGACAAGGATGTGCTTGGAAGGTTTTGCGGTCGGAGACCTGCCTCGAAGAGGCAGGGAGGACTGCAGCCTTTTAGGAGGAGCAAACCTCGACAAAGTAGTGGGTGAAAAATGGGTCCCCGTCACAGGACCTCGGAAAGTCACAGGCCCCAAATCCGGGGACGAAGAATCACTCGAGGGAATCCGGCGAGTCTTGCGCGTGGGGCCCCGAGACACAAGCGAGGTACGGTCAGGCTGGTCAGAAGGGGGCCGGGTCGAGACTGAGGTCAGAGGCGTCAAGGCCGGGACCAGTTGGCTCACCACCGAGGAAAGCTGTGAGGTAAGGATAGCCTTAAGCATGTCCTCGAACATCGGCACCGAGACCAAGGGAGGTTGGGTCTGGAGTGCAGCAGTGCGCTCCTTCGGGGATGACCTCGAGGAAGAGTATTCCCTATGTGAGGAGGCACGCTTTGAATGTTGTCTCGAAGAGGCCAATGAAGCGGCACTCGCATGAGACTCCGAGGAGACTTACCCGAGGCCGGGGTAGTAGGAGGAACCGAGGCTGGGGTCTTCGAGACCGAGGGGGACTTCGAGGCCGAGGTCCCCGATGCCGGGGCCGAGGCCGAGCTCGGGGCCTGTCCCGCAGGATCCATAGGGCCAAACAGTTGAAGAATCTTGGCCACCCTCCGACGAAGAACCCACGGTTGCAAAGTTGCACAACGCAGACACGACTCAGCACGGTGCTCCGCACCTAGGCACTCCACACACCAACAATGGGGATCGGTGATGGATATAACTCGGTTTCACTTAGTGCAGTTTTTGAACCCGGAATGAGGCCGGGACATAAGCAAAAGGACGGACGCAGCCCCACGGGGCCAAGCGGCCAGAGTAAGACCGGAGGTCCGGTCAAAAAAACACAAAAGAAAAAGAAAAAGAAAGACGCAAGCACAGTGACTTAAACAAAACTAAAAAGGAAGCCACGGTGCAAGAGGGACAATGAGATCGCGCGCAGCAAGGGAGCAGTGCTTCTGACTCCGCGGAAAACATTGAACTGAGACCACACTGAGGAGACGCATGCCCTAGGTCGGGCGGGAGGGGCACGCGCGCATGTGCGGGCCAATCGCAAGCTTGAAGGTCTTCAAGCAAGTTTGCTGGCGAAAACGTCCACTAGGGGGCTCCATCGGTGACATCACCCACATGTAGAGAATATGCTGCCTGCTTGTCCTGGGATAAAAGCACATTTAACTTACAGATATTCAAAAGTAATCATTCCCCCCCCCCAAAGGCCAGTGTTTAAAAATATACAGTGATCACCGGTTGGAATATTGACCCGCTAGCTGTTTAATTTTATCCTGAACGAAACTAATGAGACAATTACATCAAGAGACTGATATCATTATTGAATCAAGAAATCGTAGAGCTAAGTAACAGGCCATTTATAATCTTAAATAATTCCTTTGGCGTATTCTGACCTGAATAATAGGCCTTTTTGATGGAATAATTTTCTTGTTATATAGACATGAATTTCTAGTCACCTCTGATTAGGTCTTAAGCTATCGCCATTCAAGCCTGTGAACCTGGGTTTTAAGAGACTGAATTTCCTCTATAAACCAGGGAATATGTCTTTAACGAGGCAAATGTCTAAGGTTTCTATTCTGGGTATCAGCCATTATCAAGAGGAGCCGTTAAAGGCGCAACTCAAACAATCAGTTCGTTTCTCCCAAATTACATCAGGGTCAGAGTTTTTCTAGAGTGTACCATCTTTGTCACCTTTATCTGACTCAGCAGGGAAGTGAAGGTAAGTCCGTAAAAAGCTTTAGAAAGTTTATTATGCCGTACAGCAAAGGATGATTAGGCTGCAGAAATAAATGTAGCCACAGCCCTTCCCTTTCCATTGCTCTAAGGGCTCCTTTTACTAAGGTGCGCTAGCGTTTTCAGCGCACGCTAACCCTGCGCTACGCGGCTAGAACTAACGCCAGCTCGATTCTGGCGTTAGCGTCTAGCGCGTGGGGCATTGTAACGCACGCTATTCCGCGGGTTAAAGCCCTAACGCAGCTTAGCAAAAGGAGCCATAAATGTACATTCATGTCGCAAAAAAAACCCCCAAAAACATTAAATAGGATTAAGAAATAGAAGAGAAAAACAGAGCAAAACAAAAACCTTGCTGAAGATAAAATTAACACAGGCTAACAAAATTCAATCCTGTTTACGGACAGAGAGTAACTTTTTTTTTAAAGGTTGAAAGAGAGACTATGGCCTTCTTTTACTAAACTGCGGTAGAGGTTTTCACCGTGGCCCAGGGCGCTAAATGCTTCAAAGCAACGTCGGAGCATTTAGCGCTCTGGGCCATGGTAGAAATCTCTACTGTGGCTTAGTAAAAGGGGGAGGATACTAAATACCCGGAACCTTCTTTCCAACGTCAAAATTGACATCAGAGGAAAGGCTTGTGGGCCAGCCACGTGCAGCGTGTGAATCGCTGCATGCGCCGTCCCTGAACGGAGTTGCTGCTGGGGAGGTTGGAGTGAGTCCGGCTCCAACAAAGTAAGAGGGTCGGCTTCGGGGATAGGGGGGTGGTGCGGCGGGCGAGCAGACAGGCAGGGAGGGATCCCCACCTACGGCTTCTGTGGGTGGGTCAGCTTCAGAGGAGAGAGGGTGCAGGAGGGCGGGTGGGACACACAGGGATCCCCCGCGTGCAACTTAATTTTGGGACAAAGCTGGAAGGCAGGGAGGGGGAGGGGCAAGAAAGGGAAGGGGAAGAACATGGGACACAGAAGGGAGGGAATAGAAAGGGAGAATTGATGGGCATGAGGGTGTGAGTGAGAGATGGTGCACATGGAGAAAGGAAGAAAGGAAAATTGGGCATAAAGAGAGAGGAGTGAGGTAGAGATGCATGGGAAATGGAAGGATGAGAGGGAGAAATGCTGGATATGGTGGTGGAGAGGGCAGACTGAAGGGGATGCAAGGGGGAAGAATGTTGGACATAGTGATGGAGGGAGAGATGTGGCATTGTCCTGGAGAGGGGTGATAGAAGGAGAAATGGGCACGAGGCTGGTGGGCAGTGGTGAAAAATGCTGCACATGATCCGGGGGATGAGAGAGGGAGAAATGTTGGATGTGGCAGTAGAGGGGGTGGGAGAGATGCACCCTGGATCTCTCTCTCTCTCTCTCTTGGACAGCAAGAGAGAGGGAGACATGTTGCCAATAGGGATGGAGGAGAGAGGTAGAAAAGTTGGACTCATGGAGGGACAGAGAGAGAGATGTTGTTTGGGGAAGGGAATTGGGTCTAGAGGAGAGGAAGCGTGCAGGAGGCAGAAAGAAAGAAATATTGGATGCACAGTCAGAAGGAAGTGCAACCAGAGACTCATGAAATTGCCAAACAAAGGTAGGGAAAATGATTTTATTGTCAATTTAGTGATTGCAATATGTCAGTTTTGTGAATTTATATCTGCTATCTATATTTTGCACTATATTTGTCTATTTTTCTATAGTTGTTACCAAGGTGACATTGCAAATTTTAAAGTCATCTGCCTTGACCTCTTTGAAACCCCCCGAATATAAATGATAAATAACATTTTCTCTGTGAACAGTGTGCTTTGTGTTTTATGGTTACCATTATGTATTAATAAGATTATATAGTGTGTATATGAAAAATGAACGGAAGAAATTTCATTACAATTAGTACTATCATTATGGGGGTGGGGCCAGGGGCAGGTCAGGGATAGGTCTTGGGTGGGTCTGGGGCGGAACTTGGGCGGGGGAACTCAGCTGATACTTGTTAGAAGAAGTTTGAAAACACTATCATAGGGCACATTATCAGAGCACATGACTGGGTTCTTTTTCTTGTGTAGCACCCATTATGGTGGAATGGCCATCCAGGACTATTACGGATGTTTTTCTCAGAGTAATTTTAAGAGATCATTGAAAACACATTTGTTTGTGCCAGCATTCTGAAGGGCAATGATTTTCTTTGGAGACTGTGGTTACCACGGTTTATGCAAGCACTTTGAAGGACGCAATTTTATTGGTGTATGTGGTGTCTTTTTTTAGATTACATGCACTATATTGTAATCCGCATAGGTAGATGCAGAAGATAGATTTTTAAAATAAATTAACTATTGAGGAGCTGCCTTTGGTTACCTTAAAAGGCTTCTGCTATTTCAGTAACTTTTCTAACCCAGTGAAAGGAAAGCTCTAGCTGAAATAAGTGGCCTTTCACTAAACTGAAATAGGCACTTTACGCTGACCTACATGAGAAATACTGTAATTCAGAGAGGGTCAAGCACAGTTTAGCAATTGTCACTGAATGTCACTGACTGTTCGTTTAAAATGGCATCCAAAGGACAAAAGGCCTACCTCAGGCTGAGGGTCAGTCGAAGCTCCTTTGATTTCACTAGGTCCCCTACTTTAAAGGTAGTGCAGCCCAGGAAGCTCCTCTAGAAAAGAAACAGGAAAAAGGAGAGGTATAATTATTAATTTTCGGTGCTTTAATCAGTTCAATATCATTGTTTGTGGTCATAAGAATGAGATATTAAATTGGAGTGTAGTGGATTAATCTGCTGTTTTGATGTAGAATGTCTCCAATGGATCAGTAAACAACGATTATGAATAATTTGTACAGCTCAGTTTTCAAAGGGACAGGCACGTGGGATCTCTTTAGGGAGAGGAGGAGACAGTGGATGCTGTGGGTGGGCAGACTGGATGGGCCATTTGGCCTTTATCTGCCATCTTGTTTCAATGTTTATTCACGACAAAGCAGGTAAGTTGGCAAAAGAAAATTAAAAATGGCCGCCAGCAATGTTAACAGAGTATCAAAGAACTTAGACACACAAAGGGTTCCTTTTACTGAGGTGCGCTAGCATTTTTAGCGCGCACTAACCCCTGCGCTACGCGTAAAAACTAATGCCAGCTCAATGGTGGCGTTAGCGTCTAGCACGCGCGAGAAAACCGCTAGCGCAGCTTAGTAAAAGGAGCCCAAAGTTCCCTAGGCTACTATGGT
Source organism: Geotrypetes seraphini (assembly GCF_902459505.1). Taxonomy (NCBI): domain Eukaryota; kingdom Metazoa; phylum Chordata; class Amphibia; order Gymnophiona; family Dermophiidae; genus Geotrypetes; species Geotrypetes seraphini. The sequence continues at coordinate 149,089,200 of NC_047084.1, forward strand.
ACTTTGTGTGTCTAAGTGCTTTGAAAATGAGCCCCATAGTAAATGATGGCAGATAAAAGACTTGTGTGGCCCTTCCAGTTTGCCCAGCAGTCAAATTCATTATCAAGACAATGCTGAACCAACAATCCAGTATATTATTATTACATTTTACTTGCTAATTTCCACTATAAGATGTCTTCCCCTCCCTATGAGATATGGAAGACCTGTTCTCAGATATGAAATGAATGTGGTATAAAATACACATATGGAACCCAAACAAAAGGGACAGAAACCCCCACGTAAAAGTCAAACAACAGGAGAGCAAGTGGGGAGTGGGATAGACCACGTCAACCTTGGGGTAGCCAATCTTTATTTGTATAAATCAACTTACAACTATAATCCATAGAAAATCACATGGAAAAGTCCAAATGTATGGAAAGTCCTGTTTTGAAAAGCCGTTCAGACCCTCGGACATGTCCTCGAAAAGGAGGCCATATCTGGGGACGCCTGGTAACCCTACTAATAGTAAACGTACAACTTCCTTTCTTAGGAAACCAAACCTGGCTTTCATTCATATGATACCAATTACGACTGTGGATAATCTCAGTGTTGCTGCTTTAACTGGCACGAGGAGCAAGAATGATTCACGGCCTCAGCGAATCTGTCTTGGCTTCCCATATCTTTCTCAGTGACACATAAATATTGCAGGATAACGGAATGCATTTGTTACAAGAATAAATACTCAGAAACACATCCAAACTCTTACACAAAAATTAATCACAAGAGCCGTGGGTATGTTATCTGCGATGTTAAGAGAAAACCAGTTTTCCTTCATTATGATGTATGAATAATCTATGAGGAGGAAAAGAATTATCGTACGTTTGTAAGTGCTTTTTGCTCTGATGTTCCTGTGTCAGCGCTCGGAGAGGGAGCAGGAACCCTGGCAATTACAAGACTTAAGTCGAAGACGTGGCGGGAGGGTCTACATAATCACCGAAAACGTCCCGAAAAAGGTGAAAGTTCAGGACAGACACACCCAAGCTTTACTTTACTGCTACTTAAGTTAGTTTTAACAGCAGTAGCATATCCGCGGGGGTGGGGGAGGGGGGGTTCTGAGGTCTGACCCTCTGCTTTAATGGCTGGCAAGGATGCCAAGCCCTGCCAGCTGAAGAGGTCTCCTGCACGCGCCCAGTAGCATTTAATGCCAGCGCTCTCACACAGGCCGAGTTGCTGAGTTCAACCACTGGACTAAGCATGCTTGGGAAATGCCAAGTGTTGGCCGCTGAAATGCGCCACCAACTTAGAAACATAGAAACATAGAAAATGACGGCAGAAAAGGGCCACGGCCCATCTAGTCTGCCCACACTAATGGCCCACCCCCTAACTACCTCCATGAAGAGATCCCACATGCCAAATAGAAACATAGAACATGACGGCAGAAAAGGGCCTCGGCCCATCCAGTCTGCCCACCCTAATGGCCCACCCCCTAACTACCTCCATGAAGAGATCCCACATGCCAAATAGAAACATAGAACATGACGGCAGAAAAGGGCCTCGGCCCATCCAGTCTGCCCACCCTAATGGCCCACCTCCTAACTACCTCCATGAACAGATCCCACATGCCAAATAGAAACATAGAACATGACGGCAGAAAAGGGCCTCGGCCCATCCACTCTGCCCACCCTAATGGCCCACCCCCTAACTACCTCCATGAAGAGATCCCACATGCCAAATAGAAACATAGAACATGACGGCAGAAAAGGGCCTCGACCCATCCAGTCTGCCCACCCTAATGGCCCACCCCCTAACTACCTCCATGAAGAGATCCCACATGCCAAATAGAAACATAGAACATGACGGCAGAAAAGGGCCTCGGCCCATCCAGTCTGCCCACCCTAATGGCCCACCCCCTAACTACCTCCATGAAGAGATCCCACATGCCAAATAGAAACATAGAACATGACGGCAGAAAAGGGCCTCGGCCCATCCACTCTGCCCACCCTAATGGCCCACCCCCTAACTACCTCCATGAAGAGATCCCACATGCCAAATAGAAACATAGAACATGACGGCAGAAAAGGGCCTCGACCCATCCAGTCTGCCCACCCTAATGGCCCACCCCCTAACTACCTCCATGAAGAGATCCCACATGCCAAATAGAAACATAGAACATGAAGGCAGAAAAGGGCCTCGGCCCATCCAGTCTGCCCACCCTAATGGCCCACCCCCTAACTACCTCCATGAAGAGATCCCACATGCCAATCCCATCTTTTCTTAAAATCTGGCACGCTGCTGGCCTCAATTACCTGTTGTGGAAGATTATTCCAGCGGTCAACCACCCTTTCGGTGAAGAAATATTTTCTGGTGTCGCCATGAAATTTCCCACCCCTGATTTTCAACAGATGCCCTCTTGTTGCCGTGGGTCCTTTAAGGAAAAAAGAGATCCTCTTCCACCTCGATACGGTCCTTGACATATTTGAACGTCTCGATCATGTCTCCCCTCTCTCTGCGTTCCTCGAGTGAGTACAGCTGCAACTTACCCAGTCGTTCCTCATATGGGAGATCCTTGAGTCCTGAGACCATCCTAGTGGCCATTCGCTGAACCAACTCAACTCTCCGCACATCTTTTTGATAATGCGGCCTCCAGAATTGTACACAGTATTCCAGAATTGTACACAGTATTCCAGACGGCACATGCAGGGATTCACTCAGGAGACCACTTCAGCCGGTGGGACTTGGCACCCTGCCAGTAAGGGTATGCTTTAATGCGGCGGGGGAGGGGGAGAATACCTGGTCCCCCGAGTTCATCTTTGACCCCTCCCCCCCAAATGGACTTATGCTGTTTTACAGTATGCACTTTAGAGAAGAACTGAAGCTCTTTTTAGCTATTTCATAATATGCAAAATGAAGTACATGTTAGTTCCTGGACAGAGAACAGAAGTTATCTTCCCATGTTCACAAACAAAAGGTTGACCCTTAATGATCCACAGAAATAAAAAATCTGATAAAAACAAAAACACTGTGGAGATGATGTTCAAGATGCAGGCTTTATTTCCTCGAGGTCCTCGAGGGTCGCAATCCAGCCAGGTTTTCAGGATTTCCCCCAATGAATATGCAAGAGATCTATTTGCATACAATGAAAGCAGTGCCTGCAAATAGATCTCATGCATATTTATTGGGGAAATCCTGACAAACCGGCTGGATTGCGGCCCTCGAGGACCGACTTTGACACCCTAAACTTTCAATCCAGTAATCCACAAAAGTAATACCTAGGAACCAAAACGTCGGGGACTGTTCAGAGTTTTGCCAAGAGTCATTTTTAGCCTTTGATCCACGAGTTTCTGTATCAGGACCTTCAGGGACCCCTGAGGAAAACACTTTTATCGAAACACGGACCAACATAGCTGGTTTTAAAAAAGGTTTGGACAAGTTCCTGGAGGAAAAATCCATAGTCTGATACTGAGACAGGTATGGGATGGTAGCATGGAATGCTGCTACTATGGTACTTGTGACTTGGATTGGCCTCCGCAAAGACAGGATAATGGGCTAGATGGACCATTGATCTGACCCACAAAAGCTATTCTTATGTTCTTATGATATTCAACAATATTTAGCCATCTGGGAACAGCTCCCAGCCAGCTAAGCTGACTAACCACCAATATTCAGCAGGAGCAAGCAGTCTTTCTCCCGCTGTCTGTCTCCTAGTAAATATCCTGCTCAGCGGATTAGCCAGACAGACCCATCTAAAAAACAGGCATAACTTTGGCATGAATATCGGCTTGGCCATCTAAGTCTTCGGCAGCTGATTTTAACCCTGAAATTCAATGCTGGTGGCCGGATACAGCCCCAGCACTGAATATCCGGGCTCGCCGATAACTGCGAGAAGCAGCCAGGCTGCGCAGTCTGAATTTTGGCCCCAGAGAGAACAAGTATAGGAGATTTTTGCAAAACTTTGAACGCACCACAGTGCAGCCTGTTTCACATTCCAGATAAGGCATTTATGAAACTGTCGACCACATGTGTTTGCATAGAAAAAAAGTGTGCCTAATTTTATATAATCTATTTGCAAGCATTCCCGGGGACATATTTTGGATGGGACAGTGTTTGTATGAAATCTGTAGGATACACCAGTACACATGTAAATTAGGCATACACATTTACGCCTGTGCAAGGTGAAAGGTTTAGACAAGTTCCTGGAGGAAAAGTCCACAGTCTGCTATTGAGACAGAAAAAGGAGAAATCACTGTTTGTCCTGGATCAGGAGCTTGGAATCTTGCTATTTGGGATTCAGGAATGTTGCTGCTATTTGGGGTTCTGCCAGGTACTTGTGACCAGGATTGGCCACGCTGGAAACTGGGCTAGACGGACCATAGTTCTGACCCAGTGTGGCTATTCTTATGTTCATATTATTTAATAAATTTAAGTAAGTTTCTCTAACAAAGTCAAGAAAACCTACAACCAGGGATGTAGATATGAAGAAAAGTATATGTTACCTGATGTTTCATGAAACACACCAATACCCACCTACTATGTTCGTCAGATGGAGATTTAGTCATCTGTACCGGTAGGGATGCTTTAAAAATATGGAAACTCGGTCTTTTTTGCTTATTGCAAGCAAAGAAACATGAGTGGTATAATCCCTGATACTGAGTTTAACGAGTCTCCTGTAACATTATAGAAATCCTTCTCTTAAATATCTGTCATAGACTATTAAACACGCCAAGATATGGATAATCGTATGGTTCTGTCTTCCTTGTAATTCTATTGCCAATATCCGTAGCCCAGGGGTGAAAAGAGACTTCAAGTGCTCACGGTTGCAGACGTTAGATAAATCTTGTCTGGCCACCCCTTTGTGAGCTCTCATTAGTCCCTTCAAAAAAAAAACCACCTGTATTAGTAAGTGATGCAATTCAATTCTATCTTTACCTTTTTTTAATTTTTATTTTAAGGCATTTATTTAAGAATTACAAGGAAGGCAGAACCATACCATTATCCACATCTTGGTGTGTCTCCTGTAACATTACCATATCTGAATGCAACCGTTTCTCAACGCGGGTGATTCAACCCGTTTACATTATGAGAGTTATTGCATTTCACTCAGCCATTTAACAGAAAAAGTAATAAACTATAAGGCACCACCTGTCAGAAATGCCATCCAATAAATTACATTCAAGCTGAGAGATGAACCAACAAAAGATGGCTCCTGCTACCAAACGCAGCTCTGGAGCGCCAGGACTGTGCAATAGACACGGTCTGGCCTGGTGTAGAAACACAGAGAACCCATGAGTGAGCTTGGTCAGTGCTTCTGAGGAATCGCAGATGAGAAAAGCACTTCAGTAACGGAGCCCAAGACACTACATATGTAAAATTGAGCCAGTAGGCACTTGACACAGTCCATATGAGACAGAAGGCCTAGCTCATTTTCTGTAGCAGAACCTAGCAAAAGCATGAGTTTAATGCTACAAGGAGCCTTCCCAATTTAAATATACATACAGTGGTGCCTCACACAACGAACTTAATTCGTTCCAGGAGCAAGTTTGTTATGCGAAAAGTTCGTTATGTGAAACGCGTTTTCCCATAACAATACATGTTAAAAAAAATAATTCGTTCTGCAGCATAAAATATGCTAAGATGACATAAAAAAAGATAAATTTGTCAAAATGGTGAAAAGGTCACACTGTTTTACCCCACATTCACTCCTTCTAATTATTTCCCGTTTCATTTCAACAGAAATCACCTTCCTGCTTTTTTTAGAAGCCATGATATATAAAAAATATTGAGTTTATCTTAAAAGGACGACTGTATACAGTGAGAGAGGGCAGTTAAGCGCAGTGACTAACGACTGCCTGCGCGGAAGGATGCAATACATCGGCAGCTCGGGCGACTTCGTTGTGTGAAACGAAGTTCGTTGTGTGAAACGAAGTTCGTTGTGTGAAACGAAGTTCGTTGTGTGAAGTTCGTTGTGTGAAACGAAGTTCGTTGTGTGAATCAAGACATGAAGTTCGTTGTGTGCAGCGTTCGTTGTGCGAGGCGTTCGTTATGCGAGGCACCACTGTACTTAAATGCCGGTATTCTAGTCATTTCTATGCGTACGTTTGTTCACACGTGCATAAGAGGGTTCATAGACAACCCCGCGAAAGACAAAGGCGCGCGCCGACAACTGAGCACAAGACGGAGGTGCGCGCCGAAGAAAATTACAGTTTTTAGGGGCTCCGACCTGGGGTTTTGTTGGGGAGCCCCCCCCCAGTTTACTTAATAGAGATCGTGCCGGCGTTGTGGGGGGTATGGGGGGTTGTAACCCTCCACATTTTACTGTAAACTTAACTTTTTCCCTAAAAACAGGGAAAAAGTGAAGTTTTCAGTAAAACGTGGGGGGTTACAACCCCCCACAACGCGGCGCAATCTCTATTAAGTAAAGTGGGGGGTTTCCCCCCCACGCCCTCCCCATCGGAGCCGTAAAAACAGGAATTTTCTGCGGCGCACACCTCCACACTGCACTCAATTGTCTGCGCGCGCCTTTGTCCCGGCGCGCTTTTGACCTGACACCTCATAAGAGACAACATTCCAGCCACATGTTATTCTTATAGTATGCTTGTTCTCAGGGTGGATATAAATCAATGATTTAAAACAAAATTTTAAAAATTGATTTTTTTTTTTTTAAATTTAAATCAGATTTTTTTTTAATAAAATGTTTTTTTGAGGAAAAATCTACCTAAAAATAGTTTTCTATTTAAAATACATTATAGACCAAAAGATATTCATCATGAAATAAGGATTCTTATTTAATTATGTAGCATAGCATGAGGCTGTATATTATGGTTTATGGTTTGTTTATTTACAATCCGCCTTTTTCACGGCGGAGTATAACAGCACGCACATAATAATACTTCACAGACATTTCAGACATCTTACAAAAAAAACAACAGCAATATACATCATATTCAGCATAAAATCAAAATAAAATGCCAGCCTGACAATAATAGCAATACAATCACTTTTCCAATACCAAGAATCAATCTCAAGCTGCCCAACACAACTCAAAATTCACCGACCAACATCTCATATTGTGCATTTCATACAACAGATCAGATGTCTTTTCAACAGTTTCTTAAAGGCATCCAACATGAAAATGCCGCCACTCTCACCGCCTGCAGGTTCAGCTGTTTTCTTGACAAAATCGCCAGGTTACATTGTGTTGCTGAGCGTAACTTTTGCAACCCGATATAAGGAAATATACTGTCCACTGTCACGTGATCTACGGGTGTGGGGGGGGGATTTCTGGCATGAGGGATTAGGCATCCCTCCTGCTGCGCGATCTACCGGAGGGGGGTGCCGAGCAGGAGGGACTGGGCATCCCTTCTGCCGCGATCGTTTGGGGGGGGGGGGGATGGATGGCCGTGGCCGCAAAACTTATCGCAGTAGGGAGATCCCTTGCTGCGATAAGCTCAGCGGCCGCGTCTACTTACAATATAGGCCAGCACTTTGCTGACCTACATTGTATGTGTCTCCCGCTGGCCTAGAGAGGCACATAATAATAATTTTATACTTATATACTGCCAAAGCCATGTAAGTTCGAGGCGGTTTATAGCAAGAGGTTCCAATCAAAGTCAGCAATACAATCTTACATAATAAAGAATATGAAAGCTAAAAGGTTCATAGGGTTACAGGATTGAATAAGAAGTGGTGAGTAGATTCTTAGTTAACAAATCGATTGAACAGACTTGTTTTTAATAGTTTTCTAAAACTGAAGTAGGATGAAGAGTGTGCGAAAACGTTACTAAGCCAGTCGTTCCATTTGCCTTCCTGGAAGGCAAGAGTTCTGTCCAAGAATCTTTTGTAGTGGCAGGCTTTTGGTTCATAGACAGTAACACGGAAGACAAAGGCGCGCGCCGACAACTGAGCGCAAGACGGAGGTGCGCGCCGAAGAAAAAGACTGGTTTTTAAGGGGCTGCGACGAGGGGTTTTGTTGGGGAGCCCCCCCCCCACTTTACTTAATACAGATCACAGCGGCATTGTGGGGGGTTTGGGGGGTTGTAACCCCCCACATTTTAGTGAAAATGTAACTTTTTCCCTAAAAACAGGGAAAAAGTTAAGTTTTCAGTAAAATGTGGGGGATTACAACCCCCCAAACCCCCCACAACGCGGCGCGATCTGTATAAAGTAAAATGGGGGGTTCCCCCCACACCCCCCGTCGTAGCCCCTAAAAACAGTCTTTATCTTCAGCGCGTGCCTCTGTGCTGCGCTCAGTTGTCTGCTTGCGCCTTTGTCCCATCGCGCTTTTGACCTGACACCCAGGCTTTTATTGTCGGATAGGTGAACAGATGTATTCTTCGTGTGGGCCTAAGATAACTTGCCAGATTGAAGTGGGAAACCAGGTAAGTGGGAGCCAGACCAAATATTGGTTTATAACATAGACAAGCGAACTTAAACAGGATTCGCGCCTCTAGGGGCAGCCAATGGAGTCTTTGATAGTAGGGGCTTATGTGTTCCCATTTTTTCAGCCTAAAGATCAGTCGAACTGCCGAATTTTGAATGACTCTGAGTCTTAGAATGGGTTTTTTGAAGGAACCCAAGTAAATAATGTTGCAATAATCGAGCAAGCTAAGGATGGATGATTGAACCAGTAAGCGGAAGGATGGTGCATCAAAGTATTTTCTGATGGTTCTGAGTTTCCATAGAACCGAAAAGCATTTTTTAACTAGTAAGTCTGTGTGAGCATTTAGAGTGAGGTGGCGGTCCAGGGTGAGTCCCAGGATTTTAATGGAGTGGTCAATAGGGAAGTTCTGACCATTCAAGGAGATCGAAGAGTCTTTGATTTTGTCATTAGGGCTTGCCAGGAAAAATTTAGTTTTGTCGGTGTTGAGCTTCAATTTGAAATCGGTCATCCATCGTTCGATTTCCTTTAGAATGGATGATAGATGAATCTTTGTCTCGGAGGTCAGAGTAGTAAGGGGAATAACAATGGTGATATCGTCAGCATAGATATAAAATTTAACCTTTAAGCTTTGTAGTAAATTCCCCAATGAGGCAAGGTAGATGTTGAACAATGTGGGAGAAAGAGGAGAGCCCTGCGGGACTCCGCAAGAGTTAACCCAACTAAAGGATTTTTTATTGTCACTGTATACTTGATATGACCGTTTGCTCAAAAAACTCTGAAACCATTTTAATATGTTACCTGAAAAACCAATTGACTCCAGACAGGTAATTAGAATAGCATGGTCAACTAGATCGAAGGCACTGCTTAGGTCTAGTTGCACAATAAGAGCACTTGTACCCTGACTGAATAAGGTATGGAGGAAGTCTAGTAGTGATGCCATGACAGTTTCGATTGTCATGCAATATGCTAAATTTGTTCAGATACATTACTAGATCCTGGTTGATCAGTCCTTCCATTAGCTTGACGAATAGGGGAGTGCTCGCAATTGGTCTATAATTAGATTTCAGTTTGGTAGATTCTCTAGGGTTTTTTACGATTGGGGTGATCAAAATCTGGCCTAGATCCTCAGGGAAAGTACCGGTTAGTAAGAGAGAGGAGAGCCAGTTGTATAACTTGGCTTTGAAAGAGATTGGAGCGACTTTCATAATGTTTGGGGAGCAGCAGTCTAATCTACAGTAGGAAACGGCATATTTTGCGTAATATTTGTTGCCAGGATGGTGTACTGAAGTTATTCCAGGCCATATCTACCCTAGGGTCGTCTTTGTGTTGGGCAACCGGGTAGTTCAAATGGTCCGCCTAAGGCTACTTCCTGGCCAAACCACGCCAACGCCTAGCCTTAGGCGAGCTTAGACGGGCTTGCGCGCCTCCCTAGGCTCCCGGGGGTGCCTCCAAAGTAGATGGCCTGCCTCAGGAGGTTTTTCTTGCGTCTCGATTGGCTGGTTAGGTAGCAATTGGCTGCCTACAATTGGGACGCCGTTTATAGAATCCGGCCTATGTTTCTTCATAGAATAATCTCTAAATTAGCACATTTATTGACACCCTCTTAAAGAATTGCCCTCCCTGACTATGAAAGGTCTATTGGACTTATTGTTCTATGCTAGACCTACTTTAAACTATATACACTAAACTAAACTAAACCTTAAGTTTCTATACCGCATCATCTAAATAAAGATGGAGCTCGACACGGTTTACAGGTAATTCAATAAATGAGGAAAGGACATAATAAGAAATTAGAGGTTATGAAGAGGATAGCTAGCTTTACATTTTAAATAGATAGCTTTATGTTTTGGAGAAAAGCCAGGTTTTCAGATGTTTTCGGAATAATTGGAATGAGCCTAGGTTCCGCAGCGGGGCAGGGAGGTTATTCCAAAGCTCAGTGAATTTGAAGACAAGGGATTTCCCTAATTTATCTGCATACATGACGCCTTTTAACGAGGGGAAAGATAGTTTGAGTTTGTGGGCAGATCTGGTAATGTCCGGTCTCGAAGAATTCCAGAATAGTGGAATTAGGGGAGGAAGAATGCCATGTAGGATCTTGAATATTAGGCGGATACATTTATAGTGAATCCTAGAAATCACTGGAAGCCAGTGAAGTTTTGACAGAAGTGGGAAACATGATCGAATTTGCTTTTGGCGAAGATCAACCTAGCCGCAGTGTTCTGGATCCGCTGAAGTCTTTGAATACTGAAGTGGCAGTATTTTGCCTCAAAGTCTTCCAAGGACTTATTCAAGGACCTTCAGGCTGCCAACTATATTTAAAGTATTGTCAATAAGAGACTAATTCTACAAATCTACTTTATCTTGTCGGAAATTAATAGAGCGTTCAATATAAAGTACCTGAATGGGATTTTAAAAATCATTCCTTCTAACTATGTTAATTCTCCTTGCCCATGTTACAGACAATTTCACCCTTTCAGCTAGATCGTGTATAAATTTTGGATAACTGGACCATAAAATTGCTCTTTGTATCTAAAATCAATGGGGGAACCAAAGCATTCAAATAACAGATGGGCAAGTCTTCATCCAGATAAAACCAAAGGGGAAAGTACAATATATGGGCTACGATCAAAAAGTTAGACTTTTTGAGGGTTATTTTTTTTTTTAGCAAAGGCGCAGTGTAAGATGTGAAAGGAAGCATCTATTTTTTTTTTTTTCTTTTAAATTAAAAAGCAACACAAGTGCCTTTATAAAACAGGCTCTGACAATAACTCGCACTAGTGCACTAATTCCTTCAATCTCCCCCTAATTACAAAACATTGTGTGTCCAAATTTGCGACCGGCACAGAAATTACAGATCAGTAGCGCACATAATTTAATTTATGAGCCATTAATTGTTAATAGGCTATACTTGTCATTAATTGGTGTTAATTAGCAGCAATTAGTAGTTACACGCAGTGGCATAGTAAGGGGTGGCAGTCCATCCTGGGCGCAGCCTTCCTAAGGGTGCCCCCCCCAAGCTCCTTGCCTTTCCCCATACCTATTTTACTTCCCTGGCGTGAATTTGCTGCCCACATCGGCATCAACGCTCTCTCTGATGTCACTTCCGGGACCTGTGCCCAGGAAGTGATGTCAAAGGGCGAGCCGACGCAGACGTGGGTATGCCGGCCATGCCACAGAAGTTAGAAAAGGTACGGGGGAAGGGGATGTGCGGGCGTGGCTGGGGGGCAAGGGACGGGTGCCGCTCACCCTTACTACGCCACTGATTACACGCGTAGCTGCCCTTAGCTGGTATTCTATAAGTTGTGTAGTCGAATTCCAGAATGTGCAACTTCAAGTGGGGTGTGAACCTGGAAGACGCACAGGCAGGTCTCCTGCATTTACACACCAAGCTGTGCACAGTTAGGCATGAGCATTCACGCCAGCCTTTGAGCTGGCATAATTGCTCATGCCTAAAGCTAGATGCATAAATGCCGACTTACACTCGTATATAAGAACATAAGAACAGCCTTACTGGGTCAGGTCAGTGGTCCATCAAGCCCAGTAGCCCGTTCTTTCGGTGGCCAATCCAGGTCCCTAGTACCTGGCCAAAATCCAAAGAGTAGCAACATTCCATTCAGAATCCTAAAGAAGAGCAAGATTCCGGAACCCCAATGAGAGCAACATTCCAGAGCTGAGATTGTGATGTCATAATGCCTCATTCCACAGTGTCTCAGAGCCAACCTCATCAGTGATGTTACAATGGCTTCACTGTCCTTACTTGGCACACATAAGAGGATAAGAACAGCCATACTGGGTGAGACCAATCCAGGTCCCTAGTACCAATCCAGGTCCCTAGTACCTGCCCAAAGCCCAAGGAGTAGCAACATTCCAGCATCTCACAGAAGAGCAAGATTCCGGAACCCCAATGAGAGCAACATTCCAGAGCTGAGATTGTGATGTCATAATGCCTCAGAGCCAACCTCATCAGTGATGTTACAATGGCTTGATTGTCCTTACTTGGCAAAGAGCATAAGAACAGCCATACTGGTCAGACCAATGGTCCATCAAGCCAACTAGCCTGGTCTCATGGTGGCCAATCTAGGTCCCTAGTACCTGGCTAAAACCCAAGGAGTAGCAACATTCCATAATAGCAGCTGTGCACAGTGCTCTCCTTATGTAGTTTGCACTTAGCATGCCTCTAGAGCAGGGATGTCAAAGTCGGTCCTCGAGGGCCGCAATCCAGTCGGGTTTTCAGGATTTCCCCACTGAATATGCATGAGATCTATTTGCATGCACTGCTTTCATTGTATGCTAATAGATCTCATGCATATTCAGTGGGGAAATCCTGAAAACCCGACTGGATTGCGGCCCTCGAGGACAGACTTTGACACCTGTGCTCTAGAGAATGACACGGGGACAAAGTTTGTCCCTGTCCCTGAGGCTCTATCCCCTTCCCCGCAAGTTCCATTTTTGACCCCATCCAGTCCCCGAGAGCTCTGTCCCCCAAATCCCTGCCCTACCCCCCGACTCTGCCCTCATTTGAACAAACCTCGAACACATGATTTTATGTTTAAATCTTTTTAATAAAGTATAAAAAGGGACAATATTGTGTAGAACTGTTTGTAAATCACAAATAGAGCCTTCATTTCAATCTAGATTTGGTACAACCTTACCCTACTACAACTGCTATTAATTATTTCTATAGTGGTACCAGACTTACGCAGCGCTATATATAGTCACAAAGAAGACTGTCCCTGCTCGAAAGAGCTTACAATCTAAACAGCCAAGACAGGTACTACTGTTTATTTCTATAGAGCTGAAAGGCATATGCAGCGCTGTACATTTAACATTCAAAGTTTCCATTATTACATATAATCATACAATAATGGAGTATATGGTTGGGAGGGAAGGGAGTGGGGTAGGGATAAGAATTTATGTAATATACCAATGATTGTTTATAAGTGATGTATTTATTGTTACTGTGAATGAAAATATTTAACACAATGTAATTTTTGAAAATGAATAAAGAATTATTAAAAAAAAAAAGTTTCCAAGTTTATTTACATTTTAATATACCGACCATCATCATGTATCTGGCCGGTTTACAAGCTAAAAACGTTAAAAAAAATTTAAGAGTAGGGGTTAAAAACAAAAAAAAAGGTTGAACATAAAATACTTCTCCCTCGGTATTCGTGGGGGTTAGGTGCAGAGCCGGACCGCGAAATGTGAAAAATTGCGAATAACTTCTCGGCTGGCTCTAACCCATCCCCGCCTCCCTCCTGCGTCCCTGGAACCTTACCTGGTGGTCTAGTGGTGAAGCGGGGAAGAAGCGATCTTCCGATGCTCCTGCCCTGTGCAGAGCCTCATCAGAATGACTGCTGTGAGTTCCCTTAACAAACCGGTGCACTCGTAAACCGAGGTACCACTGTATATCCAAACACTGGTTCTTGTTTTCATCTATACCGGACCCAACACAGTCCGTGTTTCGAAAAACACTTCTTCCTCAGGGGTCCAGGATAATCAATACAAAGAGTGTCAAGAAACCAGATTGAACAGAACAAACAAAATATCGAAGAAGACCGGCGTGAGCCTCTCCTGTCGCGGGCGCTGCACCGAGTAACACAAAACCCTGGAATCCCAGCAAGGACAGCATATAGAGGATCAGGTGGTGATCAACAGTATCAGATCGAGAAGGATGAGAACAGAGTAGAGGCCATTGGATTTGGCCAGGAGCAAGATGATAGAGACTTTAGCAAGGGCAGTTTCCATGGAATGGAGAGGACAAAAGTCCGCTTGAAGCGGGTCAAAAATATCCTGAGAAGAAAGGAAGTCCAGGCCCATTGTGCAGCGAGGGTGAGAGGCGCCCCCGCCCTCGTCCCCACCCCCGCTCCCCTCTGCCGCACATTCTCCCCTCTTCCCTTCCTCAGTACCTCTAGCTGTTCACCGCTGTGAGCAACAAGAACTTCAGCGCACTCCTCGCAACCCCGTTGGCTCTCCCTCTGACGTTACTTCCTACGTGTGGCACCCAGAAATGATGTCAGCGGGAGAGATGACGCGGTCATGAGGAGCACACTGAAGTTATTGCTCATGGCAGTGAACAACTAGAGGTGCAGGGAAGGGGGCGTGTGCATGGCAAGGGTAGGAGTGGGAAGAGGCTTAATTGGCACACTAATTGGTTGCGCCAATTAAAAACCAATTAAAACGTAATTTTTTTTTTAAACTGGAGATGCCTAAGGGCGCCTCCTAAAGGGCTGCCGATAACCCGTCCACTTAGGTGCTTTACAATGCCTAATGCCACTATAGGCATGGTTAACATCGGAAGTGGCATTAGACGTCACAAAGCACCTATGTGGATGCAATTCTCGTGGAAGACATGTGCCAGGGATGTAGGACTTTAAAACCCTGGCCTACAATTCCAGCCCCTATCTTCCATGTAGCCGCAATTCTGTAAACGGCGCCATAGCACGACTGACACGTGATCGGTGGCCATTTTTAAGGCGGCCACCGATAAAGGCGCCGTTTACAGTATCCGGGCCATAGACTGCAACTCGACCACAGCTCCATCCAGACCGCGCTCATGTAAAAAAAAAAAAAATTTAAAACTGCGCCAACTTCTTGTGCGTGTTTAGACCTCTGCAAGACAAGGATGCTTAGATACAAAAAAAGCGTAATAGTTACCCCAAGAATGACTAATTTTGCATCCAGAGCCTGATCTGTACTCAGGGAACAGATAAATAAGAACCAGAGCTAGAATTTTAGAGCCAGTCATAAATAAATACATAATTTTAGTGTATAGCAATAGCTTTTATAACACCTCATTAAGGTTCATTTGAGCATTTTGTTGTAAAAATGCAAATTTCTCTTCAGGAAGGAAATCTATATGGTTTCAGCTGTGCAACCTAGAACATTACTTTTTTTTTTTATCTTTTGAGTTGACAGTAACCGTCTGTTTTTGTGCAAAAGAGTATTTATGGCCTCAAGTTGATTTCCCATGGATGATTCTGAAGCTCCTTACTCTACAATTCTGTGCCCATGACCGAACCATTTCTGTGCCCCTTTTTTTTTTCATAAATCTTTATTAATTTTCAAATGTTAACAGTGCCATACAATGAAATTCAGCAGATATCAGAAGTTCACTGAAAGCTGAATTGCAAGCTAGACCAGAGACTGACACTTAAGAGTCTTTCGCTGTTACCATTTGGCTTCCTGAAGAAATTTTGAAACGTGCCACGTCGAGGCCAAAGAACTATACACTTCTCCCTCGTCATTCGCGGGGGATATGAGCAGAGCCGGACCGCGAATGCCAAAAACTGCGATTATTCGGCTCTGACCCACCCCCACCTCCCTGCTCCTTCCCGGCCTTACCTGGCGATCTAGAGGACTTTCGGGGACTACGGGAACTCTCAGCAGCCATTTCCTCATGGCGATCTGCACAGGGCAGGAGAGTAGGAAGATCGCTCCTGCCCCGAAAGCCTTCTAGACCACCAGGTAAGGCCGGGAAGGCAGCAGGGATGAAAAAAAGATGGATTTTTTTTTTACATGAAGACTGTTTTTTTTATTTTCCCCCTCCCCAGAAAAAAATCGCGATTACATAAAACCGCGAGTGCAGGAACCGCGAATGGGGAGGGGGAAGTGTATACAAAAGATAAGTGCTTTTTCAATAATACAATCTTTCAAGTCATGCACATATAAAAAGTGTGTTAAGGTGGAAGTTTTGCAATGATTGGGTGGTGAGGTTTTTGGGGGACTTCTGTCCCCTTTTTCCTCCATGTCTCTGAGCACAATCTATCCACTGATTAAAGTATAAGGAATATGGAGTTTCAAGAGGACTTTTAAGAAGTTACAGCAATTACACTAGCGTGTTTTTTGTTTATTTTCTTGAATTTTTTCACGCTTTTTGATTTTTGAAGTTATTTTCCTCCTGTGTAGTTTTCATACAATGAATTTAAACATAAACACTACACAGAATGCACTTTAAATACACAAATAATTCAAAAAACAATCATTTTCTCCCCCCTCCTCCCCCTAATTAATAGAAGTACATATTTTATTTCAATAATATATATAATTAAGGGCTCCTTTTATCAAGCTACGCTAGCGGAGTTAGCGCGCGTGACTTTTAATCATGCGCTAATCCCCGTGCTGGCCATAAAACTACCACCTGCTCAAGGTAGGCGTTAGCGGCTAGCGCGGCCAATGGTTTAACGCATGCTATTACGAGCGTTAAACCACTAGCATGGCTTGATAAAAGGAGCTCTAAGTATAGCACACAATAATACATTCCCCTCCCCCACCCACCCACCCACCCAGGATGTGTAAGGAAGTCAAATAAAAGGAAAAGTACATGACAGTTATAATGACTCAATAAATGCAGTCATTTCTGTGCCCCTTTTTGGCACTGTGCGTAAATTTTAAGTGTGGAAATTTATGCTTTTTAGTGACCAATTATCAGTGCCAACATTAGAGAGATTGTGAGCCCACCGGGACAGACAGGGAAAAATGCTTTAGTGCCTGAATAAATTCATGTAAACCGTTCTGAGCTCCCCTGGGAGAACTATATAGAACTGTGTTTTTCAACCTTTTTACACCTGTGGACCGGCAGAAATAAAATAATTATTTTGTGGACCGGCAAACTACTAGGACTAAAATTTAAAAACCCCGTTTCCGCCCCATCTCCGCGAGCTCGGTCACCTCAGTAACTATAGAAAAATAGACAAATATAGTGCAAAATATAGACAGCAGATATAAATTCTCAAAACTGATACGTTTTGATCACTAAATTGAAAATAAAATCATTTTTCCTACCTTTGCTGTCTGGTGATGATTTCATGAGTCTCTTGTTGCGTTCCCTTCTGTCTGTGTATCCTTTATTTCATTTCTATCTTTCTGCACTCAGGCCCAAGAATTGTCCCTTTCTATTCCCTCCCTCTTTCCTTCCTATGTCCTTAGTGCCCCCGGTGCCTCCATCCCCTGTCTTTAGTGTCCCCAGTGCTTCCTTCCTATGTATTTAGTGCCCCCAGTGCATCCTTCCCATGTCCTTAGTGCCCCTTCCTGTCTTTAGTGCCCCAGTGCATCCTTCCTGTGTCTTTAGTGCCCCCGGTGCCTCCTTCCCCTGTCTTTAGTGTCCCCAGTGCTTCCTTCCTATGTATTTAGTGCCCCCAGTGCATCCTTCCCATGTCTTTAGTGCCCCCAGTGCCTCCTTCCCATGTCCTTAGTGCCCCTTCCTGTCTTTAGTGCCCCCAATGCTTCCTTCCCATGACCTTTTCTGGAAACGTCAATCGCTCCTCCTAAACTTACTTGCTCCACTTCATCACTGACGCTGAAACCGTGGATTGAAGACAAAGTTTTATTTTATTTTTCTTTCCAGCTTATGATTTATCTTTAATCTTATCTATTGTTTTGCCTTTTGTCTTTGTTTTGTTCTATTTCTATCATTTAAATTTCTCCAGAATTCTACTGTTCAACGGCTCCCCCTTCTGCTTCTATTCCTTTCTCTCCTCTCTTCTACCTTCCAAAGTATTTAGATCAATGCTGTCTTGTTAAAATGTTTATTTTATTTTTTTTTTTCCTCTAACTCTACTTTTCACTTCTCTATTACCCTCCAGGTACTTTAGTTAGATTGTGAGCCTTCGGGACAGTAAGGGAATTTTTCAAGTACCTTTCTTATTTCTAATCTTAATGTATATTTTCTGTAAACCGCTTAGAACCTAACGGATGTAGCGGTATATAAGAAATAAATTACATTACATTACATTACATTACCTTAGTGCCCCCAGTGCCTCCTTCCCATGTCCTTAGTGCCCCTTCCTGTCTTTAGTGCCCCAGTGCTTCCTTCCTATGTATTTAGTGCCCCCAGTGCCTCCTTCCCATGTCTTTAGTACCCCCAGTGCCTCCTTCCCATATCCTTAGGGCCCCTTCCTGTCTTTAGTGCCCCCAGTGCATCCTTCCTGTGTCTTTAGTGCCCCCAGTGCCTCCTTCCCATGTCTTTAGTGCCCCCAGTGCCTCCTTCCCATGTCCTTAGGGCCCCTTCCTGTCTTTAGTGCCCCCAGTGAATCCTTCCTGTGTCTTTAGTGCCCCCAGTGCCTCCTTCCCATGTCTTTAGTGCCCCCAGTGCCTCCTTCCCATGTCCTTAGGGCCCCTTCCTGTCTTTAGTGCCCCCAGTGCCTCCTTCCCATGTCTTTAGTGCCCCCAGTGTCTCCTTTCCATGTCCTTAGGGCCTCTTCCTATCTTTAGTGCCCCCAGCGCATCCTTCCCATGACTTTAGTGCCCCCAGTGCCTCCTTCCTATGTCCCTCTCATTGTCTTCCACACTTTGTCCCACCCCCACCCCCGAAGCCAGCCTGCCTGCCTGTCAATCTCTCTCCCTCCCTCCATGGCCAAAGCCAGCCTGCTTGCCTGCCTACCTCCTTCCCTCCCTGTTGAGCAAAAAAAAACCCCACCTGCCTCCTTCCTTTCCCCGGGTCAGCTGCTATCTTATAGCCTTGCTGCTGCTACTGCTAAAGCCGACCCAAAATCTTCTTTCTGACTTTAATTCTGACATCGGAGAGAACGTTCTGGGCCAGCCAGGCAGCGATTGGCTGGCTCAGAACGTCCTCTCTGACATCAGAATTGACGTCAGAAAGAAGAATTTGTGTCGGCTTTAGCAGTAGCAGCAGCGGGGCGGTAAGATAGCAGCCGACCCGGGGAAAGGAAGGAGGGAGGCTTTTTTTTTTTTTTTGCTCGACAGGTAGGGACAGGAAATGATCGCCTGTCTCGTTGTCCCCGAGCACAGCTTCGGGACGCTGTCCCAAAGCTGTGTGTGGGGACAATGGGGCAGGAGGTCTGAAAACGGGACCTATGGTCACCTTAATCTTGCCGGCCCTGCGCGGACCGGCAGAAATTTCCTGCGAACCGGCACCGGTCTGCAGACTGGCGGTTGAAGAACAGCGGTATAGAAAACGGAATGAATAAATAAATAGGTTTATTCAATAAATAGTTTATTCAATTTTGCACTCGCAAATTCGGTGCGTGCACAAAACAAAGCCCCATATATACTAGAATCCAGGGGCTAGATTCTCAAAAACCGACAGGCCGCAGTCGCAGCCGATTACTGTAGTGATTTCAAAAAGGCGTGTCCTTCTCAGAAAACCGTGCATGCAAATGAGGTTGGCGGAGAGTCGCAAAGGCTCGCTAAATTTACATGAGATTGAGTCACCGGTGAAAGTGAGCCGCACGTGCGCAGAATACACCACAAAAGAGGCGTAAATGTGCGCACGTGCCGGGAAAAGCAACGCCGTAAGCACACATATCACGCGCCTGTCTTATTTGAGCATAATACATGCTCACGTCAGAGGCATGCGACACGTGCGGTTGTAGCCATAAAAACTATTATAATTCATGTAAGTCGTGTAATTTGATTTTAATGTCAAAGTTTAGCATGAACCACAGCCAGAAACATATAAGACATAGCTATAATACGTGCGCTCAAGAAGCGTGCTTTTGTTCCCTTAATTTATGTGAATCATGTCATTTTTATTTTGTTTCATTAGTCACTATCAAAACACACAGCAGAGATGAGCTTCTCACAGTGCTGGCACAATACCAGCACCTCCGGGTCAGTTGCTGATTTTTTCTTGCCAACAAACTCGGATAATCACTCGGAAATAAGAACCTAAGAATAGCCTTACTGGGTCAGACCAAGGTCCATCAAGCCCAGTAGCCCGTTCTCACGGTGGCCAATCCAGATCACTAGTACCTGGCCAAAACCCAAAGAGTAGCAACATTCCAGCATCTCAAAGAATAGCAAGATTCCGGAACCCCAATGAGAGCAACATTCTAGAGCTGAGATTGTGATGTCATAATGTCTCATTCCACAGTGCCTCAGAGCCAACCTCAGCAGCCATACTGGTTCAGACCAAAGGTCCATCAAGCCCAGTAGCCCGTTCTCACGGTGGCCGAACCAGGTCCCTAGTACCTGGCCAAAACCCAAAGAGTAGCAACATTCCAGCATCTCAAAGAAAAGCAAGATTCCGGAACCCCAATGAGAGCAACATTCCAGAGCTGAGATTGTGATGTCATAATGCCTCATTCCACAGTGCCTCAGAGCCAACCTCATCAGTGATGTTACAATGGCTTAATTGTCTTATATTTGGCTCACATAAGAGGATAAGAACAGCCATACTGGGTCAGACCAATGGTCCATCAAGCCCAGTACTCACGGTGGCCAATCCAGGTCCAGCTGAGATTGTGATGTCATAATGCTTCATTCCATAGTGCCTCAGAGCCAACCTCATCAGTGATGCTACAATGGTTTGATTGTCCTTACTTGGCACACGTAAAAGGATAAGAACAGCCATACTGGGTCAGACCCATGGTCCATCTTGTCCTATAGCCCATCCTCATGGTGGCTACTCCAGGTCACTAGTACCTTACCTGGCCAAAATTTACATGCAGTAACATTCAATATGCTAAAATTACAAGTGGATTAATTTTTGAAATGTTTAGCAAATAAAAAAAGTTTTAATGATTTACGGAAGAATTGGAAAGGACTAGGGCATCTCAAAATTAAAGAGAGTTCATTCCAGAATTCAGTAAATTTAAAAGCCAAAGAAAGGCTAAAGTTCTTGACTCCTTTAATTTTTAATTGAGTTTCAAGACACCAGAATCGTGCCTCCACAGTTGCTTTGGGTCGCCTAATGCCACTGTGGGCGTGGCTAATGCCAGAAATGGCATTAGGTGGCCTAAAGCACCTATGGAGCCATGATTCACATTTTGATATTGTATTTACAAACTATTTAATTTAAATGATTTAATCTCTGTATAAGATCGTTCTTTTTTAACCCAAAGATCAGTCGGACAGCCGTATTCTGGATTATCCTCAGTCTCCTTAAGATTTTCTTAGAGGATCCCAGATAGATAAATTCAAGATAGATAAAATTAATGCCTGTACCAATAGTCTAAATGATACTGGGTCAAAATATTTTTTTATGGTCCGTAATTTCCACAAAACAAAAAAGCATTTTTTTACCATTAAATTAGTGTGTTCGACGAAAGTTAGATGGCGATCCAGAATTTTGATGGAAGTAGTTATTGGGTACTACAACCACACTTTCGACCTGGCTTTCAGCACAGTATAGCTAATCATGAAAAACCAATGGAATCTATGAAAAGAAGTCCTCGTGTTATTACAGACACAGGATTCTAAGACAAAGACCGGATAGCCCACAAACAGCACTTCAACAACGCTTCTTCTATGAAAATTATCAAGAGGAGGAAAAAGCCTCAGATCCCCCCCCTCCACCAAACTGATGAACTCAAGTTGTAAACAGGTGAAGATTTACTGGGGTAAAGTGCAGTCACTGGCATAAAAAACCTCCTCGATAATATTTCAATAAAGACAAAAGCCTTGTGCAATGCAGGTGGACTACAATCCACCTTGGATATGAACCACTATGTCTGGAAATAACTTAAAGAGCGGAATCCCACTGGTTGTAGTATTTTGGTCTTTCGAGGAGCTTGTGTTGGATTTGCTAGTAGTAGTTATCGGGTAGTCATGTCCATTAAGATGAAGTAACGTATCTGTTATTTTACCATTAGGACTGGCCAAGAAAAATTTAGTCTTTTCAGTTCCCTGAAACTGAACGGCCTAGATTATCCTATCAACCCCACCATAAAAATACTTGGAGTCATCCTAGATAGATGCTTGACCTTCAAAGGCCATACCAATGCCCAGGTCAAAAAATGCTTCTGCACCCTCTGGAAACTTCGCACCATCAAACGCCACTTCGACCACCTCGCCTTCCGTTTACTGGTCCAATCATTAATCTTAAGCATACTGGACTACTGTAATATCATATACCTAGGAGCCTACAAAAACACCATCAAGCGTTTAAGAATAGTACAAAATGCAGCTGTCCGCCTCATTTTCGGCCTCAAAAAATATGACCACATTAGCCCCTACTACACTAAACTCCACTGGCTGCCGGTGGAGGCAAGAATCATCTTTAAATTCGCTTGCCTCTGCTTCAAAACCTTAGCTGGCTCTTCACCAATTTACCTATCTGAGCACCTTGAAATTGCTGGCCCCTCTCGTACTCAAAATACCTGCCTGTTTTCCTTTCCCTCCCTGAAGGGCTGCCTTTACAAAAATTCCTCGACCGATCTCTAGCATTCCAAGCGGGCAAATGGAATAAATGCCTCTCTACTCTCATCTCCAATTCCCCCCCCTATCAAACATTCAGGAAATTACCGTATTTTCACGCAAATAACGCGCACCCGTATAAAACGCGCACACGGGTATAGCGCGCAGCAATCACGCTGATATGTACAAAAACTTTGGTATACCGCGCTCACGGGTATACCGCGCATGCTGCCCGACGCTCCTTTCGCCCGCCCTGACTTTCCGTGCGCTGTCCCGACTCTCCGTTCACCCCCCCTGACTTCCGTGCACTGTCCCCCCTTGAAGGTCTGTCCCCATCCTGAAAGCCTGATGCCCCCCCCCCCGACGTCCGATACATCCCTCCCCCCGAAGGACCGCCGATTCCCCAACAATATCGGGCCAGGAGGGAGCCCAAATCCTCCTGGCCACGGCGACCCCCTAACCCCACCCCGCACTACATTACGGGCAGGAGGGATCCCAGGCCCTCCTGCCCTCGACGCAAACCCCCCTCCCCCCAACGACCGCCCCCCCAGCCGACCCGCGACCACCCTGGCGACCCCCACGACCCCCCCACCCCCCTTCCCCGTACCTTTGGTAGTTGGGCCAGAAGGGAGCCCAAACCCTCCTGGCCACGGCGACCCCCTAACCCCACCCCGCACTACATTACGGGCAGGAGGGATCCCAGGCCCTCCTGCCCTCGACGCAAACCCCCCTCCCCCCCAACGACCGCTCCCCCTCAAGAACCTCCGACCGCCCCCCCAGCCGACCCGCGACCCCCCTGGCGACCCCCACGACCCCCCCACCCCCCTTCCCCGTACCTTTGGTAGTTGGCCGGACAGACGGGAGCCAAACCCGCCTGTCCGGCAGGCAGCCAACGAAGGAATGAGGCCGGATTGGCCCATCCATCCTAAAGCTCCGCCTACTGGTGGGGCCTAAGGCGCGTGGGCCAATCAGAATAGGCCCTGGAGCCTTAGGTCCCACCTGGGGGCGCGGCCTGAGGCACATGGTCGGGTTGGGCCCATGTGCCTCAGGCCGCGCCCCCAGGTGGGACCTAAGGCTCCAGGGCCTATTCTGATTGGCCCACGCGCCTTAGGCCCCACCAGTAGGCGGAGCTTTAGGATGGATGGGCCAATCCGGCCTCATTCCTTCGTTGGCTGCCTGCCGGACAGGCGGGTTTGGCTCCCGTCTGTCCGGCCAACTACCAAAGGTACGGGGAAGGGGGGTGGGGGGGTCGTGGGGGTCGCCAGGGGGATCGCGGGTCGGCTGGGGGGCGGTCGGAGGTTCTTGGGGGGGGACGGTCGTTGGGGGGGAGGGGGGTTTGCGTCGAGGGCAGGAGGGCCTGGGATCCCTCCTGCCCGTAATGTAGTGCGGGGTGGGGTTAGGGGGTCGCCGTGGCCAGGAGGGTTTGGGCTCCCTTCTGGCCCGATATTGTCGGGAAGTCGGCGGTCCTTCGGGGTGGGGGTGCGAGTGGTCCTGCCGGGGGGGGGGATGTATCGGACGTCGGGGAGTCGGCCGGGCAAGAGGGCTTGGGCTCCCTCTTGCTCCGATCGTGGATGCGGGTGCGGGTGGGAGCGCGTGCGAGTGGTCGTTCGGGGTGGGGGTGCGAGTGGTCCTGCTGGGGGGGTGAATCGGGCGTCGGGCGGGGTGGGAACTATGTTTTAAAACTTTTGTATACCGCGCTCACGCATATAACGCGCGAGGGGTATGAGCGGTAGGTAAAAACGCGTATAACGCGCGCGTTATATGCGTGAAAATACGGTAATCAAAACCTACCTTTTTGACAAATTCCTCTGATCTACCCTCCCTCCTCCTTTCTCCTCCTTTGACCTCGACTCACCCCCAGACTCTTTACCCCCGTATGTAACACTGCCATTTGTAACACCGCTGTATGTAACTTATAGTGAATGTAACTATTCCGAATATACAACCTAGCTGTAAAAATAACATCACCGTAAAGTTATCGTCTAAAATGTAAATGTAATATGATTGAAAATGTATAGTCTATTATGTAAATGTAACATAAACGAAATTTTAACTTCGCTGTAAATGTACAGTCTCTTCACCTGTTAACCGCATAGAACTTCCATGGTAATGCGGTATACAAGAATAAAGTTATTATTATTATTATTGAGGTTCAGCTTGAAATTGATAGTCCACTGTTCTATCTGAGTCTTAATGAACGATATCTGATTTATGACTTCAATAGCAAAATTATTTAAAGGAATCAAGATGGTGATGTCGTCAGCAATTATATAAAATTTCAGGTTTAAACTCTGCAATAGATGTCCAAGTGAAGAGATACAGATGTTGAACCAAGTGGGCGACAGAGGAGAACCTTGGGGCACACCACATGGGTTGCTCCAAGAATGAGAATAATTGCGGTCACTAACCACTTAGTAAGATCTTTTTTTCAGAAAACCTTGAAACCAGCTCCAAACCCTTCCCAACAGGATCTCATGATCTACTAGGTCAAAGGCTCTGCTAAGATCTAGCTGGAGAATTAGGGCACTTGTGCCTTTGCTGAATAGACAGTGGAGGTGTTCAATCATTGAGGCTAGAACATCCTATAACTGTTTATACAATGTTTTTATAAATAACTAATCTCAACTTATCACAGTTGGAGTTCTGTTGTTGGATATAATATCAAAAAATATATACAAGCTGAATATCAAAAAAAATCAAAAAATTACAGCAAATATTCAAAGTAGAACTGCTAATAGTGGAAGGTAACAGGTTGAAAGGCAAGTACGGTATCTAGCATGGAGAAAAAAACCTCAGTGTTTCAAGGAAACAACCAAGAAACTATATGACCAGTTATAAACTGTCATAAAAATCACATCCTAGGTCAAAAAACTCCATGAGAAAAGTTTTGTAGAAATATAGTTTAAGATACAAAAGTTAAACTGCAAATATCAGTAAAAAAACAATAAAGAACTTGCACTTATCTTCCATACATCTCCCGACTAGCAGTTAGATTAGATATCCGTTGCTCCAGTAAGGAACCAGATTCAATTTTCAAGTTATGAACTCAGTATTCCCGACAGGCCCTGTTTCGCCAGTTGGCTGCTTCAGGGGAATATCTTTTAGAAAAAGAGCAACAGCTTCAAAGAATCTTCCGCGGGAAAATGGCAGCCCGGCACTGACATTTGCAGTTTAACTTTTGTATCTTAAACTGTATTTCTACAAAACTTTCCTCATGGAGTTTTTTGACCTAGGATGTGTTTTTTATGACAGTTTATAACTGGCCATATAGTTTCTTGATTGTTTCCTTGAAACACTGAGGTTTTTTTTCTCCATGTTAGATACTTGCCTTTCAACCTGTTACCTTCCACTATTAGCAGTTCTACTTTGAATATTTGTTGGATATAATATTCACAATTATAAAGAACTTGTGGGACTTGGCTAAACAACTTTCCCAAATCGAGTATTAAGTTAATATGAACCCCTCAGATTCCTGCGCTGTTTCTCATACCCACCACTCAACGGCACTCATCGTAAAAAGCTTTACGATAACCTCATAGCAACGCATGCAGCAAAACTCGAACCCTCCATAACCAGATTGTTAACCTCAACATCTGACTTCAAAGCATTCCGCAAAGAACTCAAAACGCTACTTTTCAAAAAGCATATTCAAAACACCTAATCTCCTCTTCCACATACACCAACCAGGTTACCCACTCCCTGACACCATATCCTCAACCGACCAAAAAAAAACCCTAATTCATCCTACCGATTCATATTACCTACCAACGCCTGGAAAAAGATTTGATATGTAATGTAATATAACTGCTCTCATCCAATGTTACCAAGTCTATACTCATTCTGTAACTATGTCTTACCCTAAATGTCACGTACCCTCCTGGAAATGTCCAGCTTCTTCTTATGTAATCCGCTTTGAACCGCAAGGTACAAGCGGAATAGAAATCACTAATGTAATGTAATGTAATGTAAGTATGATTACTGTAACAGCTGATGGCAGGTGGGCAGTTCTCTTTCATTGGGTGTTCATATTTTTAATTTTAGTTTTTTTTATAAATTATGCATTAAAACCTTTTTTTTATATTTAATGGTCAATGTGTTATACGTGACTCAAAAAATATATATATAGCTTAGCGGCACTTATCTTTTGTGTGAACCGCTGATGCTTCCAATACACTCTGCCGTTGCTAGTATAGTCAAGTCCCACAAGTTCTTTATAGTTGTGACTGTTTCGAGTTGGAACTTGACACCTTTGCACTGGTAGTAGTGATTCACTATTGGATAGAATATGCCACATTTTTCATGACTGACTTAGTGGTGTCATGTTATTAAAGTCATTTGCCTAGTGAAAAATTCTATACAACTATTTTACATTTGTTTATTTAAATAATTGTTTCACAATCATATACTTGAAATTGCAATACAGACACCCAACTTAAGTACGACTCATTCTTAAGAAAGCAGTCACAGCTTCATTTGATTTCACTGAGATGTATTACCAGTGGCCTAGACTCCTACACTTCTCCTGTAGCAGATTCAGGAATGATGCACGGCCACATTAACGACAGTGTATGGTTGTGTATGCTGTACCTTAGAGCAGTGTTTTTCAACCTTTTTTGTTTCATGAAAAAAATCACGAGGCACACCACCATTAGAAAATGTTAAAAAATTTAACTCTGTGCCTATATTGACTATATATAAAGTAATTCTCTTGAATAGGAATCAAATAAACACAAAGAAAGTATTTTATAATGCTGCCACCGCCAACAACACCGTTGGCGGCGGTGGCACTCAAGTGGCTAAAGAGCCGCAGTTTGCCGGCCTAGGGACAACACTGGAGGGTGGCCAGCTGTGCACCCCCTTGGGACGTAAACCTGGGGTGGGGCAGACCACCCCCCCCACCCTGGTATGCCACTATCTGTACCTCACTCCCTCCCTATGACCAAAAATTCTCCTTTCTTCTATTCCCCGTGTACACAACCATCTCTTTCCCTCCCTTCCTCTCTCCAAAGTCCATGCCTTCTGTGTCCAAACACTCATTCCCTCCCCCACCTCAGCATCTCTTTCCCTCCCTTCCTCTCTCCCAAGTCCATTTCTTCTGTGTCCAAAAACGCATTCCCTCCCCCACCTCAGCATCTCTTTCCCTCCCTTCCTCTCTCCCAAGTCCATTTCTTCTGTGTCCAAAAACGCATTCCCTCCCTCACCTCAGCATCTCTTTCCCTCCCTTCTTCTCTCCCAAGTCCATTTCTTCTGTGTCCAAAAACGCATTCCCTCCCCCACCTCAGCATCTCTTTCCCTCCCTTCCTCTCTCCCAAGTTCATGCCTTGTGTCCAAAACGCACTCCCTCCCCCCTTTTGTGTTCCGTGTTTGCCTCCCAGCCCATCTTCGCAACTATCTCAGCAAAACGAAGCTCAAACCGCGAGGCTTGTCTTCTGCTTCCTGCCTGCCCTGCCGCGCACAAATAGCCAAACGGAAGTATTCTCCAACGTCAGCGCTGACGTCGGAGGGCAGGCTTTGCTTAAGCCCTCCCTCCGACGTCAGCGCTGACATTGGGGAACGCTTGCGATCGGCTATATGTTAGCTGCAGGGCAGGCAGGAACAGAAGACGAGCCTCGCGGCTCGAGATGTATTGAACTCTGCGGGTCCCCCGTCCAGCTCTCTCCTGTCCACGTGGGACGGACCGCCCCTCTCCCTAGACTGGTGGTACTGCCCTGATGGCGGCCCTGACTGTACGGCACACCAGGCAACATCTCGCGGCACACTAGTGTGCCGCGGAACAGCGGTTGAAAAACACTGCCTTAGAGGGAACACTGGTAGGGACAGTTGGCCCTTTTGTCAGCTGGGAGCAGAGGTGAGCAGCAAGAATCTTAAAATCCACAAGTTCTGAGTTACATACAAATCCGACTTAAGAACAGCTTTAAAAACGTAACTTATTCATAACCAGGGGACTTTCTGTATAGGAGTAATCAAGCCGTTGTGACATCACTGATGAGGTTGGCTTTTAGGCAGTGGTGGAATGAGGCATTATGACATCACAATATCAGCTCTAGACTGTAGGTATTACTTAGCATCTTGCCAGGCATTTGTGACCTAAGTTGGCCATTGTTGGAAACAGGATAGTGGGCTTGAGGGGCCTTCAGTCTGTCCCAATACGGCAACTCTTGTGTTCTTATCTGAGTCAAGTAAAGGCAGTCCCCGAGTTACAGACGCCCATCTTAAGTTTGACTCATATTTAAGAACTGGGTTGCGGCTTCATTTGATTTCACTGAGCAGTATTTCCAGTGGCCTTGACTCCTTCGCTTCTCCTGTAGCAGATTCAGGAATGATGCAGGGCCACATTAACAACAGTGTGTGGTTGTGTCTGCTGTACCTTAGAGGGAACACTGGAAGGGACAGTTGGCCCTTTGTCAGCTGGGAGCAGAGGTAAGCAGCAAGAATCTTAAAATCCACAAATTCTGAGTTACATACAAATCTGACAAGAACAGTTTTTTAAAAATGCAATTCATTCTTAACTCGGGGACTGTCTGGATTTGAAATTTAAAAAAAAGTTCCAATAGTGTACACCTGTATAATGGTTCCCTAAATGTGATGGTTCGCATGTGCTCACACTATTGGGGAAAATTGCACACGTAACCATATTTGTTCCAAAACAACAACAACAGGGAAAAAACCAACACAAAAACATTCTGGCGACCCGTCCTTAACACCACCGTAGACCGGTGCCAGTCCACAGAAATTTTCTACCGGTCCACAGGGCCGGCACCTCCATCGGACCCAAGAGATTGTTCTGTAGCCGCCGGTCCTCAGTGCAAACGATGCGGTGTCTTCGGGCCGGCTCCCTAAGCGCTGCAGTGCACAAAGCCGTGGGAAAAGGCTCCTACCCGCGGCCTGCGCCTGACCCGGAAGCCTTCTCTCTGACATCACAACGTCAGAGGGAAGGCTTCCGGATCAGGCGTGGGACGCGCGCGAGGAGCCGCTTCCCACAGCTTGTGCAATGCAGCACTCAGGGAGCCGGCCCGAAGACCCTGCGTTGATCGCACCGTGGACCGGCCTGAAGCTAACACCGGGGGCAGGCCAGAAGGCAAGGCACAGCATGGAGGGAGAGAGACAACAACGGTAGGGGAAATGCTTTTATTTTTTTTATTTAGTGATGGATTTGTCTGGTTTTTATTATTTAGTTATTGATTTGTCTGTTCAGGAAGAAATGCATTTGTTTCTTTTCCTCTGGGGTTGTACTGCTTGCAGAGTCTTGCATCTTAGGGTTTGTAAATATTAGTACTTTTAGTTTTTGGTCCTGCATTTGCATGGGGTTATCTGTTTTATGGTAAAAATGAATGTTAAAAAGCATACAGTGTGCTTTGTGTATTTTAATTTTGTGGTTAACCATTATGTGTTGTTAATTCAATTATATTGTGTGTATATATGAAAAATGAATGGAAATAATGGTGTTACAATTAGTACCATTATGGGGGCGGGGTCTGGGGCAGAGATTGGGTGGAGATGGGCACCATGATGGGCTAGGTGTTCTTCAACTGCCGGTCCGCGGACCGGTGCCGGTCCACAAAATAATTATTTTATTTCTGCCAGTCCATAGGTGTCGAAAGGTTGAAGAACACTGGTCAACGTGATCATTATAGGTGTTGGCAATTTGTCTCCCGCATTTGTTTATACATTGAATAAAAGAAATATCACATCATGGTTCAAAAGGAATGAAGAGAAAGAAACCGCCCTCTTTTCCCTTTAAAAAAAAAGTAATTTGGGGACGACATGGCTTCTATAACCAGCCACTTGCACACAAAGATAATGGGTCTGTCCATCAAAGCAGAACAGCATGGATACTACACCCTCTCTGTTTATTATTTTTTTTTTTCTTAGACAACACGCTAATATTACTGCCACAGTCTGAAAGAATGCTCCTCTCAACATGCCTGAGAGTTAAAAGTGGGAGCCGCTCCTCTCTAATTTAATCTGCTCTGTCTGCTCTTCTCGCGACTAACCTCCCCACGGGGGAATGTCTGATTAATGACCGCAGAACATTTCTGGCTGCTTGATGAGAAGGGCTAGAGCAGCTTTGCTGGCAACCGCCACCCGAAGTGCGAAGGAACGAGACCGGAGTCCGACAGCTCCGAAAATAATAGGGTCTGCTTTATTGCCATTTGGAAAATGCAGGTGCAGGGAAGAGACGGGGGAACAGTTTTTTTTTTTTCTGCGTCTTCCACTTAGATGTTACAATGGCAGACGAACTTTTTTTTTTTTTTTTTAATGCAGCCTGAGGTCTTTCGTAAAGGATGGTTAGCGCGGCCTCAGCGCACGCGGCCTGGTGATGAACCCAGCAGGGCGCCCGAGGAAGTAAGACTGAGCAAAGAACAGACGTAAACGGGAGCTTAGCTGCTCTGTGAAATCGCTCTAGGTTTGATGAGTGACAGATGCGGTTGTTCATTGAACATGTACTGCTTCTCCGGGGTTTTACTTATTGTTATTTTGCTCTGTCTTAAATAAATGCTGGCCGTGTCAGTTTACTTTACAGCTGTAAGGA
Source organism: Geotrypetes seraphini (assembly GCF_902459505.1). NCBI lineage: Eukaryota > Metazoa > Chordata > Amphibia > Gymnophiona > Dermophiidae > Geotrypetes > Geotrypetes seraphini. The sequence goes on from NC_047084.1 coordinate 149,120,186, forward strand.
TTCTCCGAGTTCCTTAAAGGATACCCTCTTCCCTCACAGTTACAATGATAACCTCCACAGACTCCAACGGATTCAGAATGCCGCGGCCAAGCTCATCTTCGCTAAAAGTCAATTTGACCATGTCTCCCCGCTCCTGGCCAAGCTCCACTGGCTTCCGATAATCGCCAGGGTCCACTATAAATGCGCCTGTTTAACTTTCAAAATCCTACACGGTATCCTCCCTCCCTTTATCCCTCTTTCTTGGAATTCCTCAAACCCTAATACCACCAGATCCTCCCACAAATTAAAACTATCCTTCCCCTCGCTAAAAGGCATTTCCCACACAGGAAAGCTAGGGACCTCCCTCCACTTCAAAATCACTGAGCTCTGGAACAACCTTACCTCCCCTCTTTGGAACTTGAGCTCTCTCCAAGTTTTCCGCAAACATCTGAAAACCTGGCTTTTCTCAAAAAATGTAAGTCTCCCTCCAACTTAGGAATCAAGGAAACACTTATATCTTGGCATCCCAAGTCCTCTAAATTTTCTTCACACTTCTACCGCTAACCCTCTGTTGTAGTTCCTTCCTATTTCTCCTACTGTAAATCGCGTCGAGCTCTACGAACGTGGAGATGATGCGGTATACAAACCTAAGGATTAGATTGGATTTTCTCCAGAAGGTTCTCCAGAAGAGGCCCAAAACTTTGTGAGGCACATATTTAAATGAAGTGTTAAAGTATTGAATAAGCCTGCATTATCACTGTAAATGCACTAAAGCAGCATTAATACACACCAAGAACACATTATTTTTTCCATTAACATGGAATTTGTGTTAAAACTTAATTGTGCTGATTAATATTCAAAATTATGTTATCAGCTCATTAAAATGGCATTTAGGGTTAATGCGTTTGTGGAGGCTCGCACAGCCATTAATGCAAAAACTGAACTGTTATCTCTAGAGGTGTGGTAAAGAGTTTGCATTAAATACAGTTATTAACGAGCAAATTATAATGCACAAATTAACAGCAATTAATGATGAATTCACAGAAAGCTTTACACTCTTAATGCTGGCAACGCACACGTTATAATCATGTGTCAGCGTGCATATGTAGAGATTAGAAAGTTTGTGCGGGGACAAAAATCCCACCCATCCCCGCCCGTCCCTGCCAGGATCCTCTCCGTCCCCGCCCGTCCCCACCAGGATCCTCTCCGTCCCCACCCGTCCCCGTCAGGATCCTCTCCGTCCCCCACCCATCCCCGCAAGGAATTACCTCCATCCCCGCCCATCCCCATAAAAAGCAGCAATTACTTCTGACAGGATCATCAATTCCACAGTTTCTTTTGTATTTCCGCTGCTGTTTTCCTCGTGGAATCTCTTTGGTGGAACCCTTTTTTTGTTTTCTGTTCAGGTAATTAACTTATAAACCCCCTCTTTTACTAAGGCTGACGTGTCCATTATATTATATGGACGAACCCTGCTTCCAAAGCCTTCCATCCCCATGGGAGTCCCGTTGGCTAGAGGGGGGTCCCCGTGGGAGTCCCGTGGGCCAGAGGGGGGTCCCCGTGGGAGTCCCGTGGGCTACGGGGGATTCCCGCACGATCCCCGTTCCCGTGCAGACCTCTAGTAGAGATGTCTAAGGTCCTGCCTAGTCTGAATGGCAGAGACCTCTAGTGGTTCTACTACAATACTGCATCGTGACCTGCAGTTTCCAAAAGACGAAAAGGACTCTCCTGACCAATGAGGTAATGATATAAAATTACCCTTTTTGTAAGGAAACTGGTACTGGTATAAAACCTCGGCTTCATTTGAAAACTTGCCTTTGGGTTCTGGTTCCCTGGCCATTTCACCACCATTGAAAGTGTGATCTGGTTAATTGCACCAGCACACCTCAGATTTTAAGGCCAAAGAAAGAAGTTAAGCAGCCATGGAGTACAGAAAAGCAGCAGAGAGCTCCTGGTCCTAAAAAGGAAAGGAAGTAGTGGATATTCCCTGGATCCGAGCAAGGAGAGCCAGGCTGCCAGAAGAAACTGCATCTGTGATCCCATCTCATTTCATTCTAGCTCTAGAGATAGAAACGTGATGGCAGATGAAGGCCAAATGGCCCATCCAGTTTGCCCATCAGCAGCATATGCTATCTCCTCCTCTCCCTAAGAGATCCCATGTACCAGTCCCACTCTTTCTTGAATTCAGGTACAGCCTTTGGTCTCCATCACGCATCCACCATCCTTTCCGTAAAAAAAAGTATTTCCTTAGATTACTCCTGAGCCTATCACCTCTTAACTTCATCCTACGTCCTCTCATTCCGGAGTTTTCCTTCATTTGAAAAAGGCCCGCCTCCGGTATATTAATAATAATAATAATTATTATTATTATTATTTTATTTTTATATACTGCCAAAGCCATAGTAGTTCGAGGCGGTTTACAACAAGAAGAGCTGGACAGCCAGCGAAGGAAAATAGCAATGGAGATTTTGGATACAGCGAAGAAGAAAAAAATAACAGTGAGGATTTTGGTTACATAAAGTCACAATGTGGGGGAAACAAGAAGATGTGAAAAGGAGTGCAGTAGAGGGTTTAAGGGTTCTTGGTTGCAACATATCTATCATATCCTTTCTCTCCCGCCTTCCTTCCAGAGATTACATATTGAGATCTCTGTCCCCATATGCTTTATGACAAAGACCAGAAGCCCTCTGGACCGATTCCATCTTATTTATATCTTTTTGAAGGTACGTTCTCCAGAGTTGCACACAGTATTCCAAATGGGGCCTCACCAGAGACTTATATACAACGGCATTATCACCTCCTGTTTCCTGATGGCCATTCCGCTCCCTATGCGCCCAAGAATCCTCCAGGCTTTGACCCTTTCTCTTCCTTCTCCAGGGGTGTCAAAAGTCGGTCCTCAAGGACCACAACCCAGTCAGGTTTTCAGGATTTCCCCAACAAATACGCACGAGATCTATTAGCATGCAATGAAAGCAGTGCATGCAAGTAGATCTCATGCATATTCGTTGGGGAAATTCTGAAAACCCGACTGGATTGCGGCTCTCGAGGACCGACATATGACACCCCTGTCCTACGTCCTCGAACATCCTCTTGACTTTAACCATCACCTTTTCTACTTTTGCTTTTGCCACTTTTAAGATCATGAGACATCGTCATCCTCATGTCCTGCTCTTCTTTAGAGGACAGACGTACTTCACCCCCTAGACTACAAGTGCATGACCCTGCAATTACCGGACCATTCTTCAAGCTTCGCTAGATCCTGCCTTATGTTATCCACACCTTCCAGGGTCCAGGAAGTGATGTCAGAGGAAGTGCTGATGCTGGCACAAGCAGCGAGTTGGGGTTAAAGAGGCACATGGGAATAGGCACGCACACGCGCAATAGTCGGGTTTTCAGAATTTCCCCAATGAATATGCATGAGATCTATTTGCATGCACTGCTTTCAATGCATATCCATTGGGGAAATCCTGAAAACCCGACTGGATTCCGGCCCTCGAGCACCGGAGTTGCCCACCCCTGCTTTAGACACATTTTTAGTATGTTTTAAGAGTGCTCAAGGTACAGAAATCCACATGTTAGCACATCTGCCATTGTTCCGCGTTTGCCTGGAGTTCTCTTTCTTGTACAGACGTTGCTGAGGTCACTGGCTGTCAGCATCGACGGGGTTAATCTCCTGCTGTTCTGAGGCAGGGGCGCCAGACTAGTGGCTGAAAAAGGCAATTGGTTACAGCTGCTAATGATGTTTGGAGAGACAGAGAGAGATCGGACTGAAAGAGACACCCTTTCAGCTGGGGCTGTCAGGACATTTTACAGAAACAAACCTGACAGGGAGTTCTAAGGGTAACCTGTGTCTGCCTCTCGCTTCAGCATGCCACTCAATCTAGAGGGCTGGAGAAACTGTCTCACGCTTTTCAGATTCAACTGAATGGGGGGGGGGAACAGCTTAACGCATTACTACCGATCTCAAATCCATTTGCAGTAGATTTTAATCTATCTATATTCATTGCTCATCCTCTTTGAATAATAAAACGTGCTAGTTTATTAGCTCTGTGTCAAAGACTGATTAGTGATTCAGTTGAGGCACTATTGTAGCTCAGTATTCATGAATAAGTTGTCCATGCCAACGTTTCTTTCTGAGAACTCTGTGGCCTCAGGCCAGGAAGAATTCTCTGAGCCACAGAGAAATAATCTAGTGCAGCCATGTCAAACTCTGGCCCGCGGTGTTACAAAATTTGGCCCGCCAGACAAACACAAAAATTTTAACTTAAGTTGGCCCGCCAGCAGCCAGGTACAAGCGCCCGTAACGACCCCCACAGGTTTTTCTTCTCAGGTATCCTGCCACTTCCTTTTACCGGCGGGACGCAGCGGAGGGAAAACTGCGGGGCTGGTCACGAGCGCCTTGAAAGATAAGTTTGAAGGTGGGACGCGGGGGTGGCGAGTTTGGAGCATGAGGGAGAGATCCCGTAGCGTAGCTGGAGGGGCTGGGCTTGAGAGAGGTACCGCTACCAGATGGGGGGAGGGGGGTGCGTTCATGTTTTTGAGTGCGTCTTACGCTTTGCCTCTTGCTGCACTTTGAGACTTAGGGGCGATTTTGACCTCATTGACGTCCCCTTGTCAAGATTGTTTGAGAGCTGCCGGGAGGATAAGCGCAGGACTGCGGACGGGGAGTAGAGGGAGAAACATGCTGGACAACGGAGAAGTTCCTGATTGCCGATCGCGGGTGAAGAGGAGTGCATGGGTGTGGGAGAATGTGAGGGTAATTGAATGCAATACGTGTGAATTAGGACCTAAAAGAGAGAGGAAAAGCTTTTTTATTTATTTTGTTTACCTCACAGAGCCGGCGTAGAGTTGGAAAGGTTGTAACCCTATACTTCATACTAAGACTAAGGGGTCCTTTTATTAAGGTATGCATTAAGCGTGTGCTAAATCGTTTAGCGTACCTTAATAAAAGGAGCCCTAAGTATCTTAATAAAAAATTTGGCCCGCGACTTAGCCTATGTTGTAGATTTCAGCCCCTTATGTGATTGAGTTTGACACCCCTGGTCTAGTGTGAGCAGTTGATAGGTGAATGTGTGCGTGCAGTGGCGTAGTAAGGGTGGGAGGCGCCCCTTGTGCCCTCCCCTCCGCTCCCTCCCGCTCCTTGCGCGCCCCCATGCCACACTCGCACCCTCTCTTCCCGCCCCCCACACCTCTTTAAATCTTTGCCAGCGTGAGCAGTTTCTGCAGCCTGCTGCTCGCACTGGCATTGGCTTTCCCTCTGGCGTCACTTCCTGGACCCACAACCCGGAAGTGATTTCAGAGGGAGCCAGGCTAGTATGAGCAGCAGGCCAGAGAAGTTGCTCGTGGGGGAAAGATTTTAAAGCGGAACCGGTTGGGGAGGGGGAAGGGAGGGTGCAAGCATGGTGTGGTAGGGCAGAGAGGTGCCGGTGCCCCCATCAAGACGATGGTCCGCCCCCCCAACTTCCTACTCCACTGTGTATGTGTGTGGGGGGGAGGAGGGCTGTCAAAACAGGGATACACACATGAGTAGGATTACCAGACATCCAGATTTCCCCGGATGGCTTTTCAAAACCCAGCACTTTGTCCGGGTTTTCAAAAGCTGTGTCGGGCAGGGAGGAAGCTCACGTATGTGCGGCCGGCACGCGATGATGTCATTTGCGCGCGTAATGTCATCACGTAGCATCCGTGCATGCGCGGACTTCTTCCCTGCCCAACAAGAGCAGGCGGTGGGGGGGTGGGGCTAGGGCAGGCTTGGGGGAGGGACTAGGGCGGGGATGGACGGAACTAGGGGGGCCTGGAGGCGGGGCTAGGGGGCCGTATTTTCAGAAAGGAAAATCTGACAACCCTATACATGAGGAGAGGCAGGTTTTGTTTATTTGTTAATCCCCCGCCCTTATCCAAGGTGAGTTACACATTTCCATACAAAACATAAGATTACATTTACGGCCTCTTTTATAAAGCCGCATTAGCGGCTGCCGCACAGCAACAGCCCCGAAGCCCTTCAAATCTCTATGGGCTTCGGGGCCGCTAGTGCAGCTTTGTAAAAGAGGCCGTTAATATACAAGTTGCATCAACAACAAACACCGCTGTTAAACAAATTACACACTTACATACAGAATGTAAAATCACATGTAAGATACAAGTCGCCGGTTTGCTGCAATTGTGACCAAGGGAGTGACGTGGACACGTGGGACCCCGTTCTCCCCAGAATCTAGAGCTCAGCACTGAGATGTCCAGGTTGGGACAGGACAACAAAGCAAAATGGATTTTTATCACAGTATTTTTTACCATTGTACTTTTTTAAATTGAATTTTCATGGTTTTATATGTCAGTGTTTAATAAATTATCTCCAGAACATCAGTATCCACAGTTTTTGGTTTTGTTTTCACAGGTTGGGACAGGCTCAGGTTTCGGTGGTGGTGTACTGGTGATAGTCCCTGCCTCTGAGCATGTGCAAAGGCGACACACTGACATCATGCGCACACATGCGATATCATTGGGTCACATCCGCGCAAGCTCACGGGCCCTCTAGAGAAGAGGGTCTCAAAGTCCCTCCTTGAGGGCCGCAATCCAGTCGGGTTTTTGGGATTTCCCCAACGAATATGCATTGAAAGCAGTGCAAGCTCATAGATCTCATGCATATTCATTGGGGAGATCCTGAAAACCCGACTGGATTCCGGTCCTCGAGGACCGGAGTTGCCCAACCCTGCCTTAGCCTCTCCCTCACAACCCCTTATTGCAGGAGTCTCAAAGTCCCTCCTTGAGGGCCGCAATCCAGTCAGGTTTTTGGGATTTCCCCAACGAATATACATTGAAAGCAGTGCATGCACATAGATCTCATGCATATTTATTGGGGAGCTCCTGAAAACCCGACTGGATTCCGGTCCTCGAGGTCCGGAGTTGCCCAACCCTGCCTTAGCCTCTCCCTCACAACCCCTTATTGCAGGAGTCTCAAAGTCCCTCCTTGAGGGCCGCAATCCAGTCGGGTTTTTGGGATTTCCCCAACGAATATGCATTGAAAGCAGTGCAAGCTCATAGATCTCATGCATATTCATTGGGGAGATCCTGAAAACCCGACTGGATTCCGGTCCTCGAGGACCGGAGTTGCCCAACCCTGCCTTAGCCTCTCCCTCACAACCCCTTATTGCAGGAGTCTCAAAGTCCCTCCTTGAGGGCCGCAATCCAGTCAGGTTTTTGGGATTTCCCCAACGAATATACATTGAAAGCAGTGCATGCACATAGATCTCATGCATATTCATTGGAGAGATCCTGAAAACCCGACTGGATTCCGGTCCTCGAGGTCCGGAGTTGCCCAACCCTGCCTTAGCCTCTCCCTCACAACCCCTTATTGCAGGAGTCTCAAAGTCCCTCCTTGAGGGCCGCAATCCAGTCAGGTTTTTGGGATTTCCCCAACGAATATACATTGAAAGCAGTGCATGCACATAGATCTCATGCATATTTATTGGGGAGCTCCTGAAAACCCGACTGGATTCCGGTCCTCGAGGTCCGGAGTTGCCCAACCCTGCCTTAGCCTCTCCCTCACAACCCCTTATTGCAGGAGTCTCAAAGTCCCTCCTTGAGGGCCGCAATCCAGTCGGGTTGTCAGGATTTCCCCAATGAATATGCATAAGATCTATGTGCTTGCACTGCTTTCAATGCATATTTGTTGGGGAAATCCTGAAAACCCGACTGGATTGCGGCCCTCAAGGAGGGACTTTGAGATCCCTGAGCTAGCGTTTGAAGCCACCGGGACAGATAGAGAAATATGAAAAAGTACCTGAAAGTAAAATCACTTAGGATATAAGCGGTATATAAATAAATAAATACCCAAAATCCCAAAACAATTGTTGACAGGGGTAATGGAGGAACTGGGATTGCAAGTAAACAACAGACAGTTTGACCACTGCCTTGTTAGGATGTCCACCTTCACCTTTATTAAACTGAACCAGAAGATGACTGCTTTTATTTGTGTACTGCCAGAGGCAGTGGAGCGAGGCAATGATTGAAAGAAAAAAAAAAAAAAAAAATTGGGCTGTCAAGATGTTCTACCTATTCCCAGGGCGGATGCCAGTCGAACCGTTTGTTCACTAGCATCTGTTTTAGGGCTTTAAGTGTCTAAAGTGCCTGGGACGTGCACATCCCGCAGGAAGACGTTTGCATACATAAGCAGCAAGCTGTGTTCCTTCAAAGAAGATGAGGAGAGCATGTGAGTTATTCATTCCCTCTTTATACTGAATTAAGGGAGATGATGGTTTTACCTTTGCAGGTGCCACACTGATTTTCCCCGCAGTGGATGGTCAGGCACCGCCTTTGGTCCGGCGGCCAGTATCATCTGCAACCTGCTGCTCGCGCCGGTCTCGGCTCTCCCTCTGACCTGACTTCCTGGTTCCGCGACCAGGAAGTGACATCAGAGGTACAGGGGGAGGGGGAGATGAAGAGGAGGAGAGGTGCCAGGGTTAGAACGTTTCCTAAAGGTTCAGCAAAGGTTTGGAACCGGGCATGTCGTCAAATCAGTGGTGTACCTGTACTTGAACTGAAGAAGTTCCACCAGGAACTATATGGTAGTCTTCGGTGGGGAAAGGTGCTACGCTTTGTATTGCTTTTCTTTTTCTACTGCAATTGTAATTAATGCCGTTACGATCTTTCAACTATTACTGCTGCCAGTTAAAAAAATTAAGGCAGTATTAGGGTTTTTTGTCATAGGCCGTGGCGGTTAAAAGCTCCGATACTCATAGAAATTCTACACGATTCGGAGCTTTAATTGCCGTGGGCTAACGTGGCTTGATAAAACGGGGCCACGGAGAGGAACCTGGATCAGCTAAGCATGCTGATTTAGGCAGCTAACTGTAGGCATCTTTTACAGCAGGGGTGCCCAAATGGTCAATCGCGATCGACCAGTAGATCGCAAAGGCAACGCGAGTCGATCACGTTGCCTTTGCAATGTTGTTCTCACTGCCTCCCCAAGCCAGGCCAGGAAGCGTACAAGCACCGGACCCACAAGCCTTCACCTCTGACGTCAATTCTGATGTTGGAGAGGAAGTTCTGGGCCAGCCAATCGCTGTCAGGCTGGCCTGGAATTTCCTCTCTGATGTCAGAATTCACATCAGGGGGAAAGGCTTGTGGGCCCAGCGTTTGTTACGCGCCGGGCCTGGCTCGGGGAAGCAAGGAGAAATCGGCATGGTGACTTTAGGGGGGGCAGGGACAGAGAAAGAATCGGGGAAGTGGAAAAATCGGCACGATGGCTTGGGGGGACGGGGGAGAGAGAAAGAAAGACAGAAATAAAGAGGGGGGCAGGGAGAGAGAAAGAATCGGGAAGTGGAAAAAACGGCACGATGGCTTGGAGGGGCGGGCGAGAGAGAAAGAAAGACAGAAATAAAGAAGGGGGCAGGGGGAGAAAGAAAGAAAAGGGGAAGGGAGGGGGCAGAAAGAAAGGCAGAAAGGCAGAAAGAAAGAAAAATTGGATTTACAGAAGAAGGAAGTGCCACCAGAAACTCATGAAATCACCAGAGAAAAAGGTAGGAAAAATGATTTTATTTTCAATTTAGTGATCAAAATGTGTCCGTTTTGAGAATTTATATCTGCTGTCTATATTTTGCACTATGGCCCCCTTTTACTAAACCGCGATAGTGGTTTTTAGCATCAGGAGCTGCGAGGGGCGTTCAGCGCAGTTCCCTGCGCTAAAAAAAACACTATCACGGTTCCTGAGGTGACATTGCATATTTTAAAGTCATATGACTTGACCTCTGGGAAAAAAAAAAAAAAAAACAAATACAAATGATAATTAACATTTTCTCTGTGTACAGTGTGCTTTGTGTTTTTTTAAAAGTAGCTCGCAAGCCCCAAAAGTGTGGGCACCCCTGCTTTACAGAGTCAGGGCCCCAATGTTATAGAAGAGAGCATAGGCAGATGCACGCACAAACCTAAATGAGAGCACAAATCAATTGTTAAGACCAAGAAGATAAGTTATGTTTCTATTTCTAATGATTTTTGTTTTCCACTGGAATTTCTGCATTGCACAGAGCTGATTGTGAATCATTCATGTGGGGTTTTCATGCCTACGAAGTAATTGCCCATAAAGCCTTGCTAAATGTAATGCTGGAGGTGGGGCTCTGCGGGTTTTTCCTCTGTTTTAGTATTTAATTTTCAATTTAGGTCTGTCTGTGCATTGCAGTACTGAGAATAACGAATTTGGCTGAATTACTAGGCTCTGTCCATTTTAGTTCTTATATTACAAGAATATTGATAACGATCACCAATTTATAGGGATTATTCAATTTAACCCACTAAAATACTAATACCACAGTGTTAGCTATAAATATTTTTATTTATAAAATTATATTATTTTTTTTAAATACTCAGACCCGCAACCATGTAGGTTAATGTGCAACCACACTGACATTTGCCCTGGGGACCATCACAGTATTTCATCGTCCCGACCGCCAAATAGAAGTCTTAAAACCTATGTGAAAATTTCACACTGAACTAAAAAAGTGAATTCTCCTGTCCTAGGCTGCCGTAATGAGTTGCAGCATCCCCTCCTGACGAAGGAAACGAAACTCGAGTCGAGGGGCTTTCAACACATTTAGCATGGAGAATAGTTCTTTGAGTTTATAAATGCCACTCTGTCATTGCCGTCTGGATTAGGGACTACCTGACCGCCGTGATATAAGAATAATAAGAGCACACGCGCTAACAAGTTTATTTTATTTTACTTTTTTTTTTTATAAATCTTTATTGATTTTCAAACTTTGACAGTGCCATACAATTAATTGAACATAAACACTTTTTTAGTTTAGTGTTAAATTTTCACTTAGGTTTTAAGACTTCTACTTGGCGATCGGGACGATGAAGAATCAGATTGATGCTGTGATTCGTAAGGGATATTACACTTTGTGGAAATTACGTGTTATTTTCTTTCTCAAGGGACCCTCAGCCACAAGAGGGCACCCGCTCAAACTCAGGGGCGGAAAATTTCATGGCGACACCAGAAAGTATTTCTTCACAGAGAGAGTGGTTGATCATTGGAACAAGCTTCCAGTGCAGGTGATCGAGGCAGACAGCGTACCAGACTTTAAGAATAAATGGGATACCCATGTGGGATCCCTACGAGGGTCAAGATAAGGAAATTGGGTCATTAGGGCATAGACAGGGGGTGGGTAAGCAGAGTGGGCAGACTTGATGGGCTGTAACCCTTTTCTGCCCTCATCTTCTATGTTTCTATCAGACCATAGTTTGAAATTTCTATTTTTAAAATTCTTGTTCAATCTTTATTGATGAGCCTTCTTGACTACTGTAATATCATCTACTTGTCAAGTACCAAGAAAAATATGGCCAGACTTAAAATGATACAGAATACTGCGGTCAGACCAATTTATGGTCCGAAGAAATATGACCTCGTGACACCACTTTATCGTGAGCTGCATTGGCTCCCAGTGGAGGCACGAGTTGTTTTCAAGCTGGGATGTCTGCGTTATAAAGTTGCCTTTGGATTAGCTCCATCATATCTAGTTGATATATTTCTTAAAGCACCTTAAAAGAATAGTAGACAGTCACACGCTCTGTTTGCTTTTCCACCAGTTAAGGGATGCAAAAGTAAGAAATACCTTGACCATTCGCTGGACTATCAAGCAGCACATCATGACAAAGATTTTCGGCATTTAATACGTACATTTTCTTCTTATGAACAATTAAGAAAACTTTTCTTTTTTTTCAAAATTTCTTACGAATAATTTGGAACATAATTGAAAATTTTCCTCTTTCCCAAATTTCTGATCTAATATTTTTATTGTATCTTGTTGATAAAGTTTTGTAAAGCGCATGGAACTTTTCGGTTATGCGGTCTAGAAATCCGGTGTTATGTGATGTGATGGTCCCCAGGGCAACATCAGTGTGGTTGCACATTATAACCTACACCAGGGGTAGGCAATTCCGGTCCTCGAGAGCCAGAGCCAGGTCAGGTTTTCAGGATAGCCACAATAAATATGCATGAAATAGATTTGCGTCTCAAGGAGGCAGTGCATGCAAATCCATCTCATACATATTCATGGTGGATATCCTGAAAACCTGAACTGGCTCCGGCTCTCGAGGACCGGAATTGCCTACACCTGACCTCCACTACCTAAGCAACTTTCCCCCCCCCCCGCACTTGTATAATTCCAGTTTGTATAAATCCCAGCAGCGTGTACAACCCCACGCCAAATCCAATGCTGTAACCTCTGCTTGTATGTTCCCACTCTGATCTAATGCTGTAATATCTATGCCTACCTATTTGCACGGTGAGCTCAAAGTACTCTGCTGTTATTACACACCAGTGGTCTCAAACTCGCGGCTCGGGGGCCACATGCGGCCCACCAGGTACTATTTTGAGGCCCTCGGTATGTTTATCATAATCACAAAAGTAAAATAAAACAGTTTCTTGATCATATGTCTCTTTAGCTATAAATTACAATATTATTATTAAGACTTAGCCAAAAGGAAAGATTTATAAACTATAACGAGTTTTGCCTCATGCAAAATTGTCATTTCTTTAATAAGATATTAACTTTTTTTCTGAGGCCCTCCAAGTACCGACAAATCCAAAATGTGGCCCTGCAAAGGGTTTAAGTTTGAGACCACTGTTATACACCATCTTGAACGGTTCATAGACAACGGCGCGAAAGACAAAGGCGCACCCGGACAATTGAGCGCAGCGCGGAGGCGCACGCCGCTCTAAATTACTGCTTTTAGGGTTCCGACAGGGGAGCGTGGGGGGGAAACCCCCCCACTTTACTTAATAGACATCGCGCCGGCGTTATGGGGGGTTGTAACCCTCCACATTTTACTGTAAACTTCACTTTTTCCCTAAAAACAGGGAAAAAGTGAAGTTTTCAGTAAAATGTGGGGGGTTACAACCCCTCAAACCCCCCACAACGCCCCCACAACGCGGCGCGATGTCTATTAAGTAAAGTGGGGGTGTTCCCCCCCCTACGCTCCCCCGTCGGAGCCCTAAAAACAGTAATTTAGAGCGGCGCGCGCCTCCACGCTGCGCTCAATTGTCTGGGCGCGCCTTTGTCCCGGCGCGCTTTTGACCTGACACCGTCTTGAACTGAAAAGGTATGACAGAATATAAATAAAGCTATTATCATTATTAAAATTGTTCCTATTAATTAAAAAAATAATATAAACGTTATAAATAAAAATATTTACGGTTAAGAATATTGATAAAGCAGAATAAATAAACTGGTAAGTGAGAAGTAATATTTTGAATTGGATCTTATATGCTACTGTATATGGAGCCCTTTGCGAAGACACAGCATCACGCATTACAGTCTTCCGATATCTGGCCATGAGAAAAAAAAAAGCTAAGCCAATCAAAAGCCTATTCATTAATCAGTTGTAAAACAGCATGTTAGAATGCACAGATTTACGGTGGGATTCACTAACCCAGAGTTCTCTGGGTGAGCAAAACCTGCAGTAAATTTGTTGTGCTTTCTTGCAGTTGGGAACATCACATGCTCTCTCAAATGCAGCAACACAAAAATAGTGGCCCACTTGGGACCCACTATTTTGGAAAGGCCAGGCCTGGAAAGCACAATAAGTCATTTTCCCCTTTCTGGGCATCCTTTGTATAAAACAGTCGGTGGCAGTGGAGGAGCCACCTAATGTTGTCAGCGCAGCAGACTGTGATGGTGACGGGACTAAATCGTGCGAGACAACGGCGCGCAGACAACTGAGCGCAAGGTTGATGGCGCGCCGAAGAAAAGCACTATTTTAAAGGGCTCCGACGGGGGGAGTGTGTGGGGGAATCCCCCCTACTTTACTTAACAGACATTGCGCTGGCGTTGTGGGGGGTTTGGGGGGTTGTAACCCCCCCATATTATACTTAAAACTGAACTTTTTCCCTAAAAAACAGGCAAAAAGTTTGGTTTCAAGTATAAAGAGGGGGTTACAACCCCCCAAACCTCCCACAACGCCAGCGTGATGTGTGTTAAGTAAAATAGGGGGGTTCCCCACCAACACCCCCCGTCGGAACCCTTTAAAATAGTGCTTTTCTTCGGCGCGCCATCAACCTTGCGCTCAGTTGTCTGCGCGCCGTTGTCTCGCGCGATTTTGTCTATGAACCGACTGTGATCCTGGGGAGCTGGGTTCAATTCCCACCACAGCACCTTGTGAGCCTGGGCAAGTTATCTATCCCTCTACTTAGGGCTACCAGACGTCCGGATTTCCCCGGACATGTTCTCTTTTTCGAGGACATGTCCGGGGGGGGGGGAGGGGGGCGGCTTTTCAAAACCCGGCATTTTGTCCGGGCTTTGAAAAGAAATTGCGTCGGGAGGGGGCATCCGAACACGCAACGCGGTGACATCAGTTGTACGTGCATGTGCGGACGCCTTTCTGCCTCACAAACAGGGGGCGGGGCTTGGGCGGGGCTCGGGGCACAACTGAGGGAGGAGCTGGGGTGTAATGGGGCAGGGATGGCTGTAACTGGGTGGGCCTGGGGGCAGGGCCAGGGGTCCAGATTTTACTGGCATAAAATCTGGTAACCCTACCCCAGATACAAAACAAAACCTTAGATTGTGAGCCCATTAAGGATAGAGAAAATACATGCATATAATGTACACAGCACTGCATACTTCTTGTAGCCCTACAGAAATGATTAGGAGTAGCCAGTATTCCCAAGGGGAAGTTAATTTTCAGGAATAACACCTCTTGTGAAATTTACTGCAAGCTGCGTTGTTCATTTTGAATAATAATGAGCTGTTTTGCAGCTCATTATTATTTCATTTGCAGTACAGTACAAAATATTGTATTAATCCGTGTTACTGGCCAGCAGGTTTAAGCAGGTGCGGTGTTAAAAGCATTAAAAGGCAGGTCTGCTATTTTTTAGTTATGGATTACGTAAGAAGACTTGAGGCGGTCCAGAGGAGGGCGACGAAAATGATAGGAGGCTTGCGCCAGAAGACGTTTGAGGAGAGACTGGAAGCCCTGAATATGTATACCCTAGAGCAGCGATGGCGAACCTATGGCAAGCGTGCCAGCTGTGGCACGCGAAGGCCTTGCAGCTGGCACACGGGAAGGTCCGCAATAGAGAGCTGCACGGGACGCCCCCTAGGGTCGCGGGGATCCCATGGGGACGCCTCCGAGGGTCGCGGGGTTCCTGCGGGGCTGGATGTACTAAGTCGCGCGGCTTTTCTCCCTACCTGCTCTGCTTGCAGCACAGAGCCGAACGGAAGTCTTCCCGATGTCAGCTGACGTCGGGAAGACTTCCGTTCGGCTCTGTGCTGCAGGCAGGGTAGGTAAGGAGGAGTAGCCTCGCAGCTCGAGTGGCTACCAAGGGAGGGGGGCGGTCCGCCCCGCCCCGTGTGCAGCACAGCCGGCCAGGTCCCCTTACTTTTGTGGCGCTAACCCGACCGACCGACAACAGCCCCGGTCCGACAAACCTCCCTGCCCTTAACCGCGAATCTAAATTACCTTCTTACAGCAGCCGCGGCCCATCCTCCTGTGCTGGCTGCAGTCCTGTGAGTGGATGTTTAGCCTGCCTGTCTTCCCCTTAGTATCCTATGAGCCAGGCAGTGTGTGAGGGGGAAGTGGGGGGAGGAAGAGAAGCTTCACACTGAGTCTGTCACAGGAACTCAGTGAGGCTGTAGTGTGACTCCACATGTGACATCTGTAATCAGGAACAGTTCCTAGTGCTCCCATGCTAGAGAGGTGAGGATAAGGGGGGATGTTAATGTGTCTAATAATGTGCTCCTCTGTAAAAACCTCTGTATCTTCCATGGGGGACATGCTAAATTCGAGGAAATAAAAAAGCTGCTTATGATGATTGCATAGAGAAGTTCAGTAAGCTGAGAGGAGGGCTGGGCTCTCTATGAACAACCAACACACTAATCCTCTGCGCTGTACCTTATGGAAAACTCAATATAGCAAAAAACAGTAAAGTGTATATGTGGCCCTTCACAGTGCTTTTGTAAACATCATAATAAAATAACAAAGGCTCCAATAATGAAAAATAAAAGTCCTTTTCCCATACACTCAGGTTGCACAAGTCCGGTTTTCACCCGGACAGTATATTTTTTGACCAAAACGGATGTCTACAATTAGTAAAATTCCCCAATCACATATTTTTTATGGGGACGGATTTGTATACAGCACTTCATTAGATTTTTTTTTATTATACAAATTTTATCTTTTTGTAGACTTGAAGTCTTGAACAAAGAAAATGAGTACAGCAAAAAAAGCAAAAACAGATAGTGGAAGACCGTTCCAAGAGGCCTGGACAGAGTACATATGGAGTGATTGAACGCAGTGGGAAAGCATTGTGTATTATGTGTAATGAAAGTGTTGTGTCTCGCACATCAAGTGTCAAACGTCACTTTGAGACCAACCATAACAGTGTTGCTGAACTTGGTTTAGCTCAAAGAAAAGAGTTCCTTGTAGGAAAATTAAAGAAATATCACTCCCAGTCTCTTAGTTTTAGCAACTATCTTTCAAAAACTAATCATCTTACAGTTGCCAGCTTTCAAATTTCACTGTGCATGGCAAAACATGGTAAGCCCCTCTCTGATGGAGATTTTATCAAAAAGGCAATTTTGGCTGGAAGTAATTCACTCTTCCATGATTTCCAAAACAAGGATAAAATTGTGCAGCGCATCTCTGAGATGCCGCTAAGCAGAAATACTGCAAAAGATAGGGTTCTGCGAATGGCTGCTGATGTTAGTCAACAGCTTACTTGCGACTTACAAAAAGCACCCTTCTACTCCATGTGATTGGATGAAAGTACAGATATTACTAACCATGCAAGACTAGCACTCATTTTGCGTTATGCTACTGGTGACATCATGAGAGAAGAGCTGGTAAAACTGCTGTCTTTGCCTGGAAGAACACAAGGGATAGATATCCTTGCTGTGATGGAGGCTTTTTCATCACTAGACATAAGTCCAGAAAAAGTGGTTTCAGTTACTAGCGATGGAGCACCTAGCATGGTGGAGACAACATCAGGATTCATTCATTTCTTTGCTAAGGAAGCAAAACATCCACTGATTCAATTTCACTGCATAATACATCAAGAGGCTCTCTGCGCCAAAGAAAGCAGCAAAAAACTTGATGATGTCCTCAAAGATGTAACAAAAATGGTGAACTTCATCATGGCGCGTGCTCTTAATTTTCGACAATTTCAAGCCCTTCTTGATGAGGTTCAGGCACAATATAACACTTTACTGATGTACAATAATGTCCGGTGGCTGAGCAGAGGACGAGTGTTAGAGAGATTTGTGGCCTGCTTGGAAGAAGTTAGGCTATTTATGAACGAAAAGGGGGAAGACTATCCTCAACTCACCAACATGGCCTTGCTTACCAACCTCATGTTCTTTACAGATTTTACTAACCACTTTAATGTACTAAACAAAAAATTACAAGGCATGGGAAAAACAGCAGAAAGATGTTTAGTGACATCAAAGCTTTTGAGAGAAAATTGCATGTTTTTGAAAAAGACCTTGAGAGTGGACAGCTAAAATATTTTCCCAACCTAAAAATACATTTGGATAATTCTACAACATTTGTGGACAGTCATAAAAAACACCAGGAAATCCACAAAGCATATTCCACCATTGTAGCCGAAGCAAAGAAGAATTTTAGTAAAAGATTTTCTCAGTTCCGTAAGATGGAGACAACCCTTTCATTTATAACTTCCCCAGAAAAGTCCACATTTGAAAATCTTGATCTTTCCTGCTTACAGTGGTTGGATATTCAAAATTTGGAAATGGAGCTACTGGAATTTCAAGAAAGCTCTATCTGGAAAAGTAAATTCAATGACCTGCGTGCGGCTCTTGAACGTATTGAGTGTGAAAGGGTGACAAATGAAATCACTGCTAGCAGTTCTGAAAATGAAATCCTAAAAGCGTGGAATTCTCTGCCAGACAATTTTAAGTCCATGAAAGCACTTGGGATTGCTCTTCTTACTTTGTTTGGGTCATCCTATGCTTGTGAGCAGCTGTTTTCGGCTTTGAATCATATAAAATCTGATGCTAGAAACAGATTAACGGATGACATGAGTGCTGCATGTGTTGCTCTGAAATTAACGCACTATGAGCCAAGGATTAACAAGTTATCAGCATGCATGCAACAACAAAAATCACATTAATTTTTTTCAGAGCATGCCCAATGCATATGTTTACATGAAGCAGTGTTTTCAGTTTGCAGTTAAGACACTTTCTAAGTTATTTAAATATTATTTAAAGATGTTATTTAAAAAAGGGACTTTACATGGCCCTGTTGTATTCCAATCTGGAATTTCCAATAAAAACGGTTGGTTTAATTGAAAGCTCTTTTGTTTTCTTTACATCATATTATTAGAAATGTAATGATTTAACTATTTTCTAATTTAATTGTAAATTTTACAAAAAAACATGTATAGACTCTTTGGGAATACACACCGAGTCTTGACACAGTTAACAGTTTTAAGAAGTTTATCTTTTTTTTTTACTCAGGATACATTTGACATGTTATGTGAATAATACATTTAAAATATATTGTGTAACTGAATCAAATTCTTCCTAAATTCATTAAATTGAATGAAATCATTAAAACATTATAAATTGCCAATAAATTGAAATGAAAACCAAAGGATTGTGAATCAAATTGATTCTCTGACAATACAAAGATTCCAACCTTTAAAAATGATGTTACATAGTTCAGGCAACTTTATAAAGAGTTTTTAGATACTAAAATCTTGTTATTAAGGTTTAATTGACGTGCTGGCACTTTGAGGAAATTCTTTGGTTTTGTGCGGCAGTTTGGGCACTCGGGCTCAAAAAGGTTAGCCATCACTGCCATAGAGGAAAGGAGAGACAGTGGAGATATGAGTCAGACGTTCAAATACTTGAAGGGTATTAACGTAGAACAAAATCTTTTCCAGAGAAAGGAAAATGGTAAAACCAGAGGACATAATTTGAGGTTGAGGGGAGGTAGATTCAAGAGCAATGTTAGGAAATTCTACTTTACGGAGAGGGTGGTGGGTGCCTGGAATGCGCTCCCGAGAGAGGTGGTGGAGAGGAAAACGGTGGCGGAGTTTAAAGAAGCATGGGATGAACACAGAGGATCTAGAATTAGAAAATAATATTAAATATTGAACTAAGGTCAGTACTGGGCAGACTTGCACGGTCTGTATATGGCCGTTGGGGGGAGGATGGTCTGGTGAGTGCTTCAATGGCTAGGAGGGTATAGATGGGCTGGAGTAGGTTTTGACGGAGATTTCGGCAGTTGGAACCCAAGCATAGTACCGGGTAGAGCTTTGGATTCTTGCCCAGAAATAGCTAAGAAGAAAAAATTTTAATCGAATCAGGTTGGGCAGACTGGATGGACCATTTGGGTCTTTATCTGCCATCATCTACTATGCATGTTAATATGTTACTTTTCTTAATATATCATCCTTCCTGTTGGCATGACAAGATGATTTTACATCATATAATAGCTTTACAAATAGAAACATAGAAACATAGAAATTGACGGCAGAAAAGGGCTGCGGCCCATCAAGTCTGCCCATACCAATGACCCACTCCCTGACTTTTACTCCCCTAGAGATCCCACGTGGATATCCCATTTTCTCTTAAAATCTGACACGTTGTTGGCCTCAATCACTTTCTGAGGTAGCTCGTTCCAATGATCGACCACCCTTTCGGTGAAGAAGTACTTCCTGGCATCACCATGAAATTTCCCTTCCTTGACTTTCAGCGAGTGCCCTCTGGTGACCGAGGGCCCTGTAAGACAGAAAATATCATCTTTCACCTCTATACGTCCTATAATATACTTAAAGGTCTCAATCATGTCTCCCCTCTCTCTTCGTTCCTCCAGTGAGTACATCCGCAGTTTTTTTAGCCTTTCTTCATACGTGAGATCCCTGAGCCCCAAGACCATCTTGGTAGCCATTCGCTGCACCGACTCAATTCTCAGCACATCTTTCCGGTAGTGTGGTCTACAGAATTGAACACAATACTCCAGATGAGGTCTTACCATGGATCTGTACAGCGGCATTATGACTTCAGGTTTTCTGCTGACAAAACCCCTACGGATGCAGCCCATCATTTGTCTTGCCTTGGACGAAGCCTTCTCCACTTGATTGGCAGCCTTCATATCATCACTGATGATCACTCCTAGATCACGTTCCACCATGGTCCTGGTTAAGGTTTCACAATTTAGTGTGTAAGTTCTGTGTGGATTTTTTTTTCCTAGGTGCATCACTTTACATTTTTTAGCATTGAAGCTTAACTGCCAAGTTGACGACCACTGTTCAAGCTGTTGTAGGTCCTGTGTCATACTGTCAGGCACACTGCTTTTACCTACTATGTTGCATAGTTTTGCGTCGTCGGCAAACAGTGATACTTTTCCTCTGAGCCCTTGGGTCATATCTCCTATGAATAAATTGAATAGAATCGGCCCTAAGACAGAGCCCTGTGGTACTCCACTCGTCACGGCTGACGTTTTGGAGGGGGTACCGTTTACCATCACCCTTTGGAGTCTACCGCTTAGCCAATCCTTAACCCATGTAGTGAGTGTATCCCCTAATCCCATCGATTTTAGTTTCTTCAACAGCCTGCGGTGTGGGACGCTATCAAAAGCTTTGCTGAAGTCCAAATATATCACGTTCAGGGACTCCCCGGCATCCAGATGACTAGTCACCCAGTCAAAGAAGTCAATCAGATTTGATTGGCAGGACCTTCCCCTGGTAAATCCGTGTTGGTGTGGATCACGTAGATTTTCTTCGTCTAGAATTTTGTCGAGTTTCTGTTTGATCAGTGTTTCCATGAGTTTGCACACTATGGATGTGAGACTCACCGGTCTGTAATTTTCTGTTTCTGTTCTGCAGCCCTTTTTGTGGAGTGGAATTACGTTAGCCATTTTCCAGTCCAGGGGTACTCTTCCCGTGCGCATGGAAAGATTGAAGAGCACGGATAGTGGTTCGGCCAGAACTTCACACAGCTCTCTGAGCACCCTGGGGTGTAGATTGTCTGGTCCCATGGCTTTGTCTACTTTGAGTCTTGAAAGTTTGTAGTAGACGCTACTGGGCGTAAACTCGAAATCCTGAAACAGGTCATTTTGGCTGTCTTTTGTCTGTAGTTGTGGACCAGCTCCCGGCGCTTCACAGGTGAATACTGAGCAAAAGTATTCGTTTAGTAGTTCTGCCTTGGTAGAATCAGATTCTGCAAAGTTTCCGTCTGATTGCCTGAGGCGTTCTATCCCATCTTTGTTTCTCTTCCTGTCGCTAATGTACCTGAAGAAGGATTTATCCCCTTTTTTAATGTTCCATGCTAGATCTTCTTCTGTTTGGAGCTTAGCCTCTCTGACTGCTAGATAAAGAAATGGAATGCCTTTAAAAATAAAAATCGGAAAGAAAGCTACAATCACACCAAACAATCTAATCTAAATCAGAACACTATTAAGCAAAGACGAGATTTGAAAAGGATCATAGGCGTCGGAATGAGGGAGGCCACAGGGGGACATGGCCTCCGCAAAAATTGGCAGTCAGAAGAGTCAGTTATGGCTCTACTCCCCCACCCACCTCCTGGCCGCTGTAATTTTAAATCTGTGGGCAGCCACCACGCAGTGTCGCGGTAGAATGAAGACTTCCAGGGCAGGCCTGCTCGTTGATACGACACGGCGGCTGCCTGAAGATTTAAAATTACAGCAACCGGGGAAGGTAGGTGGTGGAGTCGTCGTGTCGCAGGATCCTGCTGGGGCTAGGACAGAGCTTTTGGGCCCCCCCCCAAAACAAAAAATCATTCCGCTGCCTATGCCAGAGATTAACTACTAGAGGGCATGCATATACACTTCTTCCTCGGTATTCGCAGGGGTTAGGTGCAGAGCCAGACCGCGAAGTGTGAAAAATCGTGAATAACTTCTCGGCCAGCTCTGACCTACTCCCGCCTCTCTCATGCATCCCCGGAACCTTACCTGGTGGTCTAGCGTCTTCTCTTTGCTGCGGTCCCGCCCCTCCTCTGATGTCAGAGAAGGGGCGGGACTGCAGCAGAGAGAAGACGCTCCGAAGCCGTATGGCAGCTTGCAAAGATCGCTAACGCCAGCGATCTTATTGCATGCTGCTGAAATTAGGAGAATTGATTCCAGAGAACAGGTAGAACACGCAGGCCTTACGAGGGTGTGTGTGTGTGTGTGTGCAGTCCTTTGCGGCCTTCCGGGGGGGTGTAACCTTCGTGGAGTACAGGCCTTCAGAGGAGACAGGCAGGCCTTCAGGGATGGAGTGTAGGCCTTCAGGGGTGGGTTGTAGATCTTCAGGGGGAGACATGCAGGCCTTCAAGGGGGTGGACAGGCCTTCAGGGGGGATAGACCTTCAAGGGGAGAGGCAGGCAGGCCTTCAGGGTGGGGGTGGGACAGGCCTTCAGGGGGGACATGCAGGCTGGCCTTCGGGGGGATGCAGGCCTTCAAAGGGGGGGGAAGGCCTTCACGGGGAGGTGATGGCAGAGGCGGCAACTTGGACACAGGAAGATCCATCAATTTTCCCAAATTTGATTAAAAGTCTCCATCTTTCCCTAAAACCTCTCATTTGCCTCAAAATCACTAGGGGTGGACTCCTCTTGTGGAGAAACCCCTATTTCATGCAAGATTTGCAATGGATGGCTGCTTGAACAGCAGCCGTGTCCCATGTGCCACGGTGCAAGTGAGGGGGATGGGAGCCTTGGGCTTAGCCCTTACCAGTCTGGAGGATCACAAACATCTCCTTGTTAGAGAAAAAGGACCACAGAAGAACCTGTTGGGGGAGACAGAGCAAAATGCAGAGCCATGAGGCCTAGCAGCCGTTTCCCTTGTGAAACCTTAACATCGAACTGCTCAGTAAGGTGCATTTTGAACCATTTTAGGAGGCATCTCTGCTGAATATAATAATGAAGACAGTCTTTTTGGTAGCCATCATCTCAGTGAGAGAGGTTTCAGAGATACAGGCTCTGTCATGCAGGGAGCCATTCCTCAGATTGACCAAAGAGTGTCACTTTGTACAGTCTCTTCATTTTTACCAAAGGTGGTGTCAAAATTCCACATCAATCAAAAAGTCAGATTTCCTGCTTTCCATCTTCTTTCTGGAAAAAAAGCATATGATTCCTGAAACACCCACCCTGTCAATCTAGAGTTCGCCTGCCTACTGTTTCAGACAAACAAGTGTATCTAGTTCTGGAGTTTTCTTGTGGCAGTCAGATAATAAAATAATAAAAATAGAAAGAAATTTTGAAAACAGCAAAGCAGTAAATGAGACTCTGTGAGCTCCTTAGTTTTATGATGGTTACATTTTGTTGGGGTGGTTTGTTCTTTCCTCCTGGGTTATCCTTGTTTACTATTTTTTTTACAGGGCTGAATAGAACTGTTTTAGCGGGGATACTCCCCAAACTCCCTCCTTATGTTTTTCTCCTGTAGTGCTGATCGGTTGCTTCGGTATGAACTGAAGGGGGCTCTATAGCATTAAAGGAGATGGAGCTAAATTTCTTCCTTCTGCAACTAATCGCGAGTATCAGAAATTCACCTATCATCAGGAAACATAAGACCTTTTTCCAGAAAGAAGATTCTTGAGGTAAGTACCTAATCTTCCCTTAACCCTACCCTCTGTTTTCTGTCCAATAACCAATTCCTAATACACAAAAGAACACTGCCTCATATACCATGACTCTTTAATTTTCTCAGGAGCCTCTCATGATGAACTTTTTCAAAAGCTTTCTGAAAACCTAGATACCCTACATCAGCCGGCTCATCTTTATCCGTATGTTTATTCACACCTTCACGTAAATCGAGCAAATTGGTGAGGCAAAACCTCCCTTGGGTGAACCCATGCCGATTCTGTCCCTATAAACTATGCATGTCTATGGGCTCCTTTCACTAAGGTGTGCTAGCGTTTTTAACGCACGCAGGAAATTACCATGCGCTACGCTTCTAGAACTAATGCCAGCGGCAATGTAGTGCGCGCTATTCCACGCGTTAAAGCCCTAGTATACCTTAGTAAAAGGAGCCCTATTAAATTTTATTCTTTAAAATAGTTTCTGCTATTTTGCCCGGAACTGAAATCAGGCTTACCGATCTGTAATTTTCCAGATCACTCCAGAACTGAATATATTTTAAACAACTTTTTCTGTTCCTTTCATAAAGCACATCACACATTAGTATCAGAATATACCAGTTGTAAGGGGAGGGGGGGTGCTCTGATAGCGCCCGTTCATTAAAAAAACCCAAAAACCCTTATAAATAAGAGTACTGAAATCCTGTCACTCAGCCTCCCAGTTCCACTCCAGGCAATCTCTATTTAATAAAAGTTCATGCTGGCATACTTAAAATTCATATCAAGGGAGCATAACAACGAGCACTTATGCAAAGCCTTATCTGTGCCCTGGTTAATATACAAAATTGCTTAAATTAAGAGGATACAGAGCTTACCCCACGCTCAGCTCTCGACTCCTTGGGCTCGGGCAGAAGAGTTGTGCAGACCTGGAAAAGAAGAATGAAAGTACTGTATTTCTAAATTTGTCCATGATTTGGCTAAATTGCCAGCTTCTTCCACTCCTTGTCTTTACAACCACATAGGCTCCCATTTTAAAAGCATCCCCACGTCCAAATGGCAGCATTTGAACGTCTGGAGAGGCCCAGAAATGTCAGAACGTGGGCCATTCAGATGTGGTAAAACGGAGTATGTTGAAAGTAAGGGTGCATGGGGGAAGCGGGGAGACAATACCCACTCTATTTCACGGTGTCAGGTCAAAAGCACGCCGGGACAAAGGCGCGCCCAGACAATTGAGCGCAGCGCGCCACTCTAAATTACTGTTTTTAGCGCTCCGACGGGGGGGGGGGCGTGGGGGGGAACCCCCCCACTTTACTTAATAGACATCGCGCCGCATTGTGGGGGCATTGTGGGGGGTGTGGGGGGTTGTAACCCCCCACATTTTACTGAAAACTTCACTTTTTCCCTGTTTTTAGGGAAAAAGTTCAGTTTACAGTAAAATGTGGAGGGTTACAACCCCCCAAGCCCCCCATAACGCCGGCGCGATGTCTATTAAGTAAACTGGGGGGGGTTCCCCAACAAAAACCCCGGTCGGAGCCCCTAAAAACTGTAATTTAGAGCGGCGCAGCAGGGTGCGCTGCGCTCAATTGTCGGCGCGCGCTTTTGTCTTTCGCGCCGTTGTCTACGAACCCTATTTCACATAGATGATGATCCTCATCTGCATCAGGAAACCTGAATGTTGGAATTTATATCTGCTCTAAGGCACATCTAAGTATCTATTGTAGGACAGCTGTAAAATTAAAGTTACCAGTCCCCATGATACCCCCCCCATCATGTTCTCACCCAGATGCCAGCTTCTCAACCCCTGATATCACAAGCATCTCCCCCATCTCAAGCAGCTCCCTCAATTCCATCTGACCCTCACTACATCACAAGCAAACCCTCCTGGCATCAGAAGTAGACCCTCCCCCCACAATTTTACTTGACCCCCTGACACCACAATAAGTCAGCAACCCTGACAGCTGTACATGTGACGGTCTCCTCCAGTCTTACCCTCCCCAAAGCCTTTAAAAATTGCCCTTGAGCCACAAGGCCCCTACACGCCCTAACCCAGTTCCCAGGCTTACTGGAGGTCTCTGGTGTCTAATGGAGCAGGAACAATGCCCACTTAGTCCTGCCTCATGGCCACCAGGACTCAAAAATATCCACCAAGACCTCTATCAGCCATATATGGGAGCCTGAACCCTAGCAATAATGCAATACTGCTGCTAAAAGTCTTAGTAGCCATCTTTGAGCCTTGGCGTCACTCCTGCCCCATTAGATACTAGGGATTCCCAGAAAGCCTGGGGACTGATTTAGGGATGGGGGGGGATGAAAATAAAACCCAGACTGGCTCAATCTGTCCTCCTTGACCTGGAGCCATTTGGTAACCCAAGTTCCAAAGGCAATTTTTGAGGGTCTTGGGCAGCAGTGGGGAGAGGGAGTAAGTCTGGAAGAGACTGCCATGTGTAGGTCACACATAATATTCTATATGTAACACATGTAACCAGGAAACATGCTCCACCCACATATACTGCTCCCTTGCTTTTACACACTGTTTCACTTATGTGCACCCTTAGAAAATAGTGCTTATGGTTCTTACAGGCCCAAGTATCAGGGTTACCATTTTGGGAAGACAAAAAAAGAGGACACATGACCCTACCCATACTGTCCACACTCTATCCATTTCCTTGGTCCCCCTTCCCATCCTCTATATCCTTTTAGTGCTCCTCTCTCTTTCTCCTTTCCTCCAATCCTCCTCCCCTACGGGTGCTTCTCTCTCTCCTTCCAACCTCCTCTCCTGCTGTTTGTCTCTCACTTCCCATCTAGCACTACCCTACTCCATGCTATTTTCTCCAGCCCTCCCTCCCTCCCTCCATGCAGAGATAAATTGAAAAAAAAAATATCTGACATCGATATATGAGCATTTCTTAAGAAAGATCTGCACATAGGTGGGTCTGGTGGTGTGGTGCTGGGAAGCAGCAGCCCAAAGCAGCCCGCAGCAGCAGCAAATACACCTCCCTCCGCTCCCAGGTACCTTTTTTTAACAGGTGGCGGTCCCACGAAGTCTCAGTTCACTGACAGCAGCCAATCACAGAGCAGTGTGAGACCAGGCAGGAAGCACAAAGGTCGCGCTCCTGCGTTGTGCGCTGTACTGCAAGGAGAAAAGCAGCCATCCAGCAGGAGACCGCGCTGGACCGCTGCCCGTTAAAAAAAGGTACTTGGAGGCGGGGGGGGGAGGTGTATTCGTTCCATAAGATGCACCCACTTTTCCACCCCCTTTTGGGGGTAGAAAAAGTGTGTCTTATGGAGCGAAAAATATGGTAAAAATTTAGAGACTTTATGCAGTACATATGTGATGTACAGCCATTTACAGTTCACTGTTTAATAAAACTTACTATTCCACATATGCCAAACATAGGGTTTTAAGAGATGTACAAACGAAAATTCAATAAAATTACATAAAAGAAAGGAACGCCAAAAATTAAAAAGGAAAGTAAGAACAGTCAACCGAGAACATGCACAATGATTGCTAGTGGTGTCACAGGCCATGCCATACCTCTCAAGTCACACCCCCCTCCGAGAACACACAGAGTGTATCACAAAAATATGTCTTGTCAAGATTTAAATTTTGGAAAAGATTGTTCCCTACAATTGTTGGCTGGGAGATCATTCCAGAGTTTTGAGGATAAGAAGTAAAAAGCCAAGCATCTAGTGGATTCAAAAAGACCTTTTTTGGGATGGGTACGACTAACCAGTGTGTATTGAGAGGGCAAAGAGAAGGAGAAAGAGTATATGGAATAGTCATGGCTGAAAGACATGACAGAGTCCCTAATGGTATGCTTTGTGAGTCAGAATCAAAACTTTTAAATATTATATCCGAAGATGAATAGAGCCAATGCAAACGCAGGAATAGTGGTGATAGTGGGTCAATTCTCTTGTTGGATTTGTCTGTGGAGATCATTGGGTCAATCCTCTTGTTTTCGTCTCAAATTTATTGAACCTACAGAGTAACATAGCAGCACAATTCTTAAATATTTGAAGTTGTTTGTTCTGAGATGATGGAATACCAGCATAAACAGAGTTACAATAGTCTATCCAAGATGTTAAGAAGCCATGCTACTTGGGATCTAGATGGGTACTTGGGACCTGGGTTGGCCACTGTTGGGAACAGTATACTGTCCCATTATGGCAGCTCTTATGTTCTTATGTGAGCCAAGTTTAGGACAATCAAGCCATTGTGACATCACTGATGAGATTGGCTCTTAGGATTTGGTAGAATGAGGCATTATGACATCACATTCTCAGCTCTGGAATGTTGCTACTCTTTGGGTTTCTGCCAGATACTTGGGACCTGGGTTGGCCGACGTTGCAAACAGGATGCTGGGCTTGATGGACCTTCAGTCTGTCCCAGTAAGGCAGTTCTTATGTTCTTACAAATCTTAACTATTTGAAGATGTTTGGTCTGAGATGATGGAATACCAGCATAAATAGAGTTACAATCTATATATATATAAAATCGGAGGTATGTATGTATGTATGTGTGTGTGTATGTGCCGCGATCACGCAAAAACGGCTTTACCGATTTGAACGAAACTTGGTATGCAGATCCCTCACTACCTGGGGTGATATGTTCTGGGGGTCTCTTCACCCAAGAATTTATATGTTCTTGCTCCTGGAGGTGAAACTAAAATTGTTGTTTATAATCAAGTTTTGTGTTTGTTGTTTTGTATTCATTTTGTCAAATATTTCACATTATAATTTGAATATTGTACTTTTTATAAAGCTGTAAAAAAATAATTTCATTCACCACTATAAAGTATCTTTATTTGAATCCATTTACAGTGTTATTGCTATAATTAAATACCCGTGCAACGCCGGGGCATCAGCTAGTAGTCTATACAAGGTGTTAAGAAGCCATGCTACTTGGGATCTAGCTAGGTACTTGGAACCTGGGTTGGCCATTGTTGGAAACAGGATACTGGACTTGATGGACCTTCGGTCTGTCCCATTATGGCAGCTCTTATGTGAGCCAAGTTTAGGACAATCAAGCCACTGTGACATCACTGATAAGGTTGGCTCATAGACATTGGTGGAATGAGGCATGATGACATCACAATCTCAGCTCTGGAATGTTACTACTCTTTGGGTTTCTGCCAGGTACTTGGGACCTGGGTTGGCCTCTGTTGGAAACAGGATGCTGGGCTTGATGGACCTTCAGTCTGTCCCAATATGGCAATTCTTATGTTCTTATGTGAGCCAAGTATAGGACAGTCAAGCCATTGTGACATCACTGATAAGGTTGGCTCATAGACATTGGTGGAATGAGGCATGATGACATCACAATCTCAGCTCTGGAATGTTACTACTCTTTGGGTTTCTGCCAGGTACTTGGGACCTGGGTTGGCCTCTGTTGGAAACAGGATGCTGGGCTTGATGGACCTTCAGTCTGTCCCAATATGGCAATTCTTATGTTCTTATGTGAGCCAAGTATAGGACAGTCAAGCCATTGTGACATCACTGATAAGGTTGGCTCATAGACATTGGTGGAATGAGGCATGATGACATCACAATCTCAGCTCTGGAATGTTACAACTCTTTGGGTTTCTGCCAGGTACTTGGGACCTGGGTTGGCCTCTGTTGGAAACAGGATGCTGGGCTTGATGGACCTTCAGTCTGTCCCAATATGGCAATTCTTATGTTCTTATGTGAGCCAAGTATAGGACAGTCAAGCCATTGTGACATCACTGATAAGGTTGGCTCATAGACATTGGTGGAATGAGGCATGATGACATCACAATCTCAGCTCTGGAATGTTACTACTCTTTGGGTTTCTGCCAGGTACTTGGGACCTGGGTTGGCCTCTGTTGGAAACAGGATGCTGGGCTTGATGGACCTTCAGTCTGTCCCAGTATGGCAATTCTTATATTCTTATGTTCTCAGTATGAAGAAAATTGAAAGCCAAAACATCACAAAGAAACTGCAAAACTTAATTTGAGTACTTCAGAAATTGGAATCTTACCCATGGTTTTTTGACAGGGAATATATTTTATCTACATATGTCTGTGTTAAGTTGTGTTACAGGTCCACTGTACTGTTACTAGATAAAGGATGTGTCTCATTAAATTAAATAAATTCTGAGGAATCTGCCCGTGCGTAATGATTTTAGTTGAAAAATGTCTGCAGAAAACTGCAACAAAGAATGACATTCCAGTGTCTTAGTACTTCGTATTGTGAAATGCTCTAGTGTTTTGGTTTTTTTTTTTAACAGTACCCATTTATTTAAAATTAATTTTTTTTACTCCACACGAACATGTTAGCTTGTAGGGACCACCAAACCAATTTTTACCATTTCAGTCTTCAAAAAAAATACCCACTGATTTGAAATAGTGTCTTTCCCATGTCGCAGAGATAAATGGACGGCTATGCATTCAGCACTGGTCAGGCATGCTACTCAGAGTTTAGAACAATCTATCAAATACTCCCGGCTTTGGCACTGCTGCACCTAAGGCAGAAGACCATTTTCTAAACTACACCCCATACAGGACTTCTAGAGGACATGGATAAGGCCGGCTGCCCTTGAAAAACTACTGCCGAGTAGCTGCTCAGTGGCCCAAGAGTTCTGGAATGATCCATGACGAATGATTAATTAAAGTGCATCAAGCTGGATGCTATGCTTTAAAAAATGAAGTCACGTCTGCATGGTGATTTTCCCCCTCCTCCCACCCCCCCCCCCAGTAAAATTAACGACTTACAAATATGCTCAGTAACACTTTTTGGATAGCTACTGTGTGCTGTCAGGGCAGGGGCACAAAGTTATCTCAAAACCTTTTCTTGGGCTTTAATGTCCTGTAAATTGTGTTTAACTGCAGTGGGAAGGGAAGGGGGTGCCGTGTGGCAAGGGGGAGCGGGGGAACGGAGACGAGGGCAGGGGAACTATTCGTTTGATTTTTAATCTGAAAAAACACGATCGTATCAGTGTATATTATCAAAAGCTTCACTGGCTACCATTTGAGGCTAGAGTGTTATTTAAATTTGGATGCATTTGTTTTAAAGTTTTATTTGGCTTAGCGCCGGCTTACCTTGTTTCTCATTTTAGGTTTTTTTTTTAAATTTTATAAGAAAAATATTCGTAGAACTGGTTGGTTTTCTTTTCCTTCAGCACAAATGCATTTCGTTACAAAAATTTTTTGGATAGGACCTTAGCAGTCCAAGCAGGATTAATGAATTCATGTTTGAATCTTCTTGTTTCTCCATTTTTTACTTACTATCAATTTTGAAAAGATCTTAAAACCCAATTAATTAAATAATATAATATACACTAGCTGATGCCCCGGCGTTGCACGGGTATTTAATTATAGCAATAACACTGTAAATGGATTCAAATAAAGATACTTTATAGTGGTGAATGAAATTATTTTTTTACAGCTTTATAAAAAGTACAATATTCAAATTATAATGTGAAATATTTGACAAAATGAATACAAAACAACAAACACAAAACTTGATTATAAACAACAATTTTAGTTTCACCTCCAGGAGCAAGAACATATAAATTCTTGGGTGAAGAGACCCCCAGAACATATCGCCCCAGGTAGTGAGGGATCTGCATACCAAGTTTCGTTCAAATCGGTCAAGCCGTTTTTGAAGTACTGTGAGAATGGCAGCTTTTTACATTTTTTCCATTGACATGAATGGGTGAAATCTGATGTTCTGTTTGTAGCTCCGCCCACGTGAGCAGGTGGGCCGAGAGACCCCCATAACATATCACCCCAGGTAGTTGGAATTACTGTGAGAATGGCAGCTTTTTACATTTTTTCCATTGACATGAATGGGTGAAATCTGATTTTCTGTTTGTAGCTCCGCCCACGTGTGCAGGTGGGCCGCGAGACCCCCAGAACATATCACCCCAGGTAGTGATCTGCATACCAAGGTTCGTTCAAATCGGTCAAGCCGTTTTTGAATTACTGTGAGAATGGCAGCTTTTTACTTTTTTTCCATTGACATGAATGGGTGAAATCTGATTTTATGTTTGTAGCTCCGCCCACGTGTGCAGGTGGGCCGCGAGACCCCCAGAACATATCACCCCAGGTAGTGAGGGATCTGCATACCAAGGTTCGTTCAAATCGGTCAAGCCGTTTTTGCGTGATCGCGGCACATACACACACACATACATACATACATACCTCCGATTTTATATATATAGATAGAAGATTACTGATTTTCATATTATCATGTAGTTATAATGTCCTTTTAGGGGTCCTTTTATCAAGCTGCGGTAGGGGTTTAACGTGCGGAATACCACGCGTTAAACCGCCTGCCGCGCTAGTCGCTAATGCCTCCATTGACGAGGCGTTAGTTTTTGGGCTTGCCGCGGGGGTTAGCGCATGATGAAATGTCCGACGCGCTAACCCCGCTAGTGCACCTTGATAAAAGGAGCCCTTAATCTTTTTATCTATGCTTATTTTAGGGCTCCTTTTACTAAGGTGCGCTAGGGCTTTACCGCATGGAATAGCGCGCGCTACATTGTCCCATGCGCCAGACCTTAACGCCATCGTTGGTTCTAGAAGCGTAGCATACGGTATAGTGCGCGGTAATTTCCTTAGTAAAAGGAGTCCTTAGTTTATATTGTGTTTTCCTTATTCATTAGTTTTAATGCTTGTACTAGTTACTTAGAATTTTATTATGTATCATGTTATTATTATACTAGTGTTTTAAGCCCATTAACATTAACGGGTGCTAGAATAGATGTGTCTGTCTGTCTTTCTTTCTTTCTGTCTCTCTCTTTGGCCGCTGTCTGTCTTTCTTTCTTTCTGTCTCTCTCTCTCCTTGGCCGCTCTCTGTCTGTCTTTCTTTCTGTCTGTCTCTCTCCTTGGCTGCTGTCTGTCTGTCTTTCTTTCTTTGTGTGTCTCTCTATCCTTGGCCGCTATCTGTCTGTCTTTCTGTCTCTGTCTGTCTGTCTCTCTCCCTAGCCCCCTTTGTCTGTATGTCTTTCTTTCTGTCTGTCTCTCTCCACAAATTGTTAAAATTGGTTTTAAAAAATATAAGCTAAAGTCACCTCTGTTTCGTCATTTCTATGAGGTATTTCTAATGTTTCTTTTTAAATAAAACTGGTGTATCTTTGGATCACATCTTAAAGACACCTTTCAACCCTAGGCCAGAGGCTGCAATTGCTATAATCAGAGTAGAGGAATGCCCTCCTCCCCCTACGGTTACAGGCAGAATTGCACCTACGATAAGAAGGTGGCCGACAGCCCCACTTGAGCGATAGGGGAAGCGAGCTCCAAAAAGCCAGAGCCTTGCAGTAAGGACAGCGGAACTGCGTCTCCGGGCCAGCTGCACGTGGCTCAGCTGCAGTAGCCGACTCTTGCGAGTATCACAGTAGCCGCCTACTCGGGGAGGGGGGGGGAAGACTCGTGGGCTCGTTAACAGGGGGGCCCGGGCTGTGGAATGCGAGGAATGCGCAGCGGATAGGGAACCTCAATTAAAGCGGACTCTCTTATGTCTCCCTCCCATGCGACATGACCTTAACAAACCTCCCTCCAGCGTTGGCAGCCACAGCACGCTAAACAGGCTGCTTCACAGCTTTCTCCTGCAGTTGAGTCCCTCTGTCGCGTCACTGATGACGTCACCAGCAGCTACGCTACTGACTAGAACAATACTAGGAATTATAATAAATATGTAGATTTCACTATGCAAAATTGCTCATCTAGCTATACATTTCAGAAAAAAGTCTTGTTTTTAATTTCTTTCAAAACCCCACGTAATCTGTTTCTAATCTAACAGGAGAGAATTGTAAATGAATGTGGCTTGATACGGAAAAGTTAATGAGAGCTTTTTTTTAAAAAAATTTAATACCTGTCATAGATGGGAAATTAAACATAAGATGATCTAAGTTAGATAAAAATGTATCTAAGAGAGAAAAAAGATCTAGAGCACAGATAATTCTGGGACTGAACATGCAAATGAGCCTCCAAAATCTTACCGTCCAGTTGATCATTAGTCCTCTGTCATTTCATTCGTGCCTTCACAATTAAGGACATTTTAGGGCATAATGATTAACCTGGCCTATCGTTAAGGATGTGTTATTTTAGCACTAACGTGATTATTATTATTATTATTTTTTTATTTTTTTTTTAGTTCCAAAATTTTATTGAGTGTAACATACAAATACAGAGGGAAAAAAAAGGAAAATATGATGACATGGTATAGCACAATCAAGTTGCATTGATGAAAATGATTGGACAAAGGCTAAGTGCACGCACAATACAACAAGCTGGCCCATACCTATCCTTATACAAGAATATCAGCATAAAGATCGGTATGTGGAAATATATATATATCTGTAGCAGAGAGACACAGCGCTAGAGATCAACGGTTATTTAGAGAACTAGTCTTTAAGCCCGTTAAATTAACAGGTGCTAGAATAGATGTCTCTCTGTCTGTCTTTCTTTCTGTCTGTCCCTCTGGCCCCCTGTCTGTCATTCTTTCTTTCTTTCTCCCTCTCTATCCTTGGCTAGTGTTTGTCTGGGGGGGAGGTTTCTTTCTCTCTTTCTCTGCTGTCTGTCTGTGTTTATTTTATCTATCTCCCTGGCCCCCTGTCTTTCTTTCTGTATGTCTCTCTGTCTTTCTCCCTGGCCCCCCTGCCTACCTGTATTTATCTGTTGTCCCTCTGGCCCCCTGTCTGTTTGTCTTTCTTTATGCCTGTCTCTCTCCCTGGCCTCCTGTCTTTCTTTCTGTATGTCTCTCTGTCTTTCTCCCTGGCCCCCTGCCTACCTGTATTTATCTGTTGTTCCATGCCTGACTGTCTCTTTGTGGCCCCCTTCTGTCTCCCTACCCCCTCCCGAAAGCAAGCCCATTACATTAATGGGTGCCCTGTGCAGCAACATTAGCGTTTCCTCTACCCCCCTTTCCCTTCCCGCGGTCCCGACTACAAAGCTGGTGATTCCAGCAGCGTGCGCAGCAGTCTTCACACGCTGCTTCGGATCCTTCTACTGCCCTGATTTACTCTGGCACGTCCCTGATGACATCATCAAAGACGCGGCAGAGCAAATCAGGGCAGTAGAAGGGCCCGAAGCAGCGTGTGAAGACTGCTGCACACGCTGGAATCGCATGGTTCGTAGTCGGGTCCGCGGGAAGGGAAGGGTGGGGGTGGCAAAGGACTCGGGTCCCGGGTGGCGGGATCAGTTTTTCGGTTCATTGCGGGGGGGGGGGGGGGAAGGAGGCGCTCTTTGTGCCCCAGTCCCGGCTTGTGGAGGCGATCGTCGGCTGGCTGGGAGCAGGCTTGTGGAGGCAAGCGTCTAAAGAAACTTCCGTATTGTGAGGTGGAGAACAGGGAAGCTTGTCTAGCATGCATGTGCACTCGTGCCACCGCAACAGATCAGGGAACACGCGGCGCGAGTGCGCATGCGCGCTTAGCGCTTTATTATATATGATTGAGCCAGAAGATGGAAGCATTGGTTCAGCTGCAGTCAATATGATTAGAACTCAAGAACTGAATGTCTTTACACTTCCCTCTACGGATTCGCTTATTCACGGTTTTAAACTAAAAAATGCATTTTCATTTTTCAGGCTATTTTAAGCCCTGTAAGCCCCTCCTTAAGTCTTACCTGGTGGTCTAGCGGGTTTTCGTGGCAGGAGCGATCTACCCACGCTCCTGTCCCGTGCAGATCGCTCACAAGAAATGGCTTGAGAGACTACGGGAGCTCAAGGCAGCCATTTCCTGTGAGCGATCTGCACAGGGCAGGAGCATGGAAAGATCGCTCCTGCCTGAAAAATCCGCTAGATCACCAGGTAAGGCTTAAGGGGGGGCTTTCAGGGCTTAAAATAGCCAGGGGAAGTGGGGGTTAGGGGCAGAACCGGCCCAAATATTATTTGCGGTTTTTTAATATCCGCGGGCCAGCTCTGCCCCTAACCCCCGCGAATACGGAGGGGGGAAGTGTACTTTATGGTGCAAAAGGAGTTAACCGGGTTCCAGATTTTGACATATGAGCTCATGGACTTGTGTTTTTCAGCAATAACACTTTCGTATTTAGCTGACATTTCAACACAGGCCCCATTTTAGCCACTAAAACCTAAGACGCTTTTTTCGCTAATGCTGAAGTAATCTGGGTTTAATGCAGAGCGCCATTTTTGAAGGTGCCGGCAGCCATATTCAGAAGCTATAATGTGCAGGGGATGAAGTTCTCCTTGTTTTGTTTTATTTTCCCCTGAAGAAGCTTAATCAATAGGCGAAACAGCAAATACTTTTGTCGGGATGAACTAGTGACCGCTATGGAGTATTTGTGGCAATTGTGGCGATCTGGAACAGAGATGAGTTAAAGAATACATATTCCAGATAAGTTTGTTTGCCTGCTTGCTTTTAGATGAACTGGCATGATATTTATATAGATAATAATAATAATAAATGTATTTATATATCGCAATACCTCACGGCTCAATGCGGTTCACAATAAGAAGTAAAAGTGTAAAACACAGCAAATTTACAGCGTTAAATTGAAATACATAGCACATGAAAAATTGCATTATAGTATAATTAACTTATCTAAAATATACATATTTATCAAACAGATACGCTTTTAACGGTCTTCTAAAGGCCTGGTAAGAAGAGGAATTTAATATATGTGAAGTGACTCCCAAGCCTCTATTTTTCAAGAAATATAACCTTTGCAAGCAGCACATTTACATTCTATGAACTTTGAAAAATTGACATGAAATTATATATTGTGTGAATTATTCTGATATTAAGTGGAGTTTTCTTAAACCGATGATGATAGAGTCTCGGGGTTATTCATTAGATCCTTGAGTACTGTGATTATTGAGGTCTTTTTCTCCACTCGTAGGTTGTTGTTTTTTTTTTCTTTTTCTGTTTCACTAATGTTGGGCTTGTGAGGTCTATCTATATTACTAAACTAAACTAAACCTTAGGTTTGTATACCGCATCATCTCCACATTTGTAGAGCTCGTACGAGGAGAGACTAAACAAACTACAGCTCTACACTCTAGAAGAATATAGGGAGAGGGGAGACATGATTGAGACATTTAAATACATCACAGGACGTATCGAGGTGGAAGATGATATCTTCTTTCTCAGGGGACCCTCTGCCACCAGAGGGCATCCGCTCAAACTCAGGGGCGGGAAATTTCATGGCGACATCAGGAAGTACTTCTTCACAGAAAGAGTGATTGACCGTTGGAATGAGCTTCCAGCGCAGGTGATCGAGGCCAGCAGCGTGCTGGACTTTAAGAATAAATGGGATACCTATGTGGGATCCCTACAAGGGTTGAACGGGAACATCAGTCACTATGTATAGACTTAAGAGGATGGGTCAGTAGACTTGATGGGATGATCGAGACCTGCATCGTGTTGGACTTTAAGAATAAATGGGACTTTAAAAATAAATGGGATGCCTATAGGGGATCCCTAAGAGAGTCAATCTGAATAAATAGTCACTAGGAATAGACTTAAGAGGAAGGGTCAGTAGGGTGGGCAGACTTGATGGGCTATAGCCCTTTTCTGCCGTCATCTTCTATGTTTCTATGTTTCTATGAAATGGAATAGAAAGGAACTACAATGAAAGGCAGAGGTTTACAGGATATGGGATAGAAAGGAACTACAGTGAAGGGTTAGAGGACCAAGTATGAAGAGATGTTTTGAGGGCTTAGAATGCCAGAGACGGAGAAAGTATCAGATTTTTGAGAATAGCCAGGTCTTCAGATGTTTACGGAAAAGTTGGAGGGAACTCAGGTTCCGAAGAGGGGAGGAAAGGTTGTTCCAGAGCTCGGTGATTCTGAAGGGAAGGGAGGTCCCCAGTTTTCCTTTAGTGATACATTACATTAGTGGTTCAAGGAGGATTACTTAAGAATTGTCATGAAGTTACAAGATATATAGGCGGATTACATAAGAATTGTCGAGAAATTAAGGTAATACATGTTGGGTAATTTGAACATTTAGATTTGATAGGAGTAGACAGTGTGGTAGGTGGAGCTTGGGAAGGAATTGGTCATGTTAAATAGGTTTTATGTATTTTTTGAAGAGTAGGGTTTCTTTTTTGAAGGTTTTATAATCTGTAGTCGAAGAAAGCATATTGGCGAGTTGTCTGTCTAGTTTTGCTGCTCTGGTGGCCATTAGGTTGTCATATAGGTTTCTTCGTTTGACATTTTTGGTTGGCGGGTGTGTGAATAGTGAGTGGGTTCTCCTGTGTCTGGTTGAGGTGGCTTGAATTAGTCGGTTGTTCCAGTAGGTTGGCCTGTCTCCGTTAATAGCTTTCAATAGTAGGCAATAGAATTTGAAGTGTACTCTTGTTTGATAGTTTTATTCAACACCGTTTCCCATGCACTAAGCCCAGACTGAATAGAGCACTTCCTTTTGTTGCAATTACAGGCAGTTATAAAAAAAAGGGGGGGGGGGATTGTCCGCCCCAGGTGCTGTCTTGCTAAGAGTCTCCTTCTCTCCGCTCCCCCTCACTCCTCTCCTTATCGCACGCCTCTTGCCTTCCCCTGTACCATTTTTACATTCCCAGCACAACACAGCGTCTGATTCAGGCCTAGAACTTCACGGTATTGCGGTATATAAGCTGTTATTATTATTATTATTATTGAGAAAATATACGCCAAAACACGAATTACACTCACAAA
The DNA here is from genome assembly GCF_902459505.1 of Geotrypetes seraphini. Classification (NCBI taxonomy): domain Eukaryota; kingdom Metazoa; phylum Chordata; class Amphibia; order Gymnophiona; family Dermophiidae; genus Geotrypetes; species Geotrypetes seraphini. The sequence continues at coordinate 149,158,299 of NC_047084.1, forward strand.
TGGCCACGAGATTGTCTCATGATGTGCACTATAAAAAGACCTGGATGGCGGCGATCCCGGTAGCCGGCCTAAGACTAAGGAATGCAATGAAAGGTTCGTTGAGATTATCCCCCCTCTTTTACAAAGGTGCCCTAAGCTTGTTAGCGTGCACTAAACATGCGCTAAATGCTAACGTGTGCATGTTATCCTCTGGACGCGTTAGCGGTTAGCACATGCGTGGATTTAGCGAGCGCTAAATCCACGCTAAAACGCTTAGGGCTCCTTTACTAAGCCGCGTTAGCGGCTTCAGCACGGGCGACTTTTCATCACGCGCTGACCCCCGCGCTAGCCAAAAAACTACCGCCTGCTCAAGAGGCGGCGGCAGCGGCTAGCGCGGCTGGCGGTTTAGCACGCGCTATTACGCGCGTTAAACCGCTACCGCGGCTTAGTAAAAGGAGCCCTTAGTGCGCCTTTGTAAAAGAGGGCCTAAGTTCCGATTTCAAACCTTTTAAAAAAAACTGCAGAAAACCCATCTACAGTGGTGCCTCGCATAACGAACGCCTCGCACAGCGAACGCTGCGCACAACGAACTTCATGTCTTGCTTCCCACAACGAACTTCGTTTCACACAACGAAGTCGCCCGAGCTGCATCCTTCCGCGCAGGCACCGCGCTTAACTGCCCTCTCTCCGCCTGGCTCCCTGTGCAGTGGCGGACCGTCGGCTCGCAGGGGCCCGGCGCCTACTGCTGATGCGTTGGGGGGGGCGGAGCTACTCTCGCCGCTTCCCCATGACGGGAAGGGTGAGCGCTCAGAAGAAGAAATGTTTTATGTAAAAGCAGCACAAACTCGGGGGAAAACGGCAAATGCTGGGACTGTGAGCTGCCCCGCCAGTAGAGCAGAGATCTGCCTTGCAGAAACAACTGCCCTCTGACCGGCCTTTATCGCTTCCCACACCGGAAACAACTTTTAACCACCTCTGCTGCCATGTTACTGCACCGAAAAAGAGAAAAAACTAACACCACAGAACATGAAAACCACCGGGCCAACCAAAAATAAGCCAAGAAAAAAAAAATGAACAGTTAAGTGTTTTTGCTGCTGAGACTCTGCCCTCTCTCACTGTAAAATTAGACTCTACTTAGTCTGTCTTTAAATTTAAAAAATGTGTGTTGTTTTAAAAAACAATTATGTTTTTAGATGTATCTAAATAAAAATAATAACCAAAAATTTATCTTTTTTTATGTCATCTTAGCATATTTTATGCTACAGAACGAATTATTTTTTTTTACATGTATTGTTATGGGAAAACGCGTTTCACATAACGAACTTTTCGCATAACAAACTTGCTCCTGGAACCAATTAAGTTCGTTGTGTGAGGCACCACTGTATTTGTTAAAGCTTTTTATAAGCAAGGAGATGTCGGTACTTCTCTCACACAGACCAAATTCTGCATTGAGGCCTTGATGTTTTTATCTTGTTTTAGATTGTGCATAGATGTAGAATTTGAACATTTTATGTACGTCATTTAAATTATGTTTGTGAATTTGCAAAACGACCTAGTTCAGGGGTAGGGAACGCCGGTCCTCGAGAGCCGTATTCCAGTCGGGTTTTCAGGATTTCCCCAATGAATCTGCATGAGATCTATTTGCATGCACTGCTTTCAATGCATATTCATTGGGGAAATCCTGAAAACCCGACTGGAATACGGCTCTCGAGGACCGGAGTTCCCTACCCCTGACCTAGTTGATAGGCGGAATAGAAATTTTAAAAATAAATACGCCACTGATTACAGGTCATGCATAAATGTTTCTATTAACCCTAAGTACTTGTAAAGAATTACTGCGGCAGCGTTTACCACCCCTTATTTAGTCACGCCACGTGCTCCCATGTTAATCATGGCAATAGTTCTTGATGTGTTGGCTGCGTTTGGCACGCTGGATCGTGTTATTTTACTTGATAGACTGAAAGGTTGTGGAAATGGAGGAGCAGTTTTAACAAGGTTCTCCGCCTTCTTGCGGATGGCGTATTGTCCCGTCGGCGGAACGTTACGACGGGTGAACCACAGGGCTCAGCCCCGTCAGCTATTTTGTTTAATTTCTCTCTCATCCCCCTCTGTAGACTGCTGCGGTCCACGCAGTTCTCGTATCGGCTTTATGCGGATGATGTTCAGTTTATGCTCCCCATTGATGGGGATTTTGGAAAGGCTGTTCAGCGGCTGCAGAAGATGACAGAGATTAATAGCTGGATGAATTGTAACAGATTGAAATTGAGTGTTCAGAAAACGAAGGTTATATTTTTTGTTCGCTCAATGGGATATGCTTAAAATCGACCTATTAGACACTACTGTTGCAATATCCACGGAGGTAAAATATTTAGGGGTTTTACTAGATTCTTGACCGATGTTCAAGGGGTATGTATGTGCAGTGGTAAAAAAAGGTATTTTTTAAATTGCGTCTGTTGAGCAGTTTGCGGCCATATTTGTCAGCCTCTATGTTTAGGGCTGTCTAGACTACTGCAATTCGGTGCTTCTGGGTCTACCTGCATCAGCACTGAGTGCGCTGCAGGTAGCCCAGAACGCGATTGTTCGAACTCTGTTTCGATTAAGAAAGAGTGATCATGTGACAGAATGCTATATATCTTTTGTATTGGTTAAAATTAGAACATCGAATCCTTTATAAATTATTGATTATGGAGCATCTGTGTATATCATCAATATTGCATAATTACGCAATAAGGCACCGAAGCATTTGCTGGATGGCATTCTGCCATATGAACCACAGCGCATGTTGCGCTCGGTGACTCACGATGACCTACATATTCCGACAGTGAAACCGCTGCGGCTAGCTGTGTCCAGAGCTAGCGTGCTTTCGTGTGTGGGTCCTGGGGAGTGGAATAAGCTTCCGAGATATTTACGACAGCAAACAAGTTTGAGTAGTTTTAAGACAATGTTGAAGAAAGATCTCTTCTGTAAGATGAAATGTGGGACTTGATGTATAGTTTTTTGATGTGAGGTGCTGGTAGACTCTTTGTAATTTTAGGAGGCTTTACATTATCATTATTTTGTTTTATTGACATTCTATTTGTTGTACTGTATGTAGTTCTGTTTGTGTATGTACTCTATTGTGACCCGCCTTGGGAAAGGCGGGGTATAAATAAAGAAATACAAATGTATATAACAATGTATATATGTATAAATTCCCACTCTCTGCCCATGACACGTCCCTCTCAAAAATATTTCTAAAAAAAAATCAGTAACACATGTATTAGCAGAGTGTTTTCCAAGTCAGTCCTAAAGTCATGTTTTCAGGATATCCACAATGAATATATATGAGACTGATTTGCATGCACCGCCTCCAATGTATGATTGACAACCACCAAACAACTGAGAATATTCACTCTGCCCGAATTCCAGATGATCCAAAAAAAAGGAGCAGAGTGAGCCAGGTCTTCAAGTGAACCACACTTTAATGTCAACCAATATAGAATGCACAAAGTATCATCGAGATTAACAGGGGACTCGACATAGGCCGTGTTTCGGCGGTAGAGCCTGCTACAGAGGACTCGACACGGGCCGTGTTTCAGCAGTAGAGCCTGCTACAGGGGGCTCGACACAGGCCGTGTTTCGGCGGAAGAGCCTTCTACAGGGAATTCGACACGGGCTGTGTTTCGGCGGAAGAGCCTGCTACAGGGGACTCGACACGGGCTGTGTTTCGGCGGAAGAGCCTGTTACAGGGGACTCGACGCGGGTCATGTTTCGATGGTAGAGCCTGCTATAGGGGACTCGACATGGGCCGTGTTTCGGCGGTAGAGCCTGCTACAGGGGACTCGACACGGACTGTGTTTTGGCGGTACAGCCTGCTACAGGGCACTCGGCACAGGCCATGTTTCGACGGTAGAGCCTGCTATAGGGGACTCGACACGGGCCATGTTTCGACGGTAGAGACTACAGGCTGTACCACCGAAATACAGCCCGCGTCGCTTCCCCTGTTAATTTCGATGATACTTTGTGCATGCTATATTGGTTGACATTAAAGTGTCATTGACATTCACGCCGTTTATAGAATCAGGCCTTTTCTGTCCTAGATGATCTAAACCAGTAGTTCCCAAACCTGTCCTGGGGGATCCCCAGCCAGTGAGGTTTTCAGAATATCCACAATGAATATTCATGCAAATCTCTCCCATGAATATTCATTGTGGATATCCTGAAAGCCTGACTGGCTGGGGAGCCCCCCAGGACAGGTTTGGGAACCACTGATCCATACAGACTTAGCACACAGCAAAGACACTGTATGCTCCTCTTGTATTGAAGCAGCAGGACAAATCAAAACCCGCAGTTCTCCCTGCTTTCCATTAGAGGTCAGCAGCTATACTAGCAGCTATTTGAGGTGTTGCTCCTTGATTGATTGATTGATTTGGATTTAGCTAGGCAGGGGTAGGCAATTCCGATCCTTGAGAGTGGAGCCAGGTCAGGTTTTCAGGATCTCCACATTAAATATGCATGAGACAGATTTGCATCTCAAGGAGGGAGTGCATGCAAATCCATCTCATTCATATTCATTGTGGATATCCTGAAAACCTGACCTGGCTCCGGCTCTCGAGGACCGGAATTGCCTACCCCTGAGCTAGGGCAGGGATCTCAAAGTCCCTCCTTGAGGGCCACAATCCAGTCGGGTTTTCAGGGTTTCCCCAATGAATATGCATGAGATCTATGTGCATGAACTGCTTTCAATGCATATTCATTGGGAAAATCCTGAAAACCCGACTGGATTGTGGCCCTCAAGGAGGGACTTTGAGATCCCTGCCTTGGATGTAGCTCATACCTTTTTCAGTAGTAGTTCAAGTTAGGCTACTTTCAGGTTCCCTGTCTTCAAAGAGCTCACACTCTTAAGTTTGTACTTTATTCCCTCCCTCAGCAATTCTGGTATACTTTTGCCTGCTGGTTGCAATCCAATTGTCGAGAGAGAGAAAGAGAGACAGAGGGACAGAGAGCAGACAGCAGAGGAGAGGAATCAGCTGTTTTTAGTAAAATATCATTACAGAATTTAATTGAATCCAGAAAGATGAGCCAGCTACTATTTACGAGTCTATTCCATGCAAATACATTAATTGAGGGTAAACAAGGAGCAGCTGTTTACTCTTTCAAATAGTACTAATAAGAAATGTTCTAAAAACTAATTGGAGGAAATATTTTTTCACACAGTGAGTAATTAAGCTGTGGAATTTGTGGCCTGAGAACATGGCAGTGTTGCTGAGTTGGCAAGAGGTGTGAACAAGTTTCTGGAGGAAAAGTTCATACCTTGTTATTAAGGGAGACCTGGGGAGAGCAGCTGTTTAAGCCTGTAAGTAGGAAGGAATCTACTTTTTGGGATCTTGCCAGGTATATGTGATCTGGATTGGCCACTTTAGAAACAGGATTCTGGGGTGATAGGCCTTTAGTCTGACCCAGTATTGCATTTCTTACATTCGTATACAGTGTTCCCCTGCGAATTCACTGGTTCGCGAATTGCGGACACAGTCATTCGCAGTATTTTCTGACTGCCGGAATGCCAAAAAAGGTACCGGGGGAGAGAGGGGGCCTGCCTGTCTGCCTTTGCCTTTGGGCGGGCTGGCTGGTTGGCTTGGGGTGGTTGGCTGGTTGCCTTTGGACTGGCTGGCTTGGGACTGGCTGGCTGGCCTGGGACTAGCTGGCTGGCCAGGTTGACTGGGGGCTGGCTGGCTTGGGACTGGCTGGCTGGCCGGATTGACTGGGGGCTGGCTGGCTGGCTTGGGGGGGGGGGCTGGCTGGCTGGCTTGGGGTGGGCTGGCTGGCTGGCTTGGAGTGGGTTGGCTGGTTGCCTTTGGGCTGGCTGGGCTTGGGACTGGCTGGCTGGCTGGGTTAACTGGGGCTGGCTGGCTTGGGGATGGGTTAGCTGGTTGGCTGGCTGCCTTGGGGCTGGCTTGGCACTGGCTGGGGGTTTGGGAGCTGGTTGGCTGCCGCTAGACGTGCCTACCACTAGATGTGCCCTGTACCCTGTCCCAGCCTACTACTAGACCACTAGAGTGGGGACAGGGTACAGGGCACAACATTTGGTTCAGAATTTTTTTTTCTTGGTTTTTCCTCCTCTAGAGGTGGGTGCGTCTTATGGTCAGGTGCGTCTTGTGGAGCGAAAAAAACAGTAAATGCTAAAATAAATAAGTAGATGTTACAGTAGATACAATCAGTATCTCATTGCTTGAACTGCTGGAAATTCACCACAGTTGAAAATTCACAAACTAAACTAAACTAAAGGATGGTCAAAATCACTCCTAGAAGGAAACAAATGCATTTTGTAAGGTGGTGACTTGATCCTTCCTTATAATCAAGCAAATAGTCCTCCTCCTACCCCTTCTGCCTTATTAATGCAGATTTAAATTATTTGCTACCACAGGTATATCCAGCTCAGGATGGAGGTAAAACTTTGTAATGATAAAAACAAAAAAAAAAACCTAACCCAAGTGATCTCTGCATTATATTTGTCTGAGCAGTCCCTGGCCTTCAGCTGAATACAAAGCTTTACCTTCCAGCGCTACTACTCATTTCATCTTCAATAGCAAAAGTACTCACATTCACCTAACTTTCCTGACACTGACCCTCAAGCCTTGCATTGAAGAATGCTGGTGTAGAAGGACTGAGGTTGAGAGAGACACTAGACAATTACAGTCTCTGGTATCCAGAGCAGATATTGTGATGTCATAATGACTCATTCCACCAATGCCTAAGAGCCAACCTCATCAGTGATGTCACAATGGCGTAACTGTCCTATTCTTGGCTCAAATAAGAATCAGAGTATGAATGGGCCCAACCACTGACCCTCAAGCCCTGCATTGAAGAATGCTGGTGTAGAAGGACTGAGGTTGAGATAGACACTAAAGAATGACACGGGATGGTTTTCTGTGGGGATGGTGACGATGACAAATTCTAATTATTACTGAAGGAGTAGAGAAATAGATATTTTTGAGGATCCCACAGATAGGTTTTGTGCTCACACTTTGGGCCGGGACAAGAAAAAACGTTTTGAATTGTGAATTGTTACTCAAGAAAATCTTTTTAGACTGATTCTCTCTTTCACCTACTGATTTTAGAAATCATCAATAGTATGAATACTTGGATGCTGAAATTTCATAAGAACATAAGAATAGCCTTACTGGGTCAGACCAATGGTCCATCAAGCCCAGTAGCCCATTCTCACGGTAGCCAATCCAGTCACTAGTACCTGGTCAAAACCCAAGAAGTAGCAATATTCCATGCTACCAATCCAGGCCAAGAAGTGGCTTCCCCCATGTCTTTCTCAATAATAGACTATGGACTTTTCTTCCAGGAATTTGTCCAAACCTTTCTTTAAAACAGCTACGCTATCCACTCTTGTCACATCCTCTGGCAATGAGTTCCAGTGAAAAAAATTTCCTTCTATTGGTTTTAAAAGTATTTCCCTGTAACTTCGAGTGTCCCCCTAGTCTTTGTAATTTTTGATGGAGTGAAAAATCGATCCGCTTGTACCCGTTCTACTCCACTCAGGATTAGGTAGACTTCAATCATATCTCCCCTCAGCCATCTCTTTTTCAAGCTGAAGAGCCCTAACCATTTTAGTCTTTCCTCTTACGAGAGGAGTTCCATCCCCTTTACCATCTTGGTCGCTCTTCTTTCATAGACATAGCACTGGGATATATTGAGAGATTAAGGTGCGGACTTACGGCTAACCCTCAAGTAGCGCGACCAATATAAGATACCGCCAGGTGAACTCTGTTAAGTAATGGGCAGGCTGGATGGACCGTTCAGGTCTTTATTTGCCGTCATTTACTATGTTACTATATGTTAATGGGTCCCCTCTCGATAATATTATAATAGCAAGTGATGAGCAGCTGAATAATTATTTTAACAACTGACGGTGACTGAGGCCCTCTTTTACAAAGGCGTACTAAGCATTTTAGCAAGGATTTAGCGTACGCTAACCGCTAATGCGTCCATAGGATAACATGCACGTGTTAGCGTTTAGCGCACCTTTGTAAAAGAGGGGGTGAGTATTTGGTAGCAAAGATTGCAATTGAGATTAGGGTGAGTTTTTTTCACTATTTTATATTTTACCTCCCACTTTTTGGGGAGGTTTTCTTTTGTGATCTCATTACGGGCACCACAAGGAGGCATACTTATCACTGACATTTATGACAAGTCAGTGGCTGGCATAAGTTGGCACACCTACGTGTGCCAACGCAACATGCATAACTAATACAGTGGAACCTTGGTTTATGAGCATAAATCGTTCCAGAAGTATGCTCGTAAACCAAATTGCTCGTATATCAAAGCGAGTTTCCCCATAGGAAGTAAGGGAAACTCGCTTTGATCTGTTCCATCTCGTCCCACCCCCCCACCCCCCGAGGCTACTGGCGCTGCTCTGTTCCCCCCCCTGAAGCCACCGATGCTGCTCCATACCCCCCTCCCGCGATCCGGCATCCCCCTCTGCGAACCGGCATCCTCCCCCCCGCTCACGTCGCCCCCCCCCTCCCCTGTGATTCTACATCACCCCCCGAGCACCGAAACGAAATCCCTTACCCTGATTGGGCACCAGCACCAACGCATAGGACATGCCGGTGCCGGTGCCCGAAGATCCTCCCTCTTCTGGGCTGGGCGGTGCGTCAAAGGAGATCCTCCCTGTTGCCTGTGCTGGGCTGGACTTTGCTTTGAGCATTTGCACATGCTCAAAGCCTTCTGATCTTGCTCTCTCCAAGAATCTCGGAGAGATGAGCGAGATCAGAAGGCTTTGACCATGCGCAAATGCTCAAAGCCCAGTCCAGCCCAGCACAGGCAACAGGGAGGATCTCCTCTGACGCACCGCCCAGCCCAGAAGAGGGAGGATCTTTGGGCACCGGCATGTCCTATGCGTTGGTGCTGGTGCCCAATAGGGGTAAGGGATTTCGTTTCGGTGCGAGCAGGGGGGAGGGGGAGGATACCGGATCGCTGGGGATGGCACTTGTAAATCGAATAAACTCGGTTTCCGAGGCACCGATTTTGCGAATGTTTTGCTCATCTTGCAAAACACTCGCAAACCGGTGCACTCGTAAACCGAGGTTTGACTGTATTATTCTGTAAGTTATGGGCATTGCTTGGTGACATGCACATAGCCCAATGCTCTACTCCAGTGATTCTCAACCCTGTCCTGGAGGAACACCAGGCCAATCGGGTTTTCAGGCTAGCCCTAATGAATATGCATGAGAGAGATTTGCATATGATGGAAGTGATAGGCATGCAAATTTGCTTCATGCATATTCATTAGGGCTAGCCTGAAAACCCGATTGGCCTGGTGTTCCTCCAGGACAGGGTTGGGAACCACTGCTCTACTCACGTCCAGTTAAATGCTATAACACAGTGGTTCTTAAACCTGGCCTGAGGGGCCCCCAACCAGCCAGGTTTTCAAGACTACCTAATGAATATGCATGAGGCAGATTTGCATGCCTGTCACCTCTATTCTTTGCAAACCTGCCTCATGCATATTCATTAGGGATATCTCGAAAACCCAACTGGCTGGGGGTCCCTCAGGACTGGTTTATGAGCTACTGGTATAGCGCTTATTGCTACCTTATAGAATAACAAGTACTGGCATGTTTACGTCTAGATTAAAGAATGGCATGAGGACAACTTTTTCCCCCTCCCCGCAGGAACTCAAGTTCCCCGTCCTGTCTATGCGAGTTTTGTCACTGTCCCTGTACCATTTCTGTAAGCTCTGCCTTAACCGCACAAACCTCAAACACTTATAATTTTAAAGTGTTTGAGGCTTGTGCAGGTGAAGACGGAGCTTAGGCATTGGCGGAATGAGGCATTATGACATCACAATCCGAGCTCTAGAATGTTGCTACTTAGGATTTTAAAGCGTTTGAGGCTTGTGCAGATGAGGACGGAGCTTAGGCATTGGTGGAACGAGGCATTATGACATCACAATCTGAGCTCTAGAATGTTGCTACTTAGGATTTTAAAGCGTTTGAGGCTTGTGCAGATGAGGACGGAGCTTAGGTATTGGTGGAATGAGGCATTATGACATCACAATCTGAGCTCTAGAACAGTGTTTTTCAACCTTTTTACACCCGTGGACCGGCAGAAATAAAATAATTATTTTGTGGACCGGCAAACTACTAGGACTAAATTTTAAACCCCGTTTCCGCCCCATCTCTGCGAGCTCAGTCACCTCAGTAACTATAGAAAATAGACAAATATAGTGCAAAATATAGACAGCAGATATAAATTCTCAAAACTGACACGTTTTGATCACTAAATTGAAAATAAAATCATTTTTTCCTACCTTTGCTGTCTGGTGATGATTTCATGAGTCTCTGGTTGCGTTCCCTTCTGTCTGTGTATCCTTTATTTCATTTCTATCTTTGTGCACTCAGGCCTAAGAATTGTCCCTTTCTATTTTCTCCCTCTTTCCTTCCTATGTCCTTAGTGCCCCTGGTGCCTCCTTCCCATGTCTTTAGTGCCCCCAGTGCCTCCTTCCCATGTCCTTAGTGCCCCTTCCTGTCTTTAGTGCCCCCAGGGCCTCCTTCCCATGTCTTTAGTGCCCCCAGTGCCTCCTTCCCATGTCTTTAGTGCCCTCAGTGCCTCCTTCCTATGTCCTTAGTGCCCCTTCCTGTCTTTAGTGTCCCCAGTGCCTCCTTCCCATGTCCCTCTCACTGCCTTCCCACACTTTGTCCCACCCCCGAAGCCAGCCTGCCTGCCTGTCTATCTCTCTCCCTCCCTCCCTGGCCAAAGCCAGCCTGCTTGCCTGCCTACCTCCTTCCTTCCCTGCCGCGCCAATAAAAAAAAAAAAAGCCTCTCTCCTTCCTTTCCCCAGGTCGGCTGCTATCTTACTGCCCTGCTGCTGCTAAAGCCGACACAAAGTCTTCTTTCCGATTTTAATTCTGACATCAGAGAGGACTTTCTGGGCCAGCCAGGCAGCGATTGGCTGGCCCAGAATGCCCTCTCCGATGTCAGAATTGATGTTGGAAAGAAGACTTCCTATCGGCTTTAGCAGCAGCAGCAGCAGCAGCAGCAGGGTAGTAAGATAGCAGCCGACCCGGGGAAAGGAAGGAGGGAGGTGCTTTTTTTTTTTTTGCGTGACAGGTAGGGACAGGAAATGATCGCCTGTCCCGTTGTCCCCGAGCACAGCTTCGGGACAACGGGACCTATGGTCACCTTAATCTTGCCGGCCCTGCACGGACAGGCAGAAATTTCCTGAGGACCAGCACCAGTCCGCGGACTGGCGGTTGAAGAACAGTGCTCTAGAATGTTGCTACTTATGATTTTAAAGGGTTTGAGGCTTGTGCAGATGAGGACGGAGCATGCAGGAACGGGGTAGGAAAATGAGGTCCCGTGGGGACAGGGACACTTTGGGATCTTTTCCAGATAAGCCCCGCCAAAAAGTTAACCCCCGCCACCCAAAAAAAATTATAAAAAAAGAGGTGCGATCTGTAGAAAGTAAAGTGGGGGGTTCCCCCCTACGCCCCCCGTCGGAGCCCTTAAAAAAAATGGTCGACAGTTTATCCTATTTTTTATAATGTTAAGTTTCATATCCTCTTTTTTATAATCTTTTTTGGGTGCTCCCGACGGGGGGGGGGATTGCGCCGCGTTGTGGGGCCGTTGTGCTGAGAACTTCACTGGTTAAGGTTGCGTGCGCTGGCAAAAGGTGGCGGGGCTTAACTTTCGGCGCGTCCACTTTCTCCATTAGTGGCGGGGCTTATCTGGAAAAGATCCAAACTTTGTCCTCGTGTCATTCTCTAGTCTAGATGGCAGCTGACAGAGTTGCCCTGTTAATGCTCAGTCGCAAATCATTATCAACAGTTAGCCAAACATGTTTGTAATAAAGCTAGCTGAGCAAAATACCTTTTGTTAAATATATTTTCTGTCTGACATAAGATCATTTTTAATTACCAATAAAAAAAAAAACCCAAGCACCAACAGTAAACCGATCGTTACTCTACAAAATGCTTTAAAAGCTCTGATAGTTGGTGGCTTGAGTCCAATACTGAAGATCCATAAAACAATTTTATAAGTGAATGCTATGTGCTGTAATTATGAGGCAAATATTATTGCTATGGGAATATACTGTAAATAAGTAGTAATACATTAGGTCGTTCCATTCAGCATCACATTATTAATTTAGAAACACAAATACTCATTTTCACACTGACAACCACTGTATATTTTATTTTCTGACAGTGGGAGTTTTGCTGAATCACACAAGGGTCTAGTTCAGACATGGGCAACTCCGGTCCTCGAGGGCCGGAATCCAATCGGGTTTGCAGGATTTCCCCAATGAATGTGCATTGAAAGCAGTGCATGCAAACAGATCTCACGCATATTCATTGGGGAAATCCTGAAAACCCGATTGGATTCCGGCCCTCGAGGACCGGAGTTGCCCATGTCTGGAAGTGCAGTACCCATACTACTGTAATTTCTGGGGCAACAGAGGGTTAAGTGGCATGTCTAGAGACACAAGGAACTGCAGTGGGATTTGAACCCAGTTCCCCAGATTGTCAGGCCACTGCACTAACAATTAGGCTATTTCTCTACTCCCTTTAGTAATAATTAGAATTTGTCATCGTCACCATCCCCACGGGAAACCATCCCGTCTTTCTCAACCTCAGTCCTTCTACACCAGCATTCTTCAATGCAGGGCTTGAGGGTCAGTGGCTGGACCCATTCATACTCTGATTCTTATTTGAGCCAAGTATAGGACAGTTAAGCCATTGTGACATCACTGATGAGGTTGGCTCTTAGGCATTGGTGGAATGAGGCATTATGACATCACACTATCTGCTCTAGATACCCGAGACTTATCATTCTTTAGTGTCTATGTCAACCTGAGTCCTACACCAGCATTTTTCAATGCAAGACTTGAGAATCAGTGGCTGGGCCCATTCATACTCCGATTCTTCCCTCTCTCCTTAAAGAATGGCATGGGATGGTTTCCCTCGTAATCCACAGTGATGGCGACAAATTCTATCACTGTGTCATTCTCTATATAGGGATTACATTCTCTATCCGACAAATTGTTTACGTGTAATTTAAAATCTCCAACTATCCAAGACTGTTTGGAAAGACAAGGAAATGAAGTAAGGAGCGTAATGCTAATTTAACATAGGTTACTAGGTGTGCTAATTACCACAGCTCCGTTAACATGCACGGTCGTTAAGGGAGAGAACTAGGTTGGCGCTCTGACCAAGATAAGCAGGTCCTCTGATGCTGGAGTAGGCATTTGTCTTTCAACAGACCCCCAAAGACTAAATGTCAATCTTGTGGCTGGGGGTGGAAGGGGGATCGAAGCAGGAACTACTTTGGAACGAAAAGTGATCTGAAGTCCTTTGCCACTTAATGCTGGGGCAGCCACCCCATTAAGTTTCAGTAAAATTATGGGAGTTACAAACACATATACACAGATAGACAAATCTAATAAGCAGCTACACCTGATGGTAACATACATAGAAACATAGAAACAGACGGCAGATAAAGGCTACGGCCCATCTAGTCTGCCCCACCCCAATGACCCTCCCTACCTTTTTCTGTGAATAGATCCCATGTGTCTATCCCATTTGGCCTTAAAAACAGGCACGCTGCTGGCCTCTATAACCTGAAGTGGAAGACTATTCCAGCGATCAACCACCTTTCAGTGAAAAAGAATGTCCTGGTGTCCCCCGTAGCAGTTTCCCACCCCTGATTTTCCACGGATGCCCCCTTGTTGCCGCGGGACCCTGAAAAAGAAGATATCTTCCTCCACCTCGATGCGGCCCGTGAGATACTTGAACGTCTCGATCATGTCACCCCTCTCTCTGAGTGAGTACAGCTGCAAACTTATCCAGCCGTTCCTCGTACGGGAGATCCTTGAGTCCCGAGACCATCCGGGTGGCCACTCTCTGGACCGACTCCAGTCTCAGCACATCCTTACGGTAATGCGGCCTCCAGAATTGCACACAGTATTCCAGGTGGGGGTAGGGATCCATTGCTATGCAATAAAAAGGTGGTGGGGACGGAAAGGACAAAGGGCCATACCGAGTTGAAGTCAAGCTCAAGGTCTAGGTCTCGCATGCTTCTTTATAGAGAGAGGTTTTGAGCATTGATTTGAATTTGGAAAAATTGGATTCTCGCCTAAGAATAAGTGGCAGCGTATTCCACGTTAGGGCTTACAACTGTAAAAATTGTTTTCTGTAGCGGTGTCATAAAATAATTGCCAAACGGAGGGAACTGCAAGAACGGCCTGTTGGGTCGATCGAAGTGGTCTGGACGTTGTATGCAGCACTAGGGGGTCTATCAGCGAAAGCAGGCGAGCAGTTGGAAAGTACCGTCAAGGTTAGAAAAAGTATTTTAAGCATAATTCGCTGGGATATTGGGAGCCGGTGTGCCTTTTCCAAACGCGCTCGAATTTTTGGGCCTGAGAAATAATTTTGAATAATCTGAAGGCTCCGGATTTCTTTTTGAGTGATTCCCTGATATAGAGAATTTCAGCATTTTCCCCTAATCCCAGCTCCGATGGCCCACGCAGTAAACGGCACTGAGAAGTAGATGCTTGGAAAAATTCATGCTCAGCACCATACTATACTCATAAAGCAGGGGTCTCAAAGTCCCTCCTCGAGGGCCGCAATCCAGTCGGGTTTTCAGGATTTCCCCAATGAATATGCATGAGATCTATGTGCATGCACTGCTTTCAATGCATATTCATTGGGGAAATCCAGAAAACCTGACTGGATTGCGGCCCTCAAGGAGGGACTTTGAGATCCCTGTACATAAAGGGTGCTCTGGCTGAGCACTCATATTTTAGCTTCGAGCTTTGGGCACGAGGACTTGCACCACCTGAAACCTAGTGTATATCCTGGCATGTAACTTTGGTGTAGAGCCTCCAAATTCAATAACACAGCGTATAATTATTTGAAGCCTACAAACCTAGACAAATGAAGGCAGATAAAGACCATACGGCGTATCTGCTCCGCCTACCCATGCCATATACTAACCCCCTCCTCGCCCTTAAGAGATCCAATGTACTTGTCCCAAGCTTTCTTGAATTCAGATATACTTTGGGCCAAATTCTACAAACAGTGTCGTTCTGCTCCCCGTCTCTCTTCCTTGCTCCCCCTGACCCTCTTCCTTGCTCCCCCGGTCCAATAGCACCTCTTCCCTGCTCCCCGTCTCTCTTCCTTGCTCCCCCTGACCCTCTTCCTTGCTCCCCCGGTCCAATAGCACCTCTTCCCTGCTCCCCCCTGTCCCTCTTCCTTGCTCCCCTGGTCCAATAGCACCTCTTCTCTGCTCCCCCTGTCCGTCTTCCTTGCTCCCCCGGTCCAATAGCACCTCTTCCCTGCTCCCCGTCTCTCTTCCTTGCTCCCCTGACCCTCTTCCTTGCTCCCCCGGTCCAATAGCACCTCTTCCCTGCTCCCCCTGTCCCTCTTCCTTGCTCCCCTGGTCCAATAGCACCTCTTCTCTGCTCCCCCTGTCCCTCTTCCTTGCTCCCCCGGTCCAATAGCACCTTTCCCCTGCTCCCCGTCTCTCTTCCTTGCTCCCCCTGACCCTTTTCCTTGCTCCCCCGGTCCAATAGCACCTCTTCCCTGCTCCCCCTGTCCCTCTTCCTTGCTCCCCCCGGTCCAATAGCACCTCTTCCCTGCTCCCAATCTCTCTTCCTTGCTCCCCCTGACCCTCTTCCTTGCTCCCTGGTCCAATAGCACCTCTTCTCTGCTCCCCCTGACCCTCTTCCTTGCTCCCCCGGTCCAATAGCACCTCTTCCCTGCTCCCCGTCTCTCTTCCTTGCTCCCCCCTGACCCCTCTTCCTTGCTCCCCCGGTCCAATAGCACCTCTTCTCTGCTCCCCCTGTCCCTCTTCCTTGCTCCCCCCGGTCCAAATAGCACCTCTTCCCTGCTCCCCGTCTCTCTTCCTTGCTCCCCCTGACCCTCTTCCTTGCTCCCCCGGTCCAATAGCACCTCTTCCCTGCTCCCCCTGTCCCTCTTCCTTGCTCCCCTGGTCCAATAGCACCTCTTCTCTGCTCCCCCTGTCCCTCTTCCTTGCTCCCCCGGTCCAATAGCACCTCTTCCCTGCTCCCCGTCTCTCTTCCTTGCTCCCCCTGACCCTCTTCCTTGCTCCCCGGTCCAATAGCACCTCTTCCCTGCTCCTCCTGTCCCTCTTCCTTGCTCCCCTGGTCCAATAGCACCTCTTCCCTGCTCCCCGTCTCTCTTCCTTGCTCCCCCTGTCCCTCTTCCTTGCTCCCCCGGTCCAATAGCACCTCTTCCCTGCTGTCCGTCCCTCTTCCTTGCTCCCCCGGTCCAATAGCACCTCTTCCCTGCTCCCCGTCCCTCTTCCTTGCTCTCCCGGCCCAGTAGCACCTCTTCCCTGCTCCAGCAGCACCCCTTACCTGTTTCCCCGGTCCAGTATGAAGCGTTGTGAGCATCGCGGCCAGCTTTTGTGAACCTCGTAGGTTGCTCTGCCCCTCAGAAGTACGTTCCCTCTGAAGCGATCGCGTACATCAGAGGAAACGTGAGGTGCTATGCGGCTGTGAAGTTTAGTAGAGCCGGCCATGATCCTCACTGGAGCAGCGCCCGACCCTCAGCAGATCGAAGCCCTCCTCCCGGCAGCCGCCGCCAGCGCCGCCTCCTCAAGCTGCCAAATATGGACGGCTTCCTCCAGCGGTTGGTGAGTGAGGGCGGGAGGAGGGGAGTGGCCAGAATGTTCCCTGCCGCCGGGTTCTAAAATGGAACACGGCCATGGATCATACACCACAGCGGCAGAGATCACGATGTTTTCAATGCGCATGCGCCGGTAAGCTTTTATTATATAGGATGAAAAACAATTAAACCAATTAAGTTAGGCAGCGGTAGGGCGCTAGAGAATTTAGGCCTCTTTGTCTCCACCACCTCGGCTGGGAAGTTGTTCCAAGCATTTACCCCCCTCTCCATGAAGGAGTATTTTCTGAGGTTACTCCTGAATCTATCTCCAACCTACGTCCGCTCATTCTAGAGCTTCCTTTCAATTGAAAGAGACTATCATCCAGATTATAGAAACGGTTCATAGTCATTCGGGCGCTGGACTTCAGCGTGCCGATATTGCAGCGCTGATAAATCGGCGCAAGACCCCAGCGCGCTGCCTAAAAAGTTACTTTTAAAAGAGCTCCGACAGGGGGTGTGAGTGGGGAACTCCCCCACTTTACTTCATACTCTTTGCGCTGCCATGGGGGGGGGTGCAACTCCCCACATTATAGAGAAAACTTAACTTTTTCCTAAAAAATTGGGGAAAAAGTTAAGTTTACTCTATAATGCAGGGTTCCAACCCCCCAACGGCAGCGCAAAGAGTATGAAGTAAACTGGGGGAGTTCCCCACTCACACCCCACGTCGGAGCTCTTTAAAAATAACTTTTTAGGCAGCGCGCTGGAGTCTTGCACTGATTTGTCGGCACGCCGAAGTCCCACGCGTGAATGACTATGAACCGTTTATATAATCTGGATGATAGTCTCTTTCAATTGAAAGGAAGGGTTCATAGTCATTCGCGTGCAGGACTTCGGCGTGCCGACATTGCAGCGCAGACAAATTGGCGCAAGACCCCAGCACGCCACCTAATAAGTTACTTTTAAAGAGCTCCAACGGTCTCGCACGCTTTTTGTCCCGTCACCATATAAACGGTGCCCCCAAAATTGTTCACAGTCCTGAGATCTGCAGGGAAATAAATTAATGAGCCATTACAAATCAATGATTGGCTGTTAACACTCAAATATTGATGTCAGTTGGCTCTAATTTGTTCAGTAATGGCTTCCTTCTTGCCACCCTCTCCTACAGGCCATGTGCGTGGAGTAATCTTGAATTTGTTCACTATTTTCCACAGTCTCAGGCAGAAACATCTGTAATTCCTTTAAAGCAGGGGTAGGGAACTCCGGTCCTTGAGAGCACTGAAAGCAGTGCATGCAAATAGACCTCATGCATATTCATTGGGGAAATCCTGAAAACCCGACTGGAATACGGCTCTTGAGGACCGGAGTTCCCTACCCCTGCTTTAAAGTAATCTCTTTCCTCAAAGTGACCTTCCTCAGCGGTTTCCTTCACCCTGACTGAGGTAGTGTCCTGGTGGTACCAAACCGTTTCCACTTGACAGCTCTAAGTCCGAAAGCACCATAATAAGACGTTCAAATACACTGAGGCCCTCTTTCACAAAGGCGCGCTAAGCGTTTTGCCGCGGATTTAGCATGCGCTAAATCAACGTGTACGCTAATCGCTAATGCGTCCACAGGATAACATGCACGTATTAGTGATTTTTAGCGCGCGCTAAAAAGCTTAGCGCACCTTTGTAAAAAAGGGGGGTGAAATTTTCTTACTGTCTCCTCCAATCTGCACCACTGAATTACTTTATTCTAGATTTCTTTTGTCAGTTCTTTTATCCAGAATTATTTAAACCAGTTCAGCTACTATGAATGGGCATGGGTGGGTTCTATTTAACTTATTATTATGAGCAGATCATATGGGTTTGCTAAGCTTTTGCTATGTTTGCTTGGACTTCTATGACAAAGTCTTATGCAATCTAAACTTTTAAGTTTCTTACTCTTACTTTCTAAATATTTCTATAATTGTTCGTCCACTATGAAAGTGTACATTATACTATGGAGATGAGTGAAACAAACTTTTATCTCTATATATAAAACCCTAAGCGCGCATGCGCTGTTGAAACTGCGTGATTCCTGGTGCCGTGAGGTGTGCTTCTGTGGCAGTCCTCACGGCGCCTGCGCTAGCTGGAGGCGCTTGTGTCAGCGACTCCTCCCTCCCGCTGCCGCTCCTCTTCAAAGCGGCCTGCTGAGGTTCGCCAGCCGCTGTAGCGAACCTTGCAGGCCGCTCTTCACCTTCCCGACGGCGAGCAAGGCCGCTCTCCACCTTCTCAACGACAAGCAGTACCGGGGCAGGACGCTGGGCCTGCTGCACGACGATCTGGGCCGAGAGGGCCAGCTCCAGTTGGAAGCATGGAGGGAGGGTAAGAATGGGAGGGGATGAGTGGAAACGGAAGGGGGCCACAGAGTAGGCAGGCATTGCATAACAGGGGACCAGGGAGAGAGGGAAAGGGGGCTGCTTTGGGGGGAATGGGGCAACGGAGCACGCAGGCATGGTAGAACGGGGACCAGGGGAGAGGGAAAGGGGGCTGATTTGGGGGGAAGGGGGCCACGGAGCACGCAGGCATGGCACAACAAGGGGAGAGGGAAAGGGGGCTGCTGGGGGGCACAAAACAATCATGCTTTGCTCTGGGAAGGGGGGGACACAGAAGGGGGCCACGGAGATACAGACAGGCATGGCGCAACAGAGGCAGGAGGCAGGGGGCCAGGGAGAGACACAGACAGAACGAATGACAGACAGACAGCGTCCAAGGAGAGAGAGACAAAGAAAAAACCCAGACAGATAGACATCTCTAGCACCCGTTAATGTAACGGGCTTAAAGACTAGTTTAAAGAATATAAGAATAGCCTTACTAGATCAGACCAATGGCTCATCTAGCCCAATATCCCGTCTTTGTGGAGGCCAATCCAAGACACAAGTACCTGGCAAAAGCCCAAATAGTTGCAGCATTCCATGCTACCGTCCCATGTCTGTCTCAACAGCAGACCAAGGACTTTTTCTCCCAGAACTTGTCCAAACCTTTTTTAAAACCAGCTACATTAACTGCTCTCCCCACATCCTCTGGCAACGCGTTCCAGACCCTAACTATTTTCTGAGCGAAATTTTTTTTTCCTCCTATTGGTTTTAAAAGTACAGTGTTCCGCCGCGAATTCACGGTTTGCGAATCGCGGACTCGCTCATTCGCGGTCTGCTCCAACCGCCTCTTCCTGTAGTAAAGTCGGGCTACACCAATCAGGAGCTGCGTGTCAAAGCAGCTCCTGATTGGTGCAGCCCAAACTTTACTATAGGAAGAGGCGGTCGGAGCAGACTGTGAGCGATTTTCTTCACCCGCCGGCGCTCCAGCTGCCCTCTCCTGCCTCTTGACAGGCAAAAAAATCGTATTTGCGGTTTTTTGAAATTCGCAGGGGTTCTTGGAACGGAACCCCCGCAAACTTGGGGGGAGTACCGTATTACTCTGTAGCTTCACCGAGTATCCCCTAATCTTTGTAAATCTTGACGTAGTAAAAAAAAAAATAAATCGATCCACTTGTACCCATTCTACACCACTCAGGATTTTGTAGACTTGAATCATATAATAATAATAATAATAATTTATTCTTGTATACCGCCATACCCAGCGAGTTCTAGGCGGTTCACATCCATTAATTAAGATCCGCGATGACACGCAGATTTACAACATTTTATCAGAATTGCAAGGAGCCAAGAGGGTGAGGATAGAAGGTAAGGAAGAGAGAAGATATCATGAAGGAAGGAAAAGAGCAGTGTGAGGGGGGAGGTTTTATTGCAGGAGTAGAGGGGGGTTAAGGGTCCTGTTCGCAGGGTTCATAGACAACGGCGTCAAAGGCGCGCCCAGACAATTGAGCGCAGCGCGGAGGTGCGCGCCGCTCAAAATTACTGTTTTTAGGGGCTCCGACGGGGGGTTTTGTTGGGGAACCCCCCCCACTTTACTTAATAGACATCGCGCCGGTGTTATGGGGGTTTGGGGGGTTGTAACCCTCCACATTTTACTGTAAACTTAACTTTTTCCCTAAAAACAGGAAAAAAGTGAAGTTTTCAGTAAAATGTGGGGGGTTACAACCCCCCACAACACGGCGCGATTAAGTAAAGTGGGGGGGTTCCCCCCCACACCACACCCCCCGTCGGAGCCCTGAAAACATTAATTTTGAGCGGCGCGCGCCTCCACACTGCGCTCAATTGTCTGCGCGCCTTTGTCCCGGCGCGCTTTTGACCTGACTCCTGTTCGCAGAATAGGTGAGTTTTGAGTAATTTTCTGAAGCCGAGGTATGTGGGAGCCTCGAGTACTATTTGGGCTAGCCATGGGTTCAGTTTTTCCAAGCTTTTCTAAGCTGAAGACTATTTTGAATTGTATTTTTTACATACCAGTGTAAAAACGTGTACAAGGCACTTTACTTTTGTCAACTGTATGAATCTGCTTTATTTTTCCCCCAGAAGAGCCCTATTTCCAACTCAAATATATCTGTGTGTATAAGCAGTTTTAACTACAAATTGTGTGGTTTTCCCAGGCCAGAAACTGACGCGTGGCAGCTGACAATTTTCAGAGTGGATCTTAAATGTGCAACTTGAGCCGTGTATCTTTCAGCATTTCATTACCCCAGTTCCGCTTTTTGTCACAGTGGATCTAGAGGGCTGGCAGAGGCTGCTCCTGCTCGAAAAGCAGACCTTGTGTCTTGGCAGCAGACCTTGTTTCTTTCGTCTTCATGGCCCAGACAGATCTCAAAAGTACAAGTTACTGTGGGACTGAACAAATATAGCTCTACACTTCATGCAAGCTAGAGATGTGCATAGGAAAAATTTGAGGGGTTATTTGAGCTTTTTGCCATATTTTTAATGTTTTTTTCCAGTTTACTAGAAACATAGAAACATGATGGCAGATAAAGGCCAAATGGCCCATCCAGTCCGCCCATCCACTATCTCCTCCTCTCCCTAAGGCTCTTTACACCTGCATTGTGATGTCATAGAGCTTTATGGTTATAGAAACATTGTAACACGATGGGAGATCAAAGCCAAATGGTCCATTCAAGGGTTACCATATGACTCCAGAAAAAGGAGGATGGATTGAGACATCCGGGTTTTACTTCCTTTGCTTTCAATGGACGTAAAACCCAGACGTCTCTATCTGACCTCCTTACTTCCATTGTTTTCAGTATAAGTAATTATCCCAGGACAAGCAGGCAGGTATTCTCACTAGTGGGTGATGTCATCAGACAGAGCCCCGGTACGGACGTCTCACAAGCACGTGTTGCTTGTAGAAACTTAAAAGTTTCTAGATGCCCGCACCGCGCATGCGCCGGTGCCTTCCCGCCCGGAGGTCCGGGCGTGTCTCCTCAGTTCTTTTCTTTCCGCGGAGCTGAGAAGTTCAACTTCATCATGCGCTAGCTGAATTCAGTTAAATTTGCCTTCCTTGTCCGCGTTTTCGCTTTCTTTTAATTACAGTTAACAGTACTTTTCTTTTTCAGTAAAAAAAAAAAAAAAAAAAGAAGATTATTTCCTCCGGCGGGTCGAACTGGCCGGCCACGTGGCTCAGGCCCACTGGCTTCGACCTCGCGGCGGAGATTTTCCGGCCTATGTCCCGGCCAATCACCGGGTTTAAAAAGTGCAGCAAGTGCCAACGCGCGATTTCACTCACGGACCCTCACCGGCGCTGTTTGCAGTGTTTGGGCCCTGACCACATTCCGAAATCGTGCAGGCCTTGCTCGACCCTTACGGCACGCTCATTCAAGCGGCGTTGCCTATTGTGGGAATCGATGTTCAAGATGGACGCAGCTAAGGATCCCTCAGCCTCCACTTCATCTGATACCTCCCCGGTTCGGGCGAAACCGGTATCGACCCCTCCTGCATCGAGTGTGGTGAAACCGGCATCGTTCATCCCGACACCATCCACGAGCTCGACGTCGGTGCCTGCCCCGGTCTCCTCGGTTCAGGTACCTCTTCCTTCCACAGTGCCACCAGTGGTCATCAAAGTGCCGAAAGCTACTAAGCAGAAGCACTCGACCTCGAAGGAGCGCGATGACCGTGCAGGAGGACCCCCTTTCGGTGCGGATCCCTCCTTATCGGCTTCGCTACGGTCCATGCTGGAAGCTCAATTCGTTGAGCTCATGCAGACCATCGGACCCGGGCTCATCGCTGCCATACAGGGTGACCTCCCGGTACCGGTCCAAAGGGGCGGTCCGCCCCCTCCCCCTCCTCCACGCCGTTCGACCTCGAAAACCGACGAGGACGAACGGGGGAGGGCGGCGATGCCCATGCGGCAAGCCTCGCTTACCGATATGCCGCCATTAGAGCCCATTACGCCTCCGCGCCAACATGGGACCAGACCTCCCGATCGATACTCAAAGCCCTGGGCATAGTCAGGAAGAGTTCTTCCGTACTCCTTACCAGACTTGGGTAGCATCGCAAGAATCCGCATCGCAACCCCAGTTGCGATCCACCGCTTCCAGCCCTATCCACCACTTGGGGGCCTCGGGAGACCATGCGATGCACAGACGATCCCGATCCCCGTCCCGCCACCGAGACGGGCACCGATCAAGACACTCATCCTGGCACTCTTCACGCCATTCGGAGGTGTCACCGCAGAAAAAACTGCAACGTATGGGATACTCCTCATCAGAGGTGTCCCCTCCGGAGGGACCGGAGTACGAGGAGACACCCGTACCCGATTCTCCTTGCCACTCCCCGATGTCCATGGACCCGGAGGCCTCCTCCTCCTCCAGCCCGTCCCACAGACCGACGCTGGCGGATCAATTGTCTTTCTCATCATTCCTCCGACAAATGGCGGATGATCTGGATGTGACCCTTGACACGGGCTCCCGATACTCCAAAGAGTATCTGGACACCATGCATTTACCTAACCCTCCAACGGAGTCGCTTCGGCTCCCCCTGCATAAATTGCTGGATCAGACCTTCATGCAGTGTTTCGAAACACCGTACTCCATACCGGCGATTCCCAGCAAACTCGATGCTCGATACCGCATCGTGCACCATAAAGGGTTTGAGGGCCCTCAACTCTCCCACCAATCCCTACTGGTCGAGTCCTCTCTTAAACGCTCTCATCCCTCCCAGGTCTACGCCTCTGTACCGCCGGGCCGAGAGGGGAGAACGATGGACAAATTTGGTAGAAAATTCTATCAAAACTCCATGATGGCGTCACGGGTGCTGAACTACAATTTCTTTTTCTCTTCCTATCTGGAGTTCTTCTTGCCGGTGCTCCGCAAGTTCACTCCGTTCATAGACACCCAAGCTCGATTCGAGTTCGAGGAAGTGGTAGCCTCCCTCTCCCAATTACGCCTCCAGCTGATGCAATCCTCCTTCGATGCATTCGAACTCTCGGCACGTGCTGCCGCAAGCGCGGTAGCCATGCGTCGCCTGGCATGGCTCCGTACAATCGATATGGATCCCAACCTCCAGGACAGACTCGCCAACGTACCATGTGCGGGAGCTGACCTGTTCGATGAGTCTATCGAAACTGTTACCAAGAAGCTGTCGGATCATGAAAAATCTTTTCAATCCATCCTGCGGCCCAAACCCAAACCTCAACAGTCTCGACCTTCCAGGCCACCCCTGATTTACCAGCGGCGTTACATGCCCAGACAAACGCCTGCTGCGAGACAACCTGCGAAGAGACAACCTCCCCAGAAATCTCAGCAAAAACCTCAGCCACCGGCTGCACCTAAGGCTCCCCAGCCCTTTTGACTCCCCTCCCGGGAGCATAACCGACACCGTTCTGCACTCAGCCTCTCCCATAGGGGGCCGCCTCCATCTTTTTTACCATCGATGGGAGGCCATAACCACGGACCTATGGGTCCTTACCATCATAAGAGAAGGATACTCTCTTCAATTCCATCGGGTCCCCCCGGACCATCCTCCAAGAGAGTATCCTTCAAGCTCGACGCAGACCGCCCTTCTTCTTCAGGAAGTCCAAACCTTACTTCAGCTTCGGGCTGTCGAGCCGGTCCCGTCAGACCAATTGAACCGAGGGTTTTACTCCCGGTACTTCCTCGTTCCGAAGAAAACGGGCGACCTGCGACCCATTTTAGACCTTCGGGCCCTCAACAAGTTTCTGGTCAAAGAGAAGTTTCGCATGTTGACTTTGGCTTCTCTATACCCCCTCCTCGAGCAGAACGACTGGTTATGCTCCCTGGATCTCAAGGAGGCCTACACTCACATCCCCATTCACCCGGCCTCCCGAAAGTTCCTCAGATTTCGGGTGGGAAATCTGCACCTACAGTATCGAGTGCTACCATTCGGCCTATCTTCGTCCCCCAGAGTCTTCACAAAGTGCCTGGTGGTAGTGGCCGCGGCACTCCGGGACAGGGGTCTACAGGTGTTCCCATACCTCGACGACTGGCTCATCAAGGCCCCGTCAGCCCCAGAGGTCACTTCGGCGACCTTGGCTACAACCTACTTCCTCCAGAATTTGGGCTTCGAGATCAACTTTTCCAAGTCTTATCTACAACCCACCCAGTCCCTCCCCTTCATCGGAGCGGTCCTGGACACCACCCGACTCCGAGCATTCCTGCCTCTGCAACGCATGGAGTCTCTTCTTCATCTCTGCCAGTCGGTGTCTTCTCGCCAAACCCTACCGGCGAGACAACTGATGGTGCTCCTGGGCCATATGGCCTCCACAGTACATGTGACACCCTTTGCCAGACTCCATCTCAGGATCCCCCAGTGGACCCTGGCATCACAGTGGAATCAGACGTCCGATCCACTATCCAAACACATCTTAGTCACACCTGCTCTTCGGCAGTCTCTACTTTGGTGGATGACCTCTTCGAATCTATCCAGAGGTTTGCTGATGCACTCTCCCCCCCATCAGAAAGTTCTCACAACCGATTCGTCGAATTATGCATGGGGGGCCCACCTGGATGGTCTCCGCACCCAAGGATTCTGGACCAGTGCGGAAAGACTACACCAAATCAATCTACTGGAACTCAGAGCCATCTTCAATGCGCTCCAAGCTTTCCAACACCTACTTCACGACATGGTGATCCTCATTCGCACAGACAATCAGGCCGCCATGTATTATATCAACAAGCAAGGAGGCACGGGCTCGGCCCTCCTTTGCCAGGAAGCTCTACGAGTCTGGGACTGGGCGGTGCGCCACAACGCCTTCCTCAGAGCAGTCTACATTCAGGGGGAGAACAACGTCTTAGCAGACAAACTGAGTCGTCTACTACAACCGCACGAATGGACTCTCCATTCCAGCCCCCTTCACCAAATCTTCACACAGTGGGGGACGCCTCAGATAGACCTCTTTGCGGCTCCCCACAACTCCAAACTGCCTCAGTTTTGCTCCAGGATCTACACCCCTCATCGCCTCGAGGCAGATGCTTTTCTACTGAACTGGGGGAAACGATTTCTATATGCGTTCCCACCATTCCCGCTGATCCAGAAGACTCTGGTCAAGCTGAAACTCGAACAGGCCACCATGATTCTAATAGCTCCTCGGTGGCCCAGACAACCTTGGTTCTCCCTCCTACTTCAACTCAGCAGCAGGGAACCAGTACCACTTCCAGTGTTTCCTTCACTACTTACTCAACATCAAGGATCACTGCTTCATCCCAACCTGCAGTCTCTCCACCTGACAGCTTGGTTCCTCTCAACGTAACCCCTCACCAATTCTCTCAAGAAGTGAGGGAGGTCTTGGAAGCTTCCAGGAAGCCCGCCACTCGACAATGCTACTCCCAGAAATGGACTAGATTCTCCTCATGGTGTGTTTCTAAATCAAAGGAACCTCAGCGAGCTTCCTTATCCTCCGTGCTGGACTATCTCCTACACCTATCTCAATCCGGGCTCAAGTCTACATCCATACGAGTCCACCTGAGCGCTATTGCGGCGTTCCACCAGCCCCTACAAGGGAAACCCCTCTCGGCCCATCCGGTGGTCGCCAGATTTATGAAAGGACTCTTCCATGTTAACCCTCCTCTCAAACCACCCCCAGTAGTTTGGGACCTCAATGTAGTCCTTTCCCGTCTCATGAAGCCCCCGTTTGAACCACTCAACAGGGCCCCTCTTAAGTATCTCACCTGGAAAGTGCTTTTCCTGGTAGCCCTTACGTCCGCTCGCAGAGTCAGCGAACTCCAGGCATTGATGGCGGATCCACCATTCACAGTATTCCATCATGACAAGGTGGTCCTCCGCACTCACCCGAAATTCCTGCCTAAGGTGGTCTCAGAATTTCATCTCAACCAATCCATTGTACTTCCAGTATTCTTCCCTAAGCCCCATTCTCACCACGGAGAATCGGCCCTTCACACTCTAGACTGTAAACGTGCGTTGGCTTTCTACCTGGATCGCACCAAGCCACACAGAACCACTCCTCAACTTTTTGTCTCCTTCGACCCTAATAAGTTGGGAAGACCCGTATCAAAGCGCACCATCTCTAATTGGATGGCGGCTTGTATCTCTTTCTGCTATGCCCAGGCTGGATTATCACTTCCTTGTAAGGTCACAGCCCATAAGGTCAGAGCAATGGCAGCCTCAGTAGCATTCCTCAGATCAACACCAATCGAGGAAATTTGTAAGGCTGCAACCTGGTCCTCGGTTCACACATTCACCTCACATTATTGTCTGGATACTCTCTCCAGACGGGATGGACAGTTTGGTCAAACAGTATTGAAAAATTTATTCTCTTAAGTCGCCAACTCCCCCTCCATCCCACTGAGGTTAGCTTGGAGGTCACCCACTAGTGAGAATACCTGCCTGCTTGTCCTGGGATAAAGCAATGTTACTTACCGTAACAGTTGTTATCCAGGGACAGCAGGCAGCTATTCTCACGTCCCACCCACCTCCCCTGGGTTGGCTTCTCAGGCTAGCTACCTGAACTGAGGAGACACGCCCGGACCTCCGGGCGGGAAGGCACCGGCGCATGCGCGGTGCGGGCATCTAGAAACTTTTAAGTTTCTACAAGCAACACGTGCTTGTGAGACGTCCGTACCGGGGCTCTGTCTGATGACATCACCCACTAGTGAGAATAGCTGCCTGCTGTCCCTGGATAACAACTGTTACGGTAAGTAACATTGCTAACCCGGACGTCTCAATCCATCCTCCTTTTTCTGGAGCGGTATGGCAACCCTAGTCCATCCAGTCTGCCCATCCACAGTAACCATTATCTCTTCAAGTTTCAAGTTTATTAAATGTTTTTATACCGCTTAATCAAATTTCTAAGCGGTGTACAAAGTAAAAAAAAATTCCATAAAAACAAATTAAAATTAGAAATACTAAACAAGACCAGGGTAGGTTAATAAGACACATAACAAGACATAAAAACTTACTTCACACAAATGGGGGGGAAAAAAGGGCAAGAACCGCAATCTTTAAAGAAAAGAGCACTGTAAGAGGGAAACACAATAGGTGATCCCACATGCCTATCCCAGGCCCTCTTGAATTCAGACTGTCTCCACCACCTCTTCCGGGAGACTGTTGACACATTTATTACCCTTTCTGTAAAAATGTATTTCCTCAGATTACTCCTGAGCCTATCACCTCTTAACTTTATCCTATGCCTTCTTTTCCCAGAGCTTCCTTTCAAATGAAAAATATTGGAATCAAGCGCATTTACATTATGCAGGTATTTAAATGTCTCTATCATATCTCCTGCCTTTCCTCCAAAGTATATAGATTGAGATCTTTAAGTCTGTCCCCATACGCCTCATGAAGAAGACCATGCACCATTTTAGTAGCCTTCCTCTGGACCGACTCCATCCTTTTCGTATCTTTTTGAAGGTGCGGCCTCCAGAATTGTACACAATACAGTACTCCCCCGATATTCGCGTGGGTTCTGTTCCAGGAACCCCCGCAAATCTCAAAAAACCGCGAATACGGTTTTTCATGAGGAAGCCTGAAGAGGGCAGCAGGAGAGCAGCCGGAGCGCGCGAGCGCAGGAAATCACTCGCAGTACGCTCCGACCGCCTCTTCCTGCACTAAGTCAGGCCTTATCCAATCAGGAGCTGCGTGTCAAAGCAGCTCCTGATTGGATAAGGCCCAACTTAGTGCAGGAAGAGGCGGTCGGAGCGTACCACGAATGATTTCCTGCACTCGGGGCGCTCCGGCTGCTCTCTCCTGCCTCTCCCACTGCCCTCTCCTTGTTGGCGGTTCATGGTCAGAAAATACCGCAAATGACCGGAACCGCAAACCGACGACCGCAAACGACCGGGGGAACACTGTATTCTAAATGAGGTCTCACCAGAGTTTTATACAGTGGCTTCAATAACTCTCCTTATGCATCCTTCTAGCTTTCACCATCACCTTTTCAACCTGTTTGGCCACCTTAAGATCATCACCTACATTCACACCCAAGTCCCGCTCTTCCGTCGTGCACATAAGTTCTTCACCTCCTAAACTGTACCGTTCCCTCGGATTTTTGCAGCCCAAATGCATGACCTTGCATTTCTTAGCATTAAATTCTAGCTGCCAAATTTCAGACCATTCTTCAAGTTTTGCCATTTATTTTATTTTTTAAAAAAGCTTAACATGTCTTGATCTTTCTATGACGCAATATGTGTTTGTTACTAAACTGATTTTGCCTGCACTAACCCTCGAGTTCTATAAACGGTGTTAAGAATTGTGCACACAAATTCGGGTGTTCGCCCAATCTGCACACATAATTTAATTGAACCAAAAAATTAGCACTGATAATTGGGATCTACCAAATCAATTACTGCTAACTTGCTTTCATTTAAATTCATGCGTGCAAATTTAGGTGTTCATGCATGCAAATTTAGGTGATCCTTATGTTAATTTTACCTGCAGGTCCAAAAAATGGGCACATGGGAGGGCCATGGGTGGATGAGGGGCGTGCCTCCAACCGGATGGTCTCAGGACTCAAGGATCTCCCGTATGAGGAACGGCTGGATAAGTTGCAGCTCTACTCACTCGAGGAACGCAGAGAGAGGGGAGACATGAGCAAGACGTTCAAATATGTCACGGGCCGTATCGAGGTGGAGGAAGATCTCTTTTTTCTTAAAGGTCCCACGGCAACAAGAGGGCATCCGTTGAAACTCAGGGGTGGAAAATTTCATGGTGACACCAGAAAATATTTCTTCACCGAAAGAGTGGTTGATCGCTGGAATAGTCTTCCACTAGAGGTAATTGAGGCCAGCAGCCTGACAGATTTTAAGAAAAAATGGGATTGGCACGTGGGATCTCTTCATGGAGGTAGTTAGGGGGTGGGCCATTAGGGTGGGCAGACTG
Organism: Geotrypetes seraphini; assembly: GCF_902459505.1. NCBI lineage: Eukaryota > Metazoa > Chordata > Amphibia > Gymnophiona > Dermophiidae > Geotrypetes > Geotrypetes seraphini. The sequence continues at coordinate 149,188,092 of NC_047084.1, forward strand.
GATGGGCCGTGGCCCTTTTCTGCCGTCATGTTCTATGTTACTATTTGGCATGTGGGCTCTCTTCATGGAGGTAGTTAGGGGGTGGGCCATTGGTGTGGGCAGACTAGATGGGCCGTGGCCCTTTTCTGCCGTCAGTTTCTATGTTTTCCAGAACAGGGATCAATGCCTAATTTAACCCCCCCTTTTACAAAACCGTCAAGCAGTTTTTAGCGCCATTCACGGCAGCATCAGCTCTGACGCTCATAGAATCCCTATAAGCGTCGGAGCTGTTACCGCCACGGCCGGCGCTAAAAACCGAACTATGGTTTTGTCAAACGGGGGGGGGGGGGGATTAGGCACAAGGTTTATACCGGCATTGAGTTGGTAAAATCCTTGCGACTAAAGAAAGTCACGGATCCCAACATAAGCGCTATTCTACGTATAAACAATGCCTAACTTTGAGCGCTATGTATGGAATAGTGCTAACTGCTATCTTGTTTGCGCTATTTAAAGAATTTAGCTCTGAATGTTCCAAGCAGCACTGCAGAACGGGCGTCTCTAAAGTTCAAGAGCACTCCCTGTGTCTACTGCATATAAATAGCTAAGGAACCGGAATGGACTATCTCTGAATTTAGCAGGGAATTATGGCTTAGTCATAGTAGGAAAGAAGCCTCAAACCACCAAAGAAACCACAAATGCAAAACAGAGAAGTGCTTGGTAACCAACAACTCCCATGCCTGCAATATGATGTGATCCACAGGCTTTTGAGAAGTAAAAAGGTATTTTTTTTATTCATGTGGTGGAGAGTGTGGTGTGATGGTTACAGCTTCAGCAACCTGAGGTGGTGGGTTCAAACCCCACGCTGCTCCCTGTGTGACCCCCCCCCGGACAAGTGACTGAATCCTCCACTGCCCCGGGAGCCTTAAATAGATTGTGAGCACACCAGGACAGATGGGGAAAATGCTTGAAGTACCTCTATGGAAACTGCTTTGAGTGTGGTTGTAAAAAAACTACAAAAATGTGGTATACATGTCCCAATCCCTTCCCCTTACTGTTTTCATCATTCTTGACTTTTTTTTTTTTTTACTAAGGTCTAGAAGGGGCTGATTTAGTAAAACTGTCTCTGTGGGGAAAAAAGCTTTGTTAATCAGACCCATAGAGGCCCAATGTACTTAAAATATGTTGATGGTTCTGCTATGAAAACACATTTGCTACCTTGAATTAACGTTAGGACAAAATCTATGCAAACGAACATAAGAACAGCCATACTGGGTCAGACCAATGGTCCATCTAGCCCGGCGTCCTGTTTCCACAGTGGCCCATCCTGTCCATAAGTACATGGTAGAAACCCAAAGAGTAGCAACATTCCATGCTACTGATCTCGGGGCAAGCAGTCTGTCTCAATAGCAGACTGCAGACTTTTCCTCCAGGAACTTGTCCAAACCTTTTTTGAAAAACTCATCTGTTCCCACATCTTTTGGCAACAAGTTTCAGAGCTTAACCTTTCTTTGAGTGAAAAAAATATCTCCTCCTATTAGTTCGAAAAGTATTCCGCTGAAACTTCTTTGAGTGTCCCCTAGTATTTGTCATTCTTGATGGAGTACAAATGAGATGCAGAATTATGCTAAACGGCTGGGCATTAACACAGAGAAAGGGGGGGACATGATAGAAACATTCAAATACATCACAGGCCGCATTGAGGTGGAGGAAGAAATATTTTTTCTTACTGGTCCCACGGCGACAAGAGGGCATCCGCTAAAGCTCAGAGGGGGAAGATTTCATGGGGACACCAGGAAATACTTCTTCACCGAAAGAGTAACTGATCGATGGAATGGTCTTCCACGTCAGGTAGTCGAGGCCAGTAACACACTTGACTTCAAGGGACGATGGGACAGACAGGTGGGGGTCGCTCAAGAGGATTCTCGCTGGAGGGAGGGAAGGGTTCTTGAGTGGGAAGACTTGTTGGGCCGTCGGCCCTTTTCTGCCGTCATACTCTATGTTTCTATGTAAAAAACGATGCTCAGTAAAGCAAGCTAAATTTAACGTACACATAGCGTAAATAAAGCATAAGTACATCTCAGACAGATGGTGGCGTAGTGAGGGTGAGTGGCCTCCGAGGCGGTAGTGCCCCTCCCGACCTCTTCTCCACCCCCACCCCAGCTCCTTCCTGACCCCCCTTCCCTTCCCCCATACCTCTTTAATTTTCTTTTCTTTTTTTTTTAACTTATTATTTATTTGAAATTTTCAATCTATTACAAGAAACTGACATTCTTGCTAAGGAAATACAGCCGGAGTTAATGTTAAAACATCGGTGTCAGGTCAAAAGCGCGCCGGGACAAAGGCGCGCCCAGACAATTGAGCGCAGTGCGGAGGCGCGCGCCGCTCTAAATTACTGTTTTTATGGCTCCGACGGGGGCGTGTGGGGGGGAGGAACCCCCCCACTTTACTTAATAGACATCGCGCCGCGTTGTGGGGGCGTTGTGGGGGGTGTGGGGGGTTGTAACCCCCCACATTTTACTGAAAACTTCACTTTTTTCCTGTTTTTAGGGAAAAAGTTAAGTTTACAGTAAAATGTGGAGGGTTACAACCCCCCAAACCACCCACAACGCCGGCGCGATGTCTATTAAGTAAAGTGGGGGGGGTTCCCCAACAAAACCCCCCGTCGGAGCCCCTAAAAACTGTAATTTAGAGCGTCGCGCACCTCCGCGCTGCGCTCAATTGTCCGGGCGCGCCTTTGTCTTTCGCGCCGTTGTCTATGAACCCAAACATCACATTCATAAACAGGTATGAAAGTAAAATTCTCGCTTCCTTAGACCACAAAAAATGAAGGGGAGTGACGGCAGTTATTATTAAGAAGTTAAAACACAAAGAAAAAAGAACCAATCAATGAAAGGCTATAACATACTCTGCATTATAATAAATTTCCGCTAAACAACAGCAATTTTCTTAAGCTCCAGAAATGATTTTAGCTGATCCGGCTGAAAAAAAAAATATTTAACCTGGGCAAATTTTACTACGCATTTACAAGGGTACGCTACTTTTTAAATATTCGGGAGAGGCTCCTGGCTGTTTGAATTGCCTGTCCAGGCTAACCAGGCATTTAACCACTAGTGCCACTGAAAATACTAAACTAAAACTAAACTAAACTAAACCTTGGGTTTATATACCGCACCATCTCCACGGATGCAGAGCTCGGCACGGTTTACAGGAAGTAGGATGAGAGAGGAACTACAGTGGAGAGATTAAGAGTTAGGTGTAAAAGGGTGGAGGAAGGGGGAGAGGCCTAAGAGGGGGGAAGTGTTACAGTTTTGAGAATAGCCAGGTTTTTAGGTGTTTACGGAAAAGTTGGAGGGAGCTTGAGGTTCGGAGCGGGGAGGTGAGGTTATTCCAGATCTCAGTGATTCTAAAGGGGAGGGATGAACCAAGTTTGCCTGCATGGGAGATACCTTTTGTGGAAGGGAAGGATAGTTTAAAAATTTGGGACAATCTGGAGGAGGTAGGGGTTGGGGAGTTCCAGGATAGAGGGATTACGGCAGGAAGGATGCCATGTAGGATCTTGTAGGCTAGGCACGCACATTTGAAGTGGATCCTGGGGATTACTGGGAGCCAATGGAGCTTAGACAGGAGTGGCGAGACGTGATCGAATTTGCCTTTCGCGAAAATAAGCTTAGCTGCGGCGTTCTGAATCCGCTGAAGTCTGTGGAGGCTTTTCTTGGTTAGGCTGAGGTAGATAGAATTGCAATAGTCCAATCTAGAGAGGATGATGGATTGTACTAGGACTGCGAAGTGTTTTTGGTGAAAATAGGGTCTGACTTTCCTTAGCATGTGAAGGCTAAAGAAGCATTTTTTTTACCAAGGATTGGAGATGGTCGTTGAAGGATAGAGAAGAGTCTAAGGTGACACCCAGGACTTTGCTTGAGAACTCGAGCTGTAATGAGGAGCCGGAGGACAATGGGATGGAGGAGGGTAAATGGACTAATTTTGGGCCGAGCCAAAGGAGTTTTGTTTTGGACTCGTTCAGTTTCATTTGCATTGTGAATGCCCAGGATTGGAGGTTCGTTATGCATGAGGATATGTTCGTAGAGAGGTTAGTGAGGTTCGAGTCGGTCTCAAGGAGGACGAGGATGTCATCAGCATAAGTGTAAAGAGTTTCAAGGGGGGATAGTTGGAGTAGTTTCAGGGAGGACATGTCATTCATAGAATTACGCATAAATTATGTACAATTATTTTTAAAACATTAGAAAATAAGACTCCAGCATTTTTATTTAGGTTGCTTATCCCATATTCAGTTAAAAGAACCTTACGATCTAGTGAACGGAACCTTTTATCAATTCCTTCACTAAAAATTATTAGTACAAGAAGACAATTTATCTTTTCATGTACAGCTCCCCAGATTTGGAATGCGCTTCCCATGTTTTTACGGGAGGAGAAGGTATTTGGGAAATTTAAAAGCGAATTAAAAACCTTTTTATTTAAAGATGCATTTGCTACTTAATTAAATTTTATCATAGAGTGTTATTTTATTATTTTATTTTTTATTTCTTTTTTTCTCTTCCCAGTTTCCTTTTGTATTTACCATGTATGTCCTTTCTTTACTATAAAAAATGGATTTCATCCCCTCTTTCCTTTTGTTTATAATTAAATAAGTGTATGTAATGTTTTTGTCTCCTTATGTATGCATATTTTATTGTACATCGCTTAGAAATCAGATTAAGCGATTGAACAAATCAATTAATAAACTTGAAACTTGAAACTTGACTTAAATGTTAAAGAGGATTGGGGAGAGGGGTGAACCTTGTGGGACACCACAAGTCAGGGTCCAGGGGGAGGATGAGGTGCCGCTCATGTTAACCATATAAGAGCGGGAGCGTAAGAATTTGGAGAACCAATCAAGAACTATGGAGCTAATGCCTATCTCGGAGAGTTGGAAAATTAGAATGTCGTGGTGGAGAAAATGCAGAGGACCTAACTCTGTCTCTTTTTCCCCCATACAGGACAGCTCAACATCAACACCTCATATCGCCCTGAGGAACAGATATCAGCTGCTACAGGAAGGTCCAGAGAAAGAGCTACAAGTAGTTGTTCAGCAGACGGTTCCAACTCCGGAATCAACAGTACAGCCCACCCCTAAGAAGCACAGAGTGGTGGTCATTGGAGATTCGCTGCTGAGGGGCACCGAGGGACCAATCTGCAGACCAGACCTACAATCAAGAGAGGTCTGCTGTTTGCCAGGGGCCAGGATCCGGGATGTCACTGCTTGCATTGACAGACTCATCAAGCCCCGAAACCACTTCCCCATGGTTCTAATCCACGTCGGAACCAACGACACCGCAAGGAGCAGCCCGGACAGCATACCTGAAGACTTCAGGGCCCTGGGGGAGAAGCTGAGGAAGATGGATGTGCAGGTAGTCTTCTCCTCGATTCTCCCAGTGAGGGGCAAGGGCAGAGCCAGAGAGGATCGAATACAAAGGGCGAACGACTGGCTGTGAGGATGGTGCAAGGAGATGAACTTCGGGTTTCTGCACCATGGAGAAGCATTGCAAGGACTACAGGGACACGACGGGCTACACCTAACCAGAAGAGGGAAGAATGTCCTTGGACACCGCCTAGCCCGCCTACTCCACAGGGCTTTAAACTAGGTAAGTCGGGGGAGGGTACAGGCACAAACAACATACCAGGCGAACTAAAATGCCAATACATTTATGAGGCTGAGGAAAGTAGACACCGAAATTCTGGGTCAGGGGTGAGTGCACACACTTTTGAGTCGGGAGTAGGGTCACATCATATTTATGGGTCACATTGTAATTCCGGGTCTAGGGGGAGTACACACTGTAGTTCTGGGTATATGGGGAGTACACATTGTGGTTCTGAGCCTCAGGAAAGCACAAATAACACAAACAATGCTAAAGGTGTTCAAATAGCTCAAACAGGAATATGCCCACTGAGACATAACAAAAATATAACATGGAGGGCTATGTACGTCAACGCACACAGTTTAGGAAACAAGATCCTGGAATTGGAAATAGAAATAAGGAATGCCGACCTGGATGTGGTGGCGATATCCGAAACCTGGCTCACAGACTCCCACGGGTGGGACATGGTCATACCGGGTTACAACTTGCTTCGCCGGGACAGAGAGGGTAGGAAGGGAGGGGGTGTAGCATTATATACTAAAGATGACATTAAGGTCACGAGAATCTCAGATGTCCAGTATACTGGGGAATCCCTTTGGGTTAATTTGGCCAGAGGGAAGGACAAATGCTTGTATCTTGGCGTAATTTACAGACCCCCAAGACAACAGGATGACCTGGATATGGAAATAATCGAAGATATAGAAAATATCACCTTGCGTGGGGACACAGTATTGCTAGGTGACTTCAACATGCCTGATGTGGATTGGGTTACACTTACCTCTGCTTCCGGCAGCAGCAGGAGGCTATTAAACTCTATGAAAGGAGCAAGCCTCAGGCAACTGGTGTTGGAACCGACAAGGGATCAGGCAATACTGGACCTGATACTTACCAATGGAGAAAGTGTCACAGAGGTCTCGGTGGGCGACACATTGGCCTCCAGTGACCACAACATGGTATGGTTCAATATCAGGAAAGGTCTAAATCTACTACACTAACCAATGTCCTCAAATTCAAGGACACAAATTTCAAAGAAATGGGAGACTTCGTTCACCAGGCGCTACAAAGCCAAGAAGAAACCGATAACGTGGAAGACATGTGGTCGACTTTGAAAGCAACCATACAAGAAGCAACAAACCGCTTTGTAAAATCAGTAAGTAAATGGCGAAGGAACAATAAGCCACAGTGGTTTACTGCAGAGATCTCAGACCTGATCAAGGAGAAGAAAAAAGCATTCATCTCTTACAAACAATCAGGGAAGCAGGACTCTAGAGCAGACTACCTGGCCAAATCAAAAGCCGTCAAAACAGCAGTCAGGGAGGCTAAATTCCTCATGGAGGAGTCTCTAGCAAAGAACATCCAGAAGGGAGATAAATCCTTCTTCAGGTATATCAGTGATAGAAGAAAAAACTCAGGCGGGATTGTACGTCTTAGGAAACCAGACGGAGACTATGTGGAAAAGGATTCGGAAAAAGCCCAACTATTAAATGAATACTTCTGCTCAGTCTTCACCCGAGAAGCGCCAGGGCTCGACCCTCAGCTACAGACAAGGGTTGGCTCAGTTGACCCGTTTAGTAACTTTGAGTTTACGCCCAGCAGTGTCTACGGTGAGCTGTCAAAGCTCAAGGTTAACAAAGCAATGGGGCCGGACAACCTGCACCCCAGGGTGCTTAGGGAGCTGAGTGATGTCTTGGCGGAGCCACTGTCCACGCTCTTCAACCTCTCCCTTAGTACAGGCAGCGTCCCGTTGGACTGGAGGACGGCTAACGTCATTCCACTCCACAAGAAAGGCTCAAAGATGGAGACAGCAAACTACAGACCAGTGAGTCTAACATCGATAGTGAGCAAACTAATGGAAACTCTAATCAAACACCAATTAGATAAGATCCTGGATGAGAAGAATCTACGGGATCCCCGACAACATGGATTTACTAAGGGGAGATCCTGCCAATCCAACCTGATCAGCTTCTTTGACTGGGTAACGGGGAAGCTGGATATTGGGGAGTCCCTGGACATCGTGTACCTGGACTTTAGCAAAGCATTCGATAGCGTACCACACCGCAGGTTACTGAGCAAGATGAGTTCTATAGGATTAGGTAACACATTGACGAAATGGGTTGGGAGCTGGCTTGGAGGTAGGCTCCAAAGGGTGGTGGTGAACGGCACCCCCTCCGAAATGACGGAGGTGATTAGTGGAGTACCACAGGGCTCAGTCTTGGGCCCAATCCTATTCAACATCTTTATAAGAGACTTGGCAGAAGGGCTTCGAGGTAAAATAACATTATTCGCCGATGACGCCAAACTGAGTAATGTAGTGGGCAAATGCACAACAGACGAAGATTCAGTGCCCGACAACATGATGCACGACCTACTCCTACTGGAGCGATGGTCTAGGACATAGCAACTCAACTTCAATGCCAAAAAATGCAAAGTTATGCACCTGGGCAGCCAGAATCCATGCAAGTCTTATACCCTTAATGGCGAGATCCTAGCAAAAACGGTAGCAGAATGAGACTTGGGGGTAATCGTCAGTGAGGACATGAAGTCTGCCAATCAAGTGGAACAGGCTTCGTCCAAGGCAAGACAAATCATGGGCTGCATACGAAGGGGTTTCGTCAGTCGTAAGGCGGAAGTCATTATGCCATTGTATAGATCCATGGTGAGGCCCCACCTGGAATACTGTGTGCAATTCTGGAGGCCGCATTATCGCAAGGATGTGCTGAGACTGGAATCGGTGCAAAGAATGGCCACCCGGATGGTCTCGGGACTCAAGGATCTACCATACGAAAAACGGCTTGACAAATTACAGCTATACTCGCTCGAGTAGCGCAGAGAGAGGGGGGACATGATCGAGACGTTCAAGTATCTTACGGGCCGCATCGAGGCGGAGGAAGATATCTTCTTTTTTAAGGGTCCCACGACAACAAGAGGGCATCCGTTGAAAATCAGGGGCGGGAAACTACGAGGTGACACCAGGAAATTCTTTTTCACTGAAAGAGTGGTTGATCGCTGGAATAGTCTTCCACTACAGGTGATTGAGGCCAGCAGCGTGCCTGATTTTAAGGCCAAATGGGATCGGCATATGGGATCTATTCACAGGGCAAAGGTAGGGGAGGGACATTAAGGTGGGCAGACTAGATGGGCCGTGGGCCCTTATCTGCCGTCTATTTCTATGTTTCTATGACAACGTCAAAAGCTGCGGAGAGGTCGAATTGTAGGAGAACAGCAAACTTGTTACGAGAATGCAGTTGCTGAACCTTAGAGATTAGAGAGGCCAATAGGGATTCGGTGCAGAAGTTGGATCTGAAGCCATATTGGTAAGGTAGGAGGATAGAGAATCTTTCTAAGTAGGAAGAGAGGCTGGGTAGATATGATGGACTCGAGCAGCTTGGTGAGGAGAGGGATATTTGCTATTGGACGATAGTTGGATGGTATGGAGGGGTCTAGGTCAGCTTTTTTCAGTAAAGGGGTCAGTGCGATGTGTCCCATTTCAGTGGAGAATAGGCCTGATAATAGGGCAGAATTTATGAGTTTGGTAAGAGATGTGATGGCCTGTGTGGGGATTTTCTCAAATAGATAGCAAGGAAATGGGTCCAGGATGCAATTGCATGATTTTAACTTGAGGCAAAGTTTAAGGGTCTGAGAATCAGATATGAGCTCGAAGGCAGTCCAGGATCTGTCGGCAGGGATGGGGTTGAGAGCAGCTAGGGTGGGGTTGGGTTCGGGGGGCACCAGAGAGTTGTAGGAGACTGCAGGCGGGAAGGAGCGCCTTAAGATAGAGATCTTATCATTGAAGAATTTTGCTAAGACATCAGCTGAAGGAGATGAGGGGAGAAGGGTGGAGTCATTTTTAGTGGTTAGGGAGCGCCAAATGTTGAACAGTGTGCTATTCTGGTTGTTGGATTTGGAGATCTTGTCTCCATAGAAGTTCTTCCTTGCTTTTTTTAATATTGAGTTGTAGAGCTTGATATTGACACTCCAGGCCTGTCTGTCAGATGGGGATTTGGATTTTTTCCATTTTCGCTCTAAGGCTCGACATTTTTGTTTCAGGTCTCTGTGGAGTGGAAGGTACCAAGGGGCTTTATGGGGATAGGTGATGGATTTAGTGGTTTGGGGGGCGAGGGAGTGGTAGGTAGACTTGGAGAGGGCGATCCAGTTGTGCCAATTGTTTTCAGAGTCTGCAAGCTTGGGAATGGAGGGGAGGTGGTTGAGGAATTTGGTCCAGAACAGATCGCTCGAGATTTTTTTCCGGAAGGTAATAGAATTGGGGGATCGGGGAGGGGATCCAAGATGAGACATGAAGATGGGGAGGCAGAAGGCCCCTAGGAGATGGTCTGACCATGGGACGTGTTCCCAACGGGTGTCTTCTGCAGACGTTTTATAAGCGGTGAGGTCGAGGAACTGGATGAAGTCTAGGGTGTGCCCCTTTTCATGGGTAGGAGCGGAAGTGGGGGAGAAGAAACCTAAGGAGGTGAGGAAGTCATTGAATTCTATCGTGTCCTTGCTGGTGGTGTCGTCAAGGTGGAGATTAATGTCTCCGATGATTAGTAATCTTTGGAATTTGAGAAAGGCGTTAGTTATGGTCTCGAAGACGAGGTCAGAGGAATTGGACCAAGGGATAGGTGGACGGTATAATAACAGGATGCCCAGTGGGTGAGGGCGGAGCTCGTCATTGACTGAGGCTAGCATATATTCTAATGAAGCGTGGCAGCCTCTTTCAAGGAGCTGGACATCAAAGAAGGATTTGTAGAGGAGAGCCAGGCCACCTCCTTTACGATTGATTCTGGGTGAGAAGAGGCCTTGGTAGCCATGGGAGCAGAGTTCGTTTTGTGTGAAGAGGTTGTCTTTTGAGATCCATGATTCTGTGATGCACAGGAATCCAGGGTCAAGGTCTTCGAGGAGGTCCTTCAGAATTTGAGTCTTATTGCATGCGGATCTGGCGTTGCAGTAAAGGGTCGGGACAGGGATGAGAGAGTTAGAGGCATGGCAGGGGAGGTTAGCATGGGGGACAGGCTTTAGAGAGGTGGGATTGACTTTGCTGGGGTTTTTTCTGGTGGGGTGATTCCTGGGGCGCGTAAGGGTGGGGATTCTGGTGCCAGGGCCAATATTGTGACTATTTGGGGAGTCGAGCAGGTTGGGAGAGGGAGGATTCAGGCAGAGGGAGGTGTTGAGAGATGAGAAGAGTAGGAGGAGAAGGACCCAAAGGGGTGACTTCATGGTGGGCTTTTTTGGTTGGCTTAAATGAAATCTCCAAGCAGAGGGGTGGATTAAAGGAGGCAGCTCAGGGTAAGCGGGGGACCTATTAATCTCAGAGTGAAAGTTTGAAACAGGAGGATATCAGGGGGGCTGGTTAAGGTAGTGATTATGTTATTATAATTAAATTTTTTTTTTTTTTTTTTAAAGTCTAGAAAGAGCCTTAGCAATGGGTAGAGTCTAGTAACTGGACAAATTCCAGCGGAGGAGCTTGGCGGTAGCTAATCGGGTAGGAGCCTTGATAATGCAATTAACTAACTGAACAATTCACAATTGAATTTGTGCATGGAGACTTAAGCCAGGCAGGCAGATTGGAGGCAGCGGACTGTTCAGCAAGGGCTGTTGGGGGCGGAGTTGGTTTCCCACGCCGGCCAACTCCTTCCCTCGCGGTGGCTGGAGCCGAAGAAGGGCTGAGCAGGAAAGATGGCTGTTTTTTTTTTTGGTTTTTTTTTTATTTGAAGAACGGCTCAGCAAGAGCTGTTGGGGGCGGAGTTGGGCTCCCACGCCGGCCAACTCCTTCCCTCGCGGTGGCTGGAGCCGAAGAAGGGCTGAGCAGGAAAGATGGCTGGTTTTTTTTTTTATTTGAAGAACGGCTCAGCAAGAGCTGTTGGGGGCGGAGTTGGTCTCCCACGCCGGCCAACTCCTTCCCTCGCGGTGGCTGGAGCCGAAGAAGGGCTGAGCAGGAAAGATGGCTGTTTTTTTTTTTTTTATTTGAAGAACGGCTCAGCAAGAGCTGTTGGGGGCGGAGTTGGTCTCCCACGCCGGCCAACTCCTTCCCTCGCGGTGGCTGGAGCCGAAGAAGGGCTGAGCAGGAAAGATGGCTGTTTTTTTTTTTTGATTTGAAGAACGGCTCAGCAAGAGCTGTTGGGGGCGGAGTTGGTCTCCCACGCCGGCCAACTCCTTCCCTCGCGGTGGCTGGAGCCGAAGAAGGGCTGAGCAGGAAAGATGGCTGTTTTTTTTTTTTTATTTGAAGAACGGCTCAGCAAGAGCTGTTGGGGGCGGAGTTGGTCTCCCACGCCGGCCAACTCCTTCCCTCGCGGTGGCTGGAGCCGAAGAAGGGCTGAGCAGGAAAGATGGCTGTTTTTTTTTTTTTATTTGAAGAACGGCTCAGCAAGAGCTGTTGGGGGCGGAGTTGGTCTCCCACGCCGGCCAACTCCTTCCCTCGCGGTGGCTGGAGCAGAAGAAGGGCTGAGCAGGAAAGATGGCTGTTTTTTTTTTTTATTTGAAGAACGGCTCAGCAAGAGCTGTTGGGGGCGGAGTTGGTCTCCCACGCCGGCCAACTCCTTCCCTCGCGGTGGCTGGAGCCGAAGAAGGGCTGAGCAGGAAAGATGGCTGTTTTTTTTTTTTTATTTGAAGAACGGCTCAGCAAGAGCTGTTGGGGGCGGAGTTGGTCTCCCACGCCGGCCAACTCCTTCCCTCGCGGTGGCTGGAGCCGAAGAAGGGCTGAGCAGGAAAGATGGCTGTTTTTTTTTTTTTTTTTTATTTGAAGAATGGCTCAGCAAGAGCTGTTGGGGGCGGAGTTGGGCTCCCACGCCGGCCAACTCCTTCCCTCGCGGTGGCTGGAGCCGAAGAAGGGCTGAGCAGGAAAGATGGCTGGTTTTTTTTTTTATTTGAAGAACGGCTCAGCAAGAGCTGTTGGGGGCGGAGTTGGGCTCCCACGCCGGCCAACTCCTTCCCTCGCGGTGGCTGGAGCCGAAGAAGGGCTGAGCAGGAAAGATGGCTGTTTTTTTTTTTTTATTTGAAGAACGGCTCAGCAAGAGCTGTTGGGGGCGGAGTTGGTCTCCCACGCCGGCCAACTCCTTCCCTCGCGGTGGCTGGAGCCGAAGAAGGGCTGAGCAGGAAAGATGGCTGTTTTTTTTTTTTTTTTTTATTTGAAGAACGGCTCAGCAAGAGCTGTTGGGGGCGGAGTTGGGCTCCCACGCCGGCCAACTCCTTCCCTCGCGGTGGCTGGAGCCGAAGAAGGGCTGAGCAGGAAAGATGGCTGGTTTTTTTTTTTATTTGAAGAACGGCTCAGCAAGAGCTGTTGGGGGCGGAGTTGGTCTCCCACGCCGGCCAACTCCTTCCCTCGCGGTGGCTGGAGCCGAAGAAGGGCTGAGCAGGAAAGATGGCTGTTTTTTTTTTTTTTTTTTATTTGAAGAACGGCTCAGCAAGAGCTGTTGGGGGCGGAGTTGGGCTTCCACGCCGGCCAACTCCTTCCCTCGCGGTGGCTGGAGCCAAAGAAGGGCTGAGCAGGAAAGATGGCTGGTTTTTTTTTTTATTTGAAGAACGGCTCAGCAAGAGCTGTTGGGGGCGGAGTTGGTCTCCCACGCCGGCCAACTCCTTCCCTCGCGGTGGCTGGAGCCGAAGAAGGGCTGAGCAGGAAAGATGGCTGTTTTTTTTTTTTTTTTTTTATTTGAAGAACGGCTCAGCAAGAGCTGTTGGGGGGTGGAGTTGGGCTCCCACGCCGGCCAACTCCTTCCCTCGCGGTGGCTGGAGCCAAAGAAGGGCTGAGCAGGAAAGATGGCTGTTTTGTTTTTTTTTATTTGAAGAACCAAGCCAAAACTGGATATCTGGGGGGGGGAGGGGGGGGCATTCCAAGAGCAGAGTCTACATCAGTGGTCTCAAACTCGTCAGATACTATTTTGAGGCCCTCGGTATGTTACCATTGTTCTGGAACGTTGCCCGCCTCACTGCTGTAACCTCGCGCAAGCGCTTTCCTGCGTCTGTACGTGATTGTGAGGTCGCGTTCAGACGCAGGAAAGCGCTTGCGTGAAGTTAAAGCAGTGAAGCGGGCAACGTTCCAGAACGCAAGGTAACGACTGGAGGCAGTACCGCTTGTGCGTGTGCACAAAACCTCGTGAAATTCGGCACCTCTCCTGGCGGTGACTGCTTGATGTAAGATGCCGGTTGTGTCCGGTGCTGGAGGAGGTGAGAGCTGAAGGCGGTTGCGGACGCGACTACCGGACCCTTAAGGCACAAGTTTTCCAGGCGCAAGTCGGATATTGATTCTCCCCTCTACAAAAAAACCTAGAGGACTACACCAAAATCTTCTCTTGCAATTGATACTTTAGATTAGAATCTAAATCACAATTTTGCACGAGGTAAAACTCTTTATAGTTTATAAATCTTTCCTTAATTGCTTCTGATCATTTCAGCTATACACAGTGCAACATGCAGAAAGTAAAAAAAATTATCTAAACTTCACTTTCTGCATGTTGCACTGCTTTCAGGTGTGTATAGCTGAAATGATCAGAAGCAATTAAGGAAAGATTTAGAAACTATAACGAGTTTTACCTCATGCAAAGTTGTCACTTCTTTAATAAGACATTAACTATTTTTTTTCTGCGGCCCTCCAAGTACCTACAAATCCAAAATGTGGCCCTGCAAAGGGTTTGAGTTGGAGACCAGTGGCCTATAGGAAGAGGAGATGCAAATATTAAGAGCCTTAGCCAATAGGGAGAGGAGGAGATAGTGGATGGGCCATTTGGCCTTTATCTGCCATAAAGTTCTATGACATCACAATGCAGGTGTAAAGAGCCTTAGCCTATAGCAGTGGGCTGAAACTCGCAGCCCGCCAGGTACTATTTTGAGGCCCTCGGTATGTTTATCATAATCACAACAATAAAATCAAACAATTTCTTGATCATGTGTCTCTTTGTTAAGACTTAGCCAAAAGGAAAGATTGATAAACTATAAAGAGTTTTTCCTCATGCAAAATTGTCATTTCTTTAATAAGACATTAACTATTTTTTTCTGAGGCCCTCCAAGTACCTACAAATCCAAAATGTGGCCCTGCAAAGGGTTTGAGTTGGAGACCAGTGGCCTATAGGAAGAGGAGATGCAAATATTAAGAGCCTTAGCCAATAGGGAGAGGAGGAGATAGTGGATGGGCCATTTGGCCTTTATCTGCCATAAAGTTCTATGACATCACAATGCAGGTGTAAAGAGCCTTAGCCTATAGCAGTGGGCTGAAACTCGCAGCCCGCCAGGTACTATTTTGAGGCCCTCGGTATGTTTATCATAATCACAACAATAAAATCAAACAATTTCTTGATCATGTGTCTCTTTGTTAAGACTTAGCCAAAAGGAAAGATTGATAAACTATAAAGAGTTTTACCTCATGCAAAGTTGTCACTTCTTTAATAAGACATTAACTATTTTTTTTCTGCGGCCCTCCAAGTACCTACAAATCCAAAATGTGGCCCTGCAAAGGGTTTGAGTTGGAGAGCGCTGCTCTAGGGTATACATAGTCAGGGCTTCCAGTCCCGCCTCATACGTGTTTTGGCACAAACCTCCTATCATTTTCATTGCCTTTCTCTGGACCACTTCAAGTCTTATGGCCTTTGTCAGATACGGTCTCCAAAACTGAACACAATACTCCAAGTGGGGCCTCACCATTGCCCTGTACAGAAAGCATCGACACCTTCACGTTTTCAACTTTCATTAAAAATTGGATATTCCGCCTATTGGATTTCAAATGAGTCTACATTACAAAGTAAAATCTTGGGGACATGGACTATAAGACATACTGACATACTGGTCCATCAAGGTAGAGGGGTAGAACTATAGGAAATAGAGACAATAATGGGAAGAACAACTGGATGGGACCCTTCTCTAAGTGTTAATCATAAGAGGAGATAAGAGGAAAAGTGTTGCATTAAAGCTCAAAAGCGTCTTTAAATAAAAATATTTTATTTTGTTTCTTCTACTGGTAACGCCTCTTTCTATACAGTAGAGAATGACATGGTGGCAGGTTGCCATGGGTAACCCGCCGAAACGGTGGGAGGGAAAAAGTGTCCATTGCGGGCACCGGGACATGGCCATCTAACGTCCCGTGGAGCGGTGAAAGGCTTTGTCCCCGCAGTTAAGGAAGGGAAGGCGCGCAGTCACCGATCGCGCGCGGCCCCCTCCCTCCCTCCCCCTTACTTTCACGGTGCTTTAGAAAAGAAACCTATTGAAGTCAGCGAAGCCTGCCTGCCCGCAGTCGCGTGTGTGAGAGCGGAAGCTTCTCCTCTGACGCAACTTCCGGTTGCGTCAGAGGAGAAGCTTCCGCCAACACACACGCGATTGCAGGCACAGGCAGGCTTCGCCGTCTTCAGTAAGTTTCTTTACTAAAGCGCTGCGAAGGCAAGGGACAGGGGGCTGTGCCCTATCGGTGACCGCGCGCTTTCCCTCCCTTAAGTTTCTTTACTAACGCTCCGTGAAGGTATGGGGGAGGGAGGGAGATTCTCGGGCCGCTGAAGGGCGGTGAGGTGGCGAGAGGGAAGGGTGGATGCTGCGGGGATGGGGACGGGGCGTTGAAGGGGACGGTGGGTCCAGTGACGAGGCAGTGGTGGGGACAGATTTTTTTATCCCCGTGTCATTCTCTACTATACAGCCTAACATCCTTCTGACAACAGCCACCACCTTGTCACACTGTTTCTTTGCCTTTAGATCTTTGGACACTATCACCCCAAGGTCTCTTTCCCCATCCGTGCGTATCAGCCTCTCACCTTCCAGCACATTCTGCGCCTTCTGATTTCTAATCCCCAAATGCGTCACTCTGCACTTTTTTGCGTTGAATTTTAGTTGCCAGATACGAGACCATTCCTCTAACTTTTGTAGATCCTTTTTCATGTTTTCCACTCCCTCCTCGGTGTCTATGTTGGAAAAGGTTCCTATTTTGGTTCCAGTAAAACCATTTTTTTAACTGTTTGAAAATATAGTTAATGCATCGATAAAAGCAGTACTTTTGGAACTTGTTAAAAGGAAAATATTGTGGCACAGGATCCTAGTTTCTACCAACCCCAAAATCCACTTGGTCAGGTCAGTGTGCTGGACAGTCACGGGGCTCAACTCACTTAGTCACGCCCAGGGGCAGCGGAATGCTGTCGTTTGGGGGGGGGGAGGCATTTTGCCCTAGCCCCAGCAAAATCGTGCGGCAGCTTCCATTTTAAATGATCGGGCAGCTGCTGCGCAGCATCAGCCTGATCCTTGAAGCTGCGTGGCGGCAGCAGCCCGATCATTTTAAGTTAAACCCTGGTAGTCGGGAGGATGGGCGGGCATCAGTTTTGGGGGAGGCCATGGCCCCTGTGGCCTCCCCTGTTCCGACGCCTACGCCCGGCCATGGCACGCAAATCGGTGCTCATAACCAATCTGCATGTTCAACTTAATTGTTCAGCAAGCCAATAATTGGCAATTAACTAATTACTGATGCTAATTAACACTAATTAGAAGCGCACAACTTTGTAGGCACACTCTATAAAAGTGTTGTGTGTCACTTTAAAAGGGGGTGTGGCCAGGAGTGGAACATGGGCAGGATTGTGGGTGTTCCTAAAAGTCAGGCACACTGTTATAGTGGATTACACTCTCATCCTCCCTGTCTCGTTGGCTCGAAACCTCAGGGTCATCTTTGACTAGTCGCTCTCTTTCTCCCCGCATATCCAACAGACTGCCAAAACCTATCATGTCTTTCTCTATAATATTGCTAAAAATCCATCCTTTCTTTTCTGAGCACGCTGCCAAGACCCTCATTCACGCTCTCTTTACCTCGCGTCTGGACTGCTGTAATGTGCTTCTCGCGGGTCTTCCACTAAGCCATATCTCTCCCCTTCAATCTGTTCAAAACGCTGCTGCACGCCTCCGATTCCGCCAGGGTCATTATACCCGCATTTCTCCTCTCCTTAAGTCGCGTCACTGGCTCCCTGTCCGTCTCCGCGTATAATTCAAACTCCTCTTACTGACGTTTGTGTACATACTCTGCAGCTCTTTAGTGTCTCTCCTCTCTTATTATTCCCTACACTCCCCCCCCCCCCCCCCCGGGAACTCCGTTCAGCAGACAAGTCCCTCCTGTCGGTACCCTTCTCCTCTACTTCCAGCTCCCATCTTCGCCCCTTCTATCTTGCTGCACCGCATGCTTGGAACAACCTGCCTGGCTCGTTACTTCAGGCTCCATCTCTGGCGGTATTCCAGACAGAACACCCACTTATTTGAAGCTACGTTTAACTCCTAACCCTATCATCCCTTCAATGGTCCCCTACTGCCTCTTCAGCCCCCTCCTATTCCCTTCTTGAGCAATAAGTTCAGACTCCCCTTTGTTCTATGTGATTCCACCTCATCAGCCCCCCTCTAATTCCCCACATGAGCATTTGTTCTGACTCCCCTTCTTGGCCTGTGTGTCTGTCATATTAAAGATTGTAAGCTCTTCTGAGCAGGGACCGTCTCTTGCAAGTACAATGTGTGCCTGGTAGCGCTATAGAAATACGAAATTGTTGCTGCTGTTCCTACAGAATACGCCTGATCCATGCACAACGTGGGTGCAGGTATTTAGGTCTGGTTTTCTTTGGCATAAATGGGTGAACCTAAGTGTTATTCTCTGTATAGCTGATAAGCACGATTCTAGCAGGTGCCTTTTATAGAATGGGACTAAACGCAGCTCTGATCGGGGCCAAATGTTTAGATATATAGAATTTGGGGGTCAGCCCTAGTATATTTTCAAAGAGTTCAATTTAAGAATATAAATGCATTGGGCCTTCAAAATATTAGCCAGCTCCCTCTCAAAGACTCTGGCAACTCGGTAGAGTTGCCAGCTAGGTTTATTTTCACTGGTCAGGCCGATCCCATCCTGTCATCACTCTGTGGCAGAACTTGTCTCCGTCCCCATCTCTGCGGATAAGCGCGGGAGACCATCCCCGTGTCATTCTTTGAGAAGAGAGGGAAGAATCAGAGTATGAATGGGCCCAGCCACTGACCCTCAAGCCCTGCATTGAAGAATGCCGGTGTAGAAGGACTGAGGTTGAGAGAGACACTAGAGAATGACAAGTCTCTCGTATCCAGAGCAGATAGTGTGATGTCATAATGCCTCATTCCACCAATGCCTAAAAGCCAACCTCATCAGTGATGTCACAATGGCTTCATTATTTTATACTTGGCTCACAGAGTATGAATGGGCCCAGCCACTGACCCTCAAGCCCTGCTTTGAAGAATGCCGGTGTAGAAGGACTGAGGTTGAGAGAGACACTAGAGAATGACAAGTCTCTCGTATCCAGAGCAGATAGTGTGATGTCATAATGCCTCATTCCACCAATGCCTAAGAGCCAACCTCATCAGTGATGTCACAATGGCTTCATTATCTTATACTTGGCTCACAGAGTATGAATGGGCCCAGCCACTGACCTTCAAGCCCTGCATTGAAGAATGCTGGTGTAGAAGGACTGAGGTTGAGAAAGACACTAGAGAATGAAAGTCTCTGGTATCCAGAGCAGATAGTGTGATGTCATAATGCCTCATTCCACCAATGCCTAAAAGCCAACCTCATCAGTGATATCACAATGGCTTCATTATCTTATACTTGGCTCACAGAGTATGAATGGGCCCAGCCACTGACCCTCAAGCCTTGCATTGAAGAAGGACTGAAGTTGAGACAGACACTAAAGAATGACACAAGATGGTTTCCCGCGGTTATCCATGGGAACGGTGACAAATTCTGTCCTGTGCCATTCTCTACAAGTGAGTCCCGTACCACCTCTGACCTCTCCACTTTTGACTTAGGTGGTCAGACTCGGAGACAATTTTCAGCACAATGCCCAGTTTAGTGCCACTGAATAAAGACACTTTAAAGGTATACAACGAGATTTCGGGGGGGCTTGGACTATACTGAATATTGTCAGGCAGCTCAGAACGATTCAAGTGGCCTGGAGCTTCTCCTGCCCTCTTAAATCTCTCTGAATCTCGGGGGAAGATAGATACCAGCGGCCGGCGATCTCCGTGAACACTCAGTCCCCACCACCTATTGGGACAGCGATGCTGAACTTATTTGTTTCGTTTCAGTTTTATTTAGCGCTGCACTGCTGGCCGGTGACCTTCTTTTAAACAGGCAATTGTGTTATACCATTTTATTGCGGGTTTTTTTTCAAACCGTGTCAACCATGGACCCCTGAAGAAGGCGTGTTCTCCGAAACACGGACCGTGTCGGGTCTCTTGGTTTGTAATAAGGTGGTGACATTTAACTGCATTAAATATTTGGTATAATAAACACAGCCTGCATCTTGTACATACTAGTCTGCAGTTTTCTCTTTGCGTCTCGCTTGCCGCGAACTTATTTGTTTTTAAATGCCACAACCAATGTTTAATAAACCACTCCCTACTGGGGTTACAAATGACTCCAATAAAAAAAAAAAAAATCAATCAATCAAAGGTTAAAATAACTAAACAAAATGAGGCAAACATGACAAAGCCACAGCCACCCACAATACAACTGTTCTTCTGATACGCCGTACTGCAAACTCCGTTCATATCTGCTATGTAACACTAGCTTCGTGATCATAAATGCATCATATAAACTTCTTCATGCACGGTCGTAGGTTTGGGGTACCAGCAATGCTGTGATCCTCTGAATCATCTGATGACACAGTGTGCTCACACTGCTCTATAAATAAAAAATTGTCATCAGTACGAAGGACTATATTTTCAAAGTGGGTTACTCAGTAATTCTGGACACTCTACACTAGTCATTTTCAGACTGATTTCTGTGACAGCAGGAAGAAGAATTTTATCGACCATCAAACTCGGTAAGATTTCCAACAGTTCCACTTACCTTGAAAATGAGGAAGCTTATGTGGGCAGGGCCTCACCATAAGAAGGTTCCTGTCCCCTTGGGCTTACTGAGCATTAAACTTTGAGCCAATGAGGCGCAGAGGCATGCAGCATTGGACTCTGAATCCCAGAACCAGTGCATAACATTTTACCTGACTTCCCACAGTTTTCAATTCACATAGTCTGCATGAAATTATAGCAGTGTTACAATTATATTTTTTCACAGAAAAAAGCCCCAAAACAACCCACACAAACTCACTGTAGACCAGTGGTCTCCAACTCAAACCCTTTGCAGGGCCACATTTTGGATTTGTAGGAACTTAGAGGGCCTCAGGAAAAAATAGTTAATGTCTTATTGAAGAAATGACAATTTTGCATGAGGTAAGAACATAAGAATTGCTGCTGCTGGGTCAGACCAGTGGTCCATCGTGCCCAGCGGCCCGCTCACACGGCGGCCCTTAGGTCAAAGACCAGTGCCCTATTTGAGTCTAGCCTTACCTGCGTATGTTCTGTTCCAGTAGGAACTTATCCAACCTGGTCTTGAATCCCTGAAGGGTGTTTTCCCCTATAACAGCCTCCGAAAGAGCGTTCCAGATTTCTACTAATCTCTGGGTGAAAAAGAACTTCCTTACGTTTGTATGGAATCTTTTCCCTTCTAACTTTAGCGAGTGCCCTCTCGTTCTCTTTACCTTGGAGAGGGTGAACAATCTCTCTTTCTCTATTAAGTCAATTCCCTTCAATATCTTAAATGTTTCGATCATGTCCCCTCTCAGTCGCCTCTTTTCAAGGGAGAAGAGGCCCAGTTTCTCTAGTCTCTCGTTGTACGGCAACTCCCCCCAGTCCCTTAACCATTTTTTTGTTGCTCTTCTCTGGACCCTTTCCGGTAGCACTATGTCCTTTTTCATGTACGGCGACCAGTGTTGGATGCAGTATTCCAGTTTATAAATCTTTCCTTTTGGCTAAGTCTTAATAATAATATTGTCACTTATAGCTAAAGAGACATACGATAGAGAAACTGTTTTATTTTACTTTTGTGATTCTGATAAACATACCGAGGGCCTCAAAATAGTATCTGGTGGGCTGCATGTGGCCTCCAGGACGCGAAACCACTGCTGTAGACCTTCTGAACTATAACTAGGGATGTTATCCTACGCTCCGGACAGACTGCCTTCTAAAAGGTTATTTAGGCACTTTTCCTGACTACGGATATGGCAGTTTTATAACAATGCATCATCGCTGTGTGGCATCTACTAATGACTCGGGGAAACTATTGGTCCAATATTGACTTGTCAGTGTGAACTTACCTACCGTGGCGGTGTATTTAATTCTCCCCTTTCAGCTGCCTGCCTGCCTGCCGGGAGCTAAGTCATAAAGGCTAAAGACAGACCTGCTTTATAGGCGGGTCTATGTGGCTGCAAGGCTTAGCCGGTCAGTCATTGAATATTGGCGCTGACTAGCTATATTACGCAACTTAGTCAGTGACCGAGATATTCAGTGCGAGATAGCCAGCTATCTCCCACAGAGGGGAGAGCGTGGCGCAGTGGTTAAAGCTACAGCCTCAGCACCCTGAGGCTGTGGGTTCAAACCCACGCTGCTCCTTGTGACCCTGGGCAAGTCACTTAATCCCCCCCCCCCCTTGCCCCAGGTACATTAGATAGATTGTGAGCCTGCCAGGATAGACAGGGAAAAAGACTTGAGTGCCTGAATAAATTCATGTAAACTGTTCTGAGTTCCCTTAGGACAGGGGTGGGGAACTCCGGTCCTCGAGAGCCGTATTCCAGTCGGGTTTTCAGGATTTCCCCAATGAATATGCATTGAAAGCAGTGCATGCAAATAGATCTCATGCATAGTCATTGGGGAAATCCTGAAAACCCGACCGGTGTTTCCTACCCCTGCCTTAGGAGAACGGTATAGAAAATTAAATAAATAAATATTGGTTTGCTGGCTGAGCACTCTTTGGACACAGTGGCGTGCGGTCAGGGCCTTCAGGGGATTCGCCCCACCCCCTAAAAGCCCCGAGGGCACTACTCTGAATTTGGTTGGTCGAGCAGGCAACAAGCAGATTCTATTCAACCAATCAAATTCAGATCAGTACTTGCAGGGCCTTCAGAGAGTTGGGAGAATCCCCAGCCTAAAAGCCCTGCTGTTTATTTTTATTTTGGGGGGGGGGGTTACTTTTTGTTTGATGCAGTTTGACTGCCTACTCAACCAATCAAACTGCATCATGCAAAAAGTGAACAAAATAAAAAGCAGGGCTGCAGAGCTGGGGATTCACTGAATCCCCTGAAAGCCCTCACTGCACGCTACTGGTAGGAGAAGTCACTTGGGGGCCTCTTCGATCAAACTGCGCTAGCAGTTTGTTGCGCGATGAGCCACACTGCTCCCAACGCTCAGCGTTCCTATGAGCGTCGGGAGCAGCGTGGGCCATTCGGCGTGGCTCTCTGCGCTAAAAACTGCTAGCGCAGTTTGATCGAAGAGGCCCTTGGTCTTGATGGCATCCCAGTCAGTGCATCAAGCAAAGTGTCAGAGCAAGGCTGCGTTACATTACATGAGTGATTTTTATTCCGCCATTACCTTGCGGTTCAAGACGGATTACATAACATAGAAACATAGAAGATGACGGCAGAAAAGGGCTATAGCCCATCAAGTCTGCCCACTCTAACAACCCTACCCCCTTGAATTTACCCCCCTAGAGATACCACATGTGTATCCCCTCTACATTTTTTACCTCCCTAGAGATCCCACATGTGTATCCCATTTCCTTTTAAAAGAAGTTATCTGGACAGTTCCAGAAGAGTTCCAGATCGCTCACAGGAAATGGCTCCCATAGTCTCTCAAGCCATTTCCTGTGAGCGATCTGCACGGGCCAGAAGCGTGGGACGATCGCACCTGCCCCCAAAAACCGCTAAACCACCATGTAAGGCTTAAGGGGGGAGGGGGGCTTAAAATAGCCCAAAAAAGGAATTTTAAGTTTAAAATTGCGAATAAGTGACTCCCAAAATGGACCCAGCTACAAGGGGCTTCTGGACTTGCGATACCCCTCGTTCTTTCCTCAAGATCGATGAATACATCTCTAAGCTAAGTCTGGGTCCATTTTGGGACTTGGCGGGGGGGGGGGGTTCTTAGAGTGGTCTTTCTGATTTATTATTCTCGTGTGATTATTATTAAGTATATCACCGTTTGAATTTTCACTTCACGATTTCTGTTGCGCACACGTGAGGTGATGGCGTGCACACGTCTGATGATGGCGTGCTGGCAGGGGTTTGCTTACCTTTGCCCCAGATTGTAAAGCGCTGGAGGACTGTCTCCCTTTGCTGACCTCTCGCACGGAGGATACCCCGTTTCACAACAAATTTTATGATTTAATTGCTTGCACGGTTGCGTGCTGTTCGCACACAAGTCTTTAATTATCAGATTACCGCTCTCAGAATTCACAGACTTTTTTTTACTGCCTTTAAGTTGGGGGCCTTTTGAATAAGTGAAGCACAGAAGACAGCAAATGTAGTTATTCTCCACACCAGAATAAGAAAGAAATAAATAAAATGAAAATGTAAAAAAAAATAAACAGAATGGTACACTATTCTAGCCACTACACAGCAGGAAAACCACATGTAAAAGGAGGAACAGGGGCTGGCGTGGCGGTTTATAGAAACTGAATTCCTGTCATCTTTCCACCTTATCACCTCTCCACACACTGTGCAAGGTCAACTTTTCAGAAGAGGGAATCAATTCACCTTTGGACCCTGCTCCACAGCTAGAGCCAAGTCCTCCTGCTCCTATTTCAAAAAGAAAGACCGTCACAAACCTCGAAGTTTCATCTCTATCCAAAGAAGCAAAATATGAACTTAAGAGAGAAGAGTTCTTTGTGGGGGGGGAGGGGAGGACAGAAAAAGAAGGAATTGGAAGACTGCAATCTATATGAAATCAAGTGAAAACCGGGCATGCAGAAAAATACACAGAAAGAATTATCGATTTAAGTCAGCAGGATTGACAGCTTTCCTGCACCAACGAAAACAGTCAATCATGCTGAAATAAATTGAGATTTTGCTTTTCTGTTTTCACCTATACTTATAGCTTCAGGTTAGAAAAGTTTTCTAGATTAGGAAAACATTTAAAAGGGGTCTTACCCATAAGAACAGTCATACTGGGTCAGACCAATGGTGCATCAAGCCCAGTAGCCCGTTCTCATGGTGGCCAATCCAGGTCCCTAGTACCTGCCCAAAACCCAAGGAGTAACAACATTCCAGCATCTCAGAGAATAGCAAGATTTCAGAACACCCATGAGAGCAACATTCCAGAGCTGAGATTGTGATGTCATAATGCTTCATTCCACAGTGCCTCAGAGCCAACCTCATCAGTGATGTCACAATGGCTTGATTGTCCTTACTTGGCAAACATAAGAGCATAAGAACAGCCATACTGGGTCATCTTGCCCTGTAGCCATACTGGGTCATCTTGCCCTGTAGCCCTTTCTCACGGTGGCCAATCTAGTTCCCTAGTACCTGCCCAAAACCCAAGGAGTAGCAATACTCCATGCTACCGATCCAGGGCAAGCAGTGGCTTTCCCCCATGTCTTTCTCAATAACAGACTATGGACTTTTCCTCCAGGAACTTGTCCAGACCAGGTCAGGGTCCACACATAGGTACATTTGTCAAAGGCTTGTTTGTAACAGTTATGTCGGGTTCACCGCAGCCATTTTCACCTTATTATGTCACATTTTTTACTGGATATTTCCTCCTGTTCTTCTAGGCTGTCCACCCCGGGTGTAGGGGTGCCATCCCAGTGAACAATCCAGTCTCTTAATCTCTCACCCCCACCCACCCTTTAAAGTCACTTCAGTTCTTTACCGCCAGCGAACAGTGACTTATATATACTGCTTGCATTGGCTCCAGATGTGGACCCTCCTATGCGATTACAGGGAAGGCTTTGAGGCTGGCACAAACAATGTGTCCGAGTCACTGCTCACTGCTTAAAAGGTACATAGAAGACGTGGGGGGAGGGGGGAAGGGGGGGGGCTTAAGAGAGAACGGATTGCCTGCAGGTTTGGGGGATGCCGACGCGGGGGGAGGGGGGGAAGGGGGGGGGCTTAAGAGAGAACGGATTGCCTGCAGGTTTGGGGGATGCCAAGTATGAGAGGTGTCTCATGCCCACCCACTCCAGGCGCCAAATAGACTAGGTATACCACTGCTTCCTGTTCAGGTGGAACCAGGGCTGGGAGCCTTTATTCAAAACTACCAGGGGGACTTCACACACCCCTCCCCATTTTCTATCTCATTCTAGGGGAACTGCCACAAGTGAGCCTCAAAGGGCACAGGTCTACCTATTTTTAGCTCAGATCCACCCTGGCAGCCAATCAATCTAATCTAATCTAATCTAAACCTTAAGTTTATATACCGCATCATCTCCATGAGAATGGAGCTCGACACGGTTTACAAGAACTTAAAATAGTGGGTAGAGAAGAAGAAAAAGGATTACATAAACTTATGTGTAGAAGGGGGGAGAGAAAGGGGGGAAGGATAGAGCTACAATTTGCTGAAAAGCCAGGTTTTCAGTTGTTTGCGGAATAACTGAAGGGAGCTCAGGTTCCGCAGCGGGGTGGTGAGGTCGTTCCAAAGACCTGTAATTTTGAAGAGAAGGGATTTTCCCAGTTTGCCTGAATAGTGGATGCCGCGTGGAGAGGGGAAGGCTAGTTTAAGCCTTTGGGCAGTTCTGGAGGAGTCGGGACTGGAGGAGTTGAAATCAAGTGCTACTTTTTCCTTATCTCTTTCTGCCTGCCACCCCTTCCCCTTCATAAGTCTGCCGTTTCTTTATTCCTTCCTTCCTTCCCGCCCACCTCCTTTGGGGGTCCAGTATCTCTACCTCACCCTTCAAACGTGGATATTTTTCACCAACAGTGATAAATCCAGACCGGCCAGCCCAGGACCTTCCCTCTGTCATGTCCCATCTTTTCTGATGTGGGGGAAGGGGAGGGGAAAAGAGATACCAAAGTGCTCAGGAGAAGGGGAAACAGGAAGTCAATGGTGTGCCTCCAGCTGCCGACTCCAGGACAACCTGAGCATGCTCAGTTCTTGCACAAACTGAGCATGTGCGAAGAGTCCTGGTGTCAGCGGAGGAAGGGAGCGGCTTGGCTGAGAATCTCTTCGGCATCCCATCAGTCATTTAGCAGGCGCTGCAGGTTTGAAAAGGGCCTGGACCCAAAGCGGTTCCGCCACTGGGCCAAGGGCATCCAAGCTTTTTCAACAATGAGTGGTGTGATCACAAAACCTTGGCTGTGCAGGCTGCATTAATTTTGTTTTGTCTATATTACATGGTTTTCCTCATCAGAATCTGAAATTCTGATTTCAGATCTATCAAATAGCTGGAGGATGTGTTAACAGTGGTGAGTATAGCTAGGCTTATAAAAGGTTTGGACAAGTTCCTGGAGGAAAAGTCCATATCGGCTCTTGAGAGAGACCTGGGTGAAGCCGCTGCTTGCCCAGGGATTGGTAGCATGGAATGTTGCTGCTCCTTGGGATTTTGCCAGGTACTTGTGACCTGGATTGGCCATTGTTGGAAACAGGGCTAGATGGACCATTGGGCTAACCCGGTATGGCTCTTCTTATGTTCCTATGTTCTCTGTAAAGCATTAAAATCATGTGTGCTAGATAAATAGGTAAAAACCTCAAGTGCCCCAAAATCCAACAGAATTAAGCAATGTCAAAGCTGGGAGAAAACTGTGCAAATCTGCTGAACCCACAGCTGAAAATTAAATCTTTAAAAGCAATCAACTAATTATTTGCATATTTGTAATTAAATATGGATGTGCTCGTATGGTCCCTGTAAAGAGCATAAAATTTTGAAGTACTTTATTGGAATGCATGAGTGGAATGACATCTGGCATCACGCTACTTTTTTCAGGCAAGTGCCCTATTTCACGATTTGTTAACTAATGCTTTTTTATTTTTTAATGGATTGGGACTTTGAAGTACAATGATTATAACATGGTGAGAGTGCGATACAAATTATCGCCTTGATCAGTGGCAGTGAGGAGTGTGCGGCGCGGTGGTTAGAGTTACAGCCTCAGCACCCTGATGTTGTGGGTTCAAATCCCTCACTGCTCATGGTGACCCTGGGCAAGTCACTTAATCCGCCCGTTGCCCCAGGTAAACTAGATAAGAGTTTGAGCCCACCGGGACAGGTAGGGAAATATGATAAAGTCCGCACTACTTATCACTTATATAGTGCTGAAAGGTGTACGCAGCACTGTACATTTTGACATTTATAGACGGTCCCTGCTCGGAAGAGCTTACAATCTAACTTGGACAGACAGACACGACATATAGGGTTGGGGATGCAGAACCCAAGGCGAGAGGAGTTAGGAGTCGAAAGCACTCTCAAAGAGGTGGGCTGACATTTATAGACAGTCCCTGCTCAGAAGAGCTTACAATCTAACTTGGACAGACAGACACGACATATAGGGTTGGGGATGCAGAACCCAAGGTGAGAGGAGTTAGGAGTCAAGAGCACCCTCAAAGAGGTGGGCTGACATTTATAGACAGTCCCTGCTCAGAAGAGCTTACAATCTAACTTGGACAGACAGACACGACATATAGGGTTGGGGATGCAGAACCCAAGGCGAGAGGAGTTAGGAGTCGAAAGCACTCTCAAAGAGGTGGGCTGACATTTATAGAAAGTCCCTGCTCAGAAGAGCTTACAATCTAACTTGGACAGACAGACACGACATATAGGGTTGGGGATGCAGAACCCAAAGTGAGAGGAGTTAGGAATCGAAAGCACTCTCGAAGAGGTGGGCTGACATTTATAGACAGTCCCTGCTCAGAAGAGCTTACAATCTAACTTGGACAGACAGACACGACATATAGGGTTGGGGATGCAGAACCCAAGGTGAGAGGAGTTAGGAGTCAAGAGCACTCTCAAAGAGGTGGGCTGACATTTATAGACAGTCTCTGCTCAGAAGAGCTTACAATCTAACTTGGACAGACAGACACGACATATAGGGTTGGGGATGCAGAACCCAAGGCGAGAGGAGTTAGGAGTCGAAAGCACTCTCAAAGAGGTGGGCTGACATTTATAGAAAGTCCCTGCTCAGAAGAGCTTACAATCTAACTTGGACAGACAGACACGACATATAGGGTTGGGGATGCAGAACCCAAAGTGAGAGGAGTTAGGAATCGAAAGCACTCTCGAAGAGGTGGGCTGACATTTATAGACAGTCCCTGCTCAGAAGAGCTTACAATCTAACTTGGACAGACAGACACGACATATAGGGTTGGGGATGCAGAACCCAAGGTGAGAGGAGTTAGGAGTCAAGAGCACTCTCAAAGCGGTGGGCCTTGAACACTGCCAGAAACAGAGCCCGCCGTAGGGATTTGGGCAGCTTGTTCCAAGCATAGGGCGCAGCAAGGCTGAAGGGACGGATATACGTAGTATATATATAAATATAATAAAATAATAATTTCATAAGAACGCTTCTATATTTAATTACAAACACGCAAATAATTAGTGGATTGCTTTAAAACTCTCAAGTGGGCTGGAAGTCCAAATGCCAAGTCTCCCATATTCAGCGGGAGACTCCCAGGTTCATGGGTCATCTCCCGCACTCTTGCTGGGGAGTCACGAGCTCTGGCTCAGCAGCGTCCTCCTCCATTAACAGCGTTAGCAAGACATCATCTCTGCTGCCACGGACCAATGTTGTGATAACGGCTGCAAACTCTGACAGCTCTTATCATGAGATTGGTCCCACAGTAGCAGGAGATGACGCTTTATTAAGGCGTCTCCTACCGCAAGAAGAGGTGGCTCGTTGGTGCTGTGGCCACCGAACTGAGCTGTGCCGGGGGTGGAGCCAGGAGGTAGGGAGAACCGAGAGGGCACTCTCTAAAGTTGAAAGGGGATAGATTCCGTACAAACGTAAGGAAGTTCTTCTTCACCCAGAGAGTGGTGGACAACTGGAACGCTCTTCTGGAGTCTGTTATAGGGGAAACACCCTCCAGGGATTCAAGACAAAGTTGGACAAGTTCCTGCTCGACTGGGAACGCACGAAGGCGAGGCTGGACTCACTTAGAGCACTGGTCTTTGACCTGAGGGCCGCCGCGCGAGCAGACTGCTGGGCACGATGGACCACCGGTCTGACCCAGCTTCGGCAATTCTGACGTTCTTACCACACTCTCCCCTTCTCATATTACATAATGTTGTGGCCCACCATGGATAATAATGATAGTCCCGAGGTCCTCTGTGTATTATAAGTGACCCCGCCCCCTTCTCTAGAGTCTCCTTTCCCCCAAGTCACAGGGGCTCTTTAAAATCTTTACACAGTCTAAGACGCTACAGATGATGACTCTGGAGCATAACTAAATCCATTGCAGGGCTGGCAGTCTGCTGTTCCTGACAATTCAGATTCACAAGCAGACTGTCATTTCTCCTTAAAACGCCTCACGTTAAGGATAAGCACCAGACCACGATGGGATCCCATCTAATACCCCACTGTTATTTATCTTCACTTACGGTGTTTGCTGCTTCCGCGGAAAGCATCAAGTCGAGCTTCTGACCACGCAGCGCGAGTCCCACAGGAAATCAAAAGCCTTTCTTTGCCTCATTCTCCAGACCTGTCTCTATCGTCCTCCTTTGCTGATGAAATAAGTCAGCAGGAATTCTTATTTATTTCTTTTGGTACAAACCTTGCACGAATCATCTCGCAGCAGGAGATAGAGAGAGGGAAAGACCTGGGGGGGAAGGTGCAGTAATGTTATGCGCCCCCCCCTCCCCCGCCCGCAGAGCTGTCACATGCTTAGTTGTCAAAAATATGGAGAGATGCCCCTAGCTAAAATAACCTCGAGGGGATATAGGGGATGGAACTCCTCTCGTATGAGGAAAGACTAAAAAGGTTAGGGCTCTTCATACATAAGAACATAAGAACTGCCATCTCCGGATCAGACCTTCGGTCCATCAAGTCCGGCGATCCGCACACGCGGAGGCCCTGCCAGGTGTACACCTGTCGTAATTTATAGTCCACCATATCCTTATATGCCTCTCTTAAGGAGATATGCATCTAGTTTGCTCTTGAAGCCTAGGACGGTCGATTCCGCAATAATCTCATCTGGGAGGGCATTCCAGGTGTCAACCACTCTCTGAGTGAAGCAGAACTTCCTGACATTAGTCCTGAACCTGTCCCCCCTTAGCTTCATTACATGTCCTCTAGTCCGTGTCAAATTGGACAATGTAAATAATCTTCTCTGCTCTATTTTGTCGATTCCTTTCAGTATTTTGAAGGTCTCGATCATATCCCCACGCAGTCTCCTTTTCTCAAGGGAGAACAATCCTAGTGTTATAAGTCTGTCCTCGTATTCCAGTTTCTCCATACCCTTCACCAGTTTTGTTGCTCGTCTCTGCACCCTCTCCAGCAGTTTTATATCCTTCTTTAGCTTGGAAAAGAGAGGGTTGAGGGGAGATAGGATTGAAGTCTACAAAATCCTGAGTGGAGTAGAACGGGTCCAAGCGGATCGATTTTTCACTCCGTCAGAAATTACAAAAACTAGGAGACACTCAAAGAAGTCACAGGGAAATACTTTTAAAAACCAACAGGAGATTTTTTTTTTTTTTCCCCACTCAGAGAATATAGTTAAGCTCTGGAATGTGTTGCCAGAGGATGTGGTGAGAGCAGTTAATGTGGCTGGTTTTAAGAAAGGTTTGGACAAGTTCCTGGAAGAAAAGTCCATGGAGGGGCATAATCAAAAATGTGCCCAAGTCTGAGGTTGGACGTTTTGTGCAAGACGTCCACAAATCCAGCAGGAAAAATGTTCATGTTCAAAGCTGCCAAACATCTTTCTTTTATTTTTGAAAATGAGCTAGGTATAAGTTTTGTTCTTTAGGATGTCTCCCTTTTTTTGCCCATTTTCAAAAATAAAAACATCCACGCAAAAAAACATACAAAAGCAAGTTTTGTAGACGTACCCACCAGCTACCTTGTCTGATCGCGGCAGAAGGAATCACCATCAGATAAGCCAGTTTCGGGGATTCCTGGTGGCCCAGCGGATGGGGTTGCCCCCTGCCTGGATCAGCTGAGCCGTGGAGCCCTACACCCCTCCCCTGACATCCCAACATCTCCCTAATATCCCACACATCCCCCCTCACATCCTGATATCTCATACCTCCCCTGACATCCACTGGCATGTCCGCCCCTCCAACCCACATTCCTGGCCCCTCTCCCACATCCCGGAACCCCCCCCATACCTTTGGAAGTGCAAACGGAAGGAGGGAAGCTCACTCGCTCCTGCCTACAGGGCCACGTGCTGTAAATGATGGGGATTCCCCTTCCCAGTGCATCTTGGGATGCAGTGGGAGGGGCCAGAGGCCATGATTGGCTGGGGGGGCGGGGAAGAGGGTGGGGGAGGGGAGCCACTGCTATGGGCGCTGCTCACCCTTACTAGGACCCTGATGTTGTGGGTTCAAATCCCTCACTGCTCATTGTGACCCTGAGCAAGTCACTTAATCCAACCATTGCCCCAGGTAAACTAGATAAGAGTTTGAGCCCACCGGGACAGATAGGGAAATTTATAGACGGTCCCTGCTCGGAAGAGCTTACAATCTAACTTGGACAGACAGACACGACATATAGGGTTGGGGATGCAGAACCCAAGGCGAGAGGAGTTAGGAGTCGAAAGCACTCTCGAAGAGGTGGGCTGACATTTATAGAAAGTCCCTGCTCAGAAGAGCTTACAATCTAACTTGGACAGACAGACACAACATATAGGGTTGGGGATGCAGAACCCAAGGTGAGAGGAGTTAGAAGTCGAAAGCACTCTCGAAGAGGTGGGCTGACATTTATAGAAAGTCCCTGCTCAAAAGAGCTTACAATCTAACTTGGACAGACAGACACGACATATAGGGTTGGGGATGCAGAACCCAAGGTGAGAGGAGTTAGGAGTCGAAAGCACTCTCGAAGAGGTGGGCTTTTAATTGGGCCTTGAACACTGCCAGAAACAGAGGCCGCCGTAGGGATTTGGGCAGCTTGTTCCAAGCATAGGGCGCAGCAAGGCTGAAGGGACGAATATACGTGGTATATATATATAATAAAATAATAATAATTTCATATGAGCGCTTCTATATTTAATTACAAACACGCAAATAATTAGTGGATTGCTTTAAAAATCTCAAGTGGGCTGCACCCCTGAAGTCCAAATGCCAAGTCTCCCACATTCAGCGGGAGACTCCCAGGTTATCTGAATTAAATTATATTTTAAAATTATTTTTAAAAATTTAAAACCAGAGATGCCAAGGATGGACTGCTCAAAAGAGTGGGATTTAAGGGCAATGGGCACAGGATATAAATTTACAAGTGAAAAAAGTTTCACAAATGACACCCCCCCCCAACCAAAAAAAAATAATAATAATAATTTAGCTTTTTTTATTGCTTCTGAAAGGATACAGGGAGAGTGGAGGTAGTGTTAGGACAGTGTTGAAGGAATTTGCCCAAGTAATTTAATAGTTAACAGGCTGAAGATGTTCCTCCACTTGTATGTGCATCCTTCATTCCAGCCAAGATTTTTTTAAAAAAAGCTTTATTGATACGAGTGTGTCCTCTCCAGAAACACTAGGGCAGAAATAGTCAAAAGGGTTCACAAAGGGGGCACTCAGGAACCAAAACTGTGCACGCCACGCAAAACGCGTGAAAACTAACAAGATGATATGAAATATTAAGAGTGCTTTCAGTGTGAGCAAGCAGTAACAGGAGACAAGCTCCAATACTTCATAACTCAGGTAGAGGTAATATACCCCCACCCGCACACCAGAACCCAAGCACAGTACCGGGTAAAGCTTTGGATTCTCGCCCAGAAATAGCTAAGAAGAAAAAAAAAAAAAAAAATTTAAATTGAATCAGGTTGGGCAGACTGGATGGACCATTCAGGTCTTTATCTGCCGTCATCTACTATGTTACTATGTATATCACTGAGCACCCTGGGTGTGCAATAAATCAAAGTGAAAATGTTCACAAATCAAAAGCAAGCGAGTCAACTAAGGCGAATAACAGGTGAGACCTGAGCGACCCCTGAATGAACCCTACCAGCCAAACCCCCAGCACGAAATAAAAAAAAATCAGAAAAAAGTAACTTAACTGAAAAGTGAAGCAGGAACTCATCTCTAAGGCACAAAATGAAGCGCGTCCGGAAAACAGGTTCAACCGAGCTGGTTTCAGGGAAGAACCCTTCTTCAGGAACCCAGGAACCCGACGAAGAAAAATGTGGGCGGCTGGAGGGCGGGGCGGCCGAGGAGCAACGCACCCACGCTAAAGAGCAGGCAGCAAGCAACGTCATACCCGCATGCACCAATCACACGACAGCACCAATACTCCATGAGGAAAAACGTGGGAAAAAATGCAAAAAAATGATAAATAAACAGAGGCTAACTAATAAGTGTGCCATTCGACACTCTCATTGAGCCCATTAGGAGAAACAGACTGTAGATGAAAAATCCAATACTGTTCTCGAAGGTTCAAGTGGGCTTGTCTGTCACCCCTAAAGTCCCCTAGGTACTTGCTCAAGGACAAACCATGATAGATCAACAAACTTGTGTCCATATTCCATACAATGAGGTACGAGGTTGTGGCAGTAATTTTTGGAGTGTGTTTTGTCGCTCTCCAGAAACACAGCAACATAAACATAAGCTCTAGCTCTCTTTTCTCCAGCTGTTCATTGTGCCCCTTCAGGCATCTTGGGTTATCAGATGTCTGGAAAAATCCAGACATGTCCTCTTTTTGTTTTTTTCTTAAACTGGGGAGTCTTTCCGGGTTTAGCCATCTCTCTCTCGACTACCTCCTGAGGCTAATGGTGGCCTCTAAAGACCTTTGGGGCAGCTCTCATCATCGTTCTGTTTTATATTTTTCCGCTATTCTCTTCTCAAGCTCATGGCTGAAACGGAGAAGTGCATTGGCAGAAGAGCCACATGCTCGAAGGACAAGGCATTTGGAAGATACCCTCCTTGAGGAAACACACAATCCAAAGTTTGAAGGCAGCCTGGGGGGAGGGAGGAAGCTGGGCTGGCTCAACCTATGGGCCAGGTGAGGCCCTAATCCAGGGTGCCAGTGATAAAAGGCACCAAAATCCCAGTCCAGTCTACCTTGAGACTTCAAGAGGGATAGATGCCAGACTGGGATTTTGGCATCCTATATCACCGGCGCCCAAAGCCAGTGCCTCACTTGGTCCAGTAGGAGAGGGAGATTTGAAAAAGTGGGGAGGTACTAGATCACAAGTGGGCGGGGGGGGGGGAGGGGGACATAAGAACATAATAGCCTTAGTTGGTCAGACCAATGGTCCATCAAGCCTGTTCTAATGGTGGCCAATCCAGGTCACTAGTACCTGGCCAAAACCCAAAAAGTAGCAACATTCCAGCATCTCAAAGAATAGCAAGATTCCAGAACCCTGAGAGCAACATTCCAGAGCTGAGATTGTGATGTCATAATGCCTCAGAGCCAACCTCATCAGTGATGCTACAATGGCTTGATTGTCCTTATTTGGCACACATAAGAGAGCCATATTGGGTCAGACCAAAGGTCCATCAAGCCCAGTAGCCCATTCTTACAGTGGCCAATTCAAGTCCCTAGTACCTGGCCAAAACCCAAGGAGTAGCAACATTCCATGCTACCGATCCAGGGCAAGCAGTGGCTTCCCCCATTGTATTTCTCAATAGACTAGGGGGAGGGGGGGGAATGAATGAGAGACAAATCTGATTGCAGGGATAAGGGGGGACCCCAATGCAATAGCTGGCTCAGGACACCACAGTCCCTTGAGCTGGCCCTGGTTGGAAGTCATTAACACACACACTGATCAGCAGTGTTGAGGTCTTGCATGGAAGATATTTGGCGACTCTCCTTCAGCTCATATGGATCCAAAGTGGCCCCGTCTTAAAAATTGGAGACGAGTACTGCCGACAAGATGGCTGGATAGGCTGGAGTGAGCTTTGATGGCAACTCCAGTGGTTGGAACCTAAAGACAGTACCGGGTGGACTTCACGGTCTATGGTCCAGATATATCAAAGAAAAAAAGGCAATTTAATATAATCATGCATTTATAAAGCAGCCTGGATGGACCGTTTACTATTCCTCCCCCCACTTTACAAAGCCATGCAGCAAAAGCCCCAAAGCCCTTTAAATCCCTATGGGCTTCGGGGCAGTTACCGCAGCGGCCTGCGCTACTGGGCTTTGTGAACAAGGGGGTATGCCCTACGCAATCTGTCCTAAGCAGGTCTCAGTTCTGCCATTATTTTGGGGCTACAGAACTTCTGTTTGGTAAGCCAGTTTCATTTGGTAACACTATCTATATTCTGTTTCTACAGCAAAACTATTCTAAGGGTGACAACAACAAAATCCCATACCAAAGATAACCCCATTCATATGTACTCAATTACAAACAAGATAGAAAGAACAAAATTTAAAATTTAAAACTTATTTTTAAAAACCCCAATAAAGTTATCTGAATTACAAAAAGAGTATCGGTATATCCTAACCTCATCATATTCCATACACACCAGCAAAACCAAATTACAATACTCCCCAAAACCTTCTGCATATTTCACTCTGGCTCAAAGGGAACACATTTTTTAAAAATGTAAAAAAAAAAATAAATAAATAAAACAGAACAGGTGTCAACCCCCAAGTAAAACAGGGCTCAGCGAATGAAGAGTTCCAAATGCTTTAGTACTCATGACTCATGCTACCTCAAGGGGTCCATCTGGCCGCTCAACTTCATTTTCGTGTCAGGAATACATCTATCCTGAAGTCTGTGTATGATTGTTCAGTTTCTCACACCATTTCATTTCCCCCCCCCCAATCCTTAATTTCTGAACTGGTATCAGTTAAAGGATTGGGATTGCCACCAGAGTTATCCCTGTGATAAAGGGATGTAAAAGATGCCGGCTGGGGGGGGACAGGGTTGAGAGAAGGTGAGAGACACTGGCTGGGGAGAGAGGTGCTGGCTTAGGGGGATTGAGGGAGACAGTGTCAGATTCTGGCTGGGGGGGGGGTTAGGGGTGGAAGTGAGAGACACTGGCTGGGGAGAGAGGTGCTGGCTTAGGGGGATTGAGGGAGACAGTGTCAGATTCTGGCTGGGGGGAGTTAGGGGTGGAAGTGAGAGACACTGGCTGGGGAGAGAGGTGCTGGCTTAGGGGGATTGAGGGAGACAGTGTCAGATTCTGGCTAGGGGGGGTTAGGGGTGGAAGTGAGAGATTCTGGCTTGGGAGGTGATGGGGAGAGTGAGAGGGATAAGTGAGAGATGCAAGACATGAGGGGGTAGGGGAGAGAAGCTGACTCAGGGGTACTGTACCATACCATACATTTTCTTCTAGACTGCAAGCTTCAACAAAGATTCAATGCTTCAAGGTTTCTAATCAATGGCCATGAACAATGAATTACAGGTTTGAAGAAGTAAAAATGTCTTTGCATTTTGAATTAGAAGCTTGAAGAGATTTATTTATTTATTTTTAAGATTTATAAACCGCTAAAATCTAAGCGGTGTACATAACAAACATGCACAATCCTAAAAGGCAGACAATATGAATCTTTAGCATGCTCCTTAAGTAATAATATGTGTCCAGCTGATGCAGGTGTTGTGGGAGGCCGGTCCAAATTTGTGGACTTTGGAATGCAAAAGTGGGTTCATATAACTTCTTTTGGTGTATACGCAAAGGGAAAGGGAAAGCGGTGTCAGGTCAAAAGCGCGCTGGGACAAAGGCGCGCCCAGACAATTGAGCACAGCGCGGAGGCACGCACCGTTCTAAATTACTGTTTTTAGGGCTCCGACGGGGGGGGCGGGGGGGAACTTTACTTAATAGACATCGCGCCGCGTTGTGGGGGCGTTGTGGGGTGTGTGGGGGGTTGTAACCCCCCACATTTTACTGAAAACTTAACTTTTTCCCTGTTTTTAGGGAAAAAGTTAAGTTTACAGTAAAATGTGGAGAGTTACAACCCCCAAACCCCCCATAACGCTGGCGTGATGTCTATTAAGTAAAGTGGGGGGGTTCCCCAACAAAAACCCCCGTCGGAGCCCCTAAATACAGTAATTTAGAGCGGCGCGCGCCTCCGCGCTGCGCTCAATTGTCCGGGCGCGCCTTTGTCTTTTGCGCCGTTGTCTATGAACCAGGGAAAGCTAGTTTTAAGTCAGTGGTGTCAAAGTCCCTTCTCAAGGGCCGCAGTCCAGTCGGTTTTCAGGATTTCCCCAATGAATATGCATGAGATCTATTTGCATGCGCTGCTTTCATTGTACGATAATAGATCTCATGCATATTCATTGGGGAAATCCTGAAAACCTGACTAGATTGCGGCCCTCGAGGAGGGACTTGACACCCCTGCTTTATGTGTTACGTCATTCTCAAGCTGAAAAAAAAAAAAAGAGTTTGTAACAATGATGGCCTATGGAAATTTCCCCATTATTTTGTGGACCATGTATGCAATTTTATATTGAATTCTCTTTCTTACAGGTAGCCCGTGTAATTCCTTTAAGAGCAGGATAACGTTCTCAAATGGCTTCGTTGGAAGATTAGTTTGGCAGCCGTATTCTGGAGTAGATGTAATCGGTTCATAGACAACCCCGCGAAAGACAAAGGCGCGCGCCGACAACTGAGCGCAAGACGGAGGCGCGCGCTGAAGAAAATTACAGTTTTTAGGGGCTCCGACGGGGGGTTTTGTTGGGGAGCCCCCCCAGTTTACTTAATAGAGATCGCGTTGGCGTTGTGGGGGGTTTGGGGGGGTTGTAACCCTCCACATTTTACTGTAAACTTAACTTTTTCCCTAAAAACAGGGAAAAAGTGAAGTTTTCAGTAAAATGTGGGTGGTTACAACCCCCCAAACCCCCCACAATGCGGCGCAATCTCTATTAAGTAAAGTGGGGGGGGTTCCCCCCACGCCCCCTCCGTTGGAGCCCTAAAAACAGTAATTTTCTGCGGCGCGCACCTCCGCGCTGCGCTCAATTGTCTGCGCGCGCCTTTGTCCCGGCGCGCTTTTGACCTGACACCGATGTAATCTTCTACGTTCTTTTCAAGTAATACCGCAATACAAAGAGTTGCAATAGTCTAAGTAAGGGAGCAGGACAGCTTGCGCTACTGTCCTGAAGCTAGTCTGATTCAAGAGCAGATCTAATTGCGCTTAATTGTCTTAGTCTGTAGAAAAATATTCTAACCAATGAATGTATCTTGTCAGCAAAGGTTAGGTCTGAGTCTAAGAACATAAGAATTGCCACTGCTGGGTCAGACCAGTGGTCCATCGTGCCCAGCAGTCCGCTCACGTGGCGGCCCTCTGATCAAAGACCAGAGCCCTAACTGAGACTAGCCCTACCTGAGCACGTTCCGGTTCAGCAGGAACTTGTCTAACTTTGTCTTGAATCCCTGGAGGGTGTTTTCCCCTATGACAGACTCCGGAAGAGCATTCAAGCTTTC
Source organism: Geotrypetes seraphini (assembly GCF_902459505.1). Taxonomy (NCBI): domain Eukaryota; kingdom Metazoa; phylum Chordata; class Amphibia; order Gymnophiona; family Dermophiidae; genus Geotrypetes; species Geotrypetes seraphini. The sequence continues at coordinate 149,226,924 of NC_047084.1, forward strand.
CACCACTCTCTGAGTGAAGAAGAACTTCCTTATGTTTAAACGAAATCTATCCCCTTTCAATTTTAGAGATTGCCCTCTCGTTCTCCCTACTTTGGAGAGGGTGAACAACCTGTCCTTATCTACTAAGTCTATTTCCTTCAGTACCTTGAGTGTTTCAATCATGTCCCCTCTCAGTCTCCTCTGTTACACCCAACACCTTTGATGTTCTCTCGATCTTGAGTTTTGCTCCGATTACCAACATCAATTCTGTGTTAAGGCAAGGAGTTATAGTTTCCAAACCAGAGGACCTTGATCTTCGGTTTGTTGAGTTTGAGAGAGTTTTTCTTTGTCCATACACAGAGATCTTCAACAACCCTTCCTATATACAGTGGTGCCTCACACAACGAACTTAATTCGTTCCAGGAGCAAGTTTGTTATGCGAAAAGTTCGTTATGTGAAACGCGTTTTCCCATAACAATACATGTTAAAAAAAATGATTCGTTCTGCAGCATAAAATATGCTAAGATGACATAAAAAAAGATAAATTTGTCAAAATGGTGAAAATGGTGGTCTTGCTGAGGCCAAACTCTTTGACGAGGTCACACTGTTTTACCCCACATTCACTCCTTCTAATTATTTCCCGTTTCATTTCAACAGAAACCACCTTCCTGCTTTTTTTAGAAGCCATGATATATAAAAAATATTGAGTTTATCTTAAAAGGACGACTGCCGTGATACGTGCGTGCGTGCGTGATTTAATTCGTAATGAAGAACGATTGCCGCGATACGTGCTTACGTTAAGCGCAGTGACTAACGACGGCCTGCAGTGCCTGCGCGGAAGGATGCAATACGTCGGCAGCGATCGTGGAAGCTCGGGCGACGTCGTTGTGTGAAACGAAGTTCGTTGTATGAATCATGACATGAAGTTCGTTGTGTGCAGCGTCCGCTGTGCGAGGCGTTCTTTATGCGAGGCACCACTGTATATTGGTTGGTGGCCTCAAAGGTGTCCTTCATTGGACAAAACAAGAAAATATCGTCGGCACAGGAGAATATGTGGATTTGTGGAAGTGAGAATTTCCCACCTAATGCTCTGAACAAGGATGGAGACAGCGGTGAGCCTTAAGGCATGCCACAAAAGGCTTTTCAGGCTTGAGATTTGTCATTACCCTTCCATACTTCATATGTTCTGTTGGTCAGGTACTCTATCCTGTACACACCGAATATTGCCAGTGCCTGCATAAGTGCTGTCTCCTCCCTAGCACTGTTCCCTGGCCTGCCCAGCTTAGAGCCACTGAATATCAGCGTTTGGGTGGCGATCAGCAATTTCAGTGGGCCATAGTCTCTCTGGCCCGCTTAAACCACTCTTAATATCAGCCCCAATGTCTAACCTTGCAGTTTCCTGGGACTCTTTTCTATTTTCCTACTGTTATCTAAGGCTTTATCTTGTTATTCTTTCTCCTTCTCCTTTAACAGGCTTATGATGGAGACTTCTCCTGATGCAGGCGAAGAAGTCTAGAGAATAACAAGGGAACAAATTTTTCCCCGTTCCCCATAGTTTTGTGGCCATCCCTGTCCCCTTCCTGTAAGCTCTGCCTTAACCACACAAGCCTTGAATACTTAAGATTTTTAAGGATTTAAGGCTTGGGCAGATGAGGACAGAGCCTGCAGGAACGGGGGCAGGGACAGGATGGGAAAATGAGTTCCCGCGGGGACGGGGAAAAATTTGTCCCCCGTGTCATTCTCTACACAAGTTAATTTGTTCCCCTTTTATCACTCTTCAGGTCTAAAGGCTAGTCTAACCACAGACTCTCTTCTCTTTTCTTCAGTAAGTGTATTTTTAGTTGGAAAGGTAAGAGCCTAGTTTCTTCCCCATGCAGAAGCTTGGGCCAAAGACAGGACAACTCCCTCTGGGCCTAATATAAACACCATCACGGTTTCCCTACGAGAGGTGTCAAATCCTACTCAGGACAAACAGCCCCTTCTCCAGTGAAAATGTCAGCATTTTAAATAACCTGGTAGAACCTTAGATAGTGTTACCAGAATTTTTGTTCAAAAAAAGAGGATGTGTGGTCCTAGCCCAAGGGTGGGCAACTCCGGTCCTCGAGGGCCAGAATCCAGTTGGGTTTTCAGGATTTCCCCAACGAATACGCATTGAAAGCAGTGACTGCAAATAGATCTCATGCATATTCGTTGGGGAAATCCTGAAAACCCGACTGCATTCCGGCCCACCACCCTTGCACTAGTGTCCGTTCCACCCCCCAGCCTGCCCTATTCTGTTCACAGCCCCCCCTTCCCCCAGCCCACATAAGCTGACCCACTTCCCTCTTTCCCCTCTCTTGCCCTTTCTCCCCATTGTTCCCACATCCCTTAAGTTAACTCAATTTGTATGTCAACTCAACTTGTACTCCACTAATCTTTTGTAAACCGCATAGAACTTAACGGTATTGCAGAATATAAACTGTTATTATTATTATTATAAACCTCATCTCTTCAAGGCCGCGTCTGGAGGGTTTCTGTGCACGTGTATGACGTCATCACGTCACATCAGACGCAGCCCCCAAGCTCGACACTTTTCAAAACCCGGAGAAACTGCTGGACTTTGGAAAATCTGTCTGGACGCTCGGACAATCCTCTAAAAAGAGGGCATGTCTGGGTAAATCCAGACATCTGGAAACCCTAGCCCTAGAGGTCTCTGCACCTCTAAGCAGGGCATAAACACGTGTTAAGAAACTGCTGGACTGCAAATCACAGTTGTAGTACACGGCTTATTACATCGGCCGCACAGTGAACAATAAATAATATACAGGTAGCCTTGGGGTTCCTTCTCTCTCCTACTGTCAATCATTGGTACCAAAGCCTCTGAAGCCACTGTTATTGATGGGAATTTATTGCCGTCTTCTATAATTCACTCTTGTTTTCTCTCTCATGATATCTGAGCATTTTGAAAACAGTTCTGCGACGGAATAACCATTTTGTGATAGTTCAAATAATGCTGTTGATGAGCAGCAGTGGCGTGGCGAGGGGGGAGCGGCACCCGGGGCGGTGGTGCCCCTGCCCTGCCCCTACTGCGCGCCTCTTCCCCCTACCTTTTTAACTTTGGCGCGAGCAGCCCACCGACTCGCAGCCCGCGTCGGCTTCGGGCCCTCTCTGACGTCATTTCCTAGGTGCGGGTCCCGGAAGTGACGTCAGAGAGAGGCGCCGCGGCTGACGAGAGTAGCAAGTCAGTGGGCTGCTCGCGCCGAAGTTAAAATGGTACGGAGGAAGGGAAGGGGCACCAGCGCCACAAGCAAAATGGCGGCCGGGGCCGACTGCCCCCCTCCCCCTTACTATGCCACTGGATAACGATATTTATCATGTTCAGTTAATCATCCCATAGCTGGAAGAAAATTTGCACTTTAAAGAAGACCTCTTTTATTGCTTCTTTCTAATTACTGTGTTCCCCCCGAATTCACGGTTCGCGAACTCATTCGCAGTCTGCTCCGACCGCCTCTTTCTGTAGTAAAGTCAGGCTACACCAATCAGGAGCTGTGTATCATATCAGCTCCTGATTGGTGAAGCCTGACTGGTGAAGCCTCCTGATTGGTGAAGCCTGATTTTACTACAGGAAGAGGCGGTCGGAGCAGACTGCAAGTGATTTTCTTCACCAGCCGGCGCTCCAGCTGCCCTCTCCTGCCTCCCCTGCCTTTTGACAGGCGAAAAACTGCATTTGCGGTTTTTGAAATTCGCAGAGGTTCCTGGATCGAAACCCCCCATCGAATTTCAGGGGAGTACTGTATTCAACATTCCTAAGAACATAAGAATAGCCTTACTGGGTCAGACCAATGGTCCATCAAGCCCAGTAGCCTGTTCTCACGGTGGCCAATCCAGGTCACTAGTAGCTGGCCAAAACCTAAGGAGTAGCAACATTTCATGCTACCAATCCAGGGTAAGCAGTGGCTTCCCCCCTGTCTTTATCAATAACAGACTATGGACTTTTCCTCCAGGAACTTGTCCTAATCTTTCTTAAAACCAGCTACGCTATCTGCTCTTACCACATCCTCTGACAATGCGTTCCATAGCTTATTCTCTGAGTGAAAAAAAATTTCCTCCAATTGGTTTTAAAAGTATTTCCCTGTAACTTCATTGAGTGTCCCCTAGCCTTTGTAAGTTTTGAAGGAGTGAAAAATCGATCCACTTGTACCCGTTCTACTCCACTCAGGATTTTGTAGACTTATTGCCCCTCAGCCGTCTCTTTTCCAAGCTTCTAAAACTTTCACCTATACACGCCATGTACACATTAAAAAGAAGATCAGATAAGGCAGATCCTTTCACTATTTCAGATGTTTCACTTTTGCTCAGAATTTGCATTGTACGATCCATTAAATGAGATGAAAACCACTCAAGAACTTTCCCTCTCACACCCATATATTCATGAAATGTTTAAATATTTTAGTAAATGAATTCCATTAAGCCATTCATAATGTCACAGGCATGATTTAAATCAAATCCATGCTGATTAGAGCAACAGACTGTGAACTAGGGAGGCAAGATTTCAAATCTCACTTCTACTCCTCAAGATCTTGGACAAATCACCTAACTCTCCACTGCCTTATGTAAAAACAAAATAAAACACTTAGTAAGGAAAATACCTGATGTATCTGAATGTAACTTTCCTTGAGCTACTACCGAGAAAGGTATTATCAAAATCAAAATCCAGTACCAGGCATACTGTGAAATAATACAAAACACTACAAATATCACTCAGGACAAACTACCCCTGAGAGAGATCTACAGAGCAAGTATACCATGCCATAATAGCAGTAACTTCCACATGTCAAACAAGGGCTTACCTAAGAAATGGGAACATCATAAACGTCAATATACCTAATGAAAAACTAAACAAGCTAGATGATTACAGATTGATCTAGCACAGTCCAATGCTAATGGAAAACCACGCAGAATATAGACAGTCACCTAATATAGAATAAGTAACTACAAACTAAAACTAGAAATATGTAGACAAAAATTAAACTGAACCCCTGAGAAGCCAAACTCTGCATACAGTGCAACACAAGAGAAAGAGAAACGGTGATGCATGTGCCACTGTACTCTACAAAATATAAAAGACAAGCATAAATTTCAAGAACTAACATTACAAATTAACAAACACAAATAAAATATGGGATATAAGATTGCATCATTCTATTTGACTATCTTTCACTACCAGCAGGGCTTCCCAAGGTGGACAGATTTCAGCAGAAATGCCAGACTAATGATGTACCGACCATCTGGGCAGCAACAGATGGGCAGTGTAAGAGGCGAAGGATCGTATTTGATGCAACAACGGTGGAAACATGAAATTTATACTGCACAGAAGAAAGGCCCGGGAATCTACTGTACTCTGCCACAAAAACTTGATGATGTTCATCAAGTCGCTAGGACTCAAACATAAGTCGATGGCGCCTAACAAACAAACAACAAATAATACGAGAAAGTGAAATGAAAATTGTTGGGCTATATATCTCTAGTATCTATATATCTCACTCTGAGCCCTTATTGGTTAAGCAAAATAGAAATGTTGGATCAGATCAAAAATTAAGGGCTTCTTTTATCAAGGTGCGTTAGGCGGTTTAACGCGCGGAATACTGCGCATTCAACTGCCTGCTGCGCTAGTCGCTAACGCCTCTATTGACGAGGTGTTAGTTTTTAGGCTTGCCGCGGGGGTTAGCGTGTGATGAAATGTCCGACGCGCTAACCCCCGTAGTGCGCCTTGATAAAAGGAGCCCTAAATGAAATTATACTTTATTCCCACACCTACAATCCATCCATCTAGAGCAGGGCTGCCCAAGTCCGGTCCTCGAGATCTACTGGCAGGCCAGGTTTTCAGGATATCCACAATGAATATGCATGAGAGAGATTTGCATACCAAGAAGGCAGTGCAGACAAATCTCTCTCATGCATATTCATTGTGGATATCCTGAAAACCTGGCCTGCCAGTAGATCTCGAGGACCGGACTTGGGCAGCCCTGGTCAATAACCATAAAGCTCTATGACCTCACAATACAGGTGTAAAGAGCCTTAGCCAATAGGAAGAGGAGATGCAAATGTTAAGAGCCTTAGCCAATAGGGTGAGGAGGAGACAGTGGATGCTGCAGATGGGTCATTTGGCCTTTATCTGCCATCATGTTTCTATGTTTCTAGAGCAGGGGTGTCCAATGTCGGTCCTCGAGGGCCGCAATCCAGTCGGGTTTTCAGGATTTCCCCAATGAATATGCATGAGATCTATTAGCATACAATGAAAGCAGTGCATGCAAATAGACCTCATGTATAGGAAATCCTGAAAATCCGACTGGACTGCGGCCCTCGAGGACCAACATTGGACACCCCTGTTCTAGAGCTAAGCAGCAACCTTTTTTCCTTATATCCCAAGGATAAGACCTATAATCCACTTAGGGATCAACCTCAAATTCTATAAAGTGTGCCTGATTTAATTGATTAAAAGGCTTAATTGGCACCGATAATTGCCACCTAACACCTCATAATTGCCGTTAACTGAACTTTTAATTGAAAATTAGCATCTAACTCGGAAAACACGATTCTGTAAAAAGGCACTTAGGGCCAGATTCACTAACCTTTTCTCCGGGAGCGATCCATGGCCGATTACGGTTCATAGACAAAACCGCGGAAGACAAAGGCGCGCGCCGACAACTGAGCGCAAGGCGGAGGCGCGCGCCAAAGAAAATGACAGTTTTTAGGGGCTCCGACGGGGGGTTTTGTTGGGGAGCCCCCCCACTTTACTTAATACAGATTGCGGCGGCGTTGTGGGTGGTTTGGGGGGTTGTAACCCCCCTCATTATACTGTAAACTTAACTTTTTCCCTGTTTTTAGGGAAAAAGTGAAGTTTTCAGTAAAATGTGGGGGGTTACAACCCCCCAAACCCCCCACAACGCGGCACGATCTGTATAAAGTAAAGTGGCGGGGTTCCCCCCCACACCCCCCTGTCAAAGCCCCTAAAAACAGTTATTTTCTTTGGCGCGCACCTCCACGCTGCGCTCAGTTGTCAGCGCGCACCTTTGTCTTTCGCGGTTTTGACCTGATACCCCGATTACAGCAGGCCCGACGATTTCACAACACAAATACATTCAAATTAGGGCGATCAGAGGAACGCCCCCTCCGACCTCACGGATCGCGAGTGTGCGATGCTGACGCATACGCAGACCATCTGCTTTCCCTGCAGATGGTCTGCGCATGCGTTTTGTGTCTGGGGTTGGTTTTTTTAATTGCTGGGTCTTGTTTTGTTTTTACGCGCGCCAACTCTCCTGCTCTCCCCTTCCAGCCAAGCCCTGCTCTTGCCGCCCAGACTCTCCTGCTCTCTGCTGCCTTCCCTGCTGTGCGAGCCTGCGGGTTTAAAGCAGGCCTGCACTGCGGCGTGCAGCCCCGCTTTAAACCCGCGGGTTCGCAGAGCAGGGAAGGCGGCAGAGATCCGGGGTTCGGAGCAGAGAGGACATATGGGGGAGAAAGCAGGGCTGGAAGATCGGGACTGGACAGGCTTCAAAAAAACCCTCAAGACTGAAGATCGGGGCAGAGTGTAGGGCGCCAGTGAAAGATCGGGGCAGAGTGCAGGGCGGCAGTGGAAGATCGGTGCAGAGTGCAGGGCGGCAGTGGAAGATCGGGGCAGAGTGCAGGGCGGCAGTGAAAGATCGGGGCAGAGTGCAGGGCGGCAGTGAAAGATCGGGGCAGAGTGCATGGCAGCAGTGGAAGATCGGGGCAGAATGCAGGGCAGCAGTGAAAGATCGGGGCAGAGAGCAGGGCAGCAGTGAAAGATCGGGGCAGAGAGCAGGGCGGCAGTGAAAGATCGGGGCAGAGTGCAGGGCGGTAGTGAAAGATCGGGGCAGAGTGCAGGGCGGTAGTGAAAGATCGGGGCAGAGTGCAGGGCGGCAGTGAAAGATCGGGGCAGAGTGCATGGCAGCAGTGGAAGATCGGGGCAGAATGCAGGGCAGCAGTGAAAGATCGGGGCAGAGAGCAGGGCAGCAGTGAAAGATCGGGGCAGAGTGCAGGGCAGCAGTGAAAGATCGGGGCAGAGAGCAGGGCAGCAGTGAAAGATCGGGGCAGAGTGCAGGGCAGCAGTGAAAGATCGGGGCAGAGTGCAGGGCGGCAGTGAAAGATCGGGGCAGAGTGCAGGGCGGCAATGGAGCAGGAGAGTCGGCAGAGACATGTGCGACTGGTCCCCAGCAGTCGCTTCTATTCTTGATCGGCCAGCTTCTATTCTTGATCGGTGTACTAAATTTGTTTGGTGAATCGCGTCCCTGCCTACTTTGCATGCGTTTCCCCTCATTTGCATGCATAGATTTGAAGCGGATCGCAGGAGAGGTTTGTGAATCGGGCCAGAGGGAAATCTGCTCGCTAAGAGGTTGCAATCGGTTTGCTTTGTGAATCTAGCTCCTAGTTCAAAATGTCTACCTAAAAGTGGGCGTGGTTAAGGGGCAGATCATGGGTGTGTTTTCGAATTAGGTGCCATTGGGCACCTAACTTAGGCATACACATTAAGGCCAAGAAAACTCTAACAAATGCACTGCGCTAAAATTTGAATACCTAGTGACAGCGACTAACCCAAATGGATTTTTAAAAACGGGTTGGACATGTTCTTGGAGGAAAAGTCTATAGTCTGCTATTGAGTCGGACATGGGGGGAAGCCACTGCTTGCCCTGGTGTTCCGGAATCTTGATATTCTTTGGGATTCCGGAATGTTGCTACTATTTGGGCTTCTGCCAGGTATTTATAACTTAGACTGGCCTCTGTGGAAACAAGGATACTGGTCTAGATGAACCATTGGTCTGACCCAGTACGGCTATTCTTATGTTCTTAAGACACCTACTGCTGCTTAGGCGATGCTACGCATGATTCTATACAACGCACTTAACTTTGATAGAATTGCTTGAGCGCTGCACTAGTTAGCGTAGATTTTTAGGCAACCTATGTGGAATTGGGGGTCCCAGTGCAATAAGCCATCTGGTGATGCCCAGAGTCGTCTCTCTCCTGGGGGGTATGACCACTGATATGACGATGTCTCTTGGACCCCCCCCAGTGCTAAGGAGAAAGAAGACTCGCTAGGCCGCTCACCACGGCGCATCTTCTCTTTTGGGAAATGCGTTGTTTCTCCAAGACACCGATAAATCTAATTCGCTCTTTTGAAAAAAAGAAAACAAAATACACAGAAGCTATAAAAATTTACGACTCTCTGAGTTTAGACTGTCACATTTTATTGCGTATTCTAATTTCATTTTTGCCTGCAGAAGGAGACACCACGCATGCATGCCAAACATTATTAAATTCACATATTTAATGAAACCATACCGAGAACCTTCAAAGCAGGTTCCAGTAGGAGAATAAAAAAAAGAGAGCTGACAGTGTGCTGAAATCCAAATAATTGCCTTGCAAAAAACATCATCAAGAATATACACTTCCCCCTCCGTATTCGCGGTTTCCGTATCTACGGATTCACTTATTCGCGATTTTAAACCAAAAATTCCTTTTTCGGGCTATTTTAAGCCCTGTAAGCCCCACCCCACCCCCTTAAGCCTTACCTGGTGGTCTAGCAGATTTTGGGGGTAGGAGCAATCTTCCCACGCTCCTGCCCCGTGCAGGTCGCTCACAGGAAATGGGTGCCTTGAGCTCCCGTCGTAGTCTCGAGAGACGACGGGAGCTCAAGGCAGCCATTTCCTGTGAGCGTTCTGCACGGGGCAGGAGCGTGGGAAGATCGCTCCTGCCCGAAAACCTGCTAGACCACCAGGTAAAGCTTAAGGAGGGGCTTACAGGGCTTAAAATAGTCGGGGGGGGGGGGGGGAAGCGGGAGTTAGGGGCTGAACCGGCCCGAATATTATTCACGGTTTTTTAATATTTGCGGGCTGGCTCTGCCCCTAACCACCGTGGATACGGAGGGAGAAGTGTACAAACCTATGCTTACCAGAAATAAAACAATGAGAAATGTTCACTAAACCACATATGTTAGATTACACAACTTGTTCAGATGAAATAAAGTACTATCTAAGCATGCTATCTACCCTCAAGCACTCTAACCTAGAGAATAGCAGTGATAGAATTTGTCCCCGTCCCCACGGATAACTATGGCAAACTATCCCCATGTCATTCTTTAAGGAGAGAAGGAAGAATCAAGAGTATGAATAGCATGATAGGCATGATAAAGAAGGGAATCACAAGTAGATTAGAGAAAGTTATAATGCCGCTTTTCCAGATATTTTTGCCTCTCTTCTTTCTCTGATCTTTTATTGTTTATGAAAGCGAATCTCTTTTTCTTTATCTTCTCAGCTACTACTTTTGAGAACCAAAGCAGCCTTCTTTTCCTCTTACTTTTTTTTATACCACCATGCCAAATGATCGTCCACTATCCTGTAACATCAGAAACACTTCCCCCATTTGTAAGCACTAAGTCCACTATGGCCCTATCTCACATGGGTTCCACTTCCAACTACTGGAACTGCTCTCCTTGAATCCAGGATCTTCCTACTTCTAGGAGATCCCACAATAGGGATATTCCAGTCAACATCTGGCATACTAAAATCTTCCTCTTTTACAAATATTTTGAATGGCTTCTATTAGTTACTTTATATAGTTTACTTTTTAGTAACACCCATCCGATTTTCTTTGTGCCACTAGCCCCATTATTCATCTTCTGATTTCCAGAAAAATTCCTTTTGAGTAGTTATTCAGGTATACAGCACAAGGTGATAAAGATAGCTGAGTCTTTGATATGAAAGTGCTCTATTTAGGTCAAAATTTTGATTTAGTAAGTGAAAAAGATAGTATTTGTGTTAGGTTCACGTTGTGTCTGGTAAGCCACAACTTTAGAGTGATGAAGTGGTATCAATGCCAAGAAAGAAAGAAAATCTTGTCCAATCAACTGTTGATTTTAATTAGACAGCATGAAGTAATTTTTCTGAGTGAGTACTGCCATGTTATCAGTCCCCTAGCATCTGCTCTCCGAGATAGAACGTGAACTCGCAGGCCTTGAGCATGCGCAGATACTCAAGGCCCAGCAGAAGAGGAGGCCGATCTTTGGGCACCAGCACCAATGCACAGGACATGCCGGTGCCCAGATGACGGTAAGAAGCGGCGAGGGGGTGCCGGATCGCGTCGGGGGAGTGCCGGATCGCGGGGGAGAGGGTGCCGGATTGTGGGGGGGCGCTCGTAAATCGAGCCACGCTCAGTTTCCGAGGCGCCGATTTTGCGAATGTTTTGCTCGTCTTGCAAAACACTCGCAAACCGGTGCACTCGTAAACCGAGGTACCACTGTATCTCCAAATCTGTATGGTATGACTATACCTTACCCTTGAAGCTCACACCGACTTGCTGGTCAGAAAAAGCTTCTCAACATTGTGGAAATTAAGAACTATCAGAAAATACTTTGATGCTGTCTCATTCCGCTTACTGGTGCAATCCTTCATTCTAAGCTCACTCGACTACTGTAACATCATTTATCTGGGGTCTTTCAAAAAAATCACTCGAAAACATCACACTGCGCGGGGACTCAGTAATGCTAGGAGACTTCAACATGCCAGATGCAGATTGGAACACACTCTCCGCGACTACGGGTAGCAGCAAAAGAATATTAAACTCCATAAAGGGTGCACATCTCAAGCAATTGGTATTGGAGCCCACCAGGGACCAGGCGTTACTAGACCTAGTTCTCACCAATGGAGATAGCGTCACGGAAGTCTCAGTAGGAGACACACTAGCCTCCAGCGACCATAATATGGTATGGCTCAACCTCAAGAAAGGTTTCCCTAAGACAAACACAGCAACAAAGGTTCTCAACTTTAGAGGCACAGACTTCAACCGCATGGGAGATTTTGTCCATCAGGAGCTACATAAACAAGCAAAATCTGACAATGTGGAGGACATGTGGACGTCTCTGAAGTCCATACTACACGAAGCAACAGACCGATACATAAAGACAGTAAGTAAACGCAGGAGAAACAAAAGACCCCAATGGTTCAGTAAAGAAATTTCAGACCTAGTTAAACAGAAAAAAGACGCATTTATCACCTACAAACATTTAGGCAGAGAGGGGGCAAAAGAGGACTATCTAGACAGATCTAAAGCTGTCAAAACAGCAGTCAGAGAGGCCAAACTCCGAATGGAGGAAGAGCTAGCACGGAAAATTAAGAAAGGGGATAAATCTTTCTTCAGCTATATTAGCGACAGGAAAAGAAATAAAGATGGGATAGTACGCCTGAAGAAATCGGACGGTAACTTTGCGGAATCAGATTCTGAGAAGGCAGAACTACTAAACCAATACTTCTGTTCAGTGTTCACCCGCGAAATGCTGGGAGCTGGTCCACAGCTGCAGACGGGAGATAACCAGAAAGACCCGTTTCAAGATTTTGAATTTACGCCCAGTAGCGTCTACGAAGAACTATCAAGACTCAAAGTAAACAAAGCCATGGGACCGGATAACCTACATCCCAGAATGCTCAGGGAGTTAAGGGAAGTCCTGGCTGAACCATTATCTGTTCTTTTCAATCTTTCCCTAAGCACAGGAAGAGTCCCCTTGGACTGGAAAACCGCTAACGTAATCCCACTCCACAAGAAGGGCTGCAGGACAGAGACAGCAAACTACAGACCAGTGAGTCTCACGTCTATAGTGTGTAAACTCATGGAAACACACAATCCTAGACGAAAAAAAACTGCGTGATCCACACCAACACGGGTTCACCCAGGGAAGATCTTGCCAATCTAATCTGATTAGCTTTTTTGACTGGGTTACTAGACAACTGGACGCCGGAGAGTCACTGGACGTGGTATATTTGGACTTCAGTAAAGCATTTGATAGCGTCCCTCATCGAAGATTACTGAACAAGCTGAAATCGATAGGATTAGGAGACACTCTAACTACATGGGTTGGGGATTGGCTGAGCAGTAGACTTCAGAAGGTGGTGGTGAACGGTACCCCATCCGAAGCATCGGACGTGATCAGTGGAGTGCCGCAGGGCTCGGTCCTGGGCCCGATTCTATTCAACTTATTCATAAGAGATATGACGCAGGGACTTAGAGGAAGGGTATCACTGTTCGCCGACGACGCCAAACTTTGCAACATAGTAGGCAGAAGCTTATTACCTGATGATATGACACACGACCTACTGCTTCTGGAACAATGGTCGACTACTTGGCAGCTAGGCTTCAATGCTAAAAAATGCAAGATAATGCACCTGGGTAAGAGAAACCCGCGCAGAACTTATGTACTAAATGGTGAGACCTTGGTTAGGACCACGGCGGAACGCGATCTAGGAGTGATCATTAGTGAGGACATGAAGGTTGCCAATCAAGTGGAGAAGGCTACCTCCAGGGCAAGACAAATGATGGGATGTATCCGCAGAGGTTTTGTCAGCAGGAGACCTGAAGTTATGATGCCGTTGTACAGAGCCATGGTGAGGCCTCACTTGGAGTACTGTGTTCAGTTTTGGAGACCACACTACCGAAAGGACGTGCTGAGGATCGAGTCGGTGCAGCGAACGGTCACCAGGATGGTCTTGGGGCTCAGGGATCTCACGTATGAAGAAGACTAAAGAAATTGCGGCTGTACTCACTTGAGGAAAGAAGAGAACGGGGAGATATGATTGAAACGTATAAGTACATCACGGGACGCATCGAGTCAGAAGAGGATATCTTCTGGCTCATGGGACCCTCGACCACCAGAGGGCATCTGCTGAAAGTCAGGGGAGGGAAGTTTCATGGCGACTCCAGGAAGTACTTCTTCACCGAAAGAGTGGTGGATCATTGGAACAGACTCCCACTCCAGGTGATAAGAGGCCAGCAGCGTGACGGATTTTAAGAGAAAATGGGATACTCACGTGGGATCTTTAAGGGAGTAAACTCAGGGGGGAGGGATACTTGGAATGGGCAGACTTGGTGGGCTATAGCCCTTTTCTGCCGCTTTTTTCTATGTTTCTATGTTTCTAAAACTCCGAATCATCCAAAACTCGGCAATCCGATTGATCTTTAGGTTAAAAAACTGGGAACACCTAACTCCCTACTACCAAAACTCCACTGGCTGCCCCTCGAAGCGACAGTGATATTCAAATTTGCCTGTCTGTTTCAAATCCATTCTAGGTTCGGCCCCCTTGTACTTGGTTCCCCACTTCAACCTAGAATGTCCATCCAGACCCACATGCAGAGTCCATCTATTCAACCACCCAACACTGAAGGCCTGCCGTTACAAAAGATACCTGAACAGAACACTTGCCTTCCAAGCAGGTCAATGGAATGATTGGTTGGGTAGCATTATCATGCACTCCTCTTCCTACCTAAGTTTCAGAAAACTTATAAAAACAAACTTGTTCAACCAATTTGTAACCAAGTCCTCTTAAGCCCTACCTCTCCATCTCCAACTGAATTGTTCCCAAGTTCTCTCATGCCTCACCTCTGTATAATGCTCTCCTGCATTTTGATGTTCTTACATTGTACCTATATTCGCTGATTATCCAGCTCTTCTTTGTTGTAAACCACCTCGAACTATCACGGCTTTGGCAGTATATAAGAATAAAATTATTATTATTATTATACTGTAAAAGCTGAAATTTATACCTCTATGTACACCAAGGGGTCCTTTTATCAAGCCGCACTAGTGGGGTTAGCGCAGACATTTCATCATGCGCTGGTCAATGGAGGCGTTAGCGACTAGCGCGGCAGGGGTTTAATGCGCGGTATTCCCCCCCCTACCGCGCCTTGATAAAAGGACCCCCAAGTTTGTTTTTCCCACCAAAGTTTGTTCTGCTTATACTGTGAATGTACTCTTGTAAACCGTTCTGGGCTCCTTTGGGAGCTAAATGTTTCTTGGGCTTTGTGCTGCCCACTTTGGTCATTTGAAAATGAAGTTGACCAAAGTTGGGACAGACCTTAAATATGCCTCACCTCTGGCTTGTGTACTTCAACATGGGCTCGATGAGTGTTTTGGTCATTATCTTGAGAGCAAAGATTTGACTCTGGCTGCAGTTACGCTGCAACATTTCCATCTTCAACGGGTTGAAGGCGATACATTGAAGATGGTTTATTGGTGCTTAATATACCACATTTTCCAACATGGATCAATGCGGTTTTAACATTTCTCTTTTTTCAGGTACTCTTAAGTATTTTTCCTATCTGTCTCGGAAGGCTCACAATCTAACTAGAAATGAAATACAAAGAACTTCTTTTCAAAGCAATGAAGACAGTGAAGCTGTTACCAGAACAAACTGCACCAGTTTCATCCAGTAGCGATTGTGGTAATGAAGATAACTTCTTCTGTTTTCAGAATGTTGATGTCAGTGACAGAAGTGATGTTGCTGCTGGACTGAATCTATTAAGAAATGACAATTCCCATGAAGTAATCCGTATATCACAGTTTCCTCGTAGCAAGGCACTGTTTTTGAAGCAGAATAGGTTGGGCCTTGAAGTGCTACTATTGAAAGGCTTTTTCAGCATGGGAGGACAAATTTTGACTCCAAAAAGATGCAGAATGACAAACATTTTGAAATGCAATTGCTCCTTTGTTGTAATGGGAGCTATTTAGTTAAAGCATTAGCAGGTGTTTAACTTCAAAAACAGTGCCTTGCTACGAGGAAACTGTCACTGGACCTATTTCTAAATGACACTTCAAACCTGGAACCCTATGATTAACCAATGTGATTGAACACGTTTTTTATTTCTTTGCTGGCACTGATGGTAGAAGGAAGCCTGCTAGAATCACTGCAACACTGGTGATCCTCTGCAGGCCATAATTAGTTTTTAAAGTGAGACTGGGAAGGCAGGGGGGCACGCCGGACGACGATGGAGAGAAGGGGGACTCCTTTTGTAGCTATTAGAAGTACACAGAGGGAGGGGGCCCAAAGAGACGAGCATATGCCGGACTGAGGGTGGGAGGGGGGATATGAAGAGAAAGAAATAATGGGTCTGGAAACAGGGGAGAGAGAGAAAGATGGTGGACAATGGGATGGAGCGAGAGAAAAGGAGAGAAGTTGGACCCAAGGGGTGGTATGAAGGGATAGGAGATAAAGATCCTGGATAGGATGGTAGTTGGGAAGAGAAAGGGAGAGATGCTGGATAGTGGACCCTGGGGTAGTGGGGAAGGAGGGAGAGATGCTGGATGAAAGGGTAGTTGAGAAAAGGAGAGATGATGGATCCGGGGAAGGTGAGAGCCATTGCTGCAGCTGCTCTTTCACTCTTCGGGCTGCTGGCAGCCTTCCCCAGCTGCAAACTTTCCCTCTGCTACTGCTTCCTGGCCCTGCGAAGCAGTAGCACAGGGAAAGTTTCTGAGCTGTCAAAGGCAGCATGTTTACTTCACTCATGTACTACAGACAATTTTAGCAACAGGTTACAGATCACTAAAAAAGATCAGCAATTCATGTTTGAGTTCTTTCAGTACCCTGAGATGTATACCATCTGGTCCAGGTGATTTATCACTCTTTAACTTGTCGATTTGGCTTAGCACGTCTTCCAGGTTCACCAAGATTATTTTCAATTTCTCCGCCTCATCATCCTTCAAAACCATTTCCGCTTCTGGAAGATTTCTTACATCTTCTTCCGTAAAGACCGAAACGAAGAATTAATTTGGTCTCTCCGCTATGGCCTTATCCTCCCTGAACACACCTTTTACCCCTTGATCATCCAACAGACCCACAGATTCCCTCACAGGTTTTCTGCTTTTGATGTACCTGAAAAAATTGTTACTATCAAGAAAGAAATGCATTTGTTTTTATTTCTCTAGCGTTGTACTGCATGCATGCAGAGTCTGGCATCTTAGGGTCTCGTTTGTGTATATTAGGACTTTTAGTTTGTGGTTAGGCCTGTATTTGCATAGCATTTATCTGTGTTCTGCATGTGTGACCAAGGCCAGGTGTTCTGCTAGGAATGAATGATGAAAAGTGCCATACAGTGTTCTTTGTGTAGTTTAATTTTGTGGTTAACCATTTTGTTAATAAGATTATATTGTGTGTATATAAGAAAAAGGAACGGAACAATGGCTTTACAAATAGTATTATTATGGGGGTGGGGTCAGGGGCGGAGCTTGAGCACTCCCAATCATTTTGAAAAGTTAGCTCCTAGGGTCACTCCCAAGGCGTCCGGCTGCCATCCACACTGCCAGAGGCGGTTATTCTGGATATGAGCAGGTGGCCATAATGTGACTCGGCTGTGTAATTTGCAAACTCTCTTGTATCTTTTTTTTGAGAACTGACAGACATCTGCTAATTAATATCCAGCATAAACTGAGATGCAGGCAATGCAAGCAAACAAAACTGAACCATTCATAAACAGAAAGAAAACATTTTAACTTAATTATGGCGTCTGTTGCAAACGAGCATTTTATCCTACTTTGCAAGTATTGTGTTCATAAGTTTAAGTTTATTAGGATTTTATATACCGCCTATCAAGGTTATCTAAGCGGTTTTACAATCAGGTACTCAAGCATTTTCCCTATCTGTCCCGGTGGGCTCACAATCTATCTAACGTACTTGGGGTTATGGAGGATTAAGTGACTTGCCCAGGGTCACAAGGAGCAGCGCGGGGTTTGAACCCACAACCCCAGGGTGCTGAGGCTGTAGATCCAAGCACTGCGCCACACTCTCCTCCAATACACTATCAGAAGTGAGCCAAGTATAGAACAATGAAGCCATTGTGACATCACTGATGAGGTTGGCTCTTATTGGTGGAATGGGGCATTATGACATCAGGGAAAGGGATTCAGAATAGAGAGTTGCGCGGGGACAGAAATCCCACCCGTCCCCACCCGTCCCCGCCAAAATCCCACCCATCCCCACCCGTCCCCGTGAGGAATCCCTCCGTCCCCACCCGTCCCCGTGAGGAATCCCTCCGTCCCCACCCGTCCCCGCGAGGAATCCCCTCCGTCCCCACCCGTCCCCGCGAGGAATCCCCTCCGTCCCCACCCGTCCCCGCGAGGAATCCCCTCCGTCACCATCCTTCCCTATAAACTTCAGAAATAGTTATTTTATTTAATTATGCTACTGAATTAAAGGCTCTGGTAGAGACCCATTTACAAATAAGCAAAGAGACTATTAATTTGGAAATATTAATTGGGAAGAATACATACTTTGTAAATGGGTTTCTACCAGAACCTCTAATGTAAATATAAAATATAAATACTCAGCTGATGAGAACCCACAAACTGTCAGCTGAGGACTTCCTTTGCAGTTGGCCTGGGGTCCCTTTTGCCAAGCTTGGCAGACAGCAGTAGCGTCCCTGAGTCACAGATGCTGGCACCTCAGTGGCTCATGGATGCTGCCAGCGACTGCTGCGCTTGGTGGAGGGGAGTTCTGACCATCTCTAGAGGAGGTCCTCTGCTGGCGGTGCTTGGGGATCCCCACCAGTCACAGCAAGGGCCAACAAGTACTTCAACACTGTAGAAATAAAACCAGAAATGCATTTCCTTTTCTTTTGAACACAAAATAAAGATATCTGCCATATACATTTCCCAAGGCAGATGACTCTATGCAATGTCACCTCGGTAACAAAATACAAAAATAGACAAATACACCCCCTCCCTTTTTACTAAACCACAATAGTAGGTTTTAGCACAGGGAGTTACGCTGAATGCCTCGCGCTGCTCTCAATGCTCATAGGCTCCCTGCGCTAAAAAACAATATTGCGGTTTAGTAAAAGGGAGCCATAGTGCAAAATATAGACAGCAGATATAAATTCTCAAAACAGACACATTTTGATCACTAAATTGAAAATAAAATCATTTTTCCTACCTTTGCTGTTTGGTGATTTCATGAGTCTCTGGTTGCACTTTCTTCTTCTGACTGTGCATCCAATCTTTCTTCCTTTCTTTCAGCCTCCTGTATGTTTCCTCTCCTCCAGACCTCATTCTCTCCCCCAACTTTTTCTTTCTGTCTCCCTGTTCCCCCTTCTTTCTGTCTCTCTGTCTGCCCCCTTTCTTTCTTTCTCCGTGCCCTCCCCCAAGCCACTCGGTTTGCTGCCACAGCCATCGGAGAATAGCCCCTAAGCCACCGCCGTCCCAAGCTTTCCCTGCAGAAGCGTCGCGCTGACCAGCATTCCGCTCCCTGACGTCAATTCTGACGTAGGAGAGGAAGTTCCGGGCCAACAAGGCATTTCTCCTCATTCCATCCAGCCTGAGCCCCATCTCTCCTTGATCCAGCATTTCCCTTCTGTGTCTGTCAGAATTACCATTCCACCTATTTTCCAGCATCACCCTTCTTTGTGTCCATCTCACCTATATCCGTATCTCACCACTTTTTCAGAATCTTCATTTGTCTCTGTCCTTGTCTTTCCCCCCCTATTCACCATTTGCCCTTTCAATGTCTTTATCTCCCCCCCCCCACACACACACTTTTTCAGCATTACTTCTATGTCTCTATTTCACCTCCTCTTCATGTCCCCTCTGTATCTCTATCCTTATTCAGAAGGTCCTGCTTACCCTTTCTCTTCTTTGTGTCACTATCTCCATTTTCAGCTTTCCCCCCTTTTCCTTTGTTAATGCACCCTGTAGCCAGAATCTTTCCACCCTCTCTCCACTCCGGGCCAGCCCAGTATGAAATATTTCCTTTTGTTTCTCTCCCCTCTCTCTTCTCCTCCCTCACCCACGAGTCCTGCATCTGGCCCTCTCCCTTCTACCTGCACCTGGCAACACCCCCCTGCTCCGCGGCTCTCTTCAGCAACTCGTCAGCAGCGGTGATCAAGACAAGCTGCCGACATCGAGGCCTTCCCTCTACGAGTCCCACCTTTGTGGAAAAAGGAAGTTGAAACAAGCGGGACTCGCAGAGGGTAGGCCCCGACGTCAGAAGCTGCTGCTGAGTTGCCGAAGAGAGCCGCAGGTAGAAGGGAGAGGGAGATAGGAAGGCTGTAGAAGCTCCGGAGCATGACACCGAACCCGGCCAGGATGATTTCTTTTTCAGGCTGCTGCTGCCGCTGCCATCCCCCACCCGAAATGACAAAAAACAGCCTAATGCCCGCGTCGGGAAATAGCCATGCTGAGCAGTGAGCTCAGCACGTACACAGATGAAAGCCTTGCTTGCTGATTGGTCCGGCGGCACGGTGGGGCGGGGCCACCGGACCAATCAGCAAGCAAGGCTTTCATCTGTGTACGTGCTGAGCTCACTGCTCAACATGGCTATTTCCCGACGCGACGCCAGACTTGTAAGCTGCATCGCCAGAATTTAGGTAGGTTGTTTTCATCCCCGTGGGAGTCCCGTGGGCAAGGGGGCGTCCCCGTGGGAGTCCCGTGGGTCAGGGGGGCATCCCCGTGGGAGTCCCGTGGGCCAGGGGGCGTCCCCGTGGGAGTCCCGTGGGCCAGGGGGGGAACCCGCGGGATCCCCGCGATCCCCGTTCCCGTGCAGACCTCTAATTCAGAATTGTATGCAGCCTTTTTATAGTTTTACAACCACACTCAAAGCAGTTTACAGACAGGAACTTCAAGCATTTTCCCTATCTGCCCCGGTGGGCTCACAATCTATCTAACGTACCTGGGGTTATGGAGGATTAAGTGACTTGCCCAGGGTCACAAGGAGCAGTGTGGGATTTGAACCCACAACCCCAGGGTGCTGAGGCTGTAGCTTCAACCACCGCGCCACACACTCCTCCTGGAAGGAATAAAGCTATTTGATGGACAGTTACTACACAGGTGCTGACCTGTGCTTAATAACTTGCAAATAGAAACAAAATGGAAAGTAACCTGAATGCCATAAACACTAGTCTTGCTATTATGTACGAAAAGCTCAATAGCACAATACAATTACCTACACACTTATTTCTTTTTCTGTTAACAAGTTCTGATGATTTTTGTTTTTTTATTACACAGTGTGCAAATGGGTCTTTTCTCGTATTTGATTGTATTGGGTATATTTTCTTGTCTCAGCCATCAATATGTTAAACATAGTTTTGTCTGTGCTTCAGTTTCAAACAGGTTGTTCCAACCTACACAGCCATTAAACTTAATCAGTTTTCCGATGGAGCTGGCAGCTTCTCTTTCCAGCGTATGACATGAAAATTGACTTGTTTGTGTTTTGTTTTCATTTCTCAGGGGGAGTTCTTTTTTTTTTTTTTTTTTTGCCACGTTTCTTAACATTTAACTGTTCTAGCAAAAAAGAAAAAAAAAGCCTGTGAAAACCACCCACGAGGGGGTGCTGAAAAGTTCTCAGCCCAACCAACTTCTTAATTCTGAGTGTTATTTTGACGCTGTAGCTGAAAAGAGCGTTATTTTATTTTGCAAAGTGCCAATTTGAAGAATCATAATGCTATGTTTCAACATCGTTTCAGATACCGATTGAACCATATCAACAAAAATTGTGGAATTTTCAAGGGTGGAACTCCGAGCTATCATGAAGTTCCTATTCCTGCAGAAGAAAACGCCAAAGGAAATCCATGAATATAATAATAATAATAATAACTTTATTTTTGTATACCACATTACCATGGAAGTTCAATGCGGTTAACAGATGAAGAGACTGTACATTACAGCCAAGTTACACTTTTTTTGGGCATAGCTACATTTACATTTTCGGCGATGCTACATTTACGGTGAATTTATTTTTCAGGTCTGTTACTATTGCAGAGAAGTTACATTTGTTGTAAGTTGCATATATATAGCGGAGTTCATACAGTAGTGTTACATACGGCGGTGATATATATTGCGGAGTTCGATAAAGCAGAGCAGAGGCATTTAGTAAGGGAGGTAATGAAAAAGGGGTGATTAGTTGGATAGGGTGATCCATTTTGTTAAGCCATTTGGTGGCTGACAGGATTGGAGGAGTCGAGAGTCTGAGGTAAGTCAAGGTCCGAGGAGGAGGCAAGGAAGAGGGGGGGGGAAGTTAGAGGAATTTATCAAAAAGGTAGGTTTTGATTGACTTCCTGAACATTTGGTAGGGGGGGGGGAATTGGAGATGAGTGCTGTGAGGCATTTGTTCCATTTGCCCGCTTGGAATGCAAGGGATCTGTCGAGAAATTTCTTGTACGATGCAAACACTGAGAGACAATTGCCCGTCACTCTCCACAGTGAAGAAGTGGTGTGCAGACTTTCAGCGTGGAGATTTCAAGACCGAAGATATAGCAAGGTCTGGGAGGCCTCAAATGGTGTCAAACTCCTAAAATTGTTGACCATGACCTAATTTTTGGCAAATCAGTGAATATCGGCTAATACAATCGCTGAGACACTATAGATATCCAGGGAACGGGTTGGGTGTATAATCCACTAGAAGCTATCAGCCAAGTGGGTGTCCAAATGTTTGAATGCCAACAAGGAATGGCATTCAGTAGACACTTCCAAGTTGATTTTACAGCATTTTCAACAAGCCGGTGCGATCACTTTGGAACTACTAATTACTGTTGATGAAACATGGGTTACACCACTGTGATCCTGACACAAAGCAAAGTCCATGCACTCAGGTTCTCCAAGACCAAGGAAATTCAAGACCAAAAAGTCAGCAGAAATGGTTATAGCCACAGGGGCTCATAATCGAAAGAGAAAAACGTCCAAAAACCGGCCTAAGTCGGCACTTGGACGAACATTTCCCAAATGCATGCAAGTGCAGATACTAAAAACGGGTTTTGGACGTATTTCTAAATGACCTAGGCCTACATAGTGCCGCTGAATGACCAAAGCTAAATGGGGCGCTTTGGGAGGCGTGTCGAGGGCGGGAGTTGGGCGGGACGTGGGCCGGCTTAGACTTAGTCGTACTGCATGTATAACCGAAAGTTATACAGCCCACGATCGACGGAACTTGGATGTTGTGACTTAGACCACGTAAAACATGGTCTAAGTCACAAAAACCCATCTAAAGTCACCAGATATGCACTGAAAACACATAAAATAGACCCACACACACTACCCCAGTTATTCCCGATCATCCCACATCCCCATAAAAATATTAATCACACATAAAATAGACCCACACACACTACCCCAGTTATTCCTGACCATCCCACACCCCCATAAAAATATTAATCACACCTTTAAAATTCAGCCTCCAGACCATTATCACCTGGCCGCCTGGCATAGGAAAGCCTAGTCGTCCAGCACAGAGGCAGCTTAATTCGACTCATGCAGAGGAGGACCCATGCCCATAAGCCCCTGTAATCACTGCATTGATACTTAAACATGTGCACTCCCCTATACACCCCCAAAACACTTTTGTATTGGCATATAAGTGGCTCTTGCAGCCATAAGGGCTATTGGGGTGATAGATAAGTGGGTCTAGGGGATTCTGGTGGTGGTTTGAGGGGCTCACCGTGACCTATGTGGGAGCTGTAGTGAGGAGAAGACATGGCACTCTTTTTGTGAAGTTCACAGCAGTGCTCTGTAAGGTACCCCACTATTTAGGTGGCATGTCTGGGTGTTCATCACTTTGCAGACCCCTCCCATGTCCAACAGGGCTTGTTCTAAACGTTTTGGACTTGGACGAAAAGTTAGATGAAAATATGGTATAAAGATGGACGATTTAGCGACTTGGACATATAATTAGACAATTTTTGAAAGTAAAAAAATTTTGGACGTATTTTTCAAAAATGTGTCCTAAGCTATTTTTTTACTTTGGACGATTTGCGAGTTGGACGTAAACGGATTTAGACGTCCCTTTCGATTATGCCCCTCACCGTGTTTTGGGATCGGGAAGGTGTTGTAATGACTGACTATCTTTCAAACAGTTAATTTCCAGTGGATTTCCTTTGGAGTTTTCTTCTGCAGGATTTGGAACTTCAAGACGGCTCAAAGTTCCACACTTGAAAATTCCACACTTTTCGTTGACATGGTTCAATCAGTGATCTGAAGCCATGTCAAAGCACAGCATTACAATTCTTCAAATTGGCACTTTGCAAAATATAATAACACTCTTTTCAGCTACAGTAGCAAAATAACGCTCAGAATTTAGGAAGGTTGTAACATAGTAGATGACGGCAGATAAAGACCCGAATGGTCCATCCAGTCTGCCCAACCCGATTCAATTCAATTTCTTTTTTTTTTTTTTTTTTTAATTTTATTTTTGTAATTTTTCTTCTTAGCTATTTCTGGGCAAGAATCCAAAGCTCCACCCAGCACCGTGCCTGGGCTCCAACCACCAAAATCTCCGCCAAGACACCACTCCAGCCCATCTACACCCCCCCCCCCCCCAGCCACTGAAGCCCTCCCCCGCCCACCCTCCACCAAACGGCCACACACAGACACAGACCGTGCAAGTCTGCCCAGTAACTGGCCTAGTTCAATATTTAATATTATTTTCTGATTCTAAATCTTCTGTGTTCATCCCACGCTTCTTTGAACTCAGTCACAGTTTTACTCTCCACCACCTCTCTCGGGAGCGCATTCCAGGCATCCACTACCCTCTCCGTAAAGTAGAATTTCTTAACATTGCCCCTGAATCTACCACCCCTCAACCTCAAATTATGTCCTCTGGTTTTACCATTTTCCTTTCTCTGGAAAATATTTTGTTCTATGTTAATACCCTTCAAGTATTTGAACGTCTGAATCATATCTCCCCTGTCTCTCCTTTCCTCTAGGGTATTTCTCTCCTTTCCTCTAGGGTATAGGGTTGGGCTGAGAACTTTCTGGCACCCCCCTCATACAATCAAAATGTTTAACGGTATACATTCAAGAATTATTTCCCTCAAATTAACAATTTGGAAAAAATATAACTAGGGCACCACAGCAATAACATCAGTAGATAAACAAAAGAAGCTTAGTTTCAAGGTAGATTAAATCAGTCATTCACAGTTACTTTTGGCATCTTGCATCATGTTTGCACGTTGGCAAAAAGAAATTCCTGGGTGATAGCTAAGCATCATCCCTCGATAAATCCTCCGAACCCAAGTCTTCTGGGAATTTTATGGGGGCAATTTTATAAGATATTTTTAGGTACAAAAAAGGCCTTTAAAAAAATCAACCTGTGGTATACACTTACATGCACTGACACGATGGTGCTACTTATACACATCAAATAAGGAAACTTCTAGAAATGTCCAAATAGATATAAACCCCAGATAACGAGGACAAAACTATATTAAATGGATTTTTCCGCTAGAGCTCAAACATCCAAGGTACTACTTAGTATTGTATTCGTACCCTTACTGGGGTGGTGTTTTCATCACTGGTCTTAGCAAGTAGCATGTGCAAAAAAAAAATAAAAAAAATTATATCAATTAATTTTCTCTTCCGGCTCTGCATAAATTATAAAGTGCATAGAGTGCTATAAAGTGCTGAAAAGGAAAGGCACTTATCTTTATGCCCGACGGCTGCCCATTGTTGTCCATCGGCTGAGTGCAGTGCTAAAAATAGCGGCGTTTTTGGCTCAAAGTAAGGGCTTTCTTAACTAAAAATGATGGTGTCTGTATTAAAGGAGGAATAGCCCCTGATGAAACTAGGAGTGAAACGGTTGGGCAGCCGTCGGGCATAAAGATAAGTGCCTTTCCTTTTCAGCACTTTATAGCACTCTAAGCACTTTATAATTTATGCAGAGCCAGAAGAGAAAATTAATTGATATAATTTTTTTTTTTTTTTTTTTGCACATGCTACTTGCTAAGACCAGTGATGAAAACACCACCCCAGTAAGGGTACGAATACAATACTAAGTAGTACCTTGGGTGTTTGAGCTCTAGCGGAAAAATCCATTTCATATAGTTTTGTCCTCATTATCTGGTGCTACATATTCACTTGCCACATGTAGCCAGCCATTCCCAGGGCTCTAGGTTGGGTACAGCAGGGATGAATTTATGAGGCACCCATGCATTTTGTAATATATGCAAGCACATATAGAGCACATTTACACGTACACTCACATACGTACATGTGCATACATATACACACAAACATGCACACTTGTGCACACACAAATGCATGCACACAAACACAGGCACATATACACTTACATGTGCATATACACTCACATACATTCACACAAACAGTAAATGTGCACACACTCACGTGCACCTACACTCACACATACAGTAAATGTGCACACACTCACGTGCACCTACACTCACACATACAGTAAATGTGCACACTCATGTGCACCTACACTCACACATACAGTAAATGTGCACACTCATGTGCACCTACACTCACACATACAGTAAATGTGCACACTCACGTGCACCTACACTCACACATACAGTAAATGTGCACACACTCACATGTGCACCTACTCACACTCACATATATAGTAAATGTGCACACACTCACATGTGCACCTACTCACACTCACATATATAGTAAATGTGCACACACTCACATGTGCACCTACACTCACACTCACATACATGCACATACAGTACTTGTGCACACTCACATGTGCACCTACTTACTCACAAACAGTACATGTGCACACTCACATGTGCACACATACAGCACAAGTGCACACACTCACATGTGTACCTACACTTGCACTCACATACATATATACAGTAAATGTGCACACACTCACATGTGCACCTACACTTGCACTCACATACATATATACAGTAAATGTGCACTCACATGTGCACCTACACTTGCACTCACATACATATATACAGTAAATGTGCACTCACATGTGCACCTACACTTGCACTCACATACATATATACAGTAAATGTGCACTCACATGTGCACCTACACTTGCACTCACATAGATATATACAGTAAATGTGCACTCACATGTGCACCTACACTTGCACTCACAAACATATAGTACATGTGCACACTCATGTGCACTTACTCACACACACACATGTATGTACTCACACTCACATACATACACAGCCTTGTGCATGTACACCCACATACACACACATGTCGCCCTCAGACCTGATCCAAAGCTCGAGTAAACATGTGCGCTGGCATGTATGCACTGCTTTTGGGACGTGATCTGTATGCCGATTTGATCGAGGTACGTGGGCATCTATGTTGCCTTATAAAATGATGTTACTGTGTATTATAAATGCTCTGTTATTTTGCTACTGAAAGGCAATAATGAGGCTTCAAATAGGGGCCTTTTTCATCAGTGCTGCTTAGTATCAGGCACTTCACGGCCTCTGATATCAAAATAAAGCCCCAAAGCAAAGTTATCACGTTGCTCTTCAGCAATCGAAAAAAAAATCAGAGAAAACATGAGCGCTCATCTCATCTGTAACAACCAAGCCAGTGGATCAGGAAGTGGTTCTAATCTCAGCTCTCAATCAAAATACAAAACAATCCTTTAAGCTTCCCTTTCATGCCCGAGGCAGAACATACGACCGATATCATTCTGAACAAGATAATTACTGCCAGGAGACCACTGCGATGCATTTGATAGGTCAGTTCTTCAAAAATGAGAAGAGAGAGAAAACAATCAACGGCAAATGGAAGACTAAAACAAAGATGTAAAAAGAAAACAAAACAAAAAGTACTAAATAGATATACTTAAATATTTTAGATTCAAATTGTTTTATTGGGTAAAAGCAAGGTAAAAAGACAATACAATCAAGGGAACCAGAAGGAACCCACAACATATAGCTTGCCCTTTTTTGAAAACAAGTACAAGATATTGAAGGGAATTGACTTAGTAGAGAAAGAGAGACTGTTCACCCTCTCCAAGGTGAAGAAAACGAGAGGGCACTTGCTAAAGATAGAAGGGGGAAAATTCCGTAGAAACGTAAGGAAGTTCTTCACCCAGAGAGTGGTAGAAATCTGGAACGCTCTTTCGGAGGCTGTTAAAGGGGGAAACACCCTTCAGGGATTCAAGGCAAGATTGGATAAGTTCCTATTAGAGCAGAACAAACGCAGGTAAGGCTAGACTCAATCAGGGCACTGGTCTTTGACTTAAGGGCTGCCGCGTGAGCGGACTGCTGGGCGCGATGGACCACTGGTCTGACCCAGCAGCGACAAATCTTATGTTCTTACCCCACCCTACAAGCCCCCCACTTCCAGGAATACAGAACAAACCAAAACAAATCCATAAAGCTCCCACTCCCCCAACCCAACATAAACAGCAATCGTAATGAAGAAAATCCCCACCCCCACCCCGTCAAGGTAACATTGGATGCAAAGTTGCTGAAAAGCATCCTGAATTGTAAACTACTTGGGAAAAAAAAAAAAGATAGACAAAAACCCAAAACAAATAAAAATGTCCATATATGATTCAAAAATGTAACTTGTTAAGGATCAACTGCGAGATCTGGAAGATAAGTGCTTCAGTATAATATTTCCACATGGACCAAAATCAATAAGAACAAGAACAAAGTCAATAAGAACATAGGAATTGCCACTGCTGGGTCAGACCAGTGGTCCATCATGTCTAGCAGTCCACTCACGTGGCGGCCCCCAGGTCAAAGACTAGTGCTCTAAATCAGTGTTCTTCAACCACCGGTCCATGGACCAGTGCCGGTCCACAGAAATTTCCTGCCGGTCCACAGGGCCAGCACGTGCATCAGAACCAAAACAGTGTTCTTCAACCGCCTGTCCATGGTGTGATCGATGCGGCATTATCTTCGAGCCAGCTCCCTCTTCCTAACTGATTCAATGCACAAAGCCACGGGCAGTGGCTCCTACGGGCATCCTGCGCCTGAACCGGAAACCTTCTCTCTGACGTTGCAACGTCAGAGGAAAGGCTTCCAGATGAGGCACTGGAAGTGCAAGGTGCAATTAGTACTATTATGGGGGTGGGGTCTGGGGTGGAGACTGGGTAGAGATGGGCGGGGTCTGGCCCATGACTTAGCCCAGTGTTCTTCAATCGCCGGTCCACAGAATAATTCTTTTATTTCTGCCGGTCCATAGGTGTAAAAAGGTTGAAAAACACTGCTCTAAATGAGTCCAGCCTCACCTGCGTATGTCCCAGTTTAGCAAAAACTTGTCCAGCTTAGTCTTGAAACCCTGGAGGGTGTTTTCCCCTACAACAGACTCCGGAAGAGCGTGCCAGCTCTCCACCACTCTCAAGTGAAGAACTTCCTTACGTTTGTACGGAATCTATCCCCTTTCAACTTTAGAGAGTGCCCTCTCATTCTCCCTACAGCCAGAAGGCCTTGAGCATGCGCAGATGCTCAAGGCCAAGCCCAGGCAAGAGGCGGGATCTTTCTGTCACTCGCACCGGCAAGCAGCAGATGGAGTAAGGAGCTTGTTTGGGAGGGTTCATAGTCAAAAGCGCAAGGCGACAAAGGCGCGCCGAGACAACTGAGCGCAAGGCGAAAGCCCGCGCCGAAGAAAAACAGTGTTTTAAGGGGCTCCTACGGGGAGGGGGTGTTGGTGGGGAGCCCCTCCACTTTATTGAATACAGATCGCGCCGGCGTTGTGCGGCGTTGTGGGGGATTTGGGGGGTTGTAACCCCCCTCATTATACTGGAAACTTAATTTTTTCCCTGTTTTTTAGGGAAAAAGTTAAGTTTTCAGTATAATGTGGGGGGTTACAACCCCCCAAACCCCTCCCAACGCGATCTGTATTCAGTAAAGTGGGGGGGGGGGTTCCCCCCCACACCCCTCGTCGGCGCCCCTTAAAACACAGTTTTTCTTTGGCGTGAGCTTCCGCCTTGTGCTCAGTTGTCTCAGCGCGCCTTTGTCGGCACTCACTTTTGATCTGTCACCGTTTGGGAGGGACGGAGGGTGGATGCCGCCTCCAGCACGGTGGTGCGATGCGGTTCTCGCAGGGGGTAGGGTGCGATGCCGGTTCGGGGGACGCAATGCCAGTTGAGCAGGGGAAGGTGCTCGTTTATCGGGACATGCTCGGTTTGCGAGTTAAAGTTTGTGGGAGTGTTTTGCTCATCTTGCAAAACACTCGCAATCCTAGGTTCCCCGAAAATAAGACCTAGTGCCTTTTTTGGGCCCCAAATTATTATAAGACAGTGTCTTATTTTCCACCTTATAACAAACCAGCAGAGTCAGCACTCGGCATGCTGATGACATCATCATCAGAGGAACATCCAGGAGATAGAAAGCTGCGAAGCAGCCTGTGTAGATTGCTGCCGAGTGCCGACGCTGCCGGTTTGTTATAAGGAATTCCTGTCTCGCGGTTCGTATGGGAGTGAGAGATGGGTCAGCAGGGGTGGAGGTGCACAGCGGGAGGGGGGGAAGCACTGCTGCTGCCGGCGACTAGGGCTTATTTTCAGGGGTAGGGCTTATATTAAGACCTACCTTGAAAATCATGCTAGGGCTCCATGGATGACATCACCCACATGTTTAGAATATGCTGCCTGCTTGTCCTGGGATAATTGTAGGATATGCGTAATATAATTTAAAAATTATAAATTAAGTTTTATATTATTTAAAATTGAATAAAAATGTTTATTAGAAATTTCTAAGCGATTTACATTAATAAAATAGGCATATAGAAACATATAAGAGACAGACATAAATCATGACTAAATTGAGATTTAGGTAAAAGGGAAGAATTACATTTTTGTTAAAAAAAAAAAAAGAGGAACAAATAAAGGAAAAACAATTAGGGGAGGGATAAGGAGTGCCTAGAATAAGGCTGAATTATAAACATTACAGAACGATGATTGTGTATAATAAAGTTTATGTTTTTTGATTTTAAAGTTTTTCTGTTTTTTTATCTTATTGTTTATCAAAAGCGTCAATATAGAGGAAGGTTTTGAGGATTTAAATCCCTCTAATATAATTTCTTCTCTACGATGAGTAGATAAGTAATTTCATTGCTGGGGAGCTGTAACCGAGAAGATAGCGGCACGCCTGGTATTTACGACCTTTAAAGAAGGAATTGTAAGGAGATGGTGGTTTGTAGATCTAAGTGTCCTTGGACTCATATTTAAGAGGCGGTCCCTGCTCAGTAGAGCTTACAATCTAAATTAACAGACGACAAGACAAGTAGAGGTTTACGGAGTTTCACGGGGGGCTTAGGGTGAGGGGGTTATGAGTTTAAATGCATTCTCGAAGAGGTGGGCTTTTACTCTGGATTTGAATAGTTCCAGGGACATAGCTTGACGTACTTTCTTCCAGGCATAAGGTGCAGCAAGAGAGAATGGGCACAGTCCAGAGTTGGCAGTAGAGGAGAAGGGAACAGATGAGAGAGTTCCAAAGGGAGACAAGAGAGGAGAGATTTTAATGGAGCTAAAGGATGAATAAGAGGAGTTTGAACTACAGTGGTACCTCGGTTTGCGAGTGCACCGGTTTGTGAGTGTTTTGCAAGACGAGCAAAACATTCTCAAAATCAGCGCCTCAGAAACCGAGCGTGCCTCGATTTACGAGCGACCTCCCCCCCCGCCCCGATGCGACACCCTCTCCCTCGCGATCCGGCACCCTTCGCTTGCGTCGCATCCCCTTCCCGCCACGATCCGGCATGCCACAGGCATCCACCCACTCACCCGATCACTTTTCTTACCCCCGTTTGACACCGGCACCAACGCACAGAACATGCCGTTGCCCGAAGATCTGCCTCCTTCGCGCTGGGCCTTGAGCATCTGCGCATGCTCAAGGCCTTCGGGTTCCCGTTCTCTCCGAGATTCTTGGGGCGGGGGATCGATGCTGGTTATCGGGGGGGGGGGGGGAAATATCAAAGCGAGTTTCCATTATTTCCTATGGGGAAACTCGTTTTGATATACGAGTATTTTGGTTTACAATCAAGCTTCTGGAACGAATTATGCTCGTAAACCAAGGTACCACTGTATATGCAGAAATGGATGGGGAGCCAGGGAAGTGACCTGAGGAGAAGGGTGATGTGAGAGTAGCGACTGGTGGAATATAAGTCGTGCGGCAGAATTCTGAACAGATTGAAGGGGAAAGAGATGGTTACGTGGGAGGCCAGTGAGAAGCACGTTGCAATAGTCTACGCAAGAGGTGACAAGGGAATAAATAAGGGTTTTGATAGTGTGCGCAGACAGGAAAGGTTGGATTTTGATGATCTTACAGAGAAAGAAGTGACAGATTTTGGTGGTGTATTGGATTTGCACAGAGACAGAGAGAGAAGAGTCAAAGATGACACCATGGTTGCGAGCTGATGAGACAGGGAAGATAAGAGTGTTATCCACCGAGATAGTGAATGTGATGGGGGGAGGAGATGAGATGTAGGTATGAGCAGAAGGATAATTAGTCCATGCAGCAATGTCGGACAAGCAAACTGGGCTTGGATTCCTGTACAGATTTCAGATGTAGAGAGGTAGATCATGCAGTCATCAGCACAGAGGTGATATTGAAAACCAGGGGAGGCGATCAGAGCACCAAGGGAATGAGTATTGATGGAGAAGAGGTCCCACGACACAGCACTGGGGTACTCCGATCGATAGTGGGAGAGCAGTGGAGGTGCGATGTGAGAACCAGTAGAGAGTGGGGCCCCCTGAAGCACTGGAAGGTTAAGTGACTTGCCCAGAGTCACAAGGAGCAGCGGTGGGAACTGAACCTCGTCCCTCCTGGTTCTCCATTCACTGCACTCACTGTAGAACTCAATGAACCGAATGGAGGCAAACACAAGGGGCCAATTATGTCTTCATAAGAATTCCGCTCAGAGGTTCTAAAGGGCAGGTGAGGGTTAATGGCTGCAGCATGAAAACAGGATATCTGGAGCTCACAAATGCTGCTTTAATTCAAGATAATTTAATGCTCTGCAGTCAGCTAGTAGTGAGATTGGAAGATGCCAACCACTACTGGAACCTGCGGTTTCTCATTCCCCCCTCCCCCCCCCCACTGAGGGACTGAATTAGCACAAGTTTGAATCCCATAATAACTCCAGGAAAGAGGTTAATGAGTTACTTTTTTTTGAATGCTTTGAACAGCAGCCTGTATCCTTTGGCTGTCGTGTAGAAGCTTTTGTAATTTGGGGCCCTCCGATTCTGCCCTGCGGGAAACAGGCCCCTTACACCTGCAGACTTCTGGAGTTAATTATTGGGCTAAGGCGCCAGGGGTCTCAAAGTCCCTCCTCGAGGGCCGCAATCCAGTCGGGTTTTCAGGATTTCCCCAATGAATATGCACGAGATCTATGCGCATGCACTGCTTTCAATGCATATTCATTGGGGAAATCCTGAAAACTCGACTGGATTGCGGCCCTCAAGGAGGGACTTTGAGATCCCTGGGCTAAGCCCTCCAATACTTGGAACTTGGGTTCTGGGACTCCTGCCAGGTATCCGGAAACAGGTGCTCCCCTCCCCCTTCCTTACTCCTAGCTGTTATCCTCCTTGACCTATGCTTCTTGTACCCTAGATCCTGCGCGCGAGTAATTCTATCCTATCATTACTGCAGTTCTTTTCCTTTTTCCATTTTAGATTGTTCTGCTTTGCCAGTTGGATTAGGGTTGCCAGATTTTCCAATTGGAAAATCCGGACCCCCCTAGACCTGCCCCCCAAGTCCCGCCCATCCATCCCACCCTAACCCCTCCCCCCCGCCTGCTCTTGTCAGCTAGGGAGCAAGTCCGCGCATGCGCGGATGCCATGTGACATCATCGCATGTGGCATCCGCGCATGCGCGTACTTTCTCCCTGTCCGACGCAATTTGAGGAGGCTTTTCAAAACCCGGACAAAGTGGCGGGTTTTGAAAAGCCGTCCGGACCCCCGCACACGTCCGGGGAAAATCCGGACGTCTGGATCAGTATATAAAGTTTTAAATAAAATACAATACTTTTTGAGTAAATTGTAAAAATACCATAACTACAATGAATATAACTATTGTTAACATTTTGGGGGATTATTTTATATATATATATATATATATATATATAACTATATAACTATATATAACTCTCTATATATATATAAAATAATCCCCCAAAATGTTAACAATATATATATATATATATATATATATATATATATATATATATATATAGTGCTTGGACAAGGTGTATTAAGTGATTGACTTTCAGGTACTTCAAGCATTTTCCTCTATCTGTCCTGGTGGGCTCACAATCTATCTAATGTACCTGGGGGCAGTGGAGGATTAAGTGGCTTGCCCAGGGTCACAAGGAACAGCATAGGGTTTGAACCCACAACTTCAGGCTGTAGCTCTAACCACTGCACCACAACTTTATTGTTCAATTCAATCCACTTTGTTTCTAGAACGTAGAACAAAATCTTTTCCAGAGAAAGGAAAATGATAAAACCAGAGGACATAATTTGAGGTTGAGGGGTGGTAGATTCAGGGGCAATGTTAGGAAATTCTACTTTACGGAGAGGGTGGTGGATGCCTGGAATGCGCTCCCGAGAGAGGTGGTGGAGAGTAAAACTGTGACTGAGTTCAAAGAAGCGTGGGATGAACACAGAAGATTTAGAATCAGAAAATAAGATTAAATATTGAACTAAGGCCAGTACTGGGCAGACTTGCACGGTCTGTGTCTGTGTATGGCCGTTTGGTGGAGGATGGGCACGGGAGGGCTTCAATGGCTGGGAGGGTGTAGATGGGCTAGAGTAAGTCTTAACAGAGATTTCGGCAAAGAACAGGGTAAAGCTTTGGATTCTTGCCCAGAAATAGCTAAGAAAAAAAATTGAATCAGGTTGAGAAGACTGGATGGACCATTCGGGTCTTTATCTGCCGTCATCTACTATGTTACTAAATTTTGAAAATGACTGTCACTCACGTGAGTCATTAATCCAGTTTGCCCTGGATCGGTAGCATGGAATATTGCTTCCCCCTTGGGTTTGGGCCAGGTCCTAGTGAACTGGATTGGCCACCGTGAGAACGGACCATTGGTCTGACCCAGTAGGGCTATTCTTATGTTCTTATGTGTTCAGCAACTGAACTAGCAGGAAGCAGATAAAAAGTTTCTTCAAATTACGCCAGGCTGCAGATGCCTTTTAGCATAGGGTTGACAGATTTTACATTCGTAAAATCCTGTCTCTTAGATCCTTCCCCCCCCCGGCCCTCCCGTTCCCGCACTGTTACGCCCCAATCCTGCCCCTGCTGCTTGCTCTGGTCGGGCAAGAGGGCATCCGGATGCTGTCTTGCCCGACACAATTTTGGGGGATGTTTTTCAAAACCCGGACAAAGTGCTGGGTTTCGAAAAGTCATCCGGGTCCCCAGACCCCCCCCCTCAAAAGGTGGACATGTCTGGCGAAATCCGGACGTCTGATAACCCTATTTTAGCAGGGTCTGCAGGTTTTGATCAATGGACTCTCCATCTAAAATACTTGACTTCCGTAAAGCAAAGAATTCTTTATCATCGTTATCACCTGCATACAGAAGTGGTGCAGTTTAACTCATTACTTGCCTCTTCGCTTTCATCATCATCATGATGAAGGATTTTGCAAAGTTGGAATCGTCGTCTGCCGTCGTTCTAACAAAGTTTTCATCCAATGGCAAACTCTGTTTGAATAGCTTCAAAAAATCGATACAAGAATTTCGAATCCGTGACAACCCTTCGGTTTAAAAA
The DNA here is from genome assembly GCF_902459505.1 of Geotrypetes seraphini. NCBI lineage: Eukaryota > Metazoa > Chordata > Amphibia > Gymnophiona > Dermophiidae > Geotrypetes > Geotrypetes seraphini. The sequence continues at coordinate 149,262,151 of NC_047084.1, forward strand.
TTCTGCAATGTAAAATTTTCCATGGGATCTGCAGCAGTTTGTTGTGGTGCAGACGTGTGTCTTTGTTCACCAAGAATTGCAACCAGCTTCATCTCCGCCACAAGGTGACCTAACTCATCATAAGAACATAAGAATTGCCGCTGCTGGGTCAGACCAGTGGTCCATCATGCACAGGAGTCCGCTCACGCGGCAGCCCCCAGGTCAAAGACCTGTGCCCTAACCGAGACCAGCCCTACCTGTGTTTGTTCCGGTTCAGCAGGAACTTGTCCAACCTTTTCTTGAATCCCTGATGAGTCAGGGGTATCCCCAGAAATTAGACACGATGAGTCAGGGGCATCCCCAGAAATTAGACACTCCCCAGAAATTAGACACGATGAGTCAGGAGCATCCCCAGAAATTAGACACGATGAGTCAGGGGTATCCCCAGAAATTAGACACGATGAGTCAGGGGCATCCCCAGAAATTAGACACTCCCCAGAAATTAGACACAATGAGTCAGGAGCATCCCCAGAAATTAGATACTCCCCAGAAATTAGACACGATAAGTCAGGGGCATCCTCAGAAATTAGGCACGATGAGTCAGGGGCATCCCCAGAAATTAGGCACGATGAGTCAGGGGCATCCCCAGAAATTAGACACGATGAGTCAGGGGCATCCCCAGAAATTAGATACGCCCCAGAAATTAGACACGAGAAATTAGACACGATAAGTCAGAGGCATCCCCAGAAATTAGAAACGATGAGTCAGGGGCATCCCCAGAAATTAGGCACGATGTTACAGAATACTTAGATTTGTGCGCCCAACTGCCATTGGTTGGGCATGAGAATTTACACCAGCTTTTGGTAGACGAAAGTCCTCTCACCCAAAGTTGAGTGCAGGAATCCGCACTAAACATTATTCTATAAAAGTTGCTTACTGCTAACCAAACCTTATATAACTGGCACTCAGTGTGGATTTTAAAGATGCTTTACTTCAAATGGACACCATTTCCTGAATTTGGTCTTGCATGTAGAACACCTGCAGGATTGCCTTAGGCCAGGGGTAGGGAACTCCGGTCCTCGAGAGCCGTATTCCAGTCAGGTTTTTAGTATATTTCCCCAATGAATATGCAAGAGATCTATTTGCATGCACTGCTTTCAATGCATATTCATTGGGGAAATCCTGAAAACCCGACTGGAATATGGCTCTCGAGGACCGGAGTTTCCTACCCCTGCCTTAGGCATACCACAGAATGGGATGATTCAGCAAGGCAAGAAACATAATGGCAGATAAAGGCCAAGTGGCCTATCCAGTCTGCCCATCCCCAGCATCCTCTATCTTCTCCTCTCCCTATTGGCTAAGGCTCTTAATATTTGCATCTCAACTTCCTATAGGCTAAGGCTCTTTACACATTCTTTGTGATGTCATAGAACTTTATGGTTACAGAAACATTGTAACCGTTTATATACTGCAGGACTGTAAAGTTCTATGCGGTTTACAATAGTTAAAAATACTACAAATTGAGTAAAACATTACAAAGTTAAAAAACTAGTAACTAAAAACCTTAAAAAATCAGTTATTGTATAAGATTTTGCAAATCAGCTACCTAAATGCTTCAAGAACAAATATGTTTTTAGGTGTCTCCTAAATTCCTCATAAGTAATAATAAGCAAAAGCAATTTTTCCAAATCTTTACTCCATAATGCTGCCTGATACGAAAAAAGATGTTGATGATATTTTTTTAAGTTTACATCCTCTAACCCATGGGTGTCAAAGTCCCTCCTCAAGGGCCACAATCCAGTTGGGTTTTCAGGATTTCCCCAATGAATATGCATGAGATCTATTAGCATACAATGAAAGCAGTGCATGCAAATAGATCTCATGCATATTCATTGGGGAAATCCTGAAAACCCGACTGGATTGCGGCCCTCGAGGAGGGACTTTGACACCCCTGCTCTAACCGATGGGTAAACAAAATTCAAGTGCGAGCTTCTCTTGTGTCTAGTGGTTGAAAAAGAAAAAAAGTCAGTTATATATTTAGGAGCTAACCCAAATTTATTTATTCATTCAATTTTCTATATCGTTTTCCCACAAGAGCTCAGAACGATTTACATGAATTTATTCAGGTGCTCAAGCATCTTCCCCTGTCTGTCCCAGTGGGCTCACAATCTATCTAATGTACCTGGGGCAAAACCTTAAAACAAAAACAGCCCAACGTAAATTTCACACGCGCCTCCATCGGCAGCCAATGCAGAAGTCGATAAGAAGGTGTTACATGATCGAATTTCTTCAGCCCAAAAATCAACCTGACCGCCGCATATTCTTCTGAGAAATTGCTAAATAGGCAATAAAGGTCACATGGCCAAAGGTCAAATGGCCCATCCAGTCTGCCCATCCCTAGCATCCACTATCTTCTCCTATCCCTATAGGCTAAGGCTCTTTACACCTGCATTGTGATGTCATAGAACTTTATGGTTATAGAAACATTGCAATATGATGGCAGATAAAGGCCAAATGGCCCATCCAGTCTGCCCATCCCCAGCATCCACTATCTTCTCCTATCCCTATAGGCTAAGGCTCTTTACACCTGCATTGTGATGTCATAGAACTTTATGGTTATAGAAACATTGCAATATGATGGCAGATAAAGGCCAAATGGCCCATCCAGTCTGCCCATCCCCAGCATCCACTATCTTCTCCTATCCCTATAGGCTAAGGCTCTTTACACCTGCATTGTGATGTCATAGAACTTTATGGTTATAGAAACATTGCAATATGATGGCAGATAAAGGCCAAATGGCCCATCCAGTCTGCCCATCAGCAGTAACAATTATCCTTTCCTCTCTCTAAGACAGGAGTGTCAAACTCAATCACATTAAGGGGCCGAAATCAAAAACACAGGCTAAGTCGCGGGCCAGACCCCGCCCCCATAATAATACTACTTATAACACCATTTTTTCCATTCATTTTTCATATATACACACACAGATAACCCCTATGCAAATAAGGGACCAAAAACTAAAAGTACTAATATATTTTAAAAGACACTAAGATTCAAGACTCTGCAGGCAGTACAACCCCCAGAGAAAAAGAAACAAATGAATTTCTTCCTGAGCAGTGCAAAAGATAGACAGCAGATTAAAATGCTCAAAACGGACACAATTCAAACTTGAAAATAAAACCATTCCCCCTGCCTTTGTTATCTCCCTCACTCCATGCTGTGCCTCCCTCCGGCGGGTGTCTAACCTGGCCATTTAATAAGGCCCGCGGTTCGATGCCCCCCGGTGTCATCTTGAGGCTGGCTCCCTCCTCCTCACAGCCGTAGAGTGCACGGAGCTGCGTGCAGCGGCTCCTCGTGCATCCTGCACCTGAACTGGAAGCCTTCTCTCTGGCGTCTCAACGTCAGAGGGAATGCTTCTGGATGAGGTGTGGGACACGCGAGGAGGAGGAGAGAGCTGGCCACAAGGTAAAACTGGGGGTATCGGACCATAGGCCGCATAAAACGACCAGGCGGGACGGATTTGGCCTGCGGGCCTTGAGTTTTGGCACCTGTGCTCTAAGAGATCCCATGTGACTATCCCAGGGTTTCTTGAAATCAGACACAGTCTCTGTCTCCACCACCTCTTCCGCGCATCTACCACCCTTTCTGTAAAAAAAGTATTTTCCTTAGATTACTCCTGAGCCTGTCACCTCTTAACTTCATCCGATGCCCTCTCGTTCCAGATTTTCCTTTCAAATGAAAGAGACTCAACTCATGCACATTTACGTCATGTATGTATTTAAACATCTCTATCATATCTCCCCTCCTCTTGCCTTCTCTCCAAAGTACAGTGGTACCTCGGTTTACGAGTGCACCGGTTTGCAAGACGAGCAAAACATTTGCAAAATCGGTGCCTCGGAAACCGAGCATGGCTCGATTTACGAGCAACCCCCCCCGCAATCCGGCACCCTCCCCCCCGCAATCTGTCACCCTCCCCCCTTGATCCGGCACCCCCCCCCGATGCAATTGGGCAACCCCCTGCCGCTTCTTACCCTCATCTGGGCACCGGCATGTCCTGTGTTTGGTGCCGGTGCCCGAAGATCGGCCTCCTCTTCTGCTGGGCCTTGAGCATCTGAGCTCAGAACATGAACTCGCAGGCCTTGAGAATGCGCAGATGCTCAAGGCACAGCAGAAGAGGAGGCCGACCTTCGGGCACCGGCACTAAACACAGGACATGCCGGTGCCTGTGCCCAGATGAGGGTAAAAAGCGGCGGGGGGGGGGGGTGCCCAATTGCGTCGGGAGGGGGGTGCCGGATCATGGCGGGGGGGTGCCCAATCGCGTCGGGGGGGGGGGTCAGATCGTGGCCGGGGGGGTGCCCAATCGCGTCCGGGGGGTGTCGGATCGTGCCGGGGGGGGTGCCCAATCGCGGGGGGGGGGGCCTTCGGGGGGAGCAATGCCGGTTCTCGTGGGGGGGAAACGTATCAAAGCGAGTTTCCATTATTTCCTATGGGGAAACTTGCTTTGATAAACGAGCATTTTGGATTACGAGCATGCTCCTGGAACGGATTATGCTCGTAATCCAAGGTACCACTGTATACAGATTGAGATCTTTAAGTCTGTCCCCATACGCCTTATGACGAAGACCACACACCATTTTAGTAGCCTTCCTCTTGACTGACTCCATCCAGTTCACAGGAAGTTTCATGACTGCCGCACTGAAATGGCTGCGCTGAATCATCCCATTCTGACAGGGGACGGGACACTGGAGAGGAAAGCTGTGGTATTTTTGGTAGACTCCCTCAGGTATGAGTTTGATAGGGAAGAAGGAGTGCTTGAGGGAGAGGTGCCAGATTGCAGATAGGGAGGAGAGGGGGGAGGGAAGAATGTTGGAGGGGGTGGAGGGGCATCACCATCCCCCAAACAATGAGTGGGGTGGCAGTGCTTGAGTGAGAGGTGCCGGATCGTGGAAGGGAGGAGAGGGGGAGGGTAGCATTTTGGAGGAGGTGGGGGGGACATCATCCCCTAAACAATAAGTGGAGAAAGAGTGCTTGAGTGAAAGGTCGTGGAAGGGAGGGGAGGGTAGAATTTTGGAGGGGGTGGGAGAGCTTGAGTGAGAGGTGCTGGATCGCGGAACGGAGAAGGGGAGGTTAGAATTTGGGAAGGGCTGGGGGGCATCATCCCCCAAATGCTGAGGGGGGTGGAACTGCTTGAGGGAAAGGTGACGCATTGCGAACAGGTAGGAGAGGGGGAGAATAGAATTTCGAAGGGGGGTGGGGGAAATCGCCCCCCCAAAACAATGAATGGGATGAGAGTACTTGAGTGAAAGGTGCTGGTTCGTAGAAAGAAGAGGGGGAGGGTAGCATTTTGGAGGGGTGGAGGGGCATCCCCCTCCCCTTGAGTCGGGTGGGAGTGCTTGAATCAGAGGTGTTGGATCAAGGGAGAAGAAGGGGAGGGTAGAATATTGGGGGTCTGGGGGGGGATCATCCTCAAATGCTGAGGGGGTGGGAATGCTTGAGGGAGAGCTGCCGGATCACGGACAGGGAGAAGGGTAGAATTTTGGAGGGGGGGTGGGGAGATCACCTCCCCCCCCAAACGCTGAGGGGGGTTGGAATGCTTGAGGAAGAGGTCCTGGAATTTTGACAGGGAGGAAAGGAGGAGAATAGAATTTTAGAGGGTGAGGAGGAGTGCTTGGTGTGTGAGGGCAGCCTATTTGCTGGGGGGTGGGGTGGGTTGTTTGGTTTTTTATAGCAAATTCATTGTGGTACGTTTCATGGGACGATTCAGCGCCAAAACGGCCACCGTAAAATGACCGCGCTGAACTGGCTGTGATGAATCTTCCCAGACCCGTCATACTAACAGCCACCATCATCTCCAATTATGGATTCAAATGCGGTACACACCGAGAAGTGTCAAAGCGAACAATAAGGAGAGAAGCAGAACTCATACATATATTTTCCTGCCAGCAGAGATGATTAATGATAACAAAAAAATGCTAATGACGTGATATTCAAAAGCAAAAGCAATGTAACAGTATCAGCAGCTCATAAGCTGCAAGTTGTCAAACATTCCACCCCTTTAGTTTGGACCAGGGGTGGGCAATTCCGGTCCTGGAGGGCCGGAATCCAGTCGGGTTTTCAGGATTTCCCCAATGAAGATGCATGAGATCTATTTGCATGCCCTGCTTTCAATGCATATCCATTGGGGAAATCCTGAAAACCCGACTGGATTCCGGCCCTCGAAGACCGGAGTTGCCCACCCCTGGTTTAGACACCAGCGCACATCATTGAAATGCAATATGCGCCCGCTTTAGTAATTTTATGGGGCAGCTTATTAGAAATACATGTGCACTGGAAATGCAGCCAGGATTCACTGACGCATAGACTGCATGGCTTTAATTATATCCCCTCCCATGCATCAGTGTTTGCTTCCTTTTTTAATTAGCACAACATTTTCTAATGGGTGTCATCTGCAAAATTATTAACGTGCATTATGAATGATCAAGTATATTTTTTTCCGGCACTATGTGCGACTTCATCTCAGTCTACAATATAATTACATTAATGTACTTGTAATAATAATTTTTAAGTGGTTGTCCACATCCTACCTACTGTCTTGAGGCCAAGATACAAACTTTACATTTTATGAGTACTAAAAACTGAGGGGGAGGGAAGACTTAGATACATTTATTATGAACCACGACGTAAATCACACTGAAATCTATAAATAAACTGTTGCATAATTATCTGAAATTACTGCTCCAGCATTAGGTGCGTAAAAATGTCATTTAGTAATCTATAGGGACAGTAAATTTAGTACTGCTTATTTAACGTGCCTGGTAGATGAGAAGAAGTCTTATAATAGTACCATAAGCCAAACATTTTACGGTTTGTAGTGTGCTGACATCCATATAATGGCTTGTGGGTGTTGGCACAACAGGACTTAAAAAAATAATTCTGCTCTGGAAGGAACGGCACTACAAATTTCTTACTCGAGCATACTTTGCCCCAAATAGGGCTTTTAGAACACACCTCATTGCAGCGGACTGCTGCCCAAAACGCATCTCGCCTCACGCTACTTTGGGTCACATATTTTGGCATTGTTCTCACATTGCTTCCTTTTGGCCATGTTGGTCTTGTTCACAGCAGCTGCAACCCACGTTCCATTTTACTCTGAGACGTACTATGTTCCCGAAATGCCCTGGGTGCGCTGCTTTTATGCGCAAAGCTAGTTTCTTGGGCAGGACTTCCCCAAGATCTATTTGCATGCACTGCTTTCAATGCATAGTCATTGGGGAAATCCTGAAAACCCGACAGGATTCCGACCCTCGAGGACCGGAGTTGCCCACCCCTAGTCTATCTCAACCTCAGTCCTTCTACACCAGCCTTCTTCAATGCAAAGCTTGAGGGTCAGTGGCTGGGCCCATTCATGCTCTGATTCCTAGGTGAGCCAAGTATAAGATAATGAAGTCATTGTGACATCACTGATAAGCTTGGCTCTTATTGGTGGAGACATTACGACATCACAATATCTGCCCTGGATACCATAGACTGTCATTCTCTAGTGTCTATCTCAACCTCAGTCCTTCTACACCAGCCTTCTTCAATGCAAGGCTTGAGGGTCAGTGGCTGGGCCCATTCATACTCTGATTCTTCCCGCTCTCCTTAAAGAATAACATGGGGGTGGTTTCCCATGGTTATCTGCGGGGACGGGAACGGTGATGAATTCTGTCACCGTGTCTTTCGCTATTGCTGACATCAAAACTGGTACACAGGCAAGATAGTGTGTGGGGAGTGGGCGGGATCTGCAATGTCACAGCCCAAGCTGGACTTCTGCTGTCAAGCCTGTGTTTTCTGTAGGTGCCATCGACTCGTGTTCGAGCCTAGCGACTTGATGAACATCATCAAGTTTTTGCACAGTATAAATCCAATGTTGTTGTTATTGTCGCATTAAAAGTCTCCAACATTGCCCATCTGCTGCTGCCCAGACGGGAGGTACAGTGTTAGAATGATATCTCCCCTAAAGCCTGTCCACCCTGGGAGGCCCTGCTGGAAGTGAAACTACCGACGGCATGGCTTTCAGCTTCTCAGATGCGCGCAAGCCCCAGTGACATAACAAGCCCAGGTACCATGAACATTACCCCCTCCCCCCTTCTATCAAGTTGTGCTAGACGCAGGGATCTCAAAGTCCCTCCTTGAGGTCCGCAATCCAGTCAGGTTTTCAGGATTTCCCCAATGAATATGCATTGAAAGCAGTGCATGCGCACAGATCTCGTGCATATTCATTGGGGAAATCCTGAAAACCCGACTGGATTGCGGCCCTCAAGTGGGGAACTTTGAGACCCCTGTGCTAGAGGTAAGTGCTCCGATGCTTATACGAATTCTATGAGTACTGGAGTATTTACCGCTCCGATTTACACTTAAAGCCTCTAGCGCAGCTTGATAAAAAGGGCCTTAAAATCACTATAAATATAAAAATAAGCTTATTCTCCCTCCCATTTCACAACAGTGTTCCATCATATTATATTTGCATTATCACTCTAAGCATTCTCCCATATACTACATATACACTAAACCACAGGGCTCCTTTATAAAGCAATTCTCCCGCGGCAAATGCACTGAAGCCTATAGGAACTGAATGGGCTTTGGTGCATTTGCCACGGGGGGGAATCACTACTGTGGCTTTGTGAAAGGAGCCCATAGTGCAGAAATCCCACAGTCTTATATACAGAAAGAAAATAATTCTTCATGGCAAACTGACATAGCAAAAGGAAGAAATCAAAGTAAATCTGACCACTGTGTTATCTGATAGACCATCTTTCCCAAAAGTGACAAAGTAGATTACCGTATATACTCAAATATAAAAACCTATCCAAATATAAACCAAGGCAAGCTTTTCCCCCCCTCCCCCGAAAAAGAGGGAAAAAAGGTTGACTCAAACATAAACCGAACTCACGGTAGTCTCACAAGGTGACCGTGGGAACTTTTGGCAGCCATTTTGAGGAGTGACACTGCATGGGGCAAGAGCATAGGAGGATTGCTCTTGCCCTGGCTCACCATTGGACCAGCAAAGTTTAAAGTAGGCCTGGGGAGAGACCTGAGATAGGTCCATGTCTGTTTTATCATTCCCTCTGTGAGAATTTCCCGAACCCCTATTTGTTCTGTTTGTCTGTCTTAGATAGTGTGACCATATGGCTCCAGAAAAAAGGGGACAGATTGAGACATCCGGGTTTTACTTCCATTGAAAGCAATGGAAGTAAGGAGAACAGATTGAGACATCTTGGTTGCTTTCAATGGAAGTAAAACCTGGATGTCTCAATCTGTCCCCTTTTTTCTGGAGCCATATGGTCACACTATAATTAGATTATAAGCTCTATTAAGCAGGGATCATTTCATATGTTTAACGTACAGTGCTGTGTATTTCTAGCAGCACTATAGAAATGCTATGTAGTAAGACTCAAATATAAACTGAGACCCCAAATTTTGGACCTTTTTTTTTTTGCCCAAAAATCTAGGTTTATATTCGAGTATATAGAGTACATTAAAGATTTAAACCACCCAATAATAATTAAGGCCCTCTTTTATCAAGCCACATTAGGGTAGGGTTACCATATGGCTCCAGAAAAAGGAGGACAGATTGAGACATCCTGGTTTTACTTCCATTGCGTTCAACGGAAGTAGAACCCGGATGTCTCGATCCCTCCTCCTTTTTCTGGAGCCATATGGTAGCCCTATCCCCCCCTATATTAGGATTTTTTTCATCAAAGCCACTGTGGTAAAAGCTCCGACTCTCATAGAATTCCTATGAGCGTCGGAGCTTTCACCGCATCAACCCGCAATAAAAAAAAAACCCTAATGAAGCTTGAATTTTATTTTTTTTTATTTAATTTTATAAATATACATTCATACAGTATGTATATAGGAAAGAGAGATTTAACATATTAATTAAAAGAAAAGAATTAAACAAATTCCGTTACAATATCAATCATCTCTCAAACAAAAGTCCTCATTATGGGAAAAGCAATTCACATCGGTAGGGCCTTATATTATACAGAAATTTTAAAAAACCATACAAAAATGCAGTGTTACTTCTTCAAATAAATGAAAACTAGACCTTATTCCACTGTGGGAGCCCTGGACAGAATTACTCCTTTAGCCTCAAGAAAAAATCGTAACTGAGGGGGATCAAAAAAAAATATATGATGAAGCTTGATTAAAGGGGGCCAAAATGCAATCCATTAACAAATGTAAAGTTAATCATCAACAATCAGCCTATAACCTTCTTCAAATAAATAAACTTAAAAGAACTTCCTAAAATGCAAAAAAATTTGCCTTCTATTTCAGGTGGGCCAACCCTTGGAAAATAGTTCTGTCCTCGCAGGGGAAACTGGATGGACTGCTCAACTGTCCCAGTCGTGGGTTTACAACATTTAAGGGAAAAACCGTAGCTCAAATCTTCAACTTGGCCTGCTTTAATCTTTCCGAGAAGATGAGTATTAGCTGTAATAGGCAAGAACTAATCATTCAATGTGCCCACAAATGTCTTTGGACTAAGGTGCTGTGTAAGCACGCTAGGATCTATTTGTGACTTATGACATTCCTCGCAGGTAATCATCTTCCCATTCTCCTTCCGGGCATCAGTTTCATGCCAAAGTCAGTGTGGGTGCCAGTTGCCTGTTAACTACTTCCTTTCAGATTTCAATAACACTTCCCTCATTCCGAAAATGCAAGTAGAAGGAAGCTCCTTTTAAACTGTTACCTGTTAATCCATTTTAACAAGATTGTATTTAAAAAGACATACGATATCAATGGTGCTGTCTTGGAATTAAAATTTAAAAAAAGAAGAAGAGTCCTAGTTTCTCAATTACCGTATTTTCATGCATATAACGCGCGCGTTATACACGATTTTACAAACCGAGTATAACCATGTGCGTTATATGTGTGAGCGCGTTATACAAATTTTTTTTCAGTGCGATCCGGCATCCCCCCTGCGAACCGGCATCCTCCCACCCCCGCTCACGTCACCCCCCTCCCCCGCGATCCTACATCCCCCCCCAGCACCGCAAAGACATCGGTCGCTTACCCGATTGGGCACCGGCACCAGCACCAATGCACAGGACTTCCCTGTGCCGGGCTGGACTGGGCTTTGAGCATTTGCGCATGCTCAAAGCCTTCTGGTCTCGCTCTCTCCGAGATTCTCAGAATCTCGGAGAAAGCGAGACCAGAAGGCTTTGAGCATGCGCAAATGCTCAAAGCCCAGTCCAGCTCGGCACAGGGAAGAGGGAGGATCTCCCTCGCACCGCCCAGCCCAGCCCAGCCCAGCCCAATGAGGGAGGATCTTCGGGCACTGGCACGTCCTGTGCATTGGTGCTAGTGCCGGTGCCCAATCGGGTAAGCGACCGATGTCTTTGCGGTGCTGGGAGGGATGTAGGATTGCGGGGGAGAGGGGATGATGCGAGCGGGGGGGAGGATGCCGGTTCGCAGGCCAGAAGAGGGAGTAAGCGGGAGTGGCGGGAGGAGGTTATAGCAGCATGCGCGGTATACGCATGTGCGTGCTATATAAAAAAATTTTTATACAAATAGTTTGGACCCGCGCGCTATACGCGTATGCGCGTTATATGCGTGAAAATGCTGTATTTATCTACTAGGACTGCATCCACTTAGGAGGCAGAACGAGCTGGAAAAGTATTCAAATTTCCAATGAACTCAAGAATTAAAGTCATAAACACCAAAAATAAAAAAAATAAAAAATTACCATTTCTACAATCATTTTCCTGAAACTGAACCTCGAGAAGAAAAAAAAAAAAAATACAAGCTGCACAGATTAGAAGCAGACCAGGCCATCAAGGGAGAGACAGCGGACGGGGAACAAATGTTTGCACCCCTCACGCCTTGTGGACCGCACTTCTTGCACAGCCCTTGGTAAGGCTTTCCAGCGAGATCTGGATAGTCCCAGTTGCCGCCCTTAGCCACCCCCACCCCAAACCCAACGCTCCTCCCACATTCGACGCACTCAGATGTGGAAAAATAGCCGCAGCTCTATTTATGGATCAATAATAAGCCATATAACTTAACATAACAACATCACCAGGTGTACATTGCAAGATATTGCCCTCGACCCCGCCACATACAGCAAGAGTCTGAGGGGTGGCACGACCCCATGGCCCTTTAACCGGGTTGCCTGACCCCCAAGGCACGGCTCCCAGCCGGCCCACCGCTCATCGCCGGATGAGCCCCAACAGCCAGTAGCTCGGGAGACCCACCCTCTTGAGCTACCATTCACCATACAGCAAGGGCGGGCGGGTGGGAAAAAGTCGTTTTAAAACCTCGCCCCCGAGCCGTCACTCTCCGCCATCCTCCAATCCACTAACCTCACTGCCACGGGAAAAACCCTCTACTCAATCCCCTTACCTTAACACCCCCCCCTCCCACACTACCTGCTTGTCTTCACGGGCGACACATGGGCCCTCCCAGCCCCGTGTTACCCTATGCCCGTCGAGACAAGCTCTCGGGCCACATTTTAATTCTGCAGAGGCAGTGTTTATGGTCCTGAAGGAAAAAAAAAGTTCTGGTCCTTGATTCAGGGTCCATGAAGAAGTCTGCTGCGTAACCACTGGACCAGGATTATACCTCCAAAGACCAAACTAAGTTTCAAGTTTATTTATTCATTTGATGAATCGCCTATTAAAATTGCTAGGCGATGTACAAAATCCATATAGAAAATAATACAGAGAAACTATCAATTAACAATATAATTACATAAAATACAAACAGGAAGGGGTAGGGAAGGATTAAAGTTTACAATCTTAGTATTGGTAGAAAGAAGGTAAAGAACAAAAGGTAAGGGGCTAAAATCTAAAGCACTGTTCTGTGAAAGTTTTAGTGATTAAAAGCATCTATAAATAGGTAAGATTTTAAAAGTTTTTTAAAAGATACGATGTTGTTTTCAGATCGAATGTATTGAGGGAGGGCGTTCCACCACTGTGGTCCCATGACTGTGAACATGTCAGATCTACGTGTACCAATAATTTTCAAAGAGGGTACTGACAGCATGTTTTGGCCTGATGATCGAAGAGAACGTTGAGAATTGTAAGGAATTAGAAATCGAGAGACAAAGAGTGGTTCGTTAGATGCTAGTGTTTTAAAAATAAGTAGTAGAATTTTAAAGGTAATCCTATGGCTAACTGGTAGCCAATGTGCATCTTTTAAAAAAGGAGTAACGTGGTCGAACTTTTTAGCGTTGTATATGAGTTTGATGGCCGTGTTTTGTATTACCTGCAGTCTCCTTTTTTCTTTCTGGGTGATGTTGAGTAAAAGAGCGTTACAGTAGTCAATTTTTGAAATTACTAGGGAGTGAATGAGTATTTTTATCGATGTTGAACTGAGAAATTTAGCGATTGAGCGTATCTGTCGTAATTTAAAGTAACAGCTTTTAACAGTAAGAGAGATGTGTTCATGGTAAGTTAATTTATCATCTATAGTTACACCTAGTATTTTAACGGAAGAAACCAGGTTGAGCGAAATATTATTAAGGATAAAAGGTTTTAACAAGGTTATATCTTTTTTCCAAGTGAATAATATTGTTTTTGTTTTATTGATGTTTAATGCTAGTTTATTTGTGTTAAACCAGTTTTGGATTTTTTCCAATTTGTGGTTGATAGATGTGATATCGGTAATATTTTCTGGATCCAATGGGTGAAGGAGTTGAATGTCGTCTGCATACGAAAATGGTATAAAACCGATAGATTGGCAGATACCTAGTAGAGGTGAGAGAAAAATATTGAACAGTAATGGGGACAAGATAGATCCTTGAGGGATTCCAAAAGAGGATGAATAAGATGTGGATTCTTCATTGTTAAACCTGACTGAAGTGGTGCGGTTGAGTAAGTACGAGTTGAACCATGAAAGAACATTCTCGCTTATTCCTAATTCTTCTAGTCGAGTAAGGAGCAGGTTGTGTTGGATGGGGGGAAGCTATATGAAATAGGGGAGAGATTCCGTCGATAGTTGTGAATGAAGGATCATGAAATCAGTTAGTTCAGCAAGGTTTAAAAAAGGCTTGAATAATTTCCTAGGTCTTTGTTTTCTCCCTGACCTCTCACCACCCTCGTTTACTTATTTATCTCGATATTTCTGTACGTTTATGTCTTGTCTATTGAACATATATATATTTTTATTTTTTACCTTCTTTTAAATTTTTTTAGTATTGTAAACCATCTAGGTACAAGTTGATAGAACCGCTTTGAATTTTGATAAGGCGGTATAAACCTGAAACCTAAACCTGATAGATGATATATCAAGTATGGAATAAACTTGGAAACATTATTGAGATGGCTTGGAGAAATCCATTGCTTATTCCTAGGATAAGCAGCATAAAATCTGTTTTACAACTTGGGATCTAACTAGGTACTTGGGACCTGTCCTGGCCACTATTGGAAACAGGATACAGGGCTTGAAGGACCTTTGGTCTCTCCCAGTATGGCAATTCTTTTGTTCTTATGTGAGCCAAGTATGGGACAATCGAGCCATTATGACATCACAGATGAGGTTGGCTCTTAGGCATTGGTGGAATGAGGCATTATGACATCACAATCTCAGCTCTGGAATGTTGCTACTCTTTGGGTTTCTGTCTGGTACTTGGGACCTGGGTTGGCCACTGTTGGAAACAGGATACAGGGCTTGATGGACCTTTGGTCTGTCCAAGTATGGCAGCTCTTTTGTGAGCCAAGTATAGAAATAATCGAGCCATTGTGACATCATTGATGAGGTTGTCTGTTATGTACTGGTGGAATAAGGCATTATGACATCACAATCTCAGCTCTGGAATGTTGCTCCTCTTTGGGGTTCTGCCAGGTACTTGGGACCTGGGTCGGCCACTGTTGGAAACAGGATACTGGGCTTGATGGACCTTCGATCTGTCCCAGTATGGCAGCTCTTATGTTCTTACAACCGATCCCAAAGGAACGAAAAGAAAGGGCCAGGCCCCAAAAAGACTCATTTTTTCCTTCCCTTGCTTCCGATATTTGGTGTACAATGAATAGCAGAAAGAATTGGAAAAAAGACATCATGTTTGGGAAGATCGAAGGACGAGGGCGGCCTGCAATCAGATGGCTGGGCACGTTGAAAACAATCGTGGGGATGACGCTGGAGGACCTTTCCGGACTAGCACAAAACCAATTTCTTTTTAGATCTGCAATTCATCAAGATGCTACGACTCGAGCGCGAGTCGAGGTCACCTAAGAACATAAGAATTGCTGCTGCCGGGTCAGACCGAAGGTCCCATCGTGCCCAGCAGTCCGCTCGCGCGGCGGCCCTCGGGTCAAAAACCAGTGCTCCAAGTGAGTCCAGCCTCCCCTGCGTACGTTCCAGCTTAGCAGGAACTTGTCCAACTTTGTCTTGAATCCCTGGAGCGTTCCAGACAGTTCATAACAGCTTAAGATAGCTCATTGGCCGCTGGTTTAATCTAATTTAGACTAAAATCTAAAGCAGAAAGCTTTAAACACCGGACAAAAGCAGGGCTGTGGAGTCGGAGTCGGAGGAAATTTCGGGTACCCGGAGTCGGAGTCAGAAGTACAAAAAACTGAGGCGTCGGAGTCGGAACATTTATCTACCGACTCCATTTTTGAACTTGGCCTACCAATCACGAGCGATTCTTTCAGCTATAGCACCCACTATATACACAGCACAAATGTTGCGAGCAGCTTCTGCGGCCTTAGAACCTTGATTAAAAGCAAAAAGAAGGTGGTGTCGAAAATGCTCATTTCTCTCAACTTGACATTCCATTTTAACGATCTGGAAATTAACCAGTGCTGTGGAGTCGGAGTCGGAGTTGGAGTCGAGGAGTCGGAGGAAATTTTGGGTACCCGGAGTCGGAGTCTGAAGTACAAAAAACTGAGGAGTCGGAGTCGGAACATTTATCTACCGACTCCACAGCCCTAGACAAAAGGGAGCTGTTTTGCATGGAAAAAAATGAAAAAGAGATATCCCTCGCTGTTCCTTGTGACTCTGGGCAAGACACTTAATCCCCTCATTGCCCCAGGTACACTAGATCAGTGTTTTTCAACCTTTTTTGGGCAAAGGCACACTTGTTTCATGAAAAAAATCACGAGCACACCACCATTAGAAAATGTTAAAAAATTTAACTCTGTGCCTATATTGACTATATATAAAGTAATTCTCTTGAATAGGAATCAAATAAACACAAAGAAAGTATTTTATAATGCTGCCACCGCCAACAACACCGTTGGCGGCGGTGGCACTCAAGTGGCTAAAGAGCCGCAGTTTGCCGGCCTAGGGACAACACTGGAGGGTGGCCAGCTGTGCACCCCCTTGGGACGTAAACCTGGGGTGGGGCAGACCGCCCCCCCCCACCCTGGTATGCCACTATCTATACCTCACTCCCTCCCTATGACCAAAAATTCTCCTTTTTTCTATTCCCCGTGTACACAACCATCTCTTTCCCTCCCTTCCTCTCTCCAAAGTCCATGCCTTCTGTGTCCAAACACTCATTCCCTCCCTTCCTCTCTCCCAAGTCCATTTCTTCTGTGTCCAAAAACGCATTCCCTCCCCCACCTCAGCATCTCTTTCCCTCCCTTCCTCTCTCCCAAGTCCATGCCTTCTGTGTCCAAAAACGCATTCCCTCCCCCACCTCAGCATCTCTTTCCCTCCCTTCCTCTCTCCCAAGTCCATGCCTTCTGTGTCCAAAAACCCATTCCCTCCCCCACCTCAGCATCTCTTTCCCTCCCTTCCTCTCTCCCAAGTTCATGCTTTGTGTCCAAAACGCACTCCCTCCCCCCTTTTGTGTTCCATGTTTGCCTCCCAGCCCATCTTTGCAACTTTCTCAGCAAAACGAAGCTCAAGCCGCAAGGCTTGTCTTCTGCTTCCTGCCTGCCCTGCTGCGCACAAATAGCCGAACGGAAGTATTCTCCGACGTCAGCGCTGACGTCGGAGGGCAGGCTTTGCTTAAGCCCTCCCTCCGACGTCAGCGCTGACATCGGGGAACGCTTGCGATCGGCTATATGTTAGCTGCTGGGCAGGCAGGAACAGAAGACGAGCCTCGCGGCTCGAGATGTATTGAACTCCGCGGGTCCCCCGTCCAGCTCTCTCCTGTCCACGTGGGGCGGACCGCCCCTCTCCCTAGACTGGTGGTACTGCCTGATGGCGGCCCTGACCGTACGGCACACCAGGCAACATCTCGCGGCACACTAAACACTGCACTAGATAGAGTTTGAGCCCAGTGGGACAGATAGGGAAATAGGAAAAAGTACCTGAATGTAAACCACTTAAGATAAGTGGTTATATAATTAAATAAATAAATAAAATCACCTCTTAGCACTTTTCAGTGGGGTAGTAAATGGGGTGGGGGCTGCTCCAGGCGCCCTCTTGGTGAGGGTGCAGGCACCCGTGCTCTCCTGCTCCTTTCCCGCCTCCCACTGCTGCGCTTGCACGCCGCATCCCTTCCCCCGTACCTTTATCATGTTCCCAGCGCGCACAGCAACCCCCAAGCTGCTGCTCGCGCCAGCTCATCCTCCAATGTCGCTTCCTGGACCCGCGCCTAGGATGTGACGTCGGCAACAGCAGCTTGCTGCTGGCACCGGGAACGTTACGGAGGTACGGGGGGAAAGGGAAGAGGTGCACGTGTGGCAGGAGGGGGCGGGCAAGGAGTGTGTGGAAGTGGGGGGGGGGAGGGAGGCAGAGAAGAGGGCGGGGGAGGGGCACCTCTCACCCTCGCTATGCCACTGGCGCTTTTGTTAACATTCCTGGGCTAGAGCTTTAAGAATATTTGCAGGCTTGGCTGGTGCGACAACTGGCCATCTTCTTTTCGAGTACACGGCCCAAACGGTTCAATTCAAACACTCAGCTCGTGAAGGGAGGTTCAAAAAGTTTTGGTTTTTTAAAATACTTTATTGATTTTCCAAACTTCAATACATACACAAATATATAACATATAGTAAGTCAATAAAAGCACAGTCAACTTACAGAAATACCTAACCAAACCATTTTCTCCCACCCACCCATCCCCCAATGATTAATCAATAAATGCAATAATCTTACCCAATTAAAATTAATAATATCCTCCCCTCCTCCTACCCGCCCCAAGTGTGAATATTCAAAGGACAAAATTAGAACAGAAATAACCCCCCCTTCCACGCTGGAAGTGTACGAAAATAACAAAAACTAACTCATAATCCCAGAGCTACTATAGTGAAGTAATATAAGATGTCAACGGGCCCCAAACGAATTTAAAGAAATTACTGTGTCCCAAACTCTCGGCATTCATTCTTTCATATCTATAGCCGGAGCACAGATTTGCTCACCAGAAAGGGAAATTTAGATGATCGTAATTCTTCCAATTTCAGGTTACCATCTGCACGGCAATCCCGGTCATAACGAAAAGACGGCTTTGATATCGATCCATAGGGGGCTTGATATGTAATATATAAGAATAAAATTATTATTAATGCTCCACATATGACCGCCTCATATGTCAGTGGAATTGATGATTCCAATATGTTGTTAATCTTACTCCATATTGACTTCCAAAAGTTAATTATCAATGGACAATGGACAGATGATTCAGGTTCAAAAAGTATTGAGAAAAACACTGCTCCGGAGAAGTTGGACGTTCCTAACTCAGGCAGATGTCATTTTGGTACTTGAGAAAGAAAATGTCCTTTGCAGTCTGTGACATATAGATTAAAAATTTGCAAAGAAGCATCCAATTACATATTCCAAAATATGCATGCATGCCAAGAAAACAGAATTGTTTTTGTTGCATGAAAGCATTTTAAAAAGCCGCTTCTTTCTGTTAATATATATTTATATATTTTTCATGAACCAGGTTTTTGGGTTTTTTTAAAAAAAATTCTTTATTGATTTTCCACATAATAACAGCGCAAAATACAAATATAACAAGAAAAGCACATTCATCTTACACAACCTTTTCCCCCCACCCACCCATCCTCTTAATAATTTAAATAAGTAAAAATAATTTAATCCCACCCTGGATGTATATTCCCAAAGGACCCAACTAAGATAGAAGTATCCCCCTCACCCTTGGATGTGTAATGTAATGTAATTTATTTCTTATATACCGCTACATCCGTTAGGTTCTAAGCGGTTTGAAGAAAATATACATTAAGATTATAAATGAGAAGTAAGAAGGTACTTAAAAAATTCCCTTACTGTCCCGAAGGCTCACAATCTAACTAAAGTACCTGGAAATTAATAAAGAAGAGAAAATAAAGATGGTTGAAAAAAGAAAAATTCTATGTGAACTTATAGGATGGAAATTAAACTGACAGTGAAGAACTGTATGAAAAATACATATGAAAATACATACATACATAGAGAGGGTAGGTTACAATTTATTTATGGTATTTGTTTAATTGGAAGGTGTTAAGGTGGGTAATTTGGGGGAAGGTTATCTGAAGGTAGGTGAATCTTCTGGAGGTAAAAGAGGAGGGGTTAAGATATTTGGATGAATTTTTTGAAAAGCAGGGTTTTGATTTCTTTTCTGAATGTTTTGAAGTTGTCTGATATTGTCATAAGATTGGAGATGGAATGGTTGATTTTTGCTGCTTGTGTTGTGGAAACTAACAAAAACCAAAGATAACTACAGTGAAGTAACAAAAGACGTCAATGGATCCCAAACCAGTTTTTAAAAAATACTATGCCCCAATATGTCAGCATTCATTTTTTCATATCTATAGCTGTTACTATATATATATATATATATAGATATATATAGATAGATATATAGATTTTTTTTTTCACAAACCAGGTTATTAAAGAGACTGCTAAGGCCTGTTGAGCAATGCTATAATTTTTAGTTGCCTTATCGGAGCAAGAGGAAAGGAAATGGGAGAGCTCAAAAGCCTCAAATGCCGCCTGCCTCAGAATAGACATCTGACAAGACTCAACGGGGGTAAGTTTTGGACTTTCCTTGCCTCTTCTGCATCTCCTCCGAGACACTGAAGATCACAACAGCAAGGCAGAAAGAGAAACATCAGAACGGTGTCAGGTCAAAAGCGCGCCGGGACAAAGGCGCGCCCAGACAATTGAGCGCAGAGCGGAGGCGCACCCCGCTCTAAATTACTGTTTTTAGGGCTCCGACGGGGGGGGAGAGCATGGGGGGAACCCCCCCCACTTTACTTAATAGACATCGCGTTGGGGGGGGCGTTGGGGGGGTTTGGGGGGTTGTAACCCCCCACATTTTACTGAAAACTTCACTTTCTCCCTGTTTTTAGGGAAAAAGTTAAGTTTACAGTAAAATGTGGAGGGTTACAACCCCCCATAACGCCGGTGCGATGTCTATTAAGTAAAGTGGGGGGGGGGGGGTTCCCCCCACGCCCCCCCCTTCGGAGCCCTAAAAACATTAATTTAGAGCGGCGCGCACCTCCGCACTGCGCTCAATTGTCCGGGCGCGCCTTTGTCTTTCGCGCCGTTGTCTATGAACCCATCAGAACTCATGCTGCCATTTCTCCAGCAGATGCCGCCATGAAAAGTTGAAATACAACCCAAACCAGTTAAGAATGACAAAGAGAAGGTTTGGGCGGTGTTAGGGGAGAGTAAAACCAGAGTCTTTTCTCCCTTAATAGTTCTTCTATGTTTATTCCAAAAGAACTCCTGTAGGAAGTAATGGGAATGCCACAGGTGTCGATGCAATGCTGTAGCCCAAAGGGTTCATCCGGCAAAAGGCTCCAATGTTAAATATGGGTTAGAGCATGACACGGGGACAAATTTGTCCCCGTTTCCGCGGGAACGCAATTTCCCCGTCCCCATGGGTTTTGTCGCCATTCCTGTAAGTTCTGCCTTAACCGTACAAGCCTCAATTATAGACCAATAGCATCGATCCTCTTCTTCGCTAAAATCATGGAAGGTTTGGTTCCTATCCAACTGACTAAATATCTTGAACAACACTCTTTACTCCATGATTCACAATCGGGATTTAGATCCCACTTTAGCACTACTGGATTACTTAGCAAGCTTATTAAGTAAAGGCAGAAGCGCACTGGTGCTCCAGTTCGATCTTAGTAGCGCCTTTGATCTTCTGGATCATTCTACTTTATTAACTTGTTTGGATGCCCTGGGCCGTCAAGGAAATGTCTACTCTTGGTTTAAAGGTTTTCTGGAGCCTAGATTGTACCAAGTTAGGTTAGGTTCAGGACCCACCTTTCTTCTATCTGGAAAAACCCCTTGTGGTGTTCCCCAGGGATCTCTACTTTCACCCACATTATTTAGGTTCAAACAATTTTTTATTGATGCAAGCAACAGCAAATACAACAGCAGAGCACCTCAATGATGCATCGTATACAACAATATAACAATCAGTTACAGAAGAAGAGTAACAACAACCAAACTCCCCCCCCTCCCCCGTACTAATCTACATAGGGCAAGCGAGACCAGTGGGGGGTGGAAAGGCACTCCGAGGCCCTGGATTCTGATGAGCCCCAAAGATGCCACACCACCTCCTCCCCCCAGCGAACCCCAAAAATCAATCCGTAACTAAGTGCCTAAAACCATTCAATACCCCCCTCCCCTCCCCAATCCCCCCTTCCCTCTCCCCCCCAGTGGTACTCTCCACCCCGCCCCACCAGTACTCACCATTGCTCTCCCATCCCTACAAACTGAGCGCCCTGATTAGGACACCCATCTTAAAACCGCACTGCGACCCTTGGGATGCAAGGATTGCAGATATGGCTCCCAGATAGTCAAGAACATCATCTTTCGCTTCCTAGCCCCTCCGGCATCTCGCGCCTCCCAGATGGGCAACTGATGCAACTAGTTCCGCCAATGCCAAAACGCCGGAGGGTCAGGGACCATCCAGCACTGAAGAATACATTTCCGGGCCAGTAAGCTCATTTTCCTACACAGAGCCCGATGCCCCCTAGGCAAATGGCCAAAAAGCCTCTGGCAAATCCAAGACAAAGTGGGCTGGAGTACTGCGCAAGGCTCTCCCAATTAACCCTGATATGTAAGAGATTATACGCCTCCAGAAGCGCTGGATAATGGGGCAGGACCAAAAGGCATGTCCCAAAGTGTGTGTCCCCGTCCCACATTTATGACACAGTGGGGTAGGGAGACCTCCACTATAATACAACTGTGTACGAGTGTAATAAGCACATAAGGTCACCCTATAATGCGTTTCTTGCAACCAAGCACACGGGGTCACCCCAGGCGTCGCCCTCAAGGTTTGGGCTACGTCCCAGTGTCCCAAATTAATCTGCAATTTCCCCTCCCATTTACTCCGAATGATTTGATAGTCCTTGGCTGGTTGTAACTCTTGCAAACTAGCATGAATGCTAGACACCAGAGGGACTCCCCCTCCTCCCGAGCAAACAACTCCCGCAGCCTGGCCCCCAGATGCTTGCGCAATTGTGCTCTGTCGAGGGATCCCACATAATGTTCCACTTGATGACACGCGAACTGCGTCACTCACGTTATTTAATGTTTACCTTTCATCACTGGGCTCGTTCTTGAGTACCGTATTTTCATGCATATAACGCGCATACGTGTATAACACGCGTATAGCGCGCGGGAACAAAGCATTGCTGTAAAAAAAAATCTATATAGCACGCACACGCGTATACCGCGCATGCTGCTATAACCTCCTCCCGCCACCCCCGCTTACTCCCTCTTCTGGCCTGCGAACCGGCATCCTCCCCCCCCCAGCTCGCGTCACCCCCCCTCTCCCGCGATCCTACATCCCCCCCAGCACCGCAAAGACATCGCTTACCCGATTGGGCACCGGCACCAGCACCAATGCACAGGACGTGCCAGTGCCAGTGCCCGAAGATTCTCCCTCGCCTGGGCTGGGCTGGGCGGTGCGAGGGAGATCCTCCCTCTTCCCTGTGTTGGGCTGATCTGGGCTTTGAGCATTTGTGCATGCTCAAAGCCTTCTGGTCTCGCTCTCTCCAAGATTCTGAATCTGAGAATCTCGGAGAGAGTGAGACCAGAAGGCTTTGAGCATGCGCAAATGCTCAAAGCCCAGACCAGCCCAGCACAGGGAAGAGGGAGGATCTCCCTCGCACCGCCCAGCCCAGGCGAGGGAAATCTTCGGGCACTGGCACGTCCTGTGCATTGGTGATGGTGCCGGTGCCCAATCGGGTAAGCGATGTCTTTGCGGTGCGGGGGGGATGTAGGATCGCGGGGGAGGGGGGTGACGAGAGCGGGGGGAGGATGCCGGTTCGCAGGGGGGATGCCGGATCGCAATGCGAAAAAAAAAAATTGTATAGTGCGCTCACACATATAACGCGCATGGTTATACTCGGTTTGTAAAATCGTGTATAACGCACGCGTTATATGTGTGAAAATACGGTAGTCTGGATGTAGGACTGTTTAGTTATGCTGATGACATCACTACTGTCATACCTTTTACTTCAGTTTTATCCCTGATTACCACCAAAGTTGAAATTGTAATGAAACAAATGGATTCTTGGATGCAGAAATTTAAACTCAAACTTAACTCCGGCAAAACAAAGTTTTTTTGTGGCGACCTCTAGTAAAATCGCCTTTGAACCTTCTAGCAGTATAAATTCAGCTAAGTATATAATTCATCCAACGATTAAAATTTTAGGAGTTATTCTGGACCAGCATCTTACAATGAAAGCTCAGATAGATACTGTAGTATGTAAATGCCATTTCACCTCATGGAAATTACGAACAATTAGATCTTATTTTGAATTTACTGCTTTTAGACTATTGGTTCAATCGTTATTACCAAGTCTTCTTGATTACTGTAATATTATCTATCTGACAGTCACTAAGAAAGAATTAGGAAGACTTATACTAATAGAGAATACAGCGGTCAGAATGATTTATGGCCTGAGAAAATATGATCATATCACACTCTTTTATTGTGAATTGCATTGGTTGCCTATGGAAGCTCAGGTGTTGTTTAAGTTGGGCTGTTTCCGTTATAAGGCTGTTTATGGTATAGCTCAGTGGTCTCAAACCTGCGGCCCAGGGGCCACATGCGACCCACCAGGTACTATTTTGAGGCCCTCGGTATGTTTATCATAATCACAAAAGTAAAATTAAACAGTTTCTTGATCATATGTCTCTTTAGCTATAAATGACAATATTATTATTATTATTAAGACTTAGCCATTTCTTTAATAAGACATTAACTATTCTTTCTGAGGCCCTCCAAGAACCTACAAATCCAAAATGTGACCCTGCAAAGGGTTTGCGTTTGAGACCACTGGTATAGCTCCTTTTTATCTGGTCAACAGATTTTCTTTGGCTTCTTACAGACACAGTAGAAAAACTCATCCTCTGTTTAATTTTTCATCTGTCCAGGGTTGTAGGAGTATGAAATCTCTTAATCATACTTTGGCATCACAGGCAGCAATTCATGATAATGAATTTCGAATATTACTGCTCACAACCCGTTCTTACAGACATTTTAGAAGACAATTGAAGACCTATCTTTTTTCCTAAGCACTTGACTGACTAACTAATCATCTTATTTTATGCAATATGCTTACTTTTATAATCTTTTGTAAACCGCGCTGAACTTCTGCTTACGCGGTTAATAAGCACAATGTTATGTTAGGTGTTTGAGGCTTTTACAGATGAGGACAGAGCTTAGGCATTGGTGGAACGAGGCATTATGACATCACAATCTGAGCTCTAGAACGTTGCTACTTAGGATTTTAAAGTGTTTGAGGCTTGTGAAGATGAGGACGGAGCTTAGGCATTGGTGGAATGAGGCATTATGACATCACAATCTGAGCTCTAGAATGTTGCTACTTAGGATTTTAAAATGTTTGAGGCTGGTGCAGATGAAGACTGAGCTTAGGCATTGGTGGAACGAGGCATTATGACATCACAATCTGAGCTCTAGAATGTTGCTACTTAGGATTTTAAAGTGTTTGAGGCTTGTGCAGATGAGGACGGAGCTTAGGCATTGGTGGAACGAGGCATTATGACATCACAATCTGAGCTCTAGAACATTGCTACTTAGGATTTTAAAGTGTTTGAGGCTTGTGAAGATGAGGACGGAGCTTAGGCATTGGTGGAATGAGGCATTATGACATCACAATCTGAGCTCAAGAATGTTGCTACTTAGGATTTTATTGTGTTTGAGGCTTGTGCAGATGAGGATGGAGCTTAGGCATTGGTGGAACGAGGCATTATGACATCACAATCTCAGCTCTAGAATGTTGCAACTTAGGATTTTAAAGTGTTTGAAGCTTGTGCAGATGAGGACAGAGCAGGCAGGGATGGAGCAGAGACAGGAAAAAACTCCTGGGGACGGGAAAATGAGTCCCCGCAGGGACGAGGAAAAATTTGTCCCCATGTCATTCTCTAATATGGGAGAATAGTTATTCACACGGGAACAGGGCAGTGCACTAGAATCGACTTTGGCCCCAGTCCCTAACATTTCCATGTCTATATACAGTTTAAATGGATACAATAATAAATCACTTAGCATGCCACATCGTTAAAAGCAGATGCACAGTGAAAACCAAAATGCCACTACTACCCTCAGCACGCATACATTTATTTTCTTGACGAACACCTGCTTTTAAACCAATCGCTCTCTGGGAGAACGCCTACCTTTTCCTACATTTAGCATCCCAGTGGTCAACGTAATCTTGACCAATTGAAACGCCTAGTAAATAAAAGATAAAACTTTCCTGTTGAAATTTAATTTTACCCTCAGCCCTTATAAATCACTCTAAGAAGACAGCTCAGAATAGATGAAGGGATAAGAATTAGCGAAGCTGCCATAAATCCCGGAGCCCTAGACAGCTGACGATTCCTGCAACTTCGCAGCTGCTTCTAATAGGAGCTGGTTTAAAAGGTTGCAGAACTCTATCCAATACACCCAGAGCTCTGTCCAATGTCCCGCAAACTCTTTGGCGCCACAGCACGCTAAACCTCAGTGCCGCGGCCAGAAGGCATCCGGAAATGCACGGACGTTGACGCGATGATGTTGCGCGCATGGGTCACATCATCGCGCAACGTCTGCGCATGCACGGAGGCCCTCCGGCCGCGACCCCTGAACCTGTCACTTCGCCGGTGGGGGATCCTGGAGGAGGGGAGGTGTGGGGAGAAGAGGAGAGGTGCCGGCTGACTGTCTACAGGCGCCTCTCCTTCTTGCCGGCGTCTCACCACGGAATCTGCCGCGGCACACAGTTTGCGATACACTCTTCTCTCCACAGAGAGCGCTGGGCAATCCTCAGGGGCTTTTTATTTGGGCAAACGGCTGCTTATCCCTTTAAAAAATTTTAAATATTATCTTGCATATGGATTCATGCATATTTACTTTTCTTATCAATCTACAGTCCTCCCTCCATATTTGCAGGGGTTAGGGGCAAAGCCAGCCCGCGAATAAGAAAAATTTGTGAATAACTTTTTTTTTTTTACATTCAATTTTCTATACTGTTCTCCCAGGACAGCTCAGAATGCTTTACATCAGGGATCTCAAAGTCCCTCCTTGAGGGCCGGAATCCAATAGGGTTTTTAGGATTTCCCCAATGAATTTGCATTGAAAGCAGTGCATGCACATAGATCTCATGCATATTCATTGGGGAAATCCTGAAAACCCGACTGGATTGCGGCCGTCAAGGAGGGACTTTGAGACACCTACTTTACATGAATTTATTCAGGCACTCAAAGCATTTTTCCCTGTCTGTCCTGGTGGGCTCACAATCTATCTAATGTACCTGGGGTAATGGGGGGATTAAGTGACTTGCCCAGGGTCACAAAGAGCAGCGTGGGTTTGAACCCACAACCCCAGGGTGCTGAGGTTGTAGCTTTAACCACTGTGCCACACTCTCTCCTAGGGCCCTTTAGGGCTGACTCTGACCAACCCCCACCTCCCATACCTCTCCTCACCTTACATAGTACCAAGTCTGACCCACCCCCGCCTTCCTCCTGCATCCTGGACCTCTCCACACCTTACTTAGGGTTGACTCTGACCCACCCCTGCTTCCCTCCCGCCTCCCAGGCCTCTCCACACCTTGTTTTAAAGCCTAGTAGTCTAGCAGTGAAGCGAGGCAGGAGCAACCTTTCTACACTTTTCCGAGCTTCCTAGCAGTCTCTGATTCTGCCCTGCAAATGGGCTCATCAATATTTAAACGAGCACTCCAGTGGACTCTTCAACATCACCGAGTGATTCCCCAAGTGCGGCGTAGGCTTTTGGCGATCAGAAATCAAGGACTGGTCCAGGGGTGCCAGTACTGTGAAAAGTGCATCTTGTGGCGTGTGTTTTGACTGTGATCTAATGAAACAAAATAAAAATTACATGATTCACATAAATTATAGTCTTTTTTTTTGTTTTTTGTGGGGGGGGTGGACCAAAACACGCTTCTTGAGCACGTATATTATAGCCGTGTTTTATGTGTTTCTGGCTGTGGTTCATGATAAAATTAGACATTAAAAACAAATGATATGATTTACATGAACTACAGTAGTTTTGAGGGGAGAAAAGGCACGTTTAATGCGTGCTTGTTCAAAGTCGACATTGCATCTCCCCTCCCTTCCCTTCATCCATGCGTGCATATAGCGTTGCTTTTCTCGTCACACGCACACAATTACGCCTCTTTCCGGATGTATTCTGCGCATGTGCCTATCATATCACAAACGACTCATCTCAAGTAAATTTAGCAAATCTTTACTACTAAACTAAACTAAACTTTAAGTTTATACACCGCATCATCTCCACGGAAGTGGAGCTCGACACGGTTTACAAAGCTTAAAAATATAGGAAGAGAGAGGAGAAAGATTTACAAGGGCATATAAAAAGAGGGGATGTAACAGGAGAAGAGATGTTATATGTTAGAGAAAAGCCAGGTTTTCAGTTGTTTTTGGAATGGTTAGAGGGAGCCCAGGTTCCGTAGCGGGATAGTGAGATCATTCCAAAGGCCCGTGATTTTGGAGAGGAGGGATCTTCCCAGTTTACCTGCGTGGAGGATGCCGTGTAAAGAGGGGAAGGATAGTTTATGTCTGTGGGCAGATCTGGTGGTAGCAGGCGTCAGAGCGAGGAAGGATAGGGGGATTAGGGGCGGAAGGATGCCGTGAATGATCTTGAAAGCCAGGCAGGAGCATTTGAAATGAATTCTGGAAAGTACTACTCTCTGTCAACTTCGTTTGCATGTGCATATTTTTTTTTTTTTCAGAATAACTCGCTTTTTTGAAATACCTCCTTTTTCCTAGGTATGGCCAGTAGCAAAAAGGAGGTATTGATGCCCCTGGATAAGACTTTGGCGAGACGTCATTTAGAATATTGGGCACAATTCTGGAGGCCGCACCTTCAAAAAGATATAAAAAGGATGGAGTCTGTGCAGAGGAAGGCTACTAAAATGGTGCGCGGTCTTCATCATAAGGATTATGGGGACAGACTTTACACCACTTAGACAATTTTTTAAGCAGTATATCAAATTTTAAATAAAACTTGGAAACTTAAAGATCTCAACCTTATACTCTGGAGGAAAGGCGGGAGAGGGGAAATATGATAGAAATGTTTAAATACCTACGTAATGTAAATGCGCATGAGTCGAGTCTATTTCATTTGAAAGGAAGCTCTGGAATGAGAGGGCATAGGATGAAGTTAAAAGGTGATAGGCTCCAGAGCAATCTAAGGAAATACTTTTTTACAGAAAGGGGTGGTAGATGCGTGGAAGTGTCTCCTGGAAGAGGTGGTGGAGACAGAGACTGTATCTGAATTCAAGAGGGCCTGGGATAGGCACGTGGGATCTCTTGGAAAGAGATAATGGTTACTGCGGATGGGCAGCTCGATGACCTCACAATGCAGGTGCACAGAGCCTTAGCCTATAGGAAGAGGAGATGCAAATGTCAAGAGCCTTAGCCAATAGGGAGAGAGAAAGAGATAATGGTTACTGCGGATGGGCAGCTCGATGACCTCACAATGCAGGTGCACAGAGCCTTAGCCTATAGGAAGAGGAGATGCAAATGTCAAGAGCCTTAGCCAATAGGGAGAGGAGGAGATAATGGTTACTGCAGATGGGCAGACTAGATGGGCCATTTGGCCTTTATCTGCCATCGTGTTTCTATGTCTCTCTGAAATCCCTATAATAACGGCTGCAACAGCGGTTTTTACCGCAAAGTTTTGAGAATCTAGCCCTCAATGTCTTCTTGAGCTCGGATAAAGCCTGCAATGCTGTTCAACTTTTTGCAACAAGGCCTCACTGCTACACTGGATCTGTGGTGATGCCAGTGGCAAAGTCAGTTGTCAGTTTAACACTTCGCTGTGTCGTTAACCACCTTCCATACTGCTGAATAGTTTGTCAACACAATGAGGGTGGTTAACGACACAGTCCAGCGAAGCGTTAAACTGATAACCGACTTCTAATCTAATCTAAGTCTTAGATTTATCTACTGTATCATCATCTCCTGAAGTAGGGTTTCGACTCGGTTTACATAAGACCTCAATAAACAGCGAAATCAGTTTAACTAACGTGAATTACTAAACAAAAGACAATTAACACTCCTTAGTACCATTTCCCCAAAACTGTTGAAATAGCGTTGTCTTCATCAATTTACGAAAAATTTGGAGAGAGAAAAGAGTTCAAATATAACTAGGAATTTCATTTCAAATCGTTGTAAACCTATATGAAAAGGAGCGAGAGATATTACCAACACGTTTTATCCCTGTCACGGAAGGAAAATTAAAGTTTGTACTTCTGAGAATTCCTTGACACAACAGACCGAAGAGAATTCCATGTCAGTGGGACTATAGGCAAAAATAGACCATGGATACTTTTGAATATCACACAAGCGCATGTAAATCGAATTCTAAGATGAACAGTCAATTCGCAGGTTTTTTTTCCCAACTTTAGGTTTTTCTGGACAATCCTACCGCACGGACTAGTCCGAAACAAACTCAGCTTGGAAAGTTTAATAAGGTGTCAAATGTCTGCTTGTCATCTGCTATGGCGCGGTATTTCAGGACCACATCTTTCGGCTTTCTAGTAAATTGATCCAAAGAACAGCTGCAGATCAAGTATGAGACAGAAATTCAAGTAGGAAAGTTTCCGGCTGGCCCAACGTCCCACGCTCTCTCCCCACCCCCATGAAACACAAACAGGATGCCTTGTGGCAGAGTGAGAAAAGAGCCTTTGGGAGGTGAAAACCGGCCTCGCCATTCAATTTTAAAAAGAACATGACAGCATCCAGCGCTCTGGTGCTTTAAATTCATGGTCTCCCGTGACAAGACTTTTAAAAATGTAGAATTTGAATTATTATTAACTTTTTTTTTTAGCACCAGCTTGCATAAACAGTCTGAAACTCTTTCCTTCGGTACACTGGCACAAAATAACGTCGCTGCCACGGCTACAGTGTTTAATTTACTGCACACGTCCGACAAAATCCCACATCACTGTTTTGTCAAAGTGAACAGTCAGCACTTGAGCTGAGCAGCGCTGATGAAAACAGGAGGGTTTTTGTTTTTTTTTAGAACAAGGCGGCTCATATTTGTCTCAACCAGGATGTAACCGAGACCAACCTTCCGGGAACATGGAGGCAGCGGAAAAAAAGACTTTTTAAGCACACTAGATAAAGTATGGCAGAGCAAAGACCGGCATGGTTCATTTGTCTGCCCAGAAAGGTGGCCGTGGTTGCTGTAATTGTTGCTTTCTGCAAGTTTCCCTCCCCCACCTCTGCGTCTTTCATATAAGTGTGAAAAGTCGTTTCTGATTTGATTTGAATGGAATTACAGTTTTCTATAGTTGTATTCCATCTTTCAGACATATAGGAATGATTTTCTCCATTCATCTCACGCCTTTTGAATTCTGTCACAGTTTCTGTCCCGTCCCCTCCCCCCCCCTCTTAGGACAGCATTCCAGGCATCCACCACCCTTTCTGTGAATGTATTTCCTGGTGTTGCTCTTAAGTTTCCCTCCTTGCAGTTTTATTTCAGGCCCTACTGTAACCTTCACGTTTTTTGGAAAAGGTTTGTTTGTTTATCGATATATTTCAGACGTTAATAATAATAATAACAGCTTAAATACCGCAATACCGTGAAGTTCTATGCGGTTTACAGAAGATTAAGCAAAGGTAACAAATTGAATTGACTTTAAGAGGGGGAGGAAGAAAGAGAATTAATAGGACAGGAAATTCATTGTTGAGGAGAGAGTGATCAAAAGGACAAGTTAATCGCTATAGAGGGGAGAGAGAAGAGAGGAACAGTTGTCTAGATCAGTGTTCTTCAACCTTTTTACACCCGTGGACCGGCAGAAATAAAAGAATTATTTTGTGGACCGGCAAACTACTAAGACCGAAATAAAAAAAACACATTTTCGCCCTGTCTCCGCAAGCTCGGTCCCCACAAGCCATCTGATCCCATCTGCACAAGCCTCAGTTATGATTTTATATTGAACGTATTTTATTAAAGTATAAAAAGAAACAACATTCTGCACAATTGTCATTTTATAAATATAAATATTCAGAGCAAGGACCAACAAAAACCCCTGTCTCCCCTCCCCTTCACATATCTACTATCAAGAAAACTGAACAAGCCAAATTATTACAGAATGCTACACAGAAATATCATGCTAACAGAATACTGCAGTCACACATGATAAGAATAGTGTTAGGCTTTGCAGTCCCCAGTTATGTCTCTAGCAGGATATATATTTCAAATCTGATATATTGTAATGACAAAATAGAAATAAAATGATTTTTTTCTACCTTTTGTGGTCTCTGCTTTCATTTTCTTTCCACTCTTCCTTCCAGCGTCTGCCCATTCCATCCACTGTCTGGCCTCTCCCCCTTCCATATGTATCTGACTTCTTTCTATGCCCCTCTCCCCTTTCCATCCAGCCTGTGCCTCCTCTCTCCTTTTTACATCATTCATTCCAACTTCACTGCTTTCTTTATTTTTATCTCTCCTACACCAGATCTAGCATCTTTATCCCTCTCTCATTTCTCTGCTGACCCCCTTTCCAGCATCAATCTCTCTCTACTTTCTCATTCCTGTCTCTCCCCTTTCCCTCCTCTAATCTCCCTACCAGCTGTTTCCTTCCTTTTTTCCTTCTCCCTTCCCTCCTCCCCCCTATCCAACAGTAGCTCTCTTCCCATCCCTTTCCCTCTTCCCCTCCCAGCAGCATCTCTCTTTCTACCTCCCTCCAGGTGCAGTAGCAGCTCTCCCTTTATCCAGCAGCTTCCCAGCCTCCAACAGTGGCTTCCTCTCCTTCCAGCAGCTCTCAGTACTTGCCTGCAGCAGTGATTTCCTTAGGCAGCCTTGGGTCCGTTGCCCCCCCCCCCCCGAGGAAAGGGGAAGTTACCAAAGTGAATCACTGCCCTGGTAAGTACATGGCTGCTAGGAGAGGAGACAGCCACTGTTGAAGGCTCCCCATGATCTTACTCCTGCTGTGCCCTGCATATTCGCGACCCCCCCCCCCCCCAAGCCGGCAAAAACAGCTTTGCATGCAGGCCCTGCCGCCCAAGACGAGCCGGAGGCCCCTACCCGCCGCATCCTGCACGTGGGCAGACTCTCAGCACAGACGCTGCTGATGGTCCCAATCCACACGCTGCCCCCCACCGCGCACGCTGACCATCTCCCTTCTACTTGCAGCTTTCCCGCGGCCCTCTTTGGCGACTCGGCAGGGGCAGCGATCAAGACAGGCTGTCGACGTCGGGATCTTTCCTCTCTGAGTCCCGCCTATTTTGTTTCAACTTCCTGTTTCTGCATAGGCGAGACTCACAGAGGGAATACCCGACGTTGGCAGCCTGTCTTGATCGCCCGAGGCTGGGAGGAACAGAAGATTTCCGCGAACACCACCGGGGCAGCAAATTTAACGGCGTCATCTCGCCGGCCCTGCGTGGACCGGCAGGAATTTTCTGTGGACCGGCAGTTGAAGAACTGTGGTCTAGATGCTTTAGGAACAAGTGTGTTTTTAAACGTTTCCTAAATTCCCCATAAGTAGTGGGCGAAAGCAATTGTTCTAGGTCTCTACCCCACGATGCTGCCTGGTGTGAGAGAAGGTGTTCATGGTGTTTTTTCAGTTTACAACCTCGAACTGGGGGGGAAACGAAACTGGAATGCGAGCTTCTCTTGTGTCTGTTGGCTGAGAAGAAGAAAAGGTCAGTTATGTATTTAGGGGAAGTCCGTGTAGTGCTTTAAAGCAGAAGCAGGCAAATTTAAACTTTACGCGCGCAGCCATTGGCAGCCAATGTAGCTGCCGGTAGTAGGGTGTCACGTGGTCAAACTTCCTCAGCCCAAAGATCGGTCTGACTGCCGCATTTTGCATCAATTGTAAACGCTGCATGTTCTTTTGGGAAATTACTAAATAAGCGATGTTACAGTAGTCAAGTAGACTTAGTACGAGGGATTGGACTAGGGTTCTGAATGCTGATGTATCGAAGTAAGCTTTAATGGATCTGAGTTTCCAGAGAGTAAAGAATCCCTTTCTTATTAAGGAGTCTACCTGGTCTTTCATGGTTAGGCATTGATCCAAAGTTACACCTAGTATCTTAATGGTGGGCTGGATAGGGTAACTAAGTTTATTGTGGTGATTTGGTGTCAAGCGGATGTGGCGAAGCAACGAAGAAAGTTGTTTTTTCTGAATTAAGTTTGAGCCTAAAGTTTGTCATCCAGTGCTCCATCATGTTTATGGCTTCTGAAGCTTTGGGAATAGTTTCAGAGACAGAATTAGCGAATGGGATGATAATCGTAAAGTCATCTGCATAACTAAATAGTTTTATTCCCAGCTGGGTTTGCTGCGTGCCCAGTGAGGACATATAGACGTTGAAGAGCAATGGAGATAGTGGAGACCTTTGTGGCACACCGGATGGATTGCTCCAGGTGTTTGAAAGCTCATAATTAAACGTACCTGATAAGTGCAGGATATAAGGAAGCCACGGAACCAGTTCAGCACCTCATCCCTGATACCAATGGCGTCTAGGCATTGCAGCAGTTTCTCATGGTCTACTAGATCAAAGGCAGAACTCATATCGAATTGCATAACCAGGGCATTAAGGCCCTTACTAAACAGTAGGCGCAGATTGTCTAAGATAGCCGCAATTACTGTCTCAGTACTGAATAACGGTTTCATGTAGGAGAGAGAACTGATCAAGATAATCCATCAGTTGGATGTGTACCAATCCCTCCATAATTTTTACAATAAACGGAATGGATGCTACCGGTCTGTAGTTGGATATTAGGGCTGAAGATTCTTTTCGATTTTTTAGAATTGGGGTTATTATTATGTGACCATTATTAGAGAGAAACTTCCCAGTTTTTAGGTTGTGAGCCAAGAATTGCATCAGCCATAGTTTAAATTTTAAAGGTGCCGCTTTCATGATTTCTGGGGGGCATGAATCCAGAATCCTCTTTTACTAAGGTGCGCTAACCAAGTAGCATGCGTGAATCGATTTAGCGCGCGCTAAACGCTAACGCCTGCATGTTAGTCTATGGACATTTTAGCGTTTAGAGTGAGCTAATTCCATTAGCGCGCCTTAGTAAAAGAGGGGTGTTTATCATACCCGCCACTGTCCCTTCCTCTAGCGTACCAAGAGCGGGGCAGTGGGGGGCAGTCTGCCTTGGATGCAGGCAGTGGGGGGGAGGGGAGGGGTGGGTCTGCAAGTGCACGGCTATCAGCTCTGTCGGTCCGTGCACTCAGAGATTTGGACCGTGTATGGCGCTGTATCGTAAACTGTGTGCCGTGGCCTTTGAGATTTCAGGCATGCCACGACACATCTGGGGAGGAGGCGCGGCGCCGGCCGAATGCCTAAGGGACGTGCCTCTTGCGGCTAGAGCGGGAACTCAAGGCAGCCATTTTGATGACGGCTCTGCACGGGGCAGGAGCACAGGACGATCGCTCCTGCCCTGTGTCACCGCTAGACCACCAGATAAGGTCCAGGGAGATTAGGGCAGCCAGCAAAAAGTAGATTAAAAAAATCGTGAATAACCGAATTTGCCAGTAGTGAAACCACAAATCCGGAGGGAGAGCTGTATAGACCTTTTCCGCTATCTTCCCATTACCTCAGTCTACCCCCTTGCATTTTACTGAGCTGTATTGGTCGCCGTACCTTAAGAAGGATATAGCGTTACTTGAGAAAGTTCAGAGGAGAGCGACACGTCTGATAAAAGAGATGGAAAACCTTTCATACGCTGAGAGATTGGAGAAACTGGGTCTCTTTTCCCTAGAGAAGAGGAGACTTAGAGGGGATATGATAGAGACCTAGAAGATCATGAAAGGCATAGAGAGAGTAGAGAGGGACAGATTCTTCAAACTTTCAAAAAATAAAAGAACAAGAGGGCATTTGGAAAAGTTGAAAGGGGACAGATTCAAAACGAATGCTAGGAAGTTCTTCTTTACCCAACGTGTGGTGGACACCTGGAATGCGCTTCCAGAGAGCGTAATAGGGCAGAGTACGGTACCGGGATTTAAGAATGGATTGGACAATTTCCTGCTGAAAAATGGGATAGAAGGGTATAGATAGAGGATTACTGCACAGGTCCTGAACCTGTTGGGCTGCCGCATGAGCGGACAGCTGGGCGTGATGGACCTCAGGTCTGACCCAGCGGAGGCATTGCTTATGTTCTTATGTATTTACATAAGCAGGAAGCCCAAGACCTAGATCAGTGTTCTTCAACCACAGGTCCATGGACCAGTGCCGGTCCACAGAAATTTCCTGCCGGTCCACAGGGCCAGCACGTGCATCAGGCCCAAAACAGTGTTCTTCAACCGCCGGTCCACGGTGCGATCGATGCAGCGTTATCTTCGAGCCAGCTGCATCTTCCTAACTGATTCAGTGCACAAAGCCACGGGCAGCAGCTCCTACGGGCGTCCTGCGTCTGAACCGGAAGCCTTCCCTCCGACGTTGCAACGTCAGAGGGAAGGCTTCCAGATGAGGCACGGGACGTGCAAGGTGCAATTAGTACTATTATGGGGGCGGGGTCTGGGGTGGAGATTGGGTAGAGATGGGCGGGGTCTGGTCCACGACTTAGCCCAGTGTTCTTCAACCGCCGGTCCACGGACCGATGCCGGTCCACAGAATAATTCTTTTATTTCTGCCGGTCCATAGGTGTAAAAAGGTTGAAAAACACTGACCTAGATAGCTCTGTATTCTTTAAATCCAGTGCAACTACAGTGCTTCTTCCCTGCCCTAAGGACGCGAGAACACCATCTCTAAACTTGTCATGGATATATTTACCCCCTCTTTTACTAAGGTGCGCTAACCGATTAGCGCGTGCCAATCGAATCGAGCGCTATATGCTAACGTGGCCATAGACTAACATGCACGCATTAGCGTTTAGCGCATGCTAAATCGATTAGCACACCTTACTAAAATAGGGCCCAAGTCCAATTTTAAAAAGGCATCACCTCCAGCTTGTTGGCCGACCCCTTACATCCATGAAAATTCTACAAGGGCCTGAAGCCAACTCTTCGAAACACAAATTGCGTCGTGCTGTTTGTTTTATTTTACAGAAAATGGTGCGGTAGCCCGCTTAGTCCACTTTTAAGGTTAGCTGATAGCAATAAAACAAATCAAGAAAATAAGAGGAGGCCTTTTTTTATTGGACATACGTGCATTTTGTGGACTAGCTTTCAAAGGCAATATATTCTTCCTTAGTCCAATAAAAAGGTATCCTCTTATTTTCATGTTTTGCTTTGTCTAATTCTATTTTTTAATCTCACAGAAACAACTATAACCACAGGGTTCAACTTAATTACCGAATTTTCACGCATATAACGCGCGCGTTACACACGATTTTTACAAACCGTGCATAACCTTGCGCGTTATATGCGTGAGCGCGTTTTACAACTTTTTTTTTACATAGTTCCCCCCCCCGACGTCCGATTCACACACCCCGCAGGACCGCTCGCACCCCCACCCTGAAGGACCGCTCGCACGCACTCGCACCCGCACCCCCACCCTGAAGGACTGCTTGCACCCCCACAGCCTCCCGGCCCCCCCCCCCCATCATGTAGAAGCTCCTACCGGTGTCCTGCTGCTTCCTCTTGGCGGTCCCGGCCCTTCTGTGAGCCCTGCGTCTGCGCTGCTTTCTCTTCCGGCGGTCCCGCCCTTTCTCTGACGGGTGTGCGCGGTATATAAAAATTTATTTACATAAATTACAGTTTCCCGCGTGCTGTACCTGTGTGCGCGTTTTACACGGGTGTGCGGTATATGAGTGAAAATACGGTAATTAGTTAAGCATTTACATAGTAAATGACAACAGATAAAGACCTGAACGGTCCATCCAGATAAGAGCGACTAAAATGGTAAAGGGGATGGAGGAGCTGCCGTACAGCGAGAGATTAGAGAAACTGGGCCTCTTCTCCCTTGATAAGAGGAGACTGAGAGGGGACATGATCGAAACATTCAAGATAATGAAGGGAATAGACTTAGTAGATAAGGGCAGGTTGTTCACCCTCTCCAAGGTAGGAAGAACGAGAGGGCACTCTCTAAAGTTAAAATGGGATAGATGCCGTACAAACATAAGGAAGTTCTTCACCCAGAGAGTGGTAGAAAACTGGAACGCTCTTCCGGAGGTTGTCATAGGGGAAAACACCCCTCCAGGGATTCAAGACAAGGTTGTACGAGTTCCTGCTGAACCGGAACGTACGGAAGTAGGGTTGATCTCAGTTAGGGGCTCTGGTCTTTGACCTGGGGGCCGGTGACCCAACAGCAGCAATTCTTATGTTCTTAAATAAGTTTAGTTAAAGCACAGCACATTCGGCAAAATCCAAGTTCACACAGGAACTTCTGTTTTTTTTGAAGCTCTACTTACAGAAGATACATTTCTTATAATGTCAGTTCAGATTGCCAGCCTCTATCATTCAAAAAGAGGATATTAGCATGCATAAGAGCTGACTTTTCAAAATAATTGGGGATGCTCATCATCTACAGAGCTGGTTCTGAGTTAACATTTTATTTTTTTTATATAAAATTTTATATACCGCATAAAACTAAGCTAACTATTGCTTACATACCCTTTAGGGCTCCTTTTACTAAGCTGCGATAGGGCTTTAACACGCGGAATAGCGTGCTAGACCTTAACGCCAGCATTAAGCTGGCGTTAGTTTTTCCGCATAGCGTGCGGTAATTTCCTGCGTGCGCTCAAAACGCTAGCGCACCTTAGTAAAAGGAGCCCTTAGTCTCACACATATGACACAAACAGTAGACAGATGCAAATTTCCCCCCCCCCCCCCAAGGTAGATAACGCAATACCGGCATTATCAAATCAGGATTTCAACACTAAAACTGCAGAAGGACTTTGAATATTAAGTTCGAGACAAAATACTCTTGAACCCTGTATCTTAAAATTAAGCGACTGCAGAAATATTAGCATAGGAAAAAAGCATTAACAAAAAGCGGCGTTTTCAACATTTTCTTGAAGTTGATCTTCCCGGCACAAAAATCGCAGAATACCAGGCAGGGCGTTCCAAAGTTTCGCACCGGCCACCGACATCATTGATGCTCCAATCCTAACATGCACAACTGACATCCTACCCTCCTCGATTTCATTGTATTTATTCAGATTTCCATACCGTTCTCCCAGGGGACCTCAGAACGGTTTACCTT
The DNA here is from genome assembly GCF_902459505.1 of Geotrypetes seraphini. NCBI lineage: Eukaryota > Metazoa > Chordata > Amphibia > Gymnophiona > Dermophiidae > Geotrypetes > Geotrypetes seraphini. The sequence continues at coordinate 149,300,612 of NC_047084.1, forward strand.
AATTCATTCAGGCATTCAAGCATTTTCCCTGTCTGACCCGGTGGGCTCACAATCTATCTAATATACCTTGGGGCATTGGGGGGACTAAGTGAACTGCCCAGGGTCACACAGAGAAGTGCGTGTCAGAACCCACAGGGTGCACAAGGCTGCAGTTCTAACCCCTGCACCACACTCTCAGACATACGGTAGGAGATAGCACGGCGCACACCGTCTTGAAAGCCTACCACCAACACCCTTTCTCTAGAAAAGTGCAGAAGAGGTTTTTAGCTCTGGCCGGTGTACTGAATTCTCTGTGCCGCTCCAACGCTCATAGGAACTCTATGACCGTCGGAGAAGCACAGAGCATTCAGCAAGTACTAAAAACCTCTTCCGCAAAGGGGTGTGGGGATAGTTAACAAATCATAATATGACAAATAAGGTCATGGTATAGTGAGAAATAGAATGGTGAGCATGGGTAGCATGGAATGACATGGCAAAGTTGGTAACCCAGATCCAATGGTGCATCAAGCCCAGTAGCCCGTTCTCACGGTAGCCAATCCAGTTCCCTAGTACCTGGCCAAAACCCATGGAGTAACAACATTCCATGCTACCAATCCAGAGCAAGTAGTGGTCTTTCTCAATAAAGAACTATGGACTTTTCCTCCAGGAATTTGTCCAAACCTTTCTTAAAACCAGCTACGCTATCCGCTTTTACCACAACCTCTGGCAACACGTTCCGAAGCTTAACTATTGTCTGAGTGAAAAAATATTTCCTCCAATTGGTTTTTAAAGTATTTTCCTGTAACTTCATCGCGTGTCCCCTAGTCTTTCTCATTTTTGACGGAATGAAAAATCGATCCACTTGTACCCGTTCTACTCCACTCAGGATTTTATAGACTTCAATCCTACCTCCCCTCAGCCGTCTCTTTTCCAAGCTGAAGAGCCCTAACCTTCGTACAAGAGGAATTCCATCCCCTTTATCATCTTGGTTGCTCTTCTTTGAACTTTTTCTAGTGCCACTATATCTTTCGTGTGGGTGAAGTGGGTGGTTGTGCATCTCCAGTATTAAGCAAACTCCTGGATTGTGTCCAGGGAGGGGTAATTACTGTTGAGTTTAACATCTCCAATTATTTTGAAAAGTTAGCTCCTATGCATGTTAACATCCTCTTTTTGAATGGCAGATGCTAAATTGAAGAAATGATAACGTTGCTTTCCTGACCCACATTCCTTTTGAAACCTGTCAGAGTTTAAACATTGAAACTAGTAGCTCAGAAGTGGTTGAATGTATATTTCTAAACCACTGCAAACCCTGAAAACAGCCTGAAGAATAGGGACAAAATAAAATTTTAATACATGCAACCCGACATGGCCCGTGTTTCAGCGCGAAGGCTGTGTCAGGGGTCTTTGAATCATAAAATCCATTCTTGCTTTTAAAGATTTGGAAGGAGCAACGTCTCGCAAAACTGAATGTACACCAGCGACGGATTGTCACAAAATGAAATTACAACGCTCGCAGTGTCTTCATTTCAAAAGCTTCTTTAGAAAGTCAGGAAAAGTCCAGAGTCGGAATTACACTTCCCCCTCCGTATTCGTGTGGGTTCGGGGCAGAGCCGGCCTGCGAATAATATTCGGGCCAGTTCTACCCTTAACCCTCGCTTCCCCCGGCTATTTTAAGCCCTGAAAGCCCCCCCCTTAAGCTTTACCTGGTGGTTTAGCGGGTTTTCGGGGCAGCAGCGATCTTCCCACGCTCCTGCCCCGTGCAGATCGATCACAGGAAATGGCTGCCTTGAGCTCCCGTAGTCTCTCGAGCCATTTCCTGTGAGCGATCTGCACGGAGCAGAAGCATGGTAAGATCACTCCTGCCCCGAAAACCCGCTAGACGACCAGGTAAGGCTTAAGGGGGGGGCTTACAGGGCTTAAAATAGCACAAAAAAATGAAAGTGATTTTTTTTGTTTAAAACCGCGAATCAGCGAATCCGTAGATACGGAATTTGTGAATACAGAGGGGGAAGTGTAGATGCCCTATCGAAAATAGCCGTCTACAGAACAAAAACTGACTACTAAACCCACTGCATTACTTAAAGACCACAGACTTGGAAAAACTGCTAACCAAAATGGAAAATCAACAAATAGCTCTTTAAAGGACACTTCTCCCTCCTTATTCGCGGTTTCAGCACTCCTGGTTTCGCTTATTCGCGATTTTTCGCATGCTGACTCCTCCCGCCCAAATTATGTCATGAGTAAAGTATTGTACCGATAAAAGGTTTGGCGCTTCCCAGCTTTCACCCTGAAAATCACTTCTAAGCTTCCCAGCGTGCACAGAGAAAATCGCTGCTTTCCAGCGTGTTATTCGCGATTTCAATATATTAATGGTGGCTATTACAAAAAAAAAAAAAAAAGCGAACATATAAAAAGTTATTCATGGTTTTTTCCAGTATTCACGGTTATGTTCCACCCCTAACCACCGCAAATACGGAGGGAGGAGTGCATGCATTCCCTTTATGTGCAATCGTTATTGCATAAAAGTCAACGACAACAACAAAAACACCCAACAATTCCACAGAAAATAAGGAAGAAGCTAAAACAAGAATGGAATTGATGTTCTCGATAAAAGTGTTTTGGTACATAAAAGCCAACAAGTAAGAACATCTAGGCAACGCAGGTAAGATAAAGAAAACGGTCCGTAAAGACAAAGAAGAAAATCCAATAGAACTGCAGTCAAAAACAATAAACCAAGGACAAAGAAAAGGACTGCAGACAGGTGGACAAGATGCTGGCAAAATTGATGATAAACTAATGAACAAACTGTTGCATACAAATAAACCACTTATAATTGCCAAAGGATATGGAAAGAGCGCTTAGTTTGTTTTTGAGAAAGACACGGGGGAAGCCACTGCTTGCCCTGAATCGCTAGCATGGAATGTTGCTACTCCTTGGGTTCTGGCCAGGTACTAGTGACCTGGATTGGCCACCGTGAGAACGGGCTACTGGGTTTGATGGACCATTGTTCTGACCCAGTATGGCTGTTCTTATCCTCTTACGTGAGCCAAGTAAGGACAATTAAGTCATTGAAACATCACTGATGAGGTTGGCTCTGAGACACTGTGGATTGAGGCATTATGACATCACAATCTCAGCTCTGGAATGTTGCTCTCATTGGGGTTCCGGAATCTTGCTCTTCTTTGAGATGCTGGAATGTTGCTACTCTATGGGTTTTGCTACTCCATAGGTTTTGGCCAGGTACTATTGACCTGGATTGGGCTACTGGGCTTGATGGACCATTGGTCTGACCAAGTAGGGCTATTCTTATGTTCTTATGTGAGCCAAGTATAGGACAATGAAGCCATTGTATCATCACTGATGAGGTTGGCTCTGAGGCACTGTGGAATGAGGCATTATGACATCACAATCTCAGCTCTGGAATGTTGCTCTCATTGGGGTTCCGGAATCTTGCTCTTCTTTGAGATGCTGGAATGTTGCTACTCCTTGGGTTTTGGACAGGTACTAGGGACCTGGATTGGCCACCGTGAGAATGGGCTACTGGACTTGTATGGCTATTCTTATGTTCTTAGTAATATGGGACCTGACACGGCCCGTGTTTCGATCAACCCTGTCTTCCTCAGGGGTCCTAGTGACGAAAGTATAATCGCAATTATGTGGACTGAAGTCATTAAATTATAAGATAGTAAAGAAATAATGGTGAAATTAAGTGAATTAAGTGTTCACCGAGAAATTAATAAAAATTATACAGAGCCATACAAACAATGAATGAAAAATGAACTAAGGTGTGAATTACTATACAAAAAGGTCCTCGTGAAATTTCTAAAAACCATAGATACAGAGATAGATGTGATTGTGACAAAACAAGTGCTAAGAAATAATAAGTGCAAAGATCCTCGTGAAATTTCTGACAAGGAGAATCCCCATCAGCTGAGCCGGCAGGAATCCCTGAAACTGGCTCAGCTGATGGGGATTCCCTTGCTGTGATCAGCTGATGGCAAGCTGTTCTGACGGGGTAGGACAATTTGGTACCACATCCGAACAGTTTGCTTTTATGCGTTTTTCATGGGGACGTCTTTATAGTTGGGAATGTCAGAAAAAAATAGATGTACTAAGGGTAAAGATGCCTAGATAATTGTTTTTTGGGTTGTTGTTTTTTTAAGTTAGATGTGTGGCAGTTTTGAGAATGGACATTTTTACTACTGAATTTCAGGATGTCTTTCTCAAAACATCCAAACTCTGACTTAGATGTCCTATCGAAAATGCCCCTCCACGTTACTAAATGAACAATAAAATAACGCTCTTTAGTGATAGCCCACATTGATAACTTTCTCCCTTAGTGATGGCACAGCTAGACAGGAAAAAGATCGGGTAGTAGGGACCACCTCTAATCAGGAACATAAGAACTTAAGAATAGCCTTACTGGGTCAGACCAATGGTCCATCAAGCCCAGTAGCCCATTCTCATGGTGGCCAATCCAGGTCACTAGTACCTGGACAAACCCAAGGAGTAGCAACATTCCATGCAGAATCCCCAAAGAGTAGCAGGATTCTAGAATCCCAAAGAGTGGCAACATTCCATGCAGAATCCCCAGAGTAGCAAGATTCTAGAATCCCAAAGAGCAGCAAGATTCCATGCAGAATCCCCAAAGAGTAGCAGGATTCTAGAATCCCAAAGAGCAGCAAGATTCCATGCAGAATCCCCAAAGAGTAGCAAGATTCTAGAATCCCAAAGAGCAGCAAGATTCCATGCAGAATCCCCAAAGAGTAGCAAGATTCTAGAATCCCAAAGAGCAGCAACATTCCATGCAGAATCCCCAAGGAGTAGCAAGATTCTAGAATTCCAAACATTCCATGCTACCAATCCAGGGCAAGCAGTGGCTTCCCCCATGTCTTTCTCAATAACAGACTATGGACTTTTCCTCCCGGAAATTGTCCAAACCTTTCTCAAAACCAGCCACGCTATCCGCTCTTACCACAACCTCTGGCAATGCATACAGATTTTGCCTCGTCTCAAAGCTCAAGAATGGCAACAATTCAGTCAAAGAGAAATGAAAAGTTGCCGGGGTACTCACAGTTTCTTGAGATTTCTCCTTGACATCATAGACTGTTAGCTTTATTTTCGTTTCCTCATAGATGGGATACTCCGGTGGCAACGTCACCCCAGTCAGGAACAGTGGATCCCTTGTTCCCTACACGGCACAAGCACACAGTTGTAACAGGGCAAGGTAGCAGCTGGGAGACAGCGAGATATGCAGCCGACACATGAGAGGCAACAAGAAAAAGCATGCTGGTTTTTGTCTTAAAGAAACATTTCTGCAGCGGATCAATGCAGCTTCAGTGTCAGTGCTGGAAAACTTAAATACATGAAGAATTTATATTAAACCATAAAAGACGGGGGAAGGGAGCTGCAGGAGGATAATAAAACACCCTTCTTTGGCTGATACCATTTATCAGAGCTTTGTGGGGGTAAACAATTTACATTCCGACCAGGCAGCACGGTTTACAGGAGCACTTCCTCAGCTCTGGCTGCTGTGAGGGTTTTATCCATTCAAGTGGACACTAGTTTCCGTGGCAGAGAAAGGTCGGCTGGGCAAATCAACCGGGCAAATACAAATATCCTTGTCCTGTCAACTCAGCCAAGCAAAATATTCCGCTGGTGTATTCCATTCCATCCCCCCAAAGCTTTGTCAGAAAGCGAAACCAGCGATGCCAAATTGGAGACCGTGTTGGTCAGTCCTGGTTTTGAACTTATATCCCAAAGCAGTGTGGGATTTGTAGTGCCTTATCCTGGCCATTGAAATCAGGGCTGCAGGTCCCATAATTAGGGTTACCAGATGTGAGGATTTCCCCCTTTTGAGGACATGCCCGGGGGGGGGGGGGGTCCAGACAGCTTTTTAAAACCCGGCACTTTCACCGGGTTTTGAAAAGCTTCCCGACAAAATCGCTGGGCCACAGGCTTTCTCTGACGGACAGGCAGCTAGGAAGAGTCTACCACTGGGGATTTTTTAGGTTTGGGGGAGGGGTTTGTTTTTCCTGTCAGTGCCTGAGCCAATCAGTACTCAGGCACTGACAGGAAAGCTAGCCCAGGGTAATGAGCAGCAAATTACTGCCACAGTTTTAATGTGGCATGAATTTGCATGCTCATTACTCTGAGCATGCCTTGCTGATTTTTATGTACTGAATTTGCATTAGAGTTCCCTCTACCACAAATCTTTTGAACATCCCCCTCTCAGCCCCAATCCCACTCATAGCTCCTACTTTCGCAAAAGACAGGAAAACAGAAGTTCCTGCTTGCAAAGAGCGGAAAACTAAGACTGACTCAGCCTCACGCTACTGACATGGGACTGTATGTTAATCCTAGTTGAATGGCAGAAATACTTGCCTCCTGTACCGCAAAGCTCACCCAAGTTTGACTGCATCTCAAATTCATTTAATGGAAAACAAAACAAGCCCTGTAATACACAGGGTGTGTAATAATCCCTTTATTTTGTTTGACTTTTTAAAACATTTTTCATTCAGGACCAGATTGAATAAATGGCACCCTTTCTAGCATACCAAACAAAATAGCGCGCGTGGCCCGAAATGGAACAAACTGCAAAAATTTTATTAAGCTGACCCAACACGGCTTGAAAATTTGAACACACATAAAATTATATACACCTTGTATAGGTCGCCAATCAAGCCAACATACCTCCCCCTTTTACAAAACTGCACAAGAGGTTTCTAGCGCTGGCCGGTGCGCTGAATGCTCGGTGCTGCTCTGATGCCAATCAGCTAGCGGCTCTGCACGGGCAGGAGCGAAGGAAGGTCGCTCCTGCTGCGATTCACCGCTGGACCACCAGGGATACTAAAGGCACATGGGGGGAGTGATATTGACGACATGGGTCAATGATTGGTTAAGCGGTAGAATCCAGAGGGTGGTGGTTAACGGTACCCCCTCCAATACATCGGAGGTGACCAGTGGAGTGCCACAGGGATCGGTCTTGGGACCGATCCTTTTCAACATATACATAAGAGACCTGACTCAAGGGCTTCAAGGTAAAATAACACTATTCGCCGACGACGCCAAACTATGCAACATAGTAGATAACCTTACCCGACAGTATGGAGCAGGATCTGCTCTTATTGGAACATTGGTCCTCGACTTGGCAGCTGGGCTTTAATGCCAAAAAATGTAAGGTCATGCACCTTGGCAGCAAAAACCCATGCAGAACTTACACTCTGAATGGTGAGACCTTAGCTAGGACTAGGGCAGAACGAGATTTGGGAGTAATCATTAGTGAAGACATGAAAACTGCCAAGCAGGTGGAGAAAGCTGCATCCAAGGCTAGACAAATGGTGGGATGCATCCGTAGAGGTTTCGTCAGCCGGAGGCCCGAAGTCATAATGCCCCTGTACAGATCCATGGTGAGACCTCATCTTGAATATTGTGTTCAATTCTGGAGACCACATTATCAAAAAGATGTGCGGAGAATCGAGTCGGTTCAGCGAATGACCACCAGGATGGTCTCGGGACTCAAGAGCCTCCCATATGAGGAAAGACTGAATAAACTGCAACTATACTCGCTCGAGGAACGTAGAGAGAGGGGGGACATGATTGAGACTTTTAAATATATCACGGGCCGCATCGAGGTGGAAGATGATATCTTCTTTCTTAAAGGACCTTCAACCACAAGAGGTCATCCGCTGAAAATCAAAGGTGGGCAATTTCATGGCGACACCAGGAAGTATTTCTTCACCGAAAGGGTAGTCGATCATTGGAATGAACTTCCATTGCAGGTGATTAACGCCAGCAGTGTGCTCGATTTCAAAAAGAAATGGGATATGTATGTGGGATCTCTAGCCGGGTGAAGTCTGGGGGTGGGTCATTAGCGTGGGCAGACTTGATGGGCTACAGCCCTTTTCTGCCGTCATATTCTATGTTTCTATGGGGGGAGGCAGGAGGGAGGTAAAAACTCTTAGAGTCAGCTGGGACTGGAGGCGAGAGGGATCCCTCCTGTCCCGGCCACCGCTAGACCACCAGGTCTCACGGCAGGCCTGGTGAAGGCCTGCAAGTCATCGGGAGGGAGGGGGGGACAGGGTACAGAACCGGTGTCAGGTCAAAACCACGGAAGACAAAGGCGCGCGCCGACAACTGAGCGCAGTGTGGAGGCGCGCGCCGAAGAAAATAACTGTTTTTAGGGGCTCCGACGGGGGGGGTGTGGGGGGGAACCCCCCCACTTTACTTTATACAAATTGCGCCACGTTGTGGGGGCATTGTGGGGGGTTTGGGAGAAACAGGGAAAAAGTTAAGTTTACAGTATAATGAGGGGGGGTTACAACCCCCCAAACCACCCACAACGCTGCCGCAATCTGTATTAAGTAAAGTGGGGGGGCTCCCCAACAAAAACCCCCGTCGGAGCCCCTAAAAACTGTCATTTGCTTTGGCGCGCGCTTCCATCTTGCGCTCAGTTGTCGGCGCGCGCCTTTGTCTTCTGCGGTTTTGTCTATGAACCTACAGAACCTGGCAGGGAGGGAGTGAGGCTGAGTGCAGAGACTGGCAGGAAAGGGGAGTGAGTGAGGGGGCTGGTTGCAGAACCTGGCAGAGCAGCGAGGGTGGGAGAACACAGATTGCAGAGCTGGGCAGGGCAGGGCAAGGCACCGCACTTGAATATTAACCCCCCTGGCTTATAATCGAGTCAACCTTTTTTCGAGATAAAAAGGTTACCTTAGTTTATATTTGGGTTGGTTTATATTCAAGTATATATGGTAAAATAGATTTTTTTTTTCTTTCAGATTGGTGTCCTTCTGAAACATCCGAGTGAGATTACATCTGAAGTCAGTAATGACATATTTATGTTCTCTCAGGGTTTCCGCAGCTGCCATCAAGCTTGTTGCAGGTTTCTGGGTCTCGCTGCGTCTTGTCAGGTAGAACTGGCAGCTCAACCATCATGCTGTGGCTTTCTTCGGGACATGCTGTCTGTCTTTAAATAGTAGGTCCTCAAACCTGATTAGTCGGGGCCTGAGGTGAATGAAGCAAGAAAGTCTGTTGGTCACTAATTTTGAATTTGGAGGGAAAGTCATTTGGTCTCTTTTTCCCATAGAACGGAAAAGACTCTGGTGAGTTTAAAGATGTTTGCCCTGTGAAGAATGACATTTATATTTTATATGATCTCATTGTCATTTTGAATATTAATTATGTATGTGGTCTTTTGGTCCATATTTGTTTTCCATTCTATAGATGATATTTCTGATTAAGAACATAAGAATAGCCTTATTGGGTCAGACCAATGGTCCATCAAGCCTGTTCTCACGGTGGCCAATCCAGGTCACTAGTACCTGGCCAAAGCCCAAGGAGTAACAACATTCCATGCTACCGATCCAGGGCAAGCAGTGGCTTCCCCCATGTCTTTCTCAATAACATACTATGGACTTTTCCTCTAGGAACTTGTCCAAACCGTTTTTAAAACCAGCTACGCTATCCACTCTTACCACATCCTCTGGCAACATGTTCCAGAGCTTAACTATTCTCCGAGTGAAAAAAATTTTCCTCCTATTGGTTTTAAAAGTATTTCCCTGTAACTTCATCGAGTGTCCCCTAGCCTTTGTATGTTCTGACAGAGTGAAAAAAATCGATCCACTTATACCCGTTCTACTCCACTCAGGATTAGGTAGACTTCAATCCTATCTCCCCTCAGCCGTCTCTTTTCCAAGCTGAAGAGCCCTAACCGTTTTAGTCTTTCCTCATACGAGAGGAGTTCCATCCCCTTTACCATCTTGGTCGCTCTTCTTTGAACCTTTTCTAGTGCCTCTATCTTTCTTGAACAGAAATGAACATAATACTCCAAGTAAGGTCACACCAAGGAGCGATACAGGGGCATTATAATATTCTTAGTCTTGTTAACCATCCCTTTTTTTAATAATTCCTAGCATCCTGTTTACTTTTTTGGCTGCCGCCACCACACATTGCACGGGAAGGTTTCATCGTATTGTCTACGATGATACCCAGATCTTTTTCTTGGGTGCTAATCCCCAAGGTGGACCCTAACATCCGGTAAGTGCGATTCAGGTTATTCTTCTTAACGTGCATCACTTTGCATTTGTCCACGTTAAATTTCATCTGCCATTTGGACGTCCAGTCTTCCAGTTTCCTAAGGTCCTCCTGCAATTTTTCACAATCCGCATTCGTTTTAACAACTTTGAACAGTTTAGTGTCATCTGCAAATTTAATAACCTCACTTGGAGTTCCAATTTCCAGATCATTTATAATTAAGGTAAATAACACCGGTCCCAGTACAAACCCCTGCGGCACTCCACTTTTTACTCTCCTCCATTGAGAAAAGTGACCATTTAACCCTACCCTCCTCTGTTTTCTATCTGATAACCAATTCCTAATTCACAACTGAATTTTGCCACCTATCCCATGACACTTTAATTTTCTCAGGAGCCTCTCTTGAGAAACTTTATCAAAAGCTTTCTGAAAATCTAGATATACAATATCAACCAGCTCACCTTTATCCACATGTTTATTCACACCTTCAAAGAAGTCAAAGCAAATTTGTGAGGCAAGATCTTCCTCGGCTGAACCCATGCTGACTCCGTCTCATTAAATCATGTTTGTCTACGTGTTCCACAATTTTATTTTATTTTTTTATTATATTTTTATTATTTTCAACTTAAATTTCAAGTATTACACTTGTACAGAAAGCAAGAATAGAATGGATATCAAATACAATAGTAATATAGTTCCTAAGTTAACAAATATACTATTTATGCTCAAGTCCACAAATTAAGATCCAAGAATTAAAGAAACTTGGCGAATAAAAAAAAAAAAAGAACAGTAATAATAACAGAAAACTGAGAGCTATAGCATTGAGATAGGGGTCACAATATCTAAATTATAGGGCTCAAAGATTGTTAACATTCAGACGAGACATAGCCACAAAGTTGGTCAGTTGTGATGGTTCAAAAAACACATATTTAAACGTACGATAATATACAATACACTTACACGGATGTCTCAAATAAAAAGTTGCCCCCAAGGATAAAACCCCAGGTTTCAAAAGAAGAAATTCACGGCGGCGCCTTTGCGTCTCCCGTGCAATTTTATTTTTTATAATTGTTTCTACCATTTTGCCCAGCACTGAAGTAAGGCTTACCAGTCTGTAATTTCCCGGATCTCCCTTGAAGCCCTTTTTAAAAATCGGCGTAACATTGGCCACCTCCAATCTTCAGGTACTACAGACGATTTTAGCGACAGGTTACAGATCACTAACAGCAGGTCAGCAATTTCACGTTTGAGTTCTTTTATTACCCTGGGATGTATACCATCCAGTCCTGGTGATTTATCACTTTTTAACTTCTCGATTTGGCTTAGTGCATCTTCCAAGATTTTTTTCAGTTCCTCCGCATTTCCGGTTCAGGTAGATTTCTTACATCTTCTTCCGTAAAGACCGAAGCAAAGAATTCATTTAGCCTTTCCGCTATGGCCTTATCCTCCCTGAGCACCCCTTTCACTCCTTGGTCATCCAACGGTCCCACAGATTCCCTCACAGGTTTTCTGCTTCTGATGGACCTAAAAAAATTGCTATGAGTTTTTGCCTCTTTTAATATTAGATAATTTTATATAATTGTTTTAGTTGAGATTTACCCCCTCTTCTATTAAACTGCGCTAGCAGTTTGTAGCGCAGAGAGCCACGCTGAATGGCCCGCACTGCTCCCGACATTCATAGGTACTCTATGACCATCGGGAGCAGCGCAGGCCATTCAGCGCAGCTCACCACGTTAAAAACTGCTAGCGCAGTTTAATAGAAGAGGGCCTTAGCTTCAAAGTATGTTGGATTAATTGGAGATGCACTATATACAAGCAGATCCCTGATGCAGGCTAATCAGCCGAAACATGGGCTGTGTCAGGCCATCTTAATAAACTTTCTGCAGTTTTTTTTTTCCATTTCTGGCCACTTGTGTTATTTTGTTTGGTTCAATGTATTCTGTGCTTTTGAATCTCTCCCCTTAACGTTTTGCCCCTTTTAGTATAGCACATAATGCTGACTCCATGCCCCAATGTGGGTGCCAGCTGAAATCAGGTGTACCGTATTTTTTGCACTATAAGACGCACCTGACCATAAGACACACCCTAGATTTAGAGGAGGAACACAAGGAAAAAAACATTCTGAACCGAATCGAGTACTAATATATACCAGGCTCTGCACCCAGCCTCCTTCATTCCCTGCCAGGCTCTGCACCCAACCCCACACTCCTTGCTAGGCTCTGCACCCTGCCTCCCCTCCCTGCCAGGCTCTCAACCTGGTATAATGGCACAGGGCAGGTCTAGGTGGTAGGCAATCCTAGCCCCTACGCAGTCCCACTGTAGCTGCATTAGCAAGAATGTGCACTAGTCTTTGTCTTCAAAATAAATTAAAACCAAGCCGGAGTCTGGCCTGACCTCCAGGATTAAATTGTACACAAGGTCCCAAGATAAACCATCTATTTTGAATCAAGCTTCTGTTGCTTACACAGTTCAGTCCCAGAAACCCCCCCCCCCCCCGGCACCTTTAAATTCTGGGGGTCCAGCAGTGTATCGAGCTTTCTGCGCTCCTGCCCCTCCTTCGCTGGACGGCTGCCTCCTTAATATCTTGGGGCCAATGGTGCACAAGATAGGAGCGAGCTTTTCGCGCTCCAGCCTGGCCCCACGCCGCTCCCTGAATGGCTGCCGTCAGTTCTCGCGAGTCCCACGAGAACTGACGGCAGCCATTCAGGGAGCGGCGTGGGCCCAGGCTGGAGCGCAAAAAAGCTTGATAAAATTTGCGAGACTGCTTTTTATAGGGTAATTGTTTTTGTTATTTTGTTTCTTTAATTTTGTGCATAAATTTGTTGTTCATTTGCATAAGTTGACTTTCATGCAGAAAACACCCACAGCATCATTGTATACACATGAGATCAGGTTACACACATATAAAAACACATCCTTAGTATTACAGTTTGCTTGGAATACACAGGAATATTTTGGATCACTTGGCTAAGCCGCCAGCAGCTATTTCGGTGCTAAACAGGCCACTCCTGGATCCTTAATGGGAAATAAAACCTCACAGCAAGGAGGGAATCAGGGCAGCCAAATACAACATATTAAGTGTCATGACATAATCGTGGATTTGCAGACAGCGTATTACTCCAACACAAGTTTAAATGCACGCGACAGATCAGGTTTTCCTACCCACAAAAAAAAAATGTGCTTAGGGGGACCCGAAATTATCCCCAAAAAAAACTCCATGCCCACTGCTGCGATCCCGGAATAATGATTTCATGAAAGATTGTTTCCTTTTAAAAAAATAGTTATGAATGGCTAAATAAATCCCCCCCTGATCATTAAAGTGTGCAGAGCTTTAGCAAGGCAAACTTTGTAGATTCTGGGCCTGCTCCACAAGAGGAAGTGAGTCTCCCCTCCCCCCATCACCCCCTCCAGCTAGGGCTGTCTCTGTCTTGTGAAACCCCCCCCCCAAAAATGGATCTTTTCCAGATAAGCCCCGCCAAAAAGTTAACCCCCGCCACAGTTTTAGCTAACACCATGCTAAGTGAATACTTGGGGAAAGTGATATACACGTGGGGGCTCTGCCCCCCCTTTACCCCTCCCCCGAGTCATTATTCAAATCATGTGAATAATTTCCTCCGAGGGCTTCAATAGTTTAATAATTTATAAGGTGGCATGGCTTAAGTTTTTGCCCATGCACTTTTTGCATTTGTGGTGGCGGGGCTTAAGTTTTCGCCCGTGCACTTTTTGCATTAGTGGCAGGGCTTATCTGGAAAAGACCCAAAAAAACTCTGGAGCGACAATATTCCTAAATGGACTTTATTTGAAAAAGTGTCAAAGTTCCAAAGGTTCACCGAAATCATCCACATAAAATAATTCCATCCACATAAAAATAAATCATCCACATAAGAGCCTTAAAGGACCTAGTCCGCTAGGGATACAGGACCCAACACGGTCCGCGTTTCGACAAAAAGTCTTCTTCAGGAGTCCCTGGGGGTCCTATAAAGGTGAGTACGTGGGAAACAATTGTGTGGTGAGCTGGAATGCACTGCTTGCATTTGCAATAGGAAAAAATATATACAGTATATATATAGTAGCTCCCATCACCTCCTAACAAGTCCCTTGCCAATCAGCTGGTGACTGACATGGCCTAGGTCACACCCCTACCTGCTTGGCAACTTCAGATATTCAATTACACCTTTACAACACCTTAACATAACTGCAGCTCAATAAGCTTCCTGGTTCCCCTCCCCCCTTGTTTTTTTTTTTTTTCTTAAAAAGAGAAATGCATTTTCTTATTTCAGCTTTCAAAGAATACTTAATCTGTAGGTTCTTTTCTTCCTCAGAGCATGCGTCTTACAACCCAGGGCTGAAGTTTTTAAGCCCCTGCCTCTCTCCCAAGCTTTTTTAGGCTAGCAAAAGGGGCGACGAAATCCATACATACCCTCCTTTTCGGAGCGTGAAAACATGAGCACATTCCTCAGGCTCCCCAAGGTCAAACTTCCCAGTCGAGGCGAGGCAGAACTCGTGGAACGATGGCCAGGAAGGATGCAGAAAGCGCTCAGCCTGCCCCGGTCAAAAAAAATAAAAAAGTCCTGCAAGCAAGCCGGGCGGAGGGCTTCAGGTCTGCTCTTCGCGCACACGATCCGCTAGTGTCCGAGCCATCCCGGGTCTTGGTGCCTCTCGTCGGTTAAAAGCGAAACAGATCTCGCCCGAAAAGGCAAGTTTTTAATTTCCGAGTGTTTTCCCTGGCATAGTATTTCCAGGTATGCCTTTACTGTTTGCTTAGCTAGCTAGCTCTCTCATGCAGGGACTTGTCTCGGGTCGGCTTTTTTTTGCATGCTGCAAAATCTGAAATGCAATCATGAATATAGGCTTGGGCGGCAGAGAGAGAGAGACAGAAACAAAAAAAAAAAAAAAAAAGCCCTCACCTCCACCACTTCGGTGCTGAAATATCGGGCCAGGTTCTGCTCTGCCGGCTGGAGCACCGAGACCTGCACGAACGTGTTGAGTTTGCGATCGCGGGCACAAGTCACGAGATCCTTGCAGGCTGCAAAGGGCATCAGAACAGCAGGGTAAAAAGAAAAAAATAAAATAAAGTGAAATTTATGGAGGGAGAAAACCAGCAACACAACATTCAGTCTAAGCTTCAGATCGGACTGGAGTCGATTTAGCAAAGGAAGTCCCTTTGGAAAAACCTTTAAAGGAATAGGAAGTCACATGCCAAAGAGCAGGATTGGGATTTTTATTTCCATGAAGTGCATTCGTGGAAAGGCCTTTTCTGCCCCGGGCAGGGCACAGACATAACACACGCTGTAACCTCCAGCCAACCCACAATGAAATCGGATCAGTCGGCCTCACAGGGACTTCTCTCCTCTTTCCTCCTGATTTTCTGCCTGATGTGGTTTAATGGGTCTTACCCAAGAAACGAAATGTTCCCATATACACACACGAGTGTGGGCTACCTTGGCAGTAATAGAACGCATTGGGGACCAGATGCACTAAACAGGATCGGTAAGACCGTGCGGGTCCGATTTTTGGCCGATTCTAAAAGAGCTATTGATGCACTAAAAATTTTGCATGTAAATGATTCATGCGAAGGTTGGGGAAGGGGTAAAACGCGGACCTCGCGGATCTAAAACCACACGTCCTTAAAAATCCGGACGTCCGCGCCACTTTTAGTCTCTGGCTCTGACAGAGCTCTATGGCAATTTAACTCTTGGATCCTAGCATGGGGAGGGAAAAGCATTAGGATCCGTCAGAGTTAAATTGTCATAGAGCTATGTCAGAGCCAGAGACTAAAAGTGGCGCGGACCTTGGATTTTTAAGGATGTGATGTGCGGTTCATAGACAAGTCAGCGAAAGACAAAGGCGCGTGCCGACAACTGAGCGCAAGACGGAGGCGCGCGCCGAAGAAAATTACAGTTTTTAGGGGTTCCGACGGGGGGTTTTGTTGGGGAGCCCCCCCCAGTTTACTTAATAGATATCGCGCCGGCGTTGTTGGGGGGTTGTAACCCTCCACATTTTACTGTAAACTTGTAATTTTCTGGGGCGCACACCTCCGCGCTGCGCTCAATTGTCTTTGCGCGCCTTTGTCCCGGCGCGCTTTTGACCTGACACCGTGACGTGCAGTTCAGATCCGTGAGGTCCGCAAGGGAGCCGAGGGCCTGAGCTGAGCTGCAGAGAAAGCAAAGGCGGTCTTGTCAATGCATGGACCTGGGATTTTTAAGGACGTGCGGTTTTAGATCCGAGAGGTCCGCATTTTACCCCTTCCCCGGAGGTTGGTCGTGATTCCCCCCTCTCTCCCATCCAATCGATCGCTGCGAAAGTGACTCTCACATATGCCCGGAGCCAGCAGGGGAACCCCAAACAACTGAGAGGCAGGAGAAGCCCCAAAGCAACCTCCTGCCACTCAGCTGTTAAGGGCAGAAAACATTTTTATTTTTATTTTTTTTTTTTTTAATAGGCACAAAGGCTATGTTTGACACACGACATCTGCCCTATTAAAAAAAGGAAAAAGCCCCCACCCGCCGTTGACGACGCCCCCGTCAGGCGAGAAAAAAATCAGCAGGAGGGATGCCCACTCCCTCCTGCCTTGCAGACCCACACCCCATGCGTGAGAAAAATATGACAGAGGGGATGCCCACCCCCCTCCTGCCAACGGAGGCCCCCCATGCCAAGTGCCACCCCATCGAACCATCTCCTACCTTCCCCCCACCCCCAAAAAAGGCAGGAAGCAAGCCCACTCCCTCCTGCCCACCAAATGCTCCCCCAAACCCCACCCCCCCAAAAAAAACATTTTCACAAGTTGGGAGCAGGAGCAATGTGGTCCCTTTTGAGGGACCTTAAGTGTCTGACCCAATCAGAGCCTTAGGCCCCTCCCCGTGCATCACACGATGCACCGGAGAGGAAAAGGCTCACCATTTCCTGCTCCCAGCTTGTGAATAAGGTACTGGGTGGGTTCAGGGGGTTAGGGGATGGTTCAGGGGTGGGATGCCTGGTGCAAGGGGGGGTCTCCGCTGGCAGGAGGGAATGAGCATCCTTCCTGCCAATTTTTTCTTGCCGGGGGGGGGGGGGGTCATGATGGCAGGAGGGAGTGGGTATCCCTCTTGCCATTTTTTCTAGCGTGGGGGTGGGGTTGACATGGCAGGAAGGAGTGGGCATCCCTCCTGCTATATCCGCTGGGGGGGGGGGGGGTCGGTTCCTGGTGCATTGGGGGTACGTGGTGGGGGGTCCTCATCAGCGAGGGAGGAGTGGCTTTTTTCTTTTTAATGAGACAGATATTGTGTGTGGGTGTGTAACACACATATCTGTGCCCATTTTTTTAAAAGGGGTTGTACTGGTCTTGACCAGTCGCGTTTTTTGGATCGTTAAAAACCCTGGGGAGGGGGGGTTGTACATAACCAATCAATGTTAGTGCATCAGTTGCTTGGCTAGCTTGCATAGCCGGATCGTAAAATGGGCGATCGAGGGGAAAAACATGTGGTGAGCCATTTTGTGCATCGGGTCGGCAAATGCGTTCATCGCTAAAGCAGTCAAAACTGGTTTCGCGACAATCGCTGACTTTAGTGCATCTGGACCTTAGTAGCTAACAGGGTATAAAGTTAGGCCAGCCATTTTGCTGTCTTAAATTTATCCAAATCATAATCTGATTAGCGAATATCATCACTAACCAATTCACTTCCTGCTCCTCCCTTGCTCTTCCCCAAAACCGCCTTGATATTATCCAGATAATGCTGCTGACAAGGATAGCTTAATCACTGGACCGGGTGAGGCACAGGCTGAGGGCACTGGTGATGTAAGGCACCAAAATCCCCAGCCTCTTGTGACACATGGACATCCCCCCTCCTCCCCCTCGCAGATCTGGCATCTCTTCATCCTTTCTTTGCTCCAGGGTTTGTTCCCCTCTGTCCCCCCCCCCCCTTCCCGGCACTCCTTTCTTCACAAATCTGGAATCACTCTTTCTCCTCTTTCCCTCCATACCCCCTTCCCATGATCCTGTAAACATCTTCCTGGAAACATCCCACCCACAGGAAGTTGCATCAGAGGAGGTGGAGCTTGGTGGAGGGAAGACTCGGGGCTCGGCTGAAATCAGCCTGTTTTCAGGCTGCTGGCAACTTGGACAGAGAGAGAGGAGAAGGAGCAATGCCAGACTAACAGGGAGGGGAAAGAGGGAGACCAGGCCAGAAGACTGGGGAGGGACGAGGAGAGAAGGAGGAGAAAAGTTGCCAAACCGGCACGAGGAAGGGGATAGAAGCAATGTGCTGTATGTGGGAGCCACACTGATGCCAGCTGGCTCAGAGCATCACAGTCCCTTGAGCCAGCCCTGGCTGATAAATATTAATGGTTAGTTCCAACTAACGCATTTCTCCGGATAACAGTTGCTATCCAGATAAATGCCTTTGAAGATCTGGCTTTTTTTTTTTTTTTTTGTAACAACCTTAATACAATCCCAAGTAGCTACGTTGCTTTCATGGTCCTTTTAAGTAGAGATACTTGAAGCACTCAATGACCCAGCTGCAGTGCCCAGGAAATACCAGTTTGAGCTAAGCCTGGCTCCTGCTGCTTGGCTGACAGAGCCCCATTCTTTGCCTGCCAATTATATGAACTGCTAGCCTTACACAGAGTATCTGGCACCCAGATTTGGAGGCAACCAAGTTCTGTACTCCATAGGACAGGGGTGTCACAGACCCGGGCCGCAATCTCGTCGGGTTTTCAGGATTTCCTCAATGATCATGCATGAGATTTATTTGCATGCACTGCTGTCATTGTATGCTAATAGATCCCATGCATATTCATAGCCCCAGGTACTTTAGATAGATTGTGAGCCCACCGGGACAGATAGGGAAAATGCTTGAGTACCTGATTGTAAAACCGCTTAGATAACCTTGATAGGCGGTATATAAAAGCCTAATAAACTTGAAAACCTGACTGGATTGCGGCCCTTGAGGAGGGACTTTGGCATCATTACTGCTATGAGTGAAACACATGAGAGTGATTGTGAGTGAGGAACACCTCCAGGTGGCCATAAATGAGGGCCAAGGGTACCTCAGCCCCCTTTATCCGGCAAACCTAGCTACAACAAAGAAGGTTTTCTACTGTTAGGTTTGCTCAGTTGAATAGTCAAGAAATATACCACAGCCTTGCTTTTTTTTTTTTTAAAAGGAAATCGGAATTATAAATCCATTGCAGCAACACAAAGGAGAGGAGATGGCTGAGTGGAATAGAACGGGTACAAGTGAATTGATTTTTTTACGCCATCAAAAATGACAAAGACTAGGGGTCACTCGGAATTTATAGGGAAATACTTTTATAACCTAGTTAAGCTCTGGAACGCACTGCCAGACGTTATGTTAAGAGCAACTTATGTACCTGGTTTCAAGAAAGGTTTGGGCAAGTTCCTGGAGGAAAAGTCCATAGTCTGTTATTGAGACGGACATGGGAGAAGCCACTGCTTGCTCTGGATCGGTAGCATTGATTGTTGCTATTTGGGGGTTTTTGCCAGGTACTAGTGACCTGGATTGGCCACCATGAGGACGGGCTACTGCGCTTGATGGTCTGACCCAGGAAGGTTTTTCTTTTGTTCTTATGGCTAGAGCAGTGGTTCCCAACCCTGCCCTGGGGGACCAGCAGCCAGTCGGGCTTTGAGGATATCCCTAATGAATATGCATGAGAGAGATTTGCATATAATGGAAGTGACAGGTATGCAAATCTCTCTCATGCATATTCATTAGGGATATCCTCAAAGCCCGACTGGTTGCTGGTCCCCCAGGACAGGGTTGGGAACCACTGGGCTAGAGATCAGCCGAATTGTGAAAAGTTTATTGTTCAATAAATGACTACATGGCTGCGTTTTGGCGAGTGGTACCTGCATCAGGGATCTCGGAATCTATTTAAATAAACCACACGTATAATTTCCTGTAGTTACATAAACAGAGCATGCACGTTATGCATGCTATTTATATTTCCTTATATGTACATATATTAATAGTTTTATATAGATTCTGAGACCCCCTGAAGCAGGCACACTAAAATACGGCCGTGTCGGGTAATTTGTTGGACAATAAACCACGCAGTTCTACTGAGCTAAGGCCATTTCTTGCTCACTTGTCTTGCTGCTTGGATTTTTGTGTCCTCCTTTCTTCTTTTGCTATGGAAAGGTGTAGTACATTACATTACATTAGTGACTTCTATTCCGCCTGTACCTTGCAGTTCTAAGCGGATTACAGTAGAAGATAGCTGGACATTTCCAGGAAGTTACAATTTAGGGTCGGTTACATAGTAGAGGCATTGGTGAGAGATAGAAGGAAGGATGGAGAATTGAGGTATACTGTACTTGTAGGGAAGATGCAGTTTGGGGTTGGTTAATTGATAGAGTCATTGAGGAGATATTAGGGGTAGGAGGTCAGCTGGAAATTTGCAAGGAGGAGGGAGGATGCAAGGGAGGATGCGAGGGGGGGTAAGAAGGCTGTATAGATTTTTTGAATAGCAGAGTTTTGATTTCTTTTCCAAATGATTTAAAGTCACTTGTAGTTGTCAGCAGGTTGAAGATGGGGGTCCAGCTTCGCTGCTAGCCATGGTAGTCCACTTTTTAAGGTAATATATATACATGTCTCCCTCTGAATTTACGGGTTTAGTACCTGCGAATTCGGTTGTGATTTTATTCCTCCGCCTGATGTTTTTAAGTTTTAAAGGCTGCCTGGACCTCCCCGGACCATACCTGGTGGTCTAGCGGTGACGCGGGGCAGGAGCGATCTTCCTACGCTCCTGCCCCGTGCAGAGCAGTCATCAAAAATGGCTGTCATGAGTTCCCGTGATCTCACAAGACTATAATGGGAACTCACGGCAGCCATTTTTTTTATTTTTTAATTCTTTATTCATTTTCAAATTTACAATAAGTGTAACAATATATCCAAACAAATAACAATAAATATAACACTTAATAATCATCAATGGTACAAATAATATGCTCTTATCTCCCACCCTTCCTTTTCATATAATCAATACCTTATACAATATGTAACAATAAATTTACCCCCCCTCACAATCAAACTGTCATCTCGAAGCAGGGACTTTAGATCATTTATTATTCTATTGTCCATTTATTATGAATTTCTGGAAATCAATTTGAGATCAAATTAATTGTTTATTAGATAATCCAGTGGCATTATCATATGATACTGTGCTATTTGGTATGGCAATGAGAGCAAAAAGTCAGATTTCTACAAATAATAACAAATTATTACTTATAATGACTGGGGTTGCCATTCAACAAATTACGTATAATTGTAAAAATTGGAGTAGATTAAATTATAATTTCTGGTGGAATTCTTTATGTCATGTCTATAAAATGGAAAGATTTATTGCAATACAGCGTGTTTTTTTTCAGGAAATTTCAGGATGTGTGGGAGCCATTTACAAAGTACAGATAAGAATAGATGTGGGTTATAGGGATAGGAGTAGAGGTAGGTTATAGAAATAGTCAGGGACCACTGCTCAGGCAATGGGCCTGATGGGCTGCCACGGGAGCGGATCGCTGGGCAAGATGGACCTCTGGTCTGCCTCAGCGGAGGCAACTTCTTATGTTCTTATGTATTGTATTGTATTGTTTCGATTAGATTACTTTTTTTTTTTCCCCCCTTAAATTTACGGGAGCCATTTTTGAGGACAGCTCTGCACGGGGCAGGAGCATAGAAAGATCGCTCCTGCCCCACCTCACCACTAGACCACCAGGTAAGGTCTGGGGGAGTTCCGGGACGCAGGAGGGAGGCGGGGGTCGGTCAGAGTCGGCCCAAAAAGTTATTCGTGAATTTTCCATATTTGCAGGCCGGCTCTGCCCCTAACCCCTATGCAGGGATCTCAGAGGCGGATTTCCCCAATGAATATGCATTGAAAGCAGTGCATGCGTATAGATCTCATGCATATTTGTTGGGGAAATCCTGAAAACCCAACTGGATTGCGGCCCTCAAGGAGGGACTTTGAGATCCCTGCCCCTACGAATACAGGTGATGCCTTTTTTATTGGACTGAGTGCAACCTTTGAAAGCTAACCAAACAATGCACTAACCCCCTCCATTACAAAGCCGCGCTAGCGTTTTTAGCACTGGCCGGCGTGGTAACATATGAGCATCGGAACTGTTACCATGGCTGCCGGCACTAGCCCGGCTTTGTTATGGAGGGAGTAAGTCAGTCCAATAAAAAAAGATATCACCTTTATTCCTTTTGTTTTATTTCTATATATTTTCTTTGCTGTAAAATCCATTCATCCGTCAAGGCAAAATCAGGACTTGATCAGTTTCTCTGGGTTGAGTTAAATCAGTGGGCTCAAACTCAAACCTTTTGCAGGGCCACATTTTGGATTTTTAGGTACTTGGAGGGGCTCAGAAAAAAATAGTTAATGTCTTATTAAAGAAATGACAATTTTGTATGAGGTAAAACTCTTTATAGTTTATAAATCTTTCCTTTTGGCTAAGTCTTAATAATAATATTGTAATTTATAGTTAAAGAGGCGTATGATCAAAAAACTGTTTTATTTTACTTTTGTGATTATGATAAACATACCGAGGGCCTCAAAATAGTACCTGGCGGGCCGCGAGTTTGAGACTACTGAGTTAAATGATGCCTAGTCATGCAGACAGTGGGTTGCAGACAGTTCCAAATAGGCTGGAAGTGACTGTCAGTCCCCTTTCCTCCTCCCTCCCCTCAAAATACCAAATAAGACATAATATATATGTGTTTTTAAAGCAAACTTTACCAGCCTGATCACATTTCTGAGCAAACCTTAAGCACTGGGAAGGAAGCCCCTCCCACAAATGGATGTCTGTTAAAGAAATAAGAAAGCAAGGAATGAACACACGTAATTATTTGCACACATTGCTGGGTCCTGAGGCTGCCAAACACAAACTATTTGCACATAAGGATCGATGCAAGATGCGCGTATGACTGCTACTAATGAGGAGAGGAAGAATGCAGCGTTTTCTGCAACATGTCGGGAAGGATTTCAGTTTGAGGTAAATCAAGGTTGAATGGTTATTTAAAAAAAAAAAAAAACGCCATAAGTGAAAGTCTTGACGTGGGGCCGTGTTTTGGCATTAACTGTCTGCCTCAGGAGTCCTAATGTGCACCTAGAAAGATGAGAGACAAATAATAATATATCAATAAATTGTTTCCACATAAAGGAACTGTTTAGACTAGAGCATCTGGCCTCAACACCCTGAGGTTGTGAGTTCAATTCCAACTGCAGCTCCTTGGGACTCTGGGCAAGTCACTTAACGCTTTATTTATTTACTCAATTATTTAGCCCATCCTCCCAAAGGAGCCCAGAACGGGTTACAAAGTACATCTACAATATAATCAAGACAGGACAGAGATGACATAATTTACAATATAATATATAGAACCACCAAAATGACACTGGATATAGTCTCTTTTTTTTCCTCTATTTATAGACGGGGACAAGCCTCAGAATTTTGAGTATTAGATTGTCACCCATTCAGGATTCTTTCTCTTACTCACATTCACATCACTGCCTTGAACCCATCCTCCCTACCTTTTTTTTTTTTTTCTAACATTAAGTCTAAATTTTATTTCTTCAATAATTTTCATTAAAACTACTATTTAATACTTTTTAATACTGTTTGATACTCAATTTTAATTGATGTGAACCGCCTAGAACTCGCTGGGTATGGCGGTATATAAGAATAAATTATTATTATTATTTAATTACTTCATAATACAGACTATTTAAACCTCACAGTTCATTTCGGAGACTCTGGACCGACAGAAAGTTCACTAGTGCAAAAGTGTACTAGTGCTTAAAGGTGCCATTTTAAAAAGTGCATATGTGCTGTAAACTTTTAAACCTCATAGAGCTTAAAGTACTTAGCTTTGTTCTTATGCTCTTTAAGAACCAGGACCGTTGCTTGCTACTCTCAGTCCAACGTGGCCTGCGTTTCGCGGGATCAAATTACTTCCCTGCTGCATCAGGGAAGAGTCTTTTTGCAATGCTTATATGGGCTACAAACGAACTCCTGCCGGTTTATTTTGGTGGTTCTATATATTGTATTTAAACTTGATAGGTAACCATCAAGTTTTTTCTACTTTTGTTATAATTTACAATATAGACATGACAATAAAACATATACATTAAGCAGCATCTGGTGAGAGGTGGCGTAGGTGCGTTGACTCTGAATGGCATTTCTGGGCGCATGTCCTTAAAGCGCTGGGTTTGTGAAGAGGAAGGTTTTCACGGCCTTCCTGAAGCTCCAGAGTCCACCTAGTGTTCTAACAGATGCCATAGTCTGGGTATGAAATGTGAGTAGGGGCGTTTGCGGGCTGTTTCAGTTTCGAAGGAGCAGCCAGGAGGTATGGTCAGTCGTTTTCCTCCCTGGGAACCTCTGGTCGCTTTGGGAAGTAGATTTGTAGTGTGGAATCGTTTCGCGGAAGGTTTTGAACGTGAGCATCGGGGCCTTGAAGGCGCAGCGTTTTTGAACGGGCAGCCAGTGCATGGGAGCTAATGCAGGGGTAACGTGGTCGTGAATGCCAAGGTTTTTCAGGAGGCGGATTGCAGCATTTTGCATCCTTTGGAGGCGGGAGAGAGTTTTGGGTAGGCAGGCCCTCTAGTAGTGTGTTGCAATAGTCTAAGCCGGATAGTACAAAAGCACACAGTAGTTGGGCGAATTTGGGTTCTGAGAAGTATGAACGTATGGTTTTTAGCTGGCGGAGGAAGATACTAGTTTGGATACGTGATCTGTCATGGATAAGTTTGAGTCGAGAGTTACTCCTAGGCTGCGGGCGTTTTCCTTGGGTGCAAGGGTGTTTGTGCCCCAGGAAAAGGATGGACGGGGTATACACAAAGATCTTTGTGGATCCAGAGAAGTTCTGTCTTGGGCTGGAGATTTTTGATTTGTGTGTCTCGGTGTCGGCCTAGTGGGAGGTAGAGTTGTAAGTCGTCTGCGAAAGAGTGGATGCTGATTCGGTGTTTTTCCGTCAGGTAGGGGAAGGGAACGGGGACTTGTATATTGCCTTTTTGTGGCAATTCAAAGCTGACATTCAAAGTGGTGGGCACTGGAGGATTGAGTGACTTGCCCAGGGTCACAAGGAACAGCAAAGGGATTTCATGTCACAACCTCTGGGTGCAGAGGCAACAGCTCTACTAGTGAGCCACGCCTTCCTACAAAATAAATACCTGTCTAAAAAATATGCAAGCAAGAGCAAAGTGGAAATGTCCAATCAGAATGGTGCACAAAAAAGTGTCTTTCAACTCATCTGATAAATCCAATGATCTTTATTCATCCAAACCAATTCAAACATCCAAAGCAACTCAACGACGTGTGTAAAAAATAAGCAAACCACTATGATTGTAACCACGTGCAGAAAAACAGTATATAAGTCCCATCCCCTTTATCTTAATTGCCACCTTGTGACACAGAGGCCCCTTGATGGTTAACAACTGCAGAACTGCCAACTGGGCCCAAGTTTTGAGAAGGAGCCTTTAATCCATGCCCCAGCTCTGTACCATTCTTCCTGGCCACGCCCCACTTCACCTTTTGGCTCCACCCCTGCCACCCTCTCAGTTCCACAGCTGTGGTATCAATAAGTCACCTCCAGATCAGGCAGCAGGAAGTGCCTTAAGAAAGCATCAACTCCTAATGCCACGAGATCAGTCTTACAGTAAGCTGTATGAAATATTGCGAGAGCAGTCCCCTTTCAGCAAATGACTTATTAATGCATCCCCTGCTGTCCACGGAAAGGGAGGCTGCAGAACGGGAGCTCTTTGCCTCCCAGCGGAAGTGTGGGAGACTTGGCAGATCTTTAACCGTTGAGAAGAAGCAGGATTTCAGCAGGAACAGCAATGTGAGCCTGGCCGGAGCAGAAAATGACCAAAAGTAGGTTGGCGTAGTGTGGACAGCCAGCAAGAGGCAGGGTTGCCGCTCCTGCTTGAGGGGGGAGGGTTGGTAACCGATTATTTTTTTAACAAAATGATTTGAATCGTTTCACCTATTTCGAATCGCTGAATCGATTTGAACTGGAAATGGGGCAGCACTAATGTGCATATGCTGATTGGCTTGAAAAATTATACTATTTGCTAAGCTCAAACTGCCTTGCTCCTTCCCTGTCTCCCTAAAATTGCTACCACTCATCACTTCTGTAGCATTACAAGAGACAGTCTGTGCTCCAAAACGCAAGACAGACAAGCAGGACAAATAAGAAATTTGGAGGTTTTATTTATTAAGGGTATAAAACAAGTGAATAAGGGTTTTAGGGCTCTTTTATTTGAGCTGTGGTCATGGGATATGTACAAACACAAACCCCCGCACTAAAAACGTTCCTTCATTTTGCTCGGCGAGGGTGTGTATGGGGGGGGCGAGGCAGCCACATATCGCACATTGATTAACGTGGGGTTAGCATGCGAGCACTTACCCCTTATAAACTAGGAAGGGGGTGGTGAGGCTCACAAACACATTTTTTTGTAATAACTGCACTCTAATGATAACAGGAGGAGTTGCCGTACAGCGAGAGATTAGAGAAACTGGGCCTCTTCTCCCTCGAACAGAGGAGATTGAGAGGGGACATGATTGAAACATTCAAGGTACTGAAGGGAATAGACTTAGTAGATAAAGACAGGTTGTTCACCCTCTCCAAGGTAGAGAGAACGAAAGGGGATAGATTTCGTTCAAACGTAAGGAAGTTCTTCTTCACCCAGAGAGTGGTGGAAAACTGGAACGCTCTTCCGGAGGCTGTTATAGGGGGAAACACCCTCCAGGGATTCAAGACAAAGTAGATAAAGACAGGTTGTTCACCCTCTCCAAGGTAGAGAGAACGAGAGGGTATAGATTTCGTACAAACGTAAGGAAGTTCTTCTTCACCCAGAGAGTGGTAGAAAACTGGAACGCTCTTCCAGAGGCTGTTATAGGGGGAAACACCCTTCAGGGATTCAAGACAAAGTAGATAAAGACAGGGTTCACCCTCTCCAAGGTAGAGAGAACGAGAGGGGATAGATTTCGTAAAAACGTAAGGAAGTTCTTCATCACCCAGAGAGTGGTGGAACACTGGAACGCTCTTCTGGAGGCTGTTATAGGGGGAAAACACCCTTCAGGGACTCAAGACAAAGTTAGACAAGTTCCTGCTGAACCGGAACGTACGCAGACAAGGCTAGACTCAGGGCACTGGTCTTGGACCTAAGGGCCGCCACATGAGCAGACTGCTGGGCACAGTGGACCACTGGTCTGACCCAGCAGCGGCAATTCTTATGTTCAGTGGGTGTCCGTTAATTCGGAAAATTGGCCATTTTCTGGCTAAGGTTAAAACGGCCTTAGGGCACAGGAAAAACTCGCCATAGCGAGGTGGGAGGCGCCGGGACCATGGCACTGCCCTCACTCTCTTCTCCACCCCCTGCTCCTTCCCTAATCCCCGTACCTGTTTAGCTTTCCCAGTGCGAGCATCATCTCCAATTTGCTCCTGCGTCAGCGGTGGCTCTCCCTCTGACATCACTTCCTGGTTGTGGGACCTGGAAGTAGCATTAGAAGGCAGCTTAGAGGCCGGCGCACAACTGGCGGGGGAGGAGTGGGGGGTTGCAGAGAGGAGAAAAGGTGCTGGTTCCCCCACCAAGACGGCGCCCAGGGTGATCTTCCCTCCCTTACTAAACCACTGGTAGGGTGCGCTAATGCCACTTCTTTTTTTTTTTTACCACAGCTAAGTAAAGGGAGCCATTAGAGTTAAAAGCAGTCTCTAAAAATGGTGGGTTTTTAGTAGAGAATGACACGGGGACAAATTTTTCTCTGTCCCCGTGGGAACTCATTTTACCATCCCGTCAAGTTCTTTTCTTGTCCCTGCCCCATTCCTGCAAGCTCCGTCCTCATCTGCACAAGCCTCAAACACTTTAAAATCCTAAGTAGCAACATTCTAGAGCTCAGATTGTGATGTCATAATGCCTCATTCCACCAATGCCTAAGCTCTGTCCTCATCTGCACAAGCCTCAAATACTTTAAAATCCTAAGTAGCAACATTCTGGAGCTCAGATTGTGATGTCATAATGCCTCGTTCCACCAATACCTAAGCTCCGTCCTCATCTGCACAAGCCTCAAACACTTGAAAATCCTAAGTAGCAACATTCTAGAGCTGAGATTGTGATGTCATAATGCCTCATTCCACCAATGCCTAAGCTCCGTCCTCATCTGCACAAGCCCGAAACACTTTAAAATCATAAGTGTTTGAGGCTTGTGTGGTTAAGGCTTATAGAAATGGGGCAGGGACAGCGACAAAACTCACAGGGACAGAATGGGGAAATTTAGTTCCTGCGAGGACAGGGACAAATTTGTCCCCGTGTCATTCTAGCCTGTATTTAAACCAAAGCCATTTCTTTCTCACAAAACAGTATCAGTTTTAGCAAAGTGGTTTCATTTCTGCTTATTTTATTTATTCATTTTTCTATGCCGTTCTCCCCTGGGTTTACATGCATTTATTCAGGTACTCAAGCATTTTTCCTGGGGCAATGGGGGGATTAGGTGACTTGCCCAGGGTCCTAAGGAGCAGTGGTGATTTGAACCCACAACCTCAGGGTGCTGAGGTATAGTTTTAACCACTGCGCCACACTCTCCCCTTAGGCTACGAAAACCAATCTACATTTCCTCTATATAGCTCCAGAAAATGTATCATCTATTCTACAAAGTTCGTACAATAGCCATTAATCATTGCTGTAGCTAATGACGCATCAAGGATGTGCATACGGTGTTCTGTGGCATTTGTGATTTCATCAAATTATGAAGCAGTGCTCAGCAAGGCCTTAGTGTTCTATCGCTGCTGGTACCACCTAGGGTTGCCATATTTTACAATTGTAAAATCTGGACATCCTAGACCCGCCCCCCAGGCCCGCCTATTAACGCCACAGTCTCACCCTAGCTCCGCCCCCCACCCCCGCCGCCTGCTTTGAACGCGATTGAGAGGAGGCTTTTCAAAACTCGGACAAAGTGTCAGGTTTTGAAAAGCCATCTGGACCTCCGGACTAGTCTGGGAAAATCCGGGCGCCTGGTAACCTTAGGTACCACCTAGTATTGAGTTCCAGAGAATTAGATACAACAGGTATGGATAGCATTCAGTTGAAACCCTGAGATTACAAAGGAAAAGAAAAGTGAGCTATACAGCACTATGGAATCACACTTAGGATTACCTAAGTCAGTGTATTCTAAGTGCTGCGGCACTGAGGAGAAAGAGAGGCGCCTGCCAGCTGACTTCCCTATGCGGTACAGCACCAACGCTGCCCGATGGTTCATAGACAAAATCGCGCGAGACAACGGCGTGCCAACAACTGAGCGCAAGGTTGACGGCGCGCCGAAGAAAAGCACTATTTTAAAGGGTTCCGACGGGGGTGTTGGTGGGGAACCCCCCTATTTTACTTAACAGATATCGCGCTGGCGTTGTGGTGGGTTTGGGGGGTTGTAACCCCCCTCATTATACTTGAAACCGAACTTTTTGCCTGTTTTTTAGGGAAAAAGTTCAGTTTTAAGTATAATGTGGGGGTTACAACCCCCCAAACCCCCCACAACGCCAGCGCAATGTCTGTTAAGTAAAGTGGGAAGGTTCCCCCCCACACCCCTCGTCAGAGCCCTTTAAAATAGTGCTTTTCTTCGGCGCGCCGTCAACCTTGCGCTCAGTTGTCGGCGCGACGTTGTCTCGCGCAATTTAGTCCCGATTCGCCGAAGGCCTGCATGCTTCCACCTTCTCTCTAGTGTCCTCCAGCTTCCCCCCTAGCCTCCTGGTCTCACCTTTAAAGCTAATTACAGCAGCCTGCAGAGGATCGCCGGTAGGTAAAATGATTTTATTTTTAATATAGTGATTGAAATGTGTCAGTTTTGAGAATCTGCTGTGTATATTGTCTGCATATGAAAAATGAATGGGAAAAATTGCATTACAATTAGTAAAGGGGATGGGATTTGGGGGCAGAGCTTGGGCGGGCCTAGGGAGGTCTGTGGTTGGGGTACCCAGTTGATATTTGTTAGACTTAGGGGGTACTTAGCTTGAAGTAGTTGAGAAACACTGCTGTAGGCAATCAGCTGGCGCCAGTGCCTCTCCTTCTCTCCGGCCCTCTTCCCTGCTGGCGCCCCCTACTGGCATCTCAGGGCCCATCTGGAGGGCCTCTGCACATGCACGGACACTGACGTGATGATGTCACGCATATGCGTGATGTCATCACAGCGACATCCACGCGCTTCTGGGTGCCTCAAGCTATGGCCGCTACCTTTAGTGTGCCCCTGCTCGAGAAAGTTTGAGAGACACTCACCTAAGTGATGTGATTGATCCTTGAAAACTGGGGTTACCTAAATGATGTGATTGGTCCTTGAAAACTAACAGCAAATAATTTTATTTTATTTTTTATTTATTTTTGTAGTAGTTATCCTAACTTAGCAATCAAAGCTTTGTAACCATTTGGATCTTCTTATCTTTGTGAACATGGATTTTCAGCTCTGACAGAAATTAAATTGAAAAAAAAAAAAAATAGAGAACGACTGCAATTGGTGGATGATGAAATGCGTGTTTGCTTGTCCACTATCGAGCTGTGTTTTTGAGTTAATTTGCTCTCAAAAACAAGCACATCCATCGCCTTAATTAGCAATTCAGTTCTATCTACTTTTGTTTCACCATTCACCGTTATTACAATTACCCATACATAGCTTAAAGAACATTAAATAAATAACTCTCAAATTTAATTTTGTTGATTATGCAATTTTATAATTTCAATTATAACGTGCGTAAAAATACATTTGCTCTGTTTAGTGTGCCAGAACTAAAAAAGTTTAAGAGACACTGATCTAATGTTTCTGCCCTAGGCAACCACCTAGTCTTGTGTGGAGAGTGTGGTACAGTGGTTAAAGCTACAGCCTCAGCACCCCCAAGATTGTGGGTTCAAACCCACGCTGCTCCTGGTGACTCTGGGCTAGTCACTTAATCCCCTCATTGCCCCAGGTACATTAGATAGATTGTGAGCTCACCAGGACAGATAGTGAAAAATGCTTGAGTACCTGAATAAATTCATGTGAACTGTTCTGAACTCCCCTGGGAGAACAGTATAGAAAATCGAATAAATAAATAGTGTGAAGAGTTTCAGCCTCTGATAACCAGAGTTGGTATTGTGATGTCATAATGCCTCATTCCACCAATGCCTAAGAGCTAACCTCATCAGTGATGTCACAATGGCTTGATTGTCCTATACTTGGTTAACTTCTGCTACATTTTGATTTCTAGAGTGTTGCAGTGGTTAAAGCTACAGAGTCAGCACCCTGAGGTTGTGGGTTCAAACCCCCACTGCTCCTTGTGACCATGAAAGTCACTTAATCCCCCCCGCATTGCCCCAAGTACATGAGATAGATTGTGAGCCCGCCAGGACAGACAGGGAAGAATGCTTGAGTCCCTGAATAAATTCATGTAAACCGTTCTGAGCTCCCGTGAGAGAACAGTATAGAAAACGAAATAAATAAATTGTGGGGCCGGCCCTGGTTTCCATTAATCTACTCACCACAAAGGTCAGACAAATAGACCTTCAGAGGAATAATATCCGCCCATCCGTGGTCTTCAGGCACCACTCCCAACTCTAAAGATATGTTTTAAAGGTCAGACAGTTTCATCATGGAAGTAAATGAATGATTTTTAGGTCTCAGGTGCTTAAATTAATCAGTCACAGTAGAAATTTTATTCCTCACTGTTTATATAATTATGTCTAAATAAGGCTCAGTAAAGAGCTGTATGTTGAATTGACGGCTTAATACAGTAGATTCACCATGCTTGAAAGCGTGTGTATTAGCATATAACAAATTGGGGGTTTAGGTTTGTATAAATGCTATATGCAGAAAAATAACATTTATTTATGTATTTATCAAATCTTCTAGACTGGTGGTATAAAAGAAAACACGCGTAGCTTATGTGGCAGGATGGAAAATATTATGCACCGTAAGGGTGGAGTGTGTGGTGTATATATTTTACACGACTGACTGAAAAGTTTTAAAAATCATCAGTGCTGTGGGTTTCTGCATTTAAACAGTTTGCACACCTTAAACAATAAGGAGGCTTATAGTTGAATTTATGACTGCTAGGTAATCCTATCTGCACCTGCCTGGAGATGGGAAAAAGGTCAATGGTAGTGTTGTCCGATTCGAATCGATTCACATCAGTGAATTGATTCGTTGTCTTAAAAAAAAAAAAAAAATTGGGGATTTTCGATTTATTGACCAACCCTCCTCCCCGCATACCTTCGGGCATCCTAAAGCAGGAGCGGCAGCGCTCTGGCAGCGAAAAGTCTGTCCTGAACGCTGCCTCTTGCCGGCCATCCGCTTCCGCTCCTGCTTTAGGAGGCTCGATGTCAGAGTTCACGGTGGTGGTGGTGTCGGTCGGGAAGTGCTGCATAGGCGCCAGCGTTGTGGGCACCCTCGGCTCCGCGGCTTTAGGGGGTTTCCCAAAGTCCAGGATGTTTTCCCCTTCTCCCCACCATCGTCCGGATTCCCCCTGGCCTCCAGGTCTCAAAACTAATTACGGCATCCCTGGTGATGTAGCGAATCTAGCAGGCTGCCATTGGCCTCCGCTGCATGTTCCCTCTGCCGTGGTCCATCCCAGACCAAAATAGGAGGTGACGTCAGAGGAGGGGTGGAACCACAGCAGAGGGAACGTGCAGCGGAGGCTGACTGCAGGCTGCTAAAATCTTTACATCACCGGCAATCCTCTGCAGGCTGTAATTAGTTTTGAAAGTGAGACCAAGATGCCGGGGGAAGCCGGACAACAGTGGAGAGAAGGGGGGAGACATGCCGGCCTTTGGGGGACCCCCTGGTGTAGATATTAGAAGTAGATAGAGGGAGGGGGTCCAAAGAGAGGGGCATATGCCGGCCTAAGGGTGGGGGGGGGAGGTGAAGAAATAATGGGCCTTAAAACAGAGGAGAGGGAGTGAGATGGTGGACAATGGAGGGAGGAAGGGAAAAGAAAGGGAGAGAAGTTGAATCCAAGGGATGGTGTGGAGGGAGGGGGATAGAAATACTGGATGGAGGGGAGTGGTCATTAGAAAAATACTGAACTGCGGGGATGGAGACAAAAGAAAGGAGACCTCCAGGGGAATGAAGGGAAACGGAAGGGGAGGACAGAGATGGAAGATGGATGGTGAGCACAGAGAAAGAAGAAAACGTCAAATGGACAGGAGACCCTGGCAAGCGAGTTAACAGAAGACAAGCAGAAACCAGAGCCTGGGACCTGCATGGACAGCAAAAGGTGGACAACATGGACTACAAAACTGGTAGAAAAAATAATTTTATTTTCTGTTTCCTGATTACAATATGTCAGATTTGAAATGTGCATCTTGCCAGAGCTGGTGTTTTTTTTGTTTAGTTTGTTTACAACAGTGTTCTTCAACCTTTTTACACCTATGGACCGGCAGAAATAAAATAATTATTTTGTAGACCGGCATCAGTCCACGGACCGGCAGTTGAAGAACACTGGGCTAAGTTGTGGGCCAGACCCTGCCCATCTCCACCCAATCTCCAACCCAGACCCGGCCCCCATAATAGTACTAATTGTAACACTATTTTTTCCATTCATTTTTCAAAGATACACAATATAATCTTATTAACAACACATAATGGTTAACCACAAAATTAAACTACACAAAGCACCTTGACAGCAGAAATAAATTCTCAAAATTGACATAATTCAATCACTAAATTCAAAAATAAAATCATCCCCCCCTATCTTTGTTGTCTCCCTCCCTCCATGATATGCCTTACCTTCTGGCCTGCTCCCGCCTGGCCATTTTATGCTGCTGCCCCCGGTGTTATCTTCAGGCCGGCTTCCTCTTCTTTACTGATGCAGTACACAAAGCTGCAGGCAGGTGCGATCGATGCGCCATTATCTTCGAGCCAGCTCCCTCTTCCTGACTGATTTAGTGCACAAAGCCACGGGCAGTGGCTCCTTGCACGTCCCGTGCCTCATCTGGAAGCCTTCCCTCTGATGTTGCAACGTCAGAGAAAAGGCTTCCGGTTCAGGCATAGGACGCGCATAGGAGCCACTGCCCGTGGCTTTGTGCACTGAATCAGTCAGGAAGAGGGAGTTGGCTCGAAGATAATGGCGCATCGATCGCACCTTGGACCGGCGGTTGAAGAACACTGTTTGGGCATGATACACGTGCTGGCCCTGTGGACCGGCAGGAAATTTCTGTGGACCGGCACCGGTCCATGGACCGGTGGTTGAAGAACACTGGTTTACACCACAGCACCAGCGTGTGTAGGAGAGGGCAAAGGGGGTGGGGTGGGTGAAGAGGCTACAAAATAAACCCGCTAGGACGTTTGAAAAAAACACCCAATTGGGCAGGAAAATCGAATCGAAAAATTGATTCAATAGGCTTAATCGAATTGAACATTTTTCCCTGAATCGGGCAGCATTAGTCAACAGGAGTCAGAGAGGGTTTACAGAGTTGCTGGCTCCAGGAGATGGTTGGAGACCCAGTTAATGGCTCCCAGCAGTTTCTGGAAGCCAGGGAAGTGAGAAGCTAGCTTCTAGAGCCTGGGCCAATCAGGCCTTAGACTTAGCGGGGATGGGCCGGGAAAGGGCAGGCCCGTCTCATTTCGACGAGGCGGGCCTGTCGGCTGGACGGCAGCAAGACCCGTCCAGCCGACCAACATTTAAAGGTTAGTTGGGGGAGGGAGGTTAGTTGGGGGGGAGGTCATTAGCATGAGGGGTCCGAAGCCTACCCAATTATGCTCCCCCCGATCCGTCACCTGCTGCTTATTCCTGCCCTTGCCGCAACAACCACAGGAAAGGTATGTCCAGGCGCCGGCCCAGAAGCTTTCTCCCCGACGTCAGAGAGAAAGTTCCGGGCCAACCAGGTGATTGGCTGGCCCAGAACTTCCTCTCCGATGTCAGAATTGACGTTGGGGAGAAGGCTTCTGGACCAGCACTTGGACATGCCTTTCCAGCTGTTGTTGCAGCGGTGGGCAGGGAAGCAGGGAGAGAGCCCATTATCCCACGATAGTCTGTCCCGTTGTCCCCACATATAGCTTCGGGACGCCATCACTGAAAACAGGACATTTTGGAGTCCCAAAGCTGTGCGTGAGGACAACGGGACAGGGGATCAGAACAAGTTTTGGCTCCGTTCAAAATGGGATGTATGGCCACCTTACCATTACTTGAAGTTTGTTGTCCATTAGTTCTCTGGCATAAGGAGAAACGTTTTCCAGCTAAACCCTAGAAGGTAAAATTGCTTCCCCCTTATACCTCTCCCCCCAAAAAACAATGGTTAGATTTAAGCATAGAGGGAAAA
The DNA here is from genome assembly GCF_902459505.1 of Geotrypetes seraphini. Lineage (NCBI taxonomy): Eukaryota > Metazoa > Chordata > Amphibia > Gymnophiona > Dermophiidae > Geotrypetes > Geotrypetes seraphini. The sequence goes on from NC_047084.1 coordinate 149,335,886, forward strand.
GAGACATTGCAGGGCTCAGGAAGAGAAGAGGAAGCATACAACGGATTTGATTTGCAAATAAATATGGCCTTTACCCTAGTTAAGGCAAGTATAAAGTGTTCAAGTTTTTTGTGTACATGTGCGGTATCTCTTTCAAAATTAACTTATAAGTTCACAAGTGCAAAAGTGCTTTTTCTCCCGGTTCACCAGAATTGTTTCTCTCCATTGGGGGGGGGGGTTTCTGTTTGTTTTTGGATGTTTTCTGTTTGTTTTGGGAAATGTACAGTACATCTCTGAAAATATTTATTTGTGTTGTGCTGAAAAGTTCTCAACCCATCCAAACAAAGTTGGGGCAGTCTCCATCAAGGGCTAAACACTTAGTCCAGCGAGTGTCCACTTTGATCGTTCTGTCGGAAAAGTACTGAACGAAAAAGTGGAAACTCTCTGGACTAAGTGTATAGCCCTCGATAGAAACTGGCCCAACTGAAGTTAGTTGGGCTGAGAACTTTTCAGCACCCCCTTGTACACTGGGCTGTTTTGGGGGCTGCTTTTTCAAAGTAATTGGATGGAACTATAAGAAGATATCTGACAACACTGCGTTTGATGATCCCCCAACCATCTGATCAGAGAACCCAACCAACACAGAGGGTTTTCACTCTAGAGCAGTGGTCTCAAACTCAAACCCTTTGCGGGGCCACATTTTGGATTTGTAGGTACTTAGAGGGCCGCAGAAAAAAAATAGTTAATGTCTTATTAAAGAAATGACAATTTTGCATGAGGTAAAACTCTTTATAGTTTACAAATCTTTCCTTTTGGCTAAGTCTTAATAATAATAATATTGTCATTTACATCTAAAGAGACATATGATCAAGAAACTTATTTTACTTTTGTGATGATGATAAGCCTACCGAGGGCCTCAAAATAGTATCTGGCGGACCGCGCGTTTGAAAAACACTGCTCTAGAGTGACAGATTTGGATCGTACACTTGAAACCTGAAGGGAGAATCTGTTTATAGTTAGAATTTGTTCTGCAACGTTCCTGTTCACTGTTCAAGCTCTTGGACGAGTGAAGTTGGAGATTTGGACTTGGTACGTTTTGGTGTGGTCTATTCATTTGGGAAGTGAAGAGTGTGTCTGGCACTTGCCTGCTACGGGACTCCAGCTGCTAAGCTGGTCCTGGCTCTGTCCCTAAAAACAAATAAATCAATGCGTCTTAACTCCCTCTCGCTGCTGTCAGATACCTAGACCCGCCGTATCATTTCCTCTACCATAATCTCCCCAACCCTGAGATGTCCTGTCTGTTAAATTAGATTGTAAGCTCTTCGGAGCAGGGACCATCTATTGTATGTTAAATGTACAGCGCTACGTACGCCTTGTAGCGCTATAGAAATGACAAAGCCTTCTAAAAGGACCAGATGTTAGCACAGCCGCCCATCTGTCTTCATAAGAACATAAGAAGTTGCCCCCGCTGAGTCAGACCAGAGGTCCATCTTGCTCAGCAGTCCGCTCCTGCGGCGGCCCATCAGGCCTAGTGCCTGAACAGTGATCCCTGATTAATTTTGTAACTTACCTCTAATCCCATCCCTATAATCTACCTCTACTCTTATCTGTACCCCTCAATCCCTTTGTCTTCCAAGTACCTATCCAAAGCTTCTTTGAACCCCTGTAGCGTGCTCCCGTTTATCACATCCTCCGGCTGCGCGTTCCATGTATCCACCACCCTCTGTGTGAAAAAGAACTTCCTGGCGTTTGTTCTAAACTTCTCCCCTTTCAATTTCTCTGAGTGCCCCCTTGTACTTGTCGATCCCCTAAACAGCAGCAGCCCTCTTACGTGGCATCAGAAAGCAGAGAACAGCTATGCCCACAATGCAGCTTCGTCAGGCTTCAGACTGCATTATCTGCTGCGGCACTCCAGAACCGTGCTCGTAAAACCAGTCAGTCCCGACAGCATCCTTTCGGCTGTTCAATGGCTTTTCAAGCTCACACATCCACAACTTTTTTTTTTTTTTTTTTTTTTTCTCCCAACAGTTTGTCGTTAGCATTTGAAAATGCACGTCGATGTGGAAATTTACTGGAAAGGAGCCAGCCATTAAGTTTTCAGAGCCTCGAACTGAACGTGGGTTTTCCCAATTAGTCGACTCATTTTTTTCTCCCCACTTAATCTGTTCATCCATATAGCACCTGTGGCAATAGTCTCCAACAAACTGGGCTCCAAGAGTTATGCCAAGTGCCGCTGGTCCAAGACAGTAATTGCTAAGCAAGGGATAACAGAATTAGCTCTTCTGGATGCAGAAAAGTATGAAAAATCCAATGATCAATAAACAAGCTGCAACATAATTTGGCAGGTGTGGACGTATTTCTTGTCTAAAGGAAGATGGATGAAACAGACTAAACATTACTGGAGTTATGCGTTCATTTCCGGGCGGCCAATACATAGGGTTACCAGGCGTCTGGGAAAATCTGGACAAGTCCTCTTTTTAGAGGACTGTCTGGGCTCCCAGATGGACTTTCCAAAACCCGGCATTTGTCCAGGTTTTGGAAAGCCCCGACAAGCTTTTTGCGCATCTAGAGGGCCTCTGAGCATGCGCGGATGACATCACACACATCCGCACATGCTCCAGGACCTCCAGATGCAGCTGGAGCTCATCCGGAAGAAGGGAGGAGGCTTGTGGGGGAAGGAGTTGGGGCAGAATGGGGTGTGGCTGGAGGTGGAACAGAGCGGGATCATGTGCCCGGGGTTTCCTGGAGAAAAATATGCGTCTCCCCCTTATTAGAATTCTCCTGCTGCATCAGCACTCACCCCCCCCCTCCAAATTTCATTACAAAATAACCCACATTGACTTCAACCAGCCCTCTCTTCACCCAACAGTTGCCCACATCACCTGCCCTTCAGCCAGCCCCATTCCCAGTCTACCTTAAAATGTCTCTCTCTTCAAAAGTTGATGGCAGCAGCAGCGATACACAGATGCTGCCTGTAGCCCGATCCAATGGAGGTTTACACTTGCTTTCGTTCTTCATCCATCCCACTGTTCCCTCTCCACCACCACATCCAACATTTCTCCCTCTCTTCTCTCTTCCCCATGCATCTGTACCTCACGCCTCTCCCACCACGACCAATAATTCTTTCTCCCTCCCTATGCCCAACAATTTTCCTCATTTCCCCATGTGCACCATCTCTCTTTCCCTCTCACTCAAACACCCATACCCAACAATTCTTCCTTTCTATTCCCTCCCCACCTCTGCATCTCTTTCCCGCATTCCATTTTTACATGCTATGTTCCAAGTTCATGCTCCCCTCCCTTCCTTCATTCTCTGTCCAAGTTCATGCTCCCTCCCTCCTTCCTTCCACCCTTTGTCCGAAGTTTGTGCTCCCTCCCTTCCATGTCCCAACGTGATCCTGCTTCTCCCTGTGCCAACACGCCCCTCTTCCTCCCTTCCTGTCTTAACACACAACTCCTCTTCCCTCCCATGTCCCAATGCTCCCCTCATCGTCCTTCCCTCCCACTGTTCTGTGTCCCAAATTTGTGCCTCCCTCCCTTAGGTGTTTACCTTCTCTAGTTGGCTCCCTCCTCCCAACCGCACTTCTCATCACAAAGCAATGAGCAGCGGCTGACCCGGAAACCTTCCCTCTGCCCATAACTGTAAATATACATTATCACATATATGTACATGTTTACAGAATAGCGCATTGGCATACATATACATACATGCAACCATTCAAGGGGTTGATATTCAGAGTAATTTAACCAGACAGAAACAGCATCTGACCAGTTAAATCACTGTTTGGGGTTGACTCTAATTTTCAGCGGCTCTTACCTGGTTAGGGCCGCTGAAAATAACCGGTTAGCACCAAAGTAAAAAACTACTATTCTTGTATGGGGTACAATCAGCACTTGACCGGTTAAGTGCCAATATTTAGCACTTAACTAGCCAGGTTAACCATACAAACAGGACCGGATAAAAGTCGCTCCTATATTTATGCAATGGTCCATAGCCAGTTAAGTACTGAATATCGGACTTAACTGGCTGTGCATTAGCAGACTCTGCAAACACTGGATATTCAATGCCGAAGCCCAAATATGGCCCAGCATTGAATATCCACCTTTTTAACCGCTGGCCGCAGGTGGTAAAATGCTGAGCGCTGTAAGCTGAATATGATCCTTGTAAGCATTTATGCATGTTAATTGGTGCATATATTTTAGCGCCTATTTTAAGTGCCATTAGCTGGTGATACTGAGTATAGGGTCAAAGCAGAAACATGTGGGTCAACTGGGATATTTCCAAATAAAATCTTTATTGAGGAAAATAGGTACAATTCTGTAGTGAATGACTCTACGCCACAAGTTTATCGATATAGAAGACTATACCTTCTTCAGGAATCTTGGCCACACAGATGATGGCATTGATAATTGGCTGATATCTCCTACGGATCCAATGCTTGGGCGCATAGGTATGAAAACACTAACGCTGTAATTCTTGTATACACGTTAAAAATAAAAAAAACGTGAGAACTGGTATATGGAGAGAACTCCAACGAGAAAACTCCAGCGACGTGGTTAACAAACTCTCACAGAAAGTGAGTGCACGTCTCCCTCGGTATTCGCGGGGGATAGGGGCAGAGCCGGACCGCGGATGGAGAAAAACCGCGAATATCTTATCCGGCTCTGACCCACCCCTCCCTACCTCCCGCCTTCCCCCCGGCATCCCGGCCTTACCTGGTGGTCTAGCAGGCTTTCGGGGCAGGAGCGATCTTCCTACACTCCTGCCCCATGTGGATCGCCAATAAGAAGTGACTGCCGTGAGTTCCCGTAGTCTCTCGAGACTACGACGGGAGCTCACGGCAGCCATTTCCTATTGGCAATCTACACGGGGCAGGAGCGTAGGAAGATCGCTCCTGCCCCGAAAGCCTGCTAGACCACCAGATAAGGCCGGGATGGCGGGGGGAAGGCGGGAGAGAGGTGGGAACGTGATAAAATATGGATTTTCCCCCTCCCCCCAAAAAAAACTGCGAATTTGTGAAACTGCGACTGTGGAAACTGCAAATGGGGAGGGGGAAGTGTATAGGGTTACCAGATTTCTTCTCAAGGAAAAGAGGGCACGTGGCCCCACCCTGTTCCATCCCTAGACCGTTCCCCCTTAATCTCCTTTCCCAAGCTCAGGGCTGCGTCAGGAGAGCCTCTGAGCATTTACGGATGTGTACAATGATATCCCACGTCATCGCGTCGAATCCGTGCATGGTTGGAGGCCCTCCAAATGTGGTCCCGAGCTAGGGAAACCCAGACAACTACCAGTGTTTGAAAATCCATCCAGGCACCCGGACAGTCCTGTATAAACAGGATATGTCTGGGTTTTCCCGGACATCAGGCACCTCGTTTGCTACAGACCTTGAAAATCACAGCTCTATCATGGTGACTGTGGCATTTTCCAGCAGAAAACTGCACAAAATCTGCCTTTGCCTTCTGTAGCCCACAGCACCTGGTCTTCCCCCATTAATCCTCCATCCAGGCATTAGCTGAGACTGACCCGGTTTCTTTTCTGAGACATGACAAGTTTGGGCTTTCCTAGAACTGCTGGGGTTGCTTTGAGATGCATTTACATAACATGGGAGAAACGGCCTCCCAGTTTGATGATTCCAATAGCGGCAATGTCACAATTTTTGCCAATTATGCACTGAAGTTATTCTTTAATTTTCAAACTCTGGAAGGGACCCTTTTAGCACTTGTCTTTTCCTCCATTTTGCACATGGGGAGGTTCTCATGGATTATGAAAAATCTTATTTAGTCAATGAGACATAATTCAAATTTCAAAAAAGGCAATCAACCATTGGTGAATATTCATTCAATTATTCTTTATTGTTGTACTAGTCTTATAGCCCGTTACATTAACGGGTGCTAGAATATATGTGTGTGTGTCTGTCTTTATTTTTTTTTCTCTCTCCTTAGCCGCTTTCTGTATTTCCGTCTGTCATTTTTTTTTTTTTTTTTCCTTGGCTGTCCACTACCACCCCTTGCCTGCTCCCCCTGTCCATTCTCCCTTCCTTTTACCTCCCCTGTGTCCTCCACCATCCCATCACTGCTCACCTTATCCAGCAGAAGCCCTTCTCCCTTTGTTTTACCTCCCCCTATCCATCATCACCTCCTTCCTGCTCCCCCTGTCCAGCAGTAGGCCTGTCTTCATTTTTCTGACCCCCCTCGCTGTTCATCAGCACCTCTTCCCCTGTCCATCAACCCCTTTTCTGCCCCTCCATTTCCGTGTGTTGCAGCATTTCCCTCCCACCCCACTTCCCTGTGCAGTATTTTCCTCCCCCCATACCTTCCTCCTGAACTCCATGTTAAAATGCTTTCCGGGTTTGGCTGCCGCGGCCTGCAGCTGCCGACAGTCGCCGCGGCCAGCAGCCGCCGCGGCCGACATCCGACTCGGGCCGCCGTGGTTGACATCCGCCTCGGGGGGGGGGAGGAAGAGAGAGAGCGGAGAGAGTACAGTGCGCAAGGGAATGACGGCGGCGGGGACGGCCAACTTACAGGAAGGGAGGGAACGCAGGCGGGGATCGTGAGAGTAGCCACCGCTGCGTCTTTCAACAGGGAGCAGGCCAGACCGTAAGCCGCACATGCGCACTTCCTATGGGTCGCTACAGCTCACAGAAAACCGGCGCACGCATAGGAAGTGCGCATGCACGGCCTAGCGTTTTATTATATTAGATACTTTGCTTGCCCCATACAATTGTTGGGGCAAGCAAAGTATACAACAATAAAGAATAATTGAATGAAGATTCACCAATGGTTGATTGCCTTTTTTGAAATTTGAATTATGTCTCATTGACTAAATAAGATTTTTCATAATCTATGAATGAACCCTGATAAGTGAGGTTACTCTCTTTTTTGCGGATTTTTCCATTGAGCCTCACTTTCTATCTTCTATACTTCATTTTTCTAGAGGTTCTCATGGACCCAACTAGGAGTAGCTTAGTGGTTAATGCAGAAGTACAAGAACCCGGAGAAGCGGGTTTGATTCCCACTGCAGCTCCTTGTGACTCTGGGCAAGTCACTTAACCCTTCATTGCCCCAGGAACATAAAGGAATAAGAACCTATATATAAGAACATAAGAATAGCTTTACTGGTCCATCAAGCCCAGTAGCTCGTTCTCACAGTGGCCAAACCATGGTACCTGGCCAAAACCCAAAGAGTAGCAACATTCCAGCATCTCAAAGAAGAGCAAGATTCCGGAACCCCAATGAGAACAAACATTCCAGAGCTGAGATTGTGATGTCATAATGCCTCATTCCACAGTGCCTCAGAGCCAACCTCATACAATGGCTTCATTGTCCTTACTAGGCACACATAAGAGGATAAGAACAGCCATACTGGGTCAGACCAATGGTCCATCTTGCTCTGCAGCCCATCCTCATGGTGGCTAACCCAGTTCACTTGTATCTGGCCAAAACCCAATGAGTAGCAGCATTCCCATGCTAGCGATCCAGGGCAAGCAGTGGCTTCCCCCATGCCTTTTCTTAATAACAGGCTATGGATTTTTCCTCCAGGAACTTGTCCAAACCTTTCTTAAAACCAGCTATGCTACCCGCTCTTACCACAACCTCTGGCATTGCGTTCCAGAACTCAGTTATTTCCTGAGTGAAAAAATATTTCCTCCTATTGGTTTTAAAAATATTTCCCTGCAGTTTCATCGAGTGTCCCCTAGTCTTTGTCATTTTTGACGGAGTGAAAAATCGATCCACTTGTACCCGTTCTACTCCACTCAGGATTTTGCAAACCACTTTGATGGTAACCACAGAAAGGCAGTATATCAAGTGCCATCCCCTTTCCCTTCTATATAATCAATCCCTAAATTCTGACACTGAGGTTATGGCTCTATAAAACTAGCCCTGTGTGGCCAGTTATAAACCTACTGAATAGTTTTAATCAGTCTTGCAAACTACCAGCTTTTTGTTTAGACTAGCACCTTGTGTAATAATTCATCCCAGACTCCATTACCGTTTCCAAGAAGCTCGATGTGGCAGCTGAGGCTGTGAAAAGCAAAACCCTTCATACACAGATAATCCCATAGGAAGAAAGGAAAACACTACTTCCCTTAGAAGAAAAGAACAAAAACATAGCTAAACACATTTTATTTCTATATTATTTCACAGAAAATGAGGCGAACAGGTCAGCCAATCAGTAAATGTTGTCATTAGAAGGCCACACAACAGCTGGGTTTAGCACACTGAGCTAGGGTGGGTATTTGGCCTCAGCTAATTGAATGTCATCACGACAATTAGCAAAAATCACTGAGAAGAGAAAAAAAAAGAGTATCTTAGCATCACTTGGAGTTTGCTGCTTACAATAAGAGCTCAACAATTCCATTTTATCTTTAGCATTTTAACCACTTGATATTCCTAGAATAAAAAATAAAATATTAGGGGGAGGGCATTCTATAAAGTGTGCCAAAGGATAGAGTGAAGTTCCTATCACAAGCCAGCAGAGGGAGCCTGAGCAGTGTTGTGTGAAGCTCATTTGCATAGAGATCTTGCAAAGGTATCTGGGAGCTGTGTACTCACCCTGAGTGAAATAAGGTGCTGAAAAGGATAGTTCTAAAGCAAAGCGCTAAGAAAAGCAGGAAGGGGAGGAATACTGGCTTCATGCTAACCATGATAGACCAGGGACAGGGTTCAGTGCACACTTTGACAAAACCCTTTCCACTAATTAACCTCAATTCATTGATAAATTACTTATCCCTTATAACAATTTGTGTTCTCTCTGGTCTACTTATCAAAAGCTTATAGTAGTCCCCTCTTAGAAAGTTATTGGAACTCAACGACATGATATGTTTTCAGTGATGGCACTGCAGCTTTGGAACACCATGCCTCAGCATTGAAGAGAGGAAAATGACTTGAGTCGTTTTAAAAGTAACTTAAAAAGTTTTCTTTTTAAAGATGCTTTTTAACCTTTAAATTATGTTTAAACTTTAGATTAGTTTTCTTTTTTGATTGCACTTTTCCCTCCCTATTGTTTTCTCCATACATGGTTCTCCTCTGTACCTTAAAACACTGAATTGTAGTTCTGTTCCCTCTTACCTTGTGTATTAGTCGGTCTGTAGGTCTATAACCCATTATTTTAAATTTTAAATTGTATGTCTAAATATATGTTTATATTTTATCAATTTTGTACCTCGCTTAGTGAAAGTAAATGAGTGATTCATCAAACTAAAATAAAACTTGAACTTGAAAAAAAAAAAAAACAACTTGAAAATATTAGTGGTAAATTAGTGATAAAATTGTCAGTAACTAAGGGGTCCTTTTACTAAGGCGTGCTAACTGATTTAACGTGTCCATTATATTCTATGGGTACGTTAGCATTTAGCACGCATTAGTAAAAAGACCCCTGTGCCCCTTAGACTCAAAAAAAGAAGAGTTAGCCCCCTACTGTTGCCCCTAAACACCACCAGTATCTTAAAACCAAGTTAAAATTATACGAACATGTATCCCGTGTTCCCCAAAGCGGAGGTGTCAATTTTTGACTTTTGAAAGCTGGAGTTCCTTTAATAGGAGGGACTTTCTATTTGAGATACCCATGTAAATATATAGTAAAGCATCACTGAGTGAAATATAGAAGAAACATAGAAACATAGAAGATGACGGCAGAAAAGGGCTCCTTTTACGAAGGTGCGCCAGCGTTTTTAGCGAGCGATACAATGCCGCGTGCGCTAACCCCACGCTACACGGAAAATACTAACGCCAGCTCTATGTAGGTGTTAGCGTCTAGCGCGCGCGGCATGGTAGCCTGCTCTAAAAACGCTAGCGCACCTTCGTAAAAGGAGCCCTATGTCTTTCGTGAACCTTCCCAAACTAACAGCTTTTTTATCCTTGAAATGCCTCGCGGCAGAACGAATTTTGAACTCTTTAACGAAAAAGATTAGTTCTCTCGTTCCAGGCATCAGATGGTTTGTTTCTTCCCTCTAGAGCAGTGGTTCTTAACCTGGGTTCGACCGAACCCCAGGGGTTCGGTGAGTCAGTCTCGCGGGTTCGGCGGAGGTCAAAACACACCTCCGACTCATATAGCGCTTCGGTCACGTTCAATCATCTATCAGTTATTCAGTGATTTTGATCAAGACTGATCGTGTACTCGGTTTCTTGATCTATCAATCTGTAACTAACGCCTTATATACATCAATCAATTCCTGATCAAAATTTGTGATTTAACTGATAGATGATTGAACGTGACCGAAGCGCTTATAATTCGTGATGATACGCCCCGCTTGTCCATAATTGGCTGCAGGTGATCACGCAACATCGCTTGGCCTATCTGTGCTGCAGGGGATTTGATGCGCACAGTAGTCGAATTGTAACTGTTGTGATGGTACGTCGTGCGATACCTATCTTAATATTTTAATCCCTTACTATGTCGAGCAAAATACGAAAGTGGTCGGACAAATATGTACAATATGGATTCACATGTATAACGGAACGTGATGGGAGTTAGCGTCCTAATTGCATGATTTGCAATGCCAAGTTGAGTAATTCTAGTCTAGCTCCGGCAAAACTAAGGGAATAAAGAAGGGTTCGGTGAACACGCATATGAAACTGGTGAGGTTCAGTACCTCCAACAAGGTTAAGAACTACTGCTCTTGAGCAGGGGTGTCCAACCTGTGGCCCGAGGGCCGCATACGGCCCCGTGAATTATTTTGTGCGACCCCGGTCGAGGCGATGCAGTGTTTTCCTCTGCTGCCCCCGGGTGTTTACCGTCTTGCCGGCTCCCTCCTCTGTCTTGCTGCAGCGCTTGCGCATTTGTGCGGCCCCAGAAATTTTTTTTCTGGCCGATGCGGCCCAGGGAAGCCAAAAGGTTGGACACCCCTGCTCTAGAGTGTTCTAGTAATTTCTTTATGATAAGCCACTATAAAGTCATCTTGGATCCCGAATTGTGGACTTGACTTGAGACTAATTAGTCAATAATGTTTCTTTCATTATTTTCCTTTTTCTTCTTTTGAGAAATTATGTGGCTGTATCAAACTTTTCAGTACAAGATGTTAAATGCTTCTTAAATAAATGAAATTTCATAAATTAAAAAAAATTATAAAAAACTATAAACATAAGAACATAAGAACATAAGAAATGCCATCACCGGATCAGACCTTCGGTCCATCAAGTCCGGCGATCCGCACACGCGGAGGCCCTGCCAGGTGTACACCTGTTGTAATTTATAGTCCACCATATCCTTACATGCCTCTCTTAAGGAGATATGCATCTAGTTTGCTCTTGAAGCCTAGGACGGTCGATTCCGCAATAATCTCATCTGGGAGGGCATTCCAGGTGTCAACCACTCTCTGAGTGAAGCAGAACTTCCTGACATTAGTCCTGAACCTGTCCCCCCTTAGCTTCATTACATGTCCTCTAGTCCGTGTCAAATTGGACAATGTAAATAATCTTCTCTGCTCTATTTTGTCGATTCCTTTCAGTATTTTGAAGGTCTCGATCATATCCCCACGCAATCTCCTTTTCTCAAGGGAGAATAATCCTAGTGTTATAAGTCTGTCCTCGTATTCCAGTTTTTCCATACCCTTCACCAGTTTTGTTGCTCGTCTCTGCACCCTCTCCAGCAGTTTTATATCCTTCTTTAGGTAGGGAGACCAATGTTGGACGCAGTATTCCAAGTGGGGTCTGACCATTGCCCTATAAAGCGGCATTATAACTTTCTCCGATCTACTCGAGATTCCTTTCTTTATCATGCCCAACATTCTATTTGCCTTCTTTGCCGCTGCCGCGCATTGTGCCGACGGCTTCAGGGTCCTATCTATCAGTACACCCAGGTCCTTTTCTTGTTCACTCTTCCCCAGAGTTGCACCTGACATTGTGTACTCGTATTCCTTATTCTTATTGCCTAAATGCATTACCTTGCATTTCTCCACATTGAACTTCATCTGCCATTTCTCCGCCCATGTTTCTAACCGACACAAGTCGCTCTGGAGTTTCTCTCTATCCTCATGCGATCTGATCGCCCGGCATAGTTTTGTATCGTCTGCAAACTTGATGATCTCACTGGATGTTCCTTCCTCCAGATCATTGATATAAATATTAAAAAGGATCGGCCCAAGTACCGAGCCCTGGGGTACTCCACTAGTCACTTTCTCCCAGTCAGAGAACTTCCCATTTATGCCCACTCTCTGCTTTCGGTTTTCCAGCCATTTGCCTATCCATCTTTGTATATCCCCCTCTATGCCATGGCTTTGTAGTTTCCTGAGAAGTCTTTCGTGTGGAACTTTGTCGAACGCTTTCTGGAAGTCCAAGTATATTATGTCCACCGGCTTCCCACTATCAATTTGCTCGTTCACGGTCTCAAAAAATTGGAGTAAATTCGTCAAACATGATTTCCCTTTCCTGAATCCGTGTTGACTGGGTTTCATCAAGTCGTGTGCGTCCAAGTGCCGGACCATGCTATCCTTGATCAGTGCTTCAACCATCTTGCCGGGGACAGACGTAAGACTCACAGGTCTATAGTTGCCCGGTTCCCCTCTCGATCCTTTTTTGAAAATTGGGGTGACGTTCGCTATCCTCCAGTCGTCCGGTATCTGTCCAGTTACAAAGAAAGTCTGCCTGGTCTCTCTTACACAATGAGGTTTATGGTTAAACAGTTTATTAAATCGTGACAGCACCTAAAGTTAAAACTTGCTTGCGATTAATTTTACGCGTTGCTTAACAAAAATTTGGGATAATAAAATTGAGGACATTCACTCTCTAAATAGGAACCGATAGCTATGGGGTGTCTTATTGAACCTTCCCCAGCCCACTAGACTGCCAGGATTTCGTGGGAGGGGTGATCAGAAGGTGGGGGGCACTTGTTGTTGGGGGGATGTAAGAAGGTCCTGGTTTTGGCAGCGGGGGGACGTGGAGGTGCGTCTACGCCCCAGGCGCTCCCTACCCTCACTACGCCATTCATTTTAATCATGACTTAAATCCATTTGCCAAAGTCCCACTGCCGACAATGGCCGGCGTTTTGCCAGTTCAATGTGCTTCAGGTCTGGGTGACTATCATGAAATTATACCGGCATTGCTGCTCCCAAAAACATGGCTGCTGCTACCATGATACTAATAGATTCAGCTTTCTAAAGGGGACACTTATTACTATCAGCAATGGCTATAATTTGGCTCTCTCTATGGTGTATAAGTCCAAAATCAGATCCACTTTGAGAAGCAGAAGGTAGTTCTTTATTGCCACAAACACACATCTTCTTCCCCCCAAAAATTTGCAAGGGAAATAAAATACAATGCAATTTTGAAGATTTATGTTTTTATTTTCAGTATATGACACGGTGACAAAATTCATCACCGTTCCCGTCCCCGCGGATAACCGTGGGAAATAATCCCATGTCATTTTCTAGTGTCTATTTCAACCTCGGTCCTTCTACACCAGCATTCTTAAGAGCAAAGCTTGCGGGTCAGTGGTTGTGGCCATTCATACTCTGATTCTTATGGGAGCCAAGGATAATGAAGCCATTGTGACATCACTGATGTGATTGGTTGTTAGGCACTGGTGGAATGAGGCATTATGACATCACAATATCTGCTCTGGAATGTTGCTGCTCAATCTCAGCATTCTTCAAAGCAAAGCTTGCGGGTCAGTGGTTGTGGCCATTCATACTCTGATTCTTATGAGAGCCAAGGATAATGAAGCCATTGTGACATCACTGATGTGATTGGCTCTTAGGCACTGGTGGAATGAGGCATTATGACATCACAATATCTGCTCTGGATACCAGAGACTGTCATTCTGTAGTGTCTGTTTCAACCTCAGTCCTTCTACACCAGCATTCTTCAAAGCAAAGCTTGTGGGTCAGTAGTTGTGCCCAATTATACTCTGATTCTTCCCTCTCTCTTTAAAGAATGACATGAAGATGGTTTCCCGCGGTTATCCGCGGGGACGGGAACGGTGATGAATTTTGTCACCGTGTCATTCTCTAGTATATACCACTTATATCCTGAGTGGACTATCTGTCCTAGTGGGCTCAAACCCTTTCTAGTGTACCTGGGGCAATGAGGGGATTAAGTGACTTGCCCAGGGTCACAAGGAGCAGCGAGGGATTTGAACCCACAACCTCACACTTTCTTGCATGCTCATCTCTTATTATTTATCACACACATGAACGTATTGACTTGGATTTATGTTTTCTGTCTTTGAAATTTACAAATTTCATTTTAAAAAAAATCTTCTTTTTTTTTTTAATCACAATGTATAACAAACAAGAAACAGCGCTCGAGTCATCAATTAAGTGAGAACTGCCTCATCTTAATAGCAAAGCAAAGCGTTTTTCCTAGAGCTTAAGGCCCACGAGTGTCTCGGTTGTGTTTTGTTTCTTTTCGGGGAAAACTTCTCCAGCCGCTGCCCTATTATCATCTCTGCAGGCTCCTGGCAACATCTGTTATTTCAGGCAGCGAGGCACGGTTCAGTGCAGGAAGCCAGAAACAGACAGGCAGGGGGTCTTCCCCAGCCTGTTCTTCTGCCCAGCGTCAGATCTAACCTTTGTTTATTCCTGACCTGGAATGGAACCTTCAACTGGAGCAGACCCACAAAAAACAATTCAGGTCACTGCTTCAGAATAAGAGAAGGAAAACAGCTGCTAAGATATGGGCACTGGTGGATGACTATTTATAAAGTGATTAATTGCTAGTGTAGTGGCTAATTACATTGTCTGGTGCTAGGACTGTATTATTTTTTCTGTAAATACCCATGTGGCACTCACCTCAATGGGAGCGGAGCGCTTACGGGGGCGCCTTGAGGCCGGCAGGACTGGGATCACTGCAGGATCGGCAGGAAGACGCTCCAGGGAAGAGGAAGGCTTCTTAGCCGGCTTACCTGGGGGATGCGACACCGGAGGAAGCTCCGGCGGTGTCGAAAGAGTCGGTGCCGATTTAGAAGGGGCAGCCAACGTCGGAGTGGATGTCGATGGTTCCATCCCGGCACCGAAGAGAAGTCGTTGTTGGATTTGCCGGTTCTTCAAGGTGCGCTTTTTAAGAGAAGCGCAACGGGTGCAAGAGGAGGCGTTGTGATCTGGACCCAGGCACTGAAGGCACTAGTTGTCGGGGTCGGTCAAAGAGATGGGCCGCGCACACTGAAACCTGGCTGCGGGGGCATGAAGGTGAACACGGCCTCCACTAAATCGAAGGCGGAGACTTTGATTGTGCCAACAGGCCCCGCCGGGGCGAGGCGAAGAAAAAAATAAAAAAAGAACAAATTTATTTTTTTATTTTACAACAATAAATAAAAAGAAAAGGAGGAAGAAAAAAACTTCCAGACAGAAACACGCGCGAGCGGGAAGGCAAGAAGGATTTTCAACGGCCGTTGAAAAAAAACGCATCTTCTTAGCTCCACGGAAACTATGAAACTGGGGACCGCGCGCCTCCGTCGGGCGGGAAGACACTCGCGCATGCGCGGTGCGGCCTGCTGGAACTTTCTAAGTTCTTAGAGTGCAATCACTCTAAAATTGTCCGTACCGGGGCTCCGTCACTGCCGTCACCCATCAGTTAAGAATATCTGCCTGCTGTCCCTGGATAACACCTGTTACGGTAAGTAACTGTGCTTTCTGTAAATACCCTCCCGGTTTTTTAAAAGTTATATTATCCCCTTTTTCTCTTGTTTCTTCGGTTATTGTTTGAATGAATTTCTCCACCATAAAAATGTAGACCTCAGAATAAAGGAGTCCTTTTACCACTGGCGTAGAAAGGGGGGGGATCCGCCCCGGGTTCGGTCTTTGAAAAGGGAGCAGGCACCCATCTCCCTCCTTCCTGCCCCCTCGCCGCTGCATGCATGTACCCTTCCCTTATACCGCTTTAATTTTTCCTGCGCGAGCAGCATTATGAACTTGCTGCCCGCGTCTGTGTCGCCTCTCTCCGATGTCACTTCCGGGCCCAGAGGGATAGCCGACGTGGGCAGCAAGTTCATGCTGTTGCTTTCACCTGGAAAATTAAAAAGGTACGGGGGAAGGGGAGGGGCACCACTTACCCTCGCTACGCCACTGCCTTTTAGTATGCTGCAGCAACAAGGGTCATTCTCACGCTCTAAGGCTATTTTCACCATGGCTATAAACACCCTCCTCCCCCCTCCCCCAATTTTCTATTTATTTCATTAATGGCTCTCTTAACGGCAACCCTGCAGGAACTATTTCCTCGTCCACGGGATAGAAACATGATGGCAGATAAAGGCCAAATGGCCCATCCAGTCTGCCCATCCACAGTAACCATTATCTCTGTCTCTCTCTGAGAGATCCCACATGCCTATCCCAGGCACATAGAAACATCCACAGCATCCACTGTCTCCTCCTCTCCCTATTGGCTAAGGCTCTTAACATTTGCATCTCCTCTTTCTATAGGCTAAGGCTCTGTGCACCTGCATTGTGAGGTCATCGAGCTGCCCATCCACAGTAACCATTATCTCTGTCTCTCTCTGAGAGATCCCACATGCCTATCCCAGGCCCATAGAAACATCCGCAGCATCCACTATCTCCTCCTCTCCCTATTGGCTAAGGCTTTTAACATTTGCATCTCCTCTTCCTATAGGCTAAGGCTCTTTATACCTGCATTGTGATGTCATAGATCTTTATGGTTATAGAAACATGATGGCAGATAAAGGCCAAATGGCCCATCTAGTCTGCCCATCCGCAGTAACCATTATCTCTTTCTCTCTCTGAGAGATCCCACATGCCTATCCCAGGCCCTCTTGAATTCAGACAGTCTTTGTCTCCACTACCTCTTCCGGGAGACACTTCCATGCATCTACCACCCCTTCCGTATAAAAGTATTTCCTCAGATTACTCCGGAGCCTATCACCTCTTAACTTCATCCTATGCCCTCTCATTACAGAGTTTCCTTTCAAATGAAAGAAACTCGACTCATGCACATTTACATTACATAGGCATTTAAATGTCTCTATCGTATCTCCCCTCTCCCGCCTTTCCTCCAAAGTATACAGATTGAGATCTTCAAGTCCGTCCCCATACGCCTCATGACGAAGACCACGCACCATTTTAGTAGCCAGTCTCTGTTTCCACCACCTCTTCGGAAGACTGTTCCATGCATCTACCACCCTTTTCGTAAAAAAGTATTTTTTTCGGATTACTCCTCTTCATCCTATGCCGTCTCATTGCAGGGATCTCTGCAGACTTGCAGGGAATTCCAGTGGGATTCCTATGGTCTCAGCGCTCCATCATGGCACACTGCCGTGGCACACCGGCTGAAAAGTGCTGCCCTAGAAGGAACACTAGTTGTTAATATCTCTCTTGGCCGATGATATCAGGCAGTTGAGTTTTAATGTTATTTACGCTGATTATATTTAGCTTTGAATTTCATTAAGAGAAAAGCGATACGAGCCTTTGGGAGGCCGAGATAACTCCTGTTTTCCCGTTGACTCAAGGCAGCTCACAAATAAAACAGCTAAACACTAACCATTAAAAAACACATGGAGCAGATTTCGTTAAAATAAAAGATTACAACATACTGTAAAACTAGGCATCAGCTTTGCCCAAAAAAAAAACCCCCACACTTTCTTTACGTTGCTTATGGAAGATCAAACACAGGACCAACATTTATTATTTATTTATTTAAAAAAATGTCAATACCGTTTTAAACCAAAACGGTTTACAAAAATGTTACATACATAAAATTTTACAACAAATAAAACAAACGAACACAAATAATAATCAAATCCTTCGGAACATCAGCGAACAGGGAAAACCACTACTTAAAGAAACGCATTTAACAACAGTTGTGTTTTAAGTAGTTTTTTTTTTTATTTTTATTTATTTTTTTTTTTTTATTTATTTGATTTTAAACATTATCATTTATACAAATAATAATACAAGGAACATAATATCACAATTTTCAGAAATTAAAGAATTAATCTTACATTACTTTCATTTGTCCTCAAGTCCTCATTACGGGGGATTATCCTGATCTTAACTTCAACTATAATCAAAAATATAATCAAGATCTTAAAACCAAGATCAATTTAAACAGTGCATTATTCTACTGAACTCATATTACAGTTAAATCAAGTGGCAATTACTTGTGTTTCATTAAGTTTTAAAAACTGCTCTAATTGTATAGAATCCCAAAATATATAATCATTCTCCTTAAATTTCACTAAACATTTGCATGGAAACTTTAAATAAAACGTAGCTCCCAAGGCCAACAGTCGTGATTTTAAATTCAAAAATGACTTTCTTCTAAGTTGTGTAGCCTGGGCTACATCCGGAAATATTAACACATTATATCCACAAAACTTTGCTTGCTTATTTTGAAAATAAGCCTTCATAATTAAAGATTTATCTAATTCCCTAGCAAAAGTTATTAATAGCGTAGACCTAGTTTGGATTACATCTTGTGAATCTTCCAAAAAACCTGTCAAGTCAAATTCTATCTGTTCCAACTGGTCTAATCCCATTTCTGCCGAAACTTTCTTTCTCTGTGGAATATAATACATATTTGTTATTGGCAAGGAATCTGGATCTGCCAATCCCAAAATTTCTTTAAAATACTTACGAATCAAAATCTCTGAAGTCAATAAATGAGTTTTTGGAAAATTGACAAATCTTAGATTCCTTGCCCTAAGTAAATTCTCCATTTTTTCAAACTTTGTATAGGTAATATGTGAATCTTTAAGGACAGAAGATGACAAAGTTTGTAGTGTTGATACTTGCGATTCCATAATCAGAGTACGTTTCTCAACAATTTTCAAGTTTGAATCAATATTTTCTAATTTAGTAACTACTTCTTTTGAAAATTTAACATTTTGTGTTACCACTGATGTTAACAACTCTTCTACTCTAACATTAATTGACCATAAATCTTTGAGGGAAATTTCCTGTGGCTCATTCCGGGTTTCTAATGGAGCAAAAGCCTCCCTTTGAAAAGAGATAGCTTTAGGCATTTCCTCATAAAATAATGAAGAAGATGCCTCCTGTTCCATAGAAACCACAGTTTGAGAATTGGAACCTCTTTGGGAATCCAAACCCACAGTTGTTTTTGGTAGAGGAGGAGGAGTTCTTTCCAGAGGGCTGAGCGATGCCCCTGACAAAGATGCAGCATCCTGATTACCTCCTCTGACATCGGAAGACATAAAATGTCTATCTATAGGGCCAACTATTACTGGAGTTGATACTTTGGGTTTAGCTTTCCTTTTCCCCATTTGCTTAATTTATTCAACTTACTGACTTACTAGCATACAGCTCCAGCAATCCTTTGTCCAATGTCTCCCAGTGTCTCCAAAGGGGCTCCCAAGGGGCAGAACGTGCCCCTTAGGGCACGCCCCTTTGGCCACGCCCTGCGGCCGCGCCCTGCGGCCGCGCCGCAGTAGCGGCGTCCTTTTCACTTGCTCGTGCAGGACCCGGCTGACGTCAGGGCTGTTGTCTCCGCGGGTGCCCGCCGAGATTCAGGAACTGAAGTCAGCCACTCGAGATGTAATCAAAGTGCTGCTGTCGTCCAGGGCCCAGAAACACCTCCGAAAACGCTGCACCTCACACAGGTAACCCCCACAGGCAGGCAGTAGCGGCGTCCTTTTCACTTGCTCGTGCAGGACCCGGCTGACGTCAGGGCTGTTGTCTCCGCGGGTGCCCGCCGAGATTCAGGAACTGAAGTCAGCCACTCGAGATGTAATCAAAGTGCTGCTGTCGTCCAGGGCCCAGAAACACCTCCGAAAACGCTGCACCTCACACAGGTAACCCCCACAGGCAGGCAGTAGCGGCGTCCTTTTCACTTGCTCGTGCAGGACCCGGCTGACGTCAGGGCTGTTGTCTCCGCGGGTGCCCGCCGAGATTCAGGAACTGAAGTCAGCCACTCGAGATGTAATCAAAGTGCTGCTGTCGTCCAGGGCCCAGAAACACCTCCGAAAACGCTGCACCTCACACAGGTAACCCCCACAGGCAGGCAGTAGCGGCGTCCTTTTCACTTGCTCGTGCAGGACCCGGCTGACGTCAGGGCTGTTGTCTCCGCGGGTGCCCCGCCGAGATTCAGGAACTGAAGTCAGCCACTCGAGATGTAATCAAAGTGCTGCTGTCGTCCAGGGCCCAGAAACACCTCCGAAAACGCTGCACCTCACACGGGTAACCCCCACAGGCAGGCAGTAGCGGCGTCCTTTTCACTTGCTCGTGCAGGACCCGGCTGACGTCAGGGCTGTTGTCTCCGCGGGTGCCCGCCGAGATTCAGGAACTGAAGTCAGCCACTCAAGATGTAATCAAAGTGCTGCTGTCGTCCAGGGCCCAGAAACACCTCCGAAAACGCTGCACCTCACACAGGTAACCCCCACAGGCAAGGCAGTAGCGGCGTCCTTTTCACTTGCTCGTGCAGGACCCGGCTGACGTCAGGGCTGTTGTCTCCGCGGGTGCCCGCCGAGATTCAGGAACTGAAGTCAGCCACTCGAGATGTAATCAAAGTGCTGCTGTCGTCCAGGGCCCAGAAACACCTCCGAAAACGCTGCACCTCACACAGGTAACCCCCACAGGCAGGCAGTAGCGGCGTCCTTTTCACTTGCTTGTGCAGGACCCGGCTGACGTCAGGGCTGTTGTCTCCGCGGGTGCCCGCCGAGATTCAGGAACTGAAGTCAGCCACTCGAGATGTAATCAAAGTGCTGCTGTCGTCCAGGGCCCAGAAACACCTCCGAAAACGCTGCACCTCACACAGGTAACCCCCACAGGCAGGCAGTAGCGGCGTCCTTTTCACTTGCTCGTGCAGGACCCGGCTGACGTCAGGGCTGTTGTCTCCGCGGGTGCCCGCCGAGATTCAGGAACTGAAGTCAGCCACTCGAGATGTAATCAAAGTGCTGCTGTCGTCCAGGGCCCAGAAACACCTCCGAAAACGCTGCACCTCACACAGGTAACCCCCACAGGCAGGCAGTAGCGGCGTCCTTTTCACTTGCTCGTGCAGGACCCGGCTGACGTCAGGGCTGTTGTCTCCGCGGGTGCCCGCCGAGATTCAGGAACTGAAGTCAGCCACTCGAGATGTAATCAAAGTGCTGCTGTCGTCCAGGGCCCAGAAACACCTCCGAAAACGCTGCACCTCACACAGGTAACCCCCCTTAAGTAGTTTTCTGAATGTGCTCCCATCGCCGCATTTCCGTATTTGCCCAACGAGGGAGTTCCACAGTCTTACCCCTGACACAACAAAAGGTCATTATGTTGGTTTCCACATATTTTGGATTAACATTCGCCTTCAGCAGCGCAGAATTTTCAGAGCGCAATGATCTTGTCGGTTGGTGACCAGTCATCTTGTTCTTAAAGAATTCAGGGATCGTACCGCATAAGAATTGATGACAAATCATCACTGCTTTATACCGAGTTCAAGAAAACATGGAACAAGCACACAGGCTTTCTAAGGGGGAGAAGAGACAGCAGATAATACGGCTGGGCAGACTTGATAGGCCATGCGGTCTTTATCTGCTTCCATTTTCTGTGTTTCTATATTTATATAGCATTTTAGGGGCTGAATTCCACAGTACTGGACCTGGCCAGGAATAAAGCCCTCATCCTCTTAGCTAGGGTTACCAGACGTACGGATTTTCCCGGACATGTCCTGCGGTCCGGATGGGTTTTCAAAACCTGGCACTTTGTCTGAGTTTTGAAAAGCCTCCTTTAAATCTCGTCGGGCAGGAGGAAATCCACGCATGCCTGGAATTCCTCCTGCCTGACAAGAGCAGGCAGTGGGAGGCGGGGCTGGGGCATAACAGGGTAGGGACAGGTGGAACTGGGCATGCCTGGGGGCGGGTCTAGGGAGTTCGGATTTTACTATAGTAAAATCGGGCAGCCCTACTCTTAGCTTCCTGTCTAGCTCTTTGAGGTGGGAAGGGGAAAGAAGCAAAAAGAGAGTATCTATGATATTTCTGTGACTGGCTTCAAATATAAATATTTGGAGACTTTATCTGCATGGAGAGTATTATATCTTGTTGTTTGTCACAATCATGCCGGTATTTAGGTGAGAAATTAGCCAAGTTCTCCACCCTTGAGATGCAGATCTGAACTCCTGACTAAGCTCTTTGTGACACAGTCCAGACTTGGGCTCACAAAAATATTGAAGTCTTCTCTGGTAGGCCGGCGCAGAAGAAATCTCCAGTAGTCCAGAGGGTAACCCACCCTATTCTCTTAGGGACTCATGTGTAGAAATTAATGAACCTTTCACAGCAGCTGAACTTCAAACCTCAGTACTGATTTAACTCAAAAAGGTCCATGTAACGGTCAAATATTCATCCAACGGGATCAGTATATATAGTTCATCGGTAGGAAAAGTCCATCTTTAGTCTGTCAGTCCCAGACCAGTGGCCCTGCTTAATGCTAAGTAAAGTTACACTGAGAGTGGGGCTTTTCCACATCCACTCTCCTCCTGCCTGAGATGTCCTCAGCAACCCTGAGGTTGTGGGTTCAAACCCCACGCTGCTCCCGGTGACCCTGGGCAAGTCATTAATCCTCTACTCCCTCAGGTACATGAGGTAGAATCAGGGGTCTCAAAGTCCCTCCTTGAGGGCCGCAATCCAGTCGGGTTTTCAGGATTTCCCCAATGAATATGCATGAGATCTATGTGCATGCATTGCTTTCAATGCATATTCATTGGGGAAATCCTGAAAACCCGACTGGATTGCGGCCCTCAAGGAGGGACTTTGAGATCCCTGAGGTAGATTGTGAGCCCACCGGGACAAACAGGGAAAGTGCTTGAAGTACCTGATGTAAACCACTTTGACTGTGGTTGTATAACTACAAAAAAAGCGAAATACAAGTCCCAATCTCTATCCCTTTTCCTCCAGGTGCTCCTTTCTTACTTACTTACTACTTGGCTTCCCGTTCAGGAAAACTGGCTCTTAATGCCCAGGGTTACCATATGACTCCAGAAAAAAGGAGGATGGATTGAGATATCTGGGTTTTACTTCCAATGAAGTACTGGAAGTAAAACACGGATGTCTCAATCCGTCCTCCTTTTTCTGGAGCCATACGGTAACCCTATTAATGCCTCTCCTTCTCAGCAGAGGTTAAACTTGACCCGCAGCTGCAGAGATCCACCACCCCACCCCCACCCCCAGGTCTGGGATTCCTCCTTGGTGTTCAGGCTCTCGGGAGGAGGGGGGGGGGGTGGGGGGAGGCAACCAAAGACCCTAATTATGCTTAATGGGTTCTTTTTTTCTATCACCTCGCCCCCTTGAGCTGGGCTTCCTCCTTCTCCACCAACATTATGCAGCTCCCATCGCCACAGTAACCCCCAAGGAGATTCGTTCCCTGCTCTGCCGCAGCGAAATCTCCTTGGGAGTTAGATAAATATTTAGGCAAGACAGCAGTCAAAATCTCCACTCCATCTAAGTCTTTAAAGAGGCTCTGGAGGTATCTAATTTGGCACCGATTTACGCATTAGAAAATAAAGTCGAACATCTTGGAATATATGCCTTTTCTATTTTGTAAAATGATTTTTTTTTTTTTTTTTTAACAACAAAAATGTTAGAAAGGTATTTTGTAGAGATTCTCTAGCTGGACTGTTCTTTGCTTCCTTTTGTTTCCAGAGCTCATTATGTTCTAAGCTCAGTGAGGCAGCTGGGTTCAGTAGATTATTTTGAGAAATGAAATTTAACAGCCCTGTTGGAAATATCACATATGGAATCTTCTTGAAAAGCTACCACAGTAATGTCCTTTGTATTTGGAGCAAGCTGTCAAAATGTACTTTCTATGCAGTTGCAGGAAGAACATTCTGAGCCCCTGCTTCAGAAAAGTGACAATCAAATCTGAACAGAGGGTGGTCTGTTCTGAGAAAGTGGCCTAATAGAGCTGAAACTTAAAATTTGAAGGGAAGTATTAAACTCTGAGGCCCAGATGCACAAAGCGCCAACAGCACGGTAAAAAATGCCATGGTGGAAACTTTTTTTTTTTACTGGCGATGCTCAGCACAATAGCATGCAAATTATATGCATGCTATTCGTGCTGAAAATTGCCGGTAAAAGGGAGGGGGGGGGGGAAATGTGCCTGGCGCTTGCTCAGAAGAGCAAGCATTAGGTACAGCTCCTGCCAGGCTGCTCTCCCTGCCCTGATCAACTCAGACGCAGGACTCCCTAAAGCCGCCAGTGGCTTCGGGGCTTCCCCTGCTGACTCAGCCGTTAACATCTGAGCGGCAGGGGAAGCCCTGAAGCTGCTGGCAGCCTCGGCGAGTCCTGCAGCTCAATTAATCAGAGGACAGAGAGCAGCTTTTTATAAAGGGTGCAGCCCTTAAAAAAAAAAAAAAGTCATACCAGAATCAACTCTCTCCATGTCGGAACAATCTTCCCCCATCCTGACCCCCACACTTAAAAAAAAAAGATAAAATTGGCAGGAGGGATGCCCACTCCCTCCTGCCAGCAGGTTCGCCTCTTCAAAATGGAGGGCCTTCCCCTTCCCTGTGCATCCACTAACTAAGGGTGGTAGATATGTGGAACAGTCTCCTGGTAGAGGTGGTGGAGACAGAGACTGTCTGATTTCAAGAAAGCCTGGGATAGGCAAGTTGGATCTCAGCCCATGGGGGCCTCCTGGAAGTATGGGACCTAGTTTGCCCCCCCCCCTCCCCTAATGCCAGCCCTGCTGGCACTTAGCAAACGCTAAGCTTTAGTAAAGCACGGCTTACAGTTGAGGCACCTCTAAAAAAAAAGTTGGGGAGGTGGAGGAAAGGGGGGAGGGACCCAGCACAAGACCTGCCAGGTTTGACACCCCCAAGGTCAGAAGGACCCCAAACAGAGCCCACCCAAGCTCAATCTGGCACCAAACTATACAGCAGGGTTGAAAATACAGAAGACTGCAAAGATCTCCAAAAAGATCTGACAGCGCTGGAAGAGTGGGCCAAAAAGTGGCAAATGAGCTTCAACATAGGGAAATGCATGTAGGGAAAAAGAACCCGATGTTCACTTATAAAATGGGGGGGATCACCACTAGGGGTGAGTAACCTTGAAAGAGACCTGGGAGTGATGGTAGACACATCATTGAAGGCGTCGGCGCAGTGCGCCACAGCCTCAAGGAAGGCAAACAAAATGTGGGGCATCATTAAGAAGGGTATCACGTCCAGGACGAACGAAGTCATCCTGTCACTGTACCGTGCAATGGTGCGCCCGCACCTGGAGTACTGCGTCCAGTACTGGTCGCCGTACCTCAAGAAGGACATGGCGGTACTTGAGATAGTCCAGAGAAGAGCAACTAAGCTAATAAAGGGTATGGAAGACCTCTCATATACTGACAGACTGAAGAAGCTGGGGCTTTTCTCCCTGGAAAAGCGGAGACTTAGGGGAGACATGATAGAAACCTTCAAGATCATGAAGGGCATAGAAAGAGTAGACAGGGACAGATTTTTTAAATTATGGGGAACCACAAGTACAAGGGGACACTCAGAGAAATTGAAAGGGGGAAGGTTTAGAACAAACGCCAGGAAGTTCTTTTTCACCCAGAGGGTGGTGGATACATGGAACGCGCTGCCGGAGGATGTGATAAGCAGGAGCACGCTACAGGGCTTCAAAGAAGGTTTGGATAGGTACCTGGAGGACAAAGGGATTGAGGGGTATAGATAGGAGTAGAGGTAGGTTATAGGGATAGGATTAGAGGCAGTTACAAAGTTAGTCAGGGGCACTGTTCAGGCAATTAGCCCTGATGGGCCGCCACGGGCGCGGACCGCTGGGCAAGACGGACTTCTGGTCTGCCCCAGCGGAGGCAACTTCTTATGTTCTTATGTTCTTAAATGGGGACCAGGACCCCTAAACAAATTCCAACAGCCCTACCAAGGGAGATGGGTAAAGCTCCTCTCACCTGCTGAGACTGAAAGAAGACTGATAGGAATAGGGGAAAGTACCTATTATGTACTAATTCCACAGTTTTGTTTCAGTCTCCACCTGAAGGTCATGATGAGATATAAATCCGCTTGTAAGATGCCTATACCAGTCTGGAGAGTTGCTAAAGAAACTAATATCAGTCATTAAGAAGACGCGGAGAGAAGATCACAAAATATTATATTTTGCCAGATTTCTTACTTGGAAAATTCCAACTTTAAAAAATTAACGACGAGAGCTTCTACAGCAAAGACTGGCGATACTGCAGGTATTCACTTTGTGCACCAGCTGTTTCAGCAGAATAAGTTGAAGTCATTTCTTGGAACCACACAGAAATGATTTTTTAGAAGTATTTGCAGAGGACAAAGTAGCACAGTTAAAAGAATATTGATGGCAGATAAAGACCAATTGCCCCCCCCCCCCCCCCCCGAGTCTGCTCATTACCATTCTGGGTAGATGAACAAATCTAACATTCAGCTGGAAGCTTATGCGATCGGGCAATTTGTTCAGATGATGCGAATACAGTGCAATAGTGTACAGGACCCCTGACGCAGGCAACAGTGCTGAAACACGGCCCCTGTCGGTTCAATTTGCCCACTTGTTTTAGTCAGCAACTTTTAAGATCGTGGATCTTTTATATAGTGCGACTTTTAAGTGGAAATGGTTACCCTTTAAAATAAAAATGTGCTATTGTGAAGATTGATTCTTTTGGATTCCTTTTTTTTTGGGGGGGGGGGGGTTGGCCTCACTCTTGTGGCTTATTAGCTACATCCTAATGCCAATTCCTTAAATCGCCATCTACATTATTTCTTTTTCTGTTTTGCAGTTTCTCTTTAGACTGTTTACTTAGGACTCCTTTTACAAAGGTGCGTTAGGGCTTTAACCCGCGGAAGAGCGTGCGCTGAATTGCCACGCGCACTAGACCTTAACGCCAGCATTGAGCTGCCGTTAGTTCTAAAAGCGTAGCGTGGGTTTAGCGCCTGCTAAAATCCTGCGGGCGCTAAAACCCTAGTAAAAGGAGCCTTTAATCTTTTCTAATTTGCTTTAAGTTTTTCTGTTTTGTTGGTATAATTCTTTTTTTTTTTAATCTTTATTGATTTTCAAGTAGTAGCAGTGCAATACATATGAATCTGAACGTATAACAAATCAAGAAAAGCATTTTGAACTTACAAATATTCAAAAGCAATCATTAACCAAAAATACAAATGCATATAATCTTCCAATAACCTAGTCTTAATTAAAATAGTAGTGCATTCCCACCCTGGATGTGTAAGGAAATCAGACAAAAATTAAAGAGAAATAACAACTATATAGAAGCAATAAAAGATGCCAATGAGCCCCACACCAAGTTAAATACCTTGCTATGCCCCAAAATTTCAGCATTCATTTTTTCATATTTATAGCTGGAGCATAAGTTCGCTCACCAGAAAGTAAAGTTAAGTCGATCATAGTTCTTCCATTATTCTTTAAATATCATTAGTGGGCTGTGTAAATATTATTAATGATTTTTGGCCATTTCAATTTTACCATGCAAGACCGTTAACGTTTGCTGGCAGAGGACCTGCTATCAGTGGTGGGGAAATTTGGGGAAGATCGCAGCCGATTGCACCACTGTTCCGTGCTGATTTTTTTTTTTTTTCATTTCCAACTGCGTCGTGGAGTCTGCTGTCATCGTTGGGTCCCACCGCACAGACTGCCGAATTTCAGTTACCCATGCCGGGCCTTGGATTCATTTCGCTCCAGCCCCTCTTGCCTGTTTCTGATGCCACTGAGGACCGAGGGCGTTTTGAAAGTGTCTTTTCCGGCTGTGATTTCATGAATCGAACGTTGGTTGGGCCCCCGCCTCTGCTGTTTATGGGTCCTTCTTTCCTCTGCGATGCTGGCGCAAAGTCTGTGGGGAGATTCCTTTAGGAGGAGATGGGTGCTTTAGCTGATATCCAGCGCTCAGCCGCTGAGGAGATGATTCTTGCCTGGTTCAATGACTTTTGTTCTGTACTGTTCGAAATGCTGGTAGTCTAATTTAACAGGGCTTTATCTTATTTATTTTTATTTATTTTGTTCTGGTTGTTTTTGTTTAGAATTAATTTTTGCTATGTTGTTTTTTGTTTTAACCCTTTCTGGGGTCTTGTTTATGAATTTTTTCCTTTGTTATATCTTTAGTATGTAATTGTTCATTCTAGTGATTTAGTTAGACTGTGAGCCTTTTGGACAGATAGGGAAGTTCCAAGCGCCTAATAGTAGATATTTAATTGTTTGTGAACCGCTGTGAACTTCCAAGAGGTATTGGCGGTATACAAATAAAAATTGTATTGTATTGTATTCAGTTATTAAAAGGGTAATGTGAGAGAGTTAAGCTCAGGAAGAGTCGTTGTTTTTGAATTTAAGAATGGTCTCCATTCAAATGGGTCTTGAACATAAGCCAGAGATAGAATAAGACACGGCTACTCTGGAAGATCATACCAGGCATATGGTGCAACAAAACAGACAGCCCAAAATCTGGACTTGGCCATGGAAGAGAGAAACCCAGATAAGAGCAACTTGCCCGGTGAACAGAAGTCATGAGAAAGAACACCGAGAAAGATAAGAGAGGCAAGGTAGCATGGAGCTGCATGTGTAGAGAGGGCCAGATTAAAGGGTAGGCCCAGTAGGCATATGCCTCTGGCCCGAAAACATCAGAGGGGCCTGCCGGTATGGTGCTATGACCAGGGCCAGCATTAGGGGAGGGCAAACAAGGCAGCTGTCCTAGGATTTGCAGCTCCAGTTGGCCCCACTGTCCGGGCATCTCTTTCCTTGTTGGGCCACCTCCCTCCCTTCCCCTCACCTTCGTAGTGCTTTCCCAAACTAGTTTTCTCTCTCAGAAGGGCCCTGATGTGCCAGCCACTCTCACTAGTGGTATGCGCATGGCTGCCCCAAAGCTTCTTCTCTAGAAACATATAAACATGGAATATGACAGCAAAAAAGGGCCATT
This sequence comes from Geotrypetes seraphini, assembly GCF_902459505.1. Classification (NCBI taxonomy): domain Eukaryota; kingdom Metazoa; phylum Chordata; class Amphibia; order Gymnophiona; family Dermophiidae; genus Geotrypetes; species Geotrypetes seraphini. The sequence goes on from NC_047084.1 coordinate 149,364,615, forward strand.
GGCCCAACAAGTCTGCCCACTCTAAGAACCCTCCCCCCTAAGCACTTCCTTGAAGTGAACCCACATGCTTATCCCCTTTTTTCTTAAAATCGAGCACGTTGCTGGCCTCAATTACCTGAAGTGGAAGATCATTCCAATGATCAACCATCCTTTCCGTAAAGAAATACTTCCTAGTGTCCCCATGAAATCTCCCACCATTGATTTTTAACAGATGCCCTCTTGTTGTCGTAGGTCCTGTAAGGAAAAAGATGTCTTCTTCTACTTCAATACGGCCAGTAACATATTTGAACGTCTCTATCATGTCTCCCCTCTCTCTGCGTTCCTCGATAGAGTATAGCTGCAACTTACCTAGACGTTCTTCATATGGGAGATCCTTGAGTCCTGAGACCTTCCTAGTGGCCATTCGCTGAACCAACTCCATTCTCAGCACATCTTTTTGATAATGTGGCCTCCAAAATTGAACACAATATTCCAGATGAGGTCTCACCATGGACCTGTACAACGGCATTACAACTTCGGGCTTTCGGCTGACAAAACTTCTACGGATGCAACCCAGCATTTGTCTAGCCTTGGATGATGCTTTCTCCACTTGACTGGCAGTATTTGTATCTTCACTAATGATTACTCCTAGGTCCCATTCTGCAACAGTTCTTATTAAGGTCTCACCATTCAGGGTGTAAGTTCTGCGTGGGTTTCTGCTGCCAAGGTGCATTACCTTACACTTTTTGGCATTACAACTCAGTTGCCAAGTTACGGACCATTGTTCTAGTAAGAGTAGGTCCTGCGTCATAGTGTCGGGCACGGCGCTTTTGCCCACTATGTTTCACAGTTTAGCGTCATCGGCAAATAATGCAATTTTACCTCGAAGTCCCTGAGGCAGGTCCCGTACAAAGACGCTATCCAGCAGAAACCGGAAGTTGCATCAGAGGAGAAGGTTTGGGGCAGCCGCATGCAACTAGTGAGAATGGCTTCCTCATCAGAGTCTGTCTGAGAGAACTTTGGTTTTGGAAAGCGTCCGTGAAGGTGACGGAAAGGGAGGGAGATGGCCTGATAAGGGGAAGAGGTTGAGTGGCGCTTTAGATTTATTGTGTGGAGAAAGGAGGGACAGATGCTGAATGGAAGGGGAGGTAAGAGAGGGGAGCAGATGTTGAAAGGAAGTAGGGGTGAGAGGGGGGACAGATGCTGAATGAAAGGGGAGGTAAGAGAGGGGAGCAGATGTTGGAAGGAAGTGGGGGTTAGAGAGGGGAGATCGATGCTGAATGGAAGGGGGTAAGAGAAGGGAGTAGACGCTGGAAGGAAGTGGAGAGGAGAAAGAGAAAAGGGCACATGCTGGATTGGGGGAAGAGGATAGAGAGTTAGATACTGGAAGGGGTGAGGGAAAGTAGTGGCAAGCTGTAGGTAGCCACAATGTACTCGTGTGCTTAGGGGCCCTCGAAGAATTAATGCTGCCCTGTGTGTAAACGGGAAGTAGTCCAGGCTGAAAGAGGATGGAGATAGTGAGCCAGCACAAAACCCCGAAAAGAGGGACAGAACAATTCTAAAGACATTTGAGGAAGATAACTGAAGAAGCTAAATTCTGGATAGAACAGAGAGAGACCGTTCAATGGAAGAACCAAGGAGGAAACTGCAGTTATCAGGGCTGGAACTAGGGAGGAGTGACTGGCGTTTCGCCTCAAGCACTGTATTTTAGCAGGTGCTTCAAAGCACTGCTTTGAAGGGGTAAGTTCAGAGCTGTTATTAGTCCAGCTGCATGTCCTGAGCACTGAAATATATCATTCCAGCACTGGCATTGGCCCAAAAAGTAGGTGACGAGTGGATAAAGTTTTTTATAGTGTCTTCAGAAAATGTTGGGTTTTGTGTTGAAAGAAATGACACATCTTGGCAATGTTTTGAATAGGAACAGAACAAAAAAAAAAAAAAAAGAGAGAGAGAGAAAGGGGTCAAAGAAGACCCTAAGTTGGTAGGCTGAGGGCACAGGAAGGGGGATGGCATAATCCACTGAGATAGGGAAAAATACAGAAGGAAAGGACTGAATCTAAGAAGAAATATAAGTAGTTCAGCCTTTGATATATAATTTTAGGGTTTCAAAAGGACATCCAAACAGGATTTCAGGTGAAAGTTTTGATGAAAAGAGACATCTGAGTGTTATCAGCACATAAAGCTGATCTCGAAATATGAAAGGTTAGATCACCAAGGGAATGAGTGCAAAGACAGAAGATAAGAGGGATCTTAGGATATAGTGACTGACAAAATACACTAACGGCTCCTTTTACTAAGATGTGCTAGGGCTTTAACGCGTGGAATAGCGCATGCTACATTGCCCCGTGCGCTAGACCTTAATGCATAGAGCTGGTGTTAGTTCTAGAAGCGTAGCGCGCAGTAATTCCCTGTGTGCACTAAAAACGCTAGCGCACCTTAGTCAAAGGAGCCCTAAAAGCGCACTAGGAGAGAAAGGAGAGGAGTTGAGATAGAAGCCAACTACACAGAGTGTATCTAGGTCTAGACTGTGATTAGACATATTAAAATGAAAGATTTCTTACCGTGATAATCTTGTTTCTGTTAATATATACAGGAGTCCGTACTTTTGCTGTCGATTCCCACTAACTGCGAATCTGCAGAAGGGTGTCACTTTAAAATGTTGAACTCCTCCCCTTCTGCAGTGGAGAACAGCTCCCTCTATAGTAGGTACCAAAGCAATCAAACTCTACTGAAACAGAAGAAAAGAGAAGGTGAGGCATGGAGGAGCTTCCCCGGCAACAAACTTATTCTGTTGTGCTCTGAAACTTAGGCAATCTACTATAATAAAACCCTAAGCGCGCATGCGCACTTCAAACTTCGTGATCCCTGTGTCTGTGATCCGTAGCTCCATGCCAGTAGAATGAGCCTGTGGCGGTTTTCTGGCTCCTACTGTGCATGCGGAGTTTGAAATGGCGACCACGGACGCAAGGAGGCGGAGAACACACTGGCGACTCCCCGCTCCCACCCTCACTTCACTCTAAGAGGACCACGCAACGGAGAAGGGAGAAGGGGCTGCGGTTTGGGAGCAGGTAGAACACACCAGCGACTCCCCCCTCCCGCCTTCACTCACTCTAAGAGGACCATGCAACGGAAGCAGCCGCGGTTTGGGAATAGGTATTGATGGACAGGGGGAGCCAGGAAGAGGTGCTGCTGGACAGGGGGGAGGTAAAACGAAGGGAGAAGGGCTGCTGCTGGACAGGGGGAGCAGTGAAGGGGTGCTGCTGGGCAGGTATTGATAGACAGGGGGAGCAGGGAGGAGGTGCTGCTGGACAGGGGGGAGGTAAAAGGAAGGTAGAAGGGCTGCTGCTGGACAGGGGGAGCAGGGAAGGGGTGCTGCTGGACAGGGGGGAGGTAAAAGGAAGGTAGAAGGGCTACTGCTGGACAGGGGGGAGCAAGCAAGGGTTGTTGGTGGACAGCCGAAGAGAGAGAGAGACAGAAAGAAAGAAAGAGAAACAGACAGATAGCAGCCAAAGAGAGAGACAGAAAAAAAGATAGACAGAGAGACAGAAAGTGGCCAAGGAGAGATAGAGAGAAAGAAAGAAAGACATACACATCTATTCTACAACCCGTTAATGTAACAGGCTTAAAAACTAGTAGAACAATAATCAATAAACAGTTTACAATTTAACATTGAACAACAAATCACACATATAAGTAGCTAGGAACCAACCTGCTAAATTAAACTAGTAGTAGCTAGAGACCCTGTATGGACTCCTGTGTATATTAACTGGAACAAGATGTTAGAACGCAATCTTTCATTCTGTTACATCTACATTGGAGTCCATACTTTAGCTGACATACCAAAGTAGTACCAGACGTCAAGGAAGAGACAGATGAAACTGCCCTCAGAACCAAGGATCCGAAAGCAGCATCCTCTTGAGCCGCCACATCCATTCTGTAGTACTTCATGAAAATGTGGCGAGTAGCCCAAGTGGTTGCTCTACAGATTTCATCAGGCAAGACAGCCTGGGACTCTGCCCAAGAAGCTACTACACCTCTTGTTGAATGCACTTGTGAGAGAGATAGGAGGCTGTTTCCCACAAGCAATGTAGGAAGAAGAAATTGCCGTGCGAATCCTTCTGGCAACGGAAGCCTTGGAGGCTGGCTTGCCACATCTCGAGTGGCTGGCCAGTACAAAAAGATGATCAGAAAGCCTGGAATTATTTGTCTTTTCCAGATAGAAAAACAGGGCTCTGCATACATCCAGCTTCTGCAAGAGTCTATCCTGTTTCGCCGAACCCTTAGGATGAAAGATGTGCAAACAACTACCTTTAGAAGAAAGGAAGGAACTGTGTGCAGAGAAACACTAATCTAGTTGTGATAATATCAACATCTGAACCATCAATGCAAAATGATGTAAAAAAAAAAAAAAGATTTCTCCAATCTCAACTATCTCATTAAATACATGGTTTTCTTCCATAAATCTGTGATTTGATCCTTGTACTGTATGTCAAGGAGGGGTCTAAAATAACCCCTTGAGGGAGACTAGCCTGGCTTACTAGGAGCGATTAACACACAAACACCTTTCACAGAAACAAAAACACTTTGCTTTATTGTTTGCCTCACACCAACCAAAGAATATGGCTGTGGCTTACCTCAGCCAGCTGCTACAGGCATCAGTCTGTTTTCCCAAGGCCTGCCTCCGCCTATGTCTAGGGAAAACTTGAGAGTTCCTCTTTCTCCCACGGGGACCTCTCTAGAATGAACCTGTGAGTCCTGCCCCTGTGACAACACTGAGCGCGTTCCATATTTGATTAGCACCTCCTGCTGCCCAGGAGTATAATATGTGCATGGAGGCGGGAAAACCCCTTAATCTGTCACACCCCTTACACTTTGGTTGTTCTTTCAACTTTAAGAGAAGCTCTAGATTCCAATGTAATCAATTTAGGGACCAAAGATGACTGATTATTAAACCATAAAACAATGTTTCTGTTTCTTTCCGATTCTGCAGGCAGGACCTTCCAATCGGCATTCGGCAGGTTGAAATTCCCCAACAATAGCGTCTCCCCCTTCATTCCCAACTTTTCAATATCTATGACCAAATCTTTGTCCAACTTCTGTGTGTGTGTTGGGGTTCATAGACAACGGCGCGAAAGACAAAAGCGTGCGCCGACAATTGAGCGCAGTGCGGAGGCGTGCGCCGCACAAAATTACAGTTTTTAGGGGCTCCGACAGGGGGTTTTGTTGGGGAACCCCCCCCAGTTTACTTAATAGACATCGCGCCGGCGTTATGGGGGGGTTTGGGGGGTTGTAACCCTCCACATTTTACTGTAAACTGAACTTTTTCCCTAAAAACAGGGAAAAAGTTAAGTTTTCAGTAAAATGTGGGGGGTTACAACCCCCCACACCCCCCACAACGCCCCCACAACGCGGCACAATGTCTATTAAGTAATGTGGGGGGGTTTGCCCCCCCACACACCCCCGTCGGAGCCCTAAAAACAGTAATTTAGAGCGGCGTGCGCCTCCGCGCTGCGCTCAATTGTCTGGGCGCGCCTTTGTCCCGGCGCGCTTTTGACCTGACACCGTGTGTTGGAGGTCTGTAAACAATACCACATGGATGGATATTCTATCTTCTCTTTCTAAGACAGTCCATATTGCTTCTTCCTCTCCCTAGGACCCCTGCATTTCAGCCACTTTAATGTTGTTCTCTCAGGGTTTCTGCAGCTGGCGTTGTGCTTGCTTCAGGTTTCCGGGTCTCGCTGCGACAAAGACGCAGCGAGACCCGGAAACCTGCAACAAGCACTTTAATGTTGTTTTTCACCTATAAAGCTACCCCTCCACCTTTCTGACCGGTTCTATCTTTCCTGACTACGGTACATTCCGGTATGTTTGCATCCCATTCGTGGGAGTCATTGAACCAGGTCTCTGTGATAGAAACAATATGCAAATCTACCTGCAACATCAAAGCTTGCAAATTATGAACTTTGTTATACAGACTGCAAAAATTTGTGCATGTAGCTTTCTACCCTGTTTCCCCTAAAATAAGGCAATATCTTATATTAATTTTGGGTCCAAAAAACACACTAGAGCTTATTTTCGGGGATGTCTGAATTTTTCATGTACAACAATCATCTCTCCTTTCCTCTCCTCTACCTCAATTCTTCCTCTTTCCTTTCTCCCCCCCCCCCATGTGAAGTATCTTTCCTCCCCTCCTACCCATTCCCTTATGCAACATCTTTCTATCACTCCCTCCCATCCACCTGTGCAGCAGAACCCCACCGACCCTCCCACCGTGAGACTGACATGCCTCCGCTCCGAGGCCTCCAAAAACAGCAGCGGTGGCAGCGCTCTGAATGGGCTACTTTGCAGTCTTCCCCGCCGGGGCTGGGTCTTCCCTCTACAGCATTTTTCTACTCCTCCCTCCCAACCTCCATGTGCAGCAGAACTTCACAGACCCTCCCACCATGACCCGGCAGAGGGAAGGCCCCAGCGGGGAAGGCCACGAAGCAGCCCATTCAAAGCGCTGCCGCCACCGCCACTTTAGGAGGCCTCAGAGCGGGAGGTATATCAGGTCTCACCGGAGTGGGGGGGGGGGGTCGCTGAATTGATGAGTTCAATTTTTTTTGGCAAATCGGGCAGCACTAGTCTCAGGGATAGAGTCGGGGACAATCGTGGGGGGGGGGGTGATGGAAGGGAGTTTTGGGGGTCAATCTAACTAGGGCTTATTTTTGGGGTAGGGCTTATATTAGGAGCATTTTTAAAAATCATGCTAGGGCAGTCTTTCCAGCTACTTTTTTTTGTTGAGATGGTTTATTTTAATTCTTTCTCCACTTTAATTCTTTCACTGCTTTGAAAATCAGTTAAATGGTCTGCAGTTAGAAAAGTACCCATGTACGAGTATGTTTCAGCAAGGCGGGCTACTGAAAATTTGCTCCCTTAATTCAGCAAATTATAGGCCTGAGTTAATTAATGCAAATAGAATTCATTCTCCAAGCATGCTATGTAATGTTTTGTTTCGTTTATACATTATTATGTATATAATTCAGGGCAGTGTATTTCAAACTGTGTATCGTGCCTCCTGAGATTTCAGGCGTGCCGTGACACACTGGGGAGGTGGAGAGGCATCAGCAAAAGGCATGTCCTATAGGCAATCAGCCAGCGCCTCTCCTCTTCGTTCCTCTTCCCTACTGGCACCCCCCACTGGCAACGCGGAGCACATCTGGAGGGCTTTCGCGCATGCGTGGATGTTGACATGATGACATCATGCATGCATGTGATGTCATCACAGTGACGTCCGCGCACTTACGGATGCCTCGAGCTGCAGCCACTATGTTTAGTGTGCTGCGGCTCGACAAAGTTTGCAGGACACTGATTTAGGGTTACCAGATTTTATGCTTCTAAACCTGACCAGTTTGTCTGGGTTTTGGAAGGCTTTGAGCTTGGGGCCGCCTCTGGAGAGCCTCTGCGCTTGTGCCAAAGTCAGCGTGATGATGTCACACGCATGCATGTGATGTCATCGCACCGAGGTCTGCGCACACATGGAGCCACGAGGTTTGTGTGGGGGTGGGACTAGGGGATAGAGAGGGGCAGGGCTGGGGCGGAGCTGGAGGTGGATACAGGGCAGGGCTGGGGGCGGACTGGGGCAGGGCCAATTATCCTCTTTTTTAAAGATGAAATCTGGTAACCCGACTCATGGTGACTCTGCAGTTGTTTTTTCAGAATAGCCAGCAAGAATTGAATGTACGATATTTGATACACTTTGACCTAATATATACAGTGTTCCCCCAGTCGTTCGTGGTTGGCGGTTCAAAGTTCCGGTCATTCACGGTATTTTCCGACCACGAATCGCCAACAAGGAGAGGGCAGCGGGAGAGGCAGGAGAGAGCAGCCGGAGCGCTGCGAGTACAGGAAATCACTCACGATACGCTCCGACCGCCTCTTCCTGCACTAAGTTGGGCCTTATCCAATCAGGAGCTGCGTGTCAAAGCAGCTCCTGATTGGATAAGGCCCGACTTAGTGCAGGAAGAGGCGGTCGGAGCATACCGCGCGTGATTTCCTGCACATGCGGTGCTCCGGCTGCTCTCCTGCTGCCCTCTTCAGGCTCCCCCATGAAAAACCGTATTCGCGGGTTTTTTTTAGATTCACGGGGGTTCCTGGAACGGAACCCCTGCGAATATCGGGGGAGTACTGTATAGAAATTGATTTTGTGTGTTTTTTCAAAATATTCTTTATTGAAATAAATTCTCAATACAAACTTAGGCCCTCTTTTACTAAGGTGCACAAAGCATTTTAGTGCGCGTTTATCACGGGCTAAATCAACATGTGCGCTAACCGCTAATGCGTCCATAGGATAACATGCACGTGTTGGTGTTTAGCGAGTGCTATTATTTACCACGCGCTAAAAAGCATAGCGCACCTTAGTAAAAGAGGGGGTTAGTCATCCAATATTCAAATTGCAAATATATTCAAATCCCACCATATCCTAAAATAAAACCAAACCGCCCACAGCTCTCTCCCCACCACCCACCCACCCTTAGAGGTCAGGAGGTGACATATCTACTTAACATTCAAAGCATTCAAATCTATTTCCGAGATGATAGATTCTGCCCACATTTTCTATTTGGACCATACTTTTTGAAACAGATACCGTATATACTTGAATATAAGTTGATCCGAATAGAAGTCGAGCCCCCATTTCCCCCCCCCAAAAAGGAGGAAAAACGGTTGGCTTAAATATAAGTCGGGCGGCATAATATTCAAGCGCTCTGCCAGGCTCTGCGAGAATTCGCAGGAACCATTAAGGAAGCCGCTCAGCACTGAGCAGCAGCGCAAAATCGCGCACCTGCTCGTGCTTCTCAGCGCGGCCGAAGACACTCACAGAAGCCCGTTAACAGCGGGGCAGGAACTTGGAAAGTTGGCTCCTACCTGCTGCACCTCCACCGACGATCATCAGTAGAAGTATGAGCCTAAGTCTAGGACAGGGAGGGTGGCAGGGTGAAAGGTGTCGGCCTGCAAAAATTTCAGAAAGGGGGGGGTGGGTGTATTGGCTCGAATATAAACCGGAACCCACATTTTTGGGCCAATTTTTTGGCCCAAAAATCCTGGTTTATATTCGAGTATATACGGTAACTGATTTCTTCGTATGGCAGTTAGCTTAGATATATTATAGATAAATTTGTCCTTATCTTGAACTATCTTAGTCGATGGTAATTGTTTTCAATTCCAATATGCAGCTAATACCATACGTGCTGTTGTCATTATCAATCCAATCCATTTCCCTTGATCTATTGGTATTACTGATGTAACCATATTTAACAAACAGAGTTCCTTAGTCTTACATGTCTGAAGCACCAACACCCCAATACAAAATTTGTTACCTGATCCCCCAAAATTTGTGCCTTAGGGCAATTCCACCAAATATGGATAAATGAGCCTTGAAATCCTTTTACTAAGGTGCGCTAGCGTTTTTAGCGCATGCAGGATTTTAGCGCGCACTAAACCCGCGCTACGCTTCTAGAACTAACGCCAGCTCAATGCTGGCGTTAAGGTCTAGCGCGCGTGACAATTTAGCGCACATTAAGGCCCTAACGCACCTTTGTAAAAGGCGCCCTAAGTGTTTCAGCGCGGATTTAGCGTACGGATAACATGCACCTTTGTAAAAGAGGAGATTAGTATATCTAGAAATTCTATGTATTTTCAGAGCCAATTTAACTGTAACCTTTACTGAGAGTGGGGTTAACAGGGGACTTTTGGAAAACTATATACCATAGAGTTCTATGAAGGACTTTAGGACCGTCACACATGTGAATATTTCATATCTCAAAGGCTAACTTTAGATCAAGAGGATCTTTTACATGTAAGAGAGTGTTTACTCGATCATATCAAGAGTGAAGACCACTGATCTCAAGTGTTCACTGTCAATTACCAGAACTAATCTTGGTATATTGACCTTTCATGTGAACTATCATTGATCTGAGTCTGCCCTTTTTATTCAAACTTTTTTCATTTTTATTTTTTACTGTTTAAACCTCTGTTTTGTTACTGTTGTTCTTTATGTTCAATAGTATTCTACAATACTTAGCTCGGGTGTTGTATGTCGCCCGACTGGCTGACTCTGGCTTATGTCGTCCGATTGGCTGACTCTGGCTTATGTCGCCCGACTGGCTGACTCTGGCTTATGTCGTCCGATTGGCTGACTCTGGCTTATGTCGCCCGACTGGCTGACTCTGGCTTATGTCGCCCGACTGGCTGACTCTGGTTTATGTCGCCCGACTGGCTGACTCTGGCTTATGTCGCCCGACTGGCTGACTCTGGCTTATGTCGTCCGATTGGCTGACTCTGGCTTATGTCGCCCGACTGGCTGACTCTAGCTTATGTCGCCCGACTGGCTGACTCTGGTTTATGTCGCCCGACTGGCTGACTCTGGCTTATGTCGCCCGACTGGCTGACTCTGGCTTATGTCGCCCGACTGGCTGACTCTGGCTTATGTCGTCCGATTGGCTGACTCTGGCTTATGTCGCCCGACTGGCTGACTCTGGCTTATGTCGCCCGACTGGCTGACTCTGGCTTATGTCGCCCGACTGGCTAACTCTGGCTTATGTCGCCCGACTGGCTGACTCTGGCTTATGTCGCCCGACTGGCTGACTCTGGCTCGGGCGACATAAGCCAGAGTCAGCCAGTCGGGCGACATACAACACCCGAGCTAAGTATTGTAGAATACTATTGAACATAAAGAACAACAGTAACAAAACAGAGGTTTAAACAGTAAAAAATAAAAATGAAAAAAGTTTGAATAAAAAGGGCAGACTCAGATCAATGATAGTTCACATGAAAGGTCAATATACCAAGATTAGTTCTGGTAATTGACAGTGAACACTTGAGATCAGTGGTCTTCACTCTTGATATGATCGAGTAAACACTCTCTTACATGTAAAAGATCCTCTTGATCTAAAGTTAGCCTTTGAACAGGAGATATTAGTAGATATACTAGCATATACGATTGGATTAACATTTCATATATACACAGAACAGAATGAATGGCAAAATGGTACAGCTCACCAATACTGAATTCCAGCTTAGGATCATTCACAACTTTCTGAACACCTGTTGATGAAGATGAGAAAACAAGATTAAACTAAACTAAACTAAGCCTTAGGTTTATATACTGCATCATCTCCACGGAAGTGGAGCTCGACACGGTTTACAAAGCATAAAGATAAAAAATAGGAAGAGAGAGGGGAAGGATATACAAAGCATGTAAAAAGAGGGATGTAAACAGGGGAAGAGAAGTTATATGCTAGAGAAAAGCCAGGTTTTCAGTTGTTTTCGGAATGGTTGGAGGGAGCCCAGATTCCGCAGCGGGACAGTGAGATCGTTCCAAAGGCCCGTGATTTTGGAGAGGAGGCATTTCAAATACTGTATTTGGAATCAAACCTCCCCCCCCCCCCCCCCCCCCGCGGCTGCCGCCTGGAGGAAACCATTAGTGTTCTGTGTTTTGAGACACGAAGTTATTTTATAGGGGAAACCTGTTCTGCCATGTAGCGTGCCTGGCTCTGTAGAGAAAATGCACCTCGGTCGCAACTGTGAGGAAGATTTCCCTCTATTCAGTGCTTGTTGTGTTGAAAGAAAAGTTTTAAATTCTTTATTCATTTTTGCATGTTACAACAAGTGTAGCAGATACACTCATATGAACTTAAAAATACACACTTGATTAACTCTCATATAATACATTAAGTATAACAATTCATTACAAATTAATATTCTATAATATTTTAAATATTATGTAATAAACCTAATATTTTAAATTATTCTTATTAAATAGAAAATCCTCCCCTCCCATCACAATATTACATACAAGTACCATTACATTGAAACTATTGATATAATCATATATTATGAAATGACAAAAAGAAAACCCAGAAAGAAAAGGAAAAATTAAAATGGTCTCACGCTCTCATTCTGATACGGTGGGCATCTTATCGAAAATAAGAAGTTGCAAGCAGAATTCAGAAAAACTGAAAAAAAAAACAACCAAACGCCCCCGTTTACTAAGCTGTGTTAAAGGTTAGCAGTTACTATGGGCTCCTTTTACTAAGGTGTGCTAGCATTTTTAGCGCAACGCAGGAGATTACCGTGCGCCACACTGCGTGCTACGCTTCTAGAACCAATGCCAGCTCAATGCTGGCGTTAAGGTCTGGCGCGCGTGGCAATGTAGTGCGTGCGCGTTAAAGCCCTGGCGCACCTTAGTAAAAGGAGCCCTATGTATCGAGGGATTGTTTAGGGATTTTTTTTTACAGGTGTATTTTTGAATTTTCGTTTTCACTATTTGGGACCCAGAGGTTTTCGTTTGGACACAGCATTTTGCAGCGATAGCTCAACTACCAGGATTTTTCAGCCGGTCGTCAATAAGATAATTGGGATCATCTTATTTTTTAAACATACATACAATTGAACGTATGCTTTAGGCCAGGGGTGTCAAAGTCCCTCCTCGAGGGCCGCAATCCAGTCGGGTTTTCAGGATTTCCCCAATGAATATGCATGAGATCTATTTGCAGGCACTGCTTTCATTGTATACTACCGTATTTTCACGCATATAACGCGCGCGTTATACACGATTTTACAAACCGTGCATAACCTTGCGCGTTATACGCGTGAGCGCGTTTTACAACTTTTTTTTTCCAATCCGATCGGCATCCCCCCTGCGAACCGGCATCCTCCCCCCCCCCGCTCGCATCAACCCCCCTCCCCCGCGATCCTACATCCCCCCAGCACCAAACATCTCTTACCCGATTGGGCACCGGCACCAGCACCAATGCACAGGACGTGCCAGTGCCTGAAGATCCTCCCTCGTTGGTTTGGGCTGGGCTGGGCTGGGCGGTGCGATGCAGGAGAGATAATCCTTCTTCCTGCGCCGGGCTGGACTAGGCTTTGAGCATTTGCGCATGCTCAAAGCCTTCTGGTCACGCTCTCTCCGAGATTCTCGATCCTGTGCATTGGTGCTGGTGCCGGTGCCCAATCGGGTAAGAGATGTTTGGTGCTGGGGGGATGTAGGATCGCGGGGGAGGGGGGGTGACGCGAGCGAGGGGGGAGGATGCCGGTTCGCAGGGGGGATGCCGGATCGGATTGAAAAAAAAAGTTGTAAAACGCGGGTGAGCGGGGGGGGGGGGGGGAGAGGATGCCGGTTCGGAGTAAGCGGGAGGAGGTTTTAGCATGCGCGGTATACGCGTGTGCGCGCTATATTAAATTTTTTAAACATAAATTTGTGTTCCCCGCGCGCTATACCCGTGTGCGCGTTTTACACGGGTGCGCGTTATATGCGTGAAAATACGGTAATAGATCTCATGTATAGTCATTGGGGAAATCCTGAAAACCCGACTGGATTGCGGCCCTCGAGGAGGAACTTTGACACCCCTGCTTTAGGCTGATATTTGATAGTCATCAATGGTTGGTAGGCGGGGGGGGAGGGGGGTGCCATGATGTTCAATTAACACCTACATGTTACAGAGCTGCCGCTGCAAGATGAGTGTGTTAGACTGAGCACTATTATATCATTTATTCAGCATTTTTTGTATTTGTTATACACCGTTTTTTCTTTTGTAAATTATATTTTTGAATTCCAATAGAATTCATTTGATTGATTTAGAGCAGTGGCTGTCCTGGGGGAACCCCCAGCCAGTCAGGTTTTCAAGATATCCCTAATGAATATGCATGAAAGAGATTTGCATATGATGGAAGTGACAGATATGCAAATCTCTCTCATGCATATTCATTAGGGATATCTTGAAAACCTGACTGGCTGGGGGTCCCCCAGGACAGGTTTGGGAACCACTGATTTAGAGAATTCTACATTGAAATTTAATAATCTCCCGAGTAGTTCTGTACTATGTATTAATAGCCAGACTTCACATTGTTGAATGCTGGGGGGCGTGCCCAGCATCTTTCCATACCAAGCAATACACTTACCAAATTAACTAATCTGATCTAGTGTTTCTGAGTTGAATTCTGCCTAAACAGGTTAAAAGCGACTTGCAATATTAGGAATTACAGATGGCTATACTACATTATATTAGGAGGACCAAGTTACATAGTAACATAGTAACATAGTAGATGACGGCAGATAAAGACCCGAATGGTCCATCCAGTCTGCCCAACCTGATTCAATTTAAATTTTTTTTTTTTTTAATTAATTTTTTCTTCTTAGCTTTTTCTGGGCAAGAATCCAAAGCTTTACCTGGTACTGTGCTTGGGTTCCAACTGCCGAAATCTCTGTTAAGACTTACTCCAGCCCATCTACACCCTCCCAGCCATTGAAGCCCTCCCCAGCCCATCCTCCACCAGACACAGACTGTGCAAGTCTGCCCAGTAACTGGCCTAGTTCAATATTTAATATTTTTTCTGATTCTAAATCTTCTGTGTTCATCCCATGCTTCTTTGAACTCAGGTAAATCATGCCAAACGAACCTGATTGAATTTTTTGATTGGGTGACCAGAGAGCTGGATCGAGGACATATGCTAGATGTAATTTACTTGGATTTCAGCAAAGTTATGAATGAAGTGACAGGGAAAGGAGGATTGAGGTTCCATAACTGTATAGGTATAACACTTGAGTTGAGTATGGGATTTAGTGATATTAGGTATTTTGAGTTAGTTGTCTATAGTGTGTATGCCAGGGCTGCCCAAGTCTGGTCCTCGAGATCTACTGGCAGGCCAGGTTTTCAGGATATCCACAATGAATATGCATGAGAGAGATTTGCATACCAAGAAGGCAGTGCAGGCTAATCTTTTCTCATGCATATTCATTGTGGATATCCAGAAAACCTGGCCTGCCAGTAGATCTCGAGGACCGGACTTGGGCAGCCCTGGTGTATGCTTTCAAAGAAGAGAGATCTTAATTTTTTTCTGAATCTGTTGTAGAATGTTTCCATCCTAATGTTAGTTGGGAGATTGTTCCAGGTCTTGGTGCCAAGATAAGTGAGAGCGAGTCAAATGAGGGTTTGTATTTAACTCCTTTGGGAGATGGAAGGAGCTAGTTTTCTGGCTGATGTTGACCAGGAATTGACAAATACATTTATGAGTGGCTCTGCAATTTTTGCATATAGAATTTGGAACATTATACAAGATAGTTTGAAGGTGATATGAGTTTTGATAGGAAGCCAGTGTAAGATCATCTGTAGTTTGTTCAGGAGAGTAGAGTTTAGACCCGCACAGAGGGAGTTGTAGTAATCCAGCTGGGACAGTATAAGCATTTGCGTTAGTACAGCAAAGTGGTGCTCTTGAAAAAAGGGCCGGATAAGTCTTAGTCTTCTCATATTGTAGAGGGTTTTCTTCCTTAGATTGGATACTTGAGATTCGTATGATAGGGTGGAGTTGAGTATAACTTCAAGGACCTTGGACATCTTGTTGATATTCAGTGTGGGTCCTGCTGTTAAAAAAGTTACAGTGGACGAAACCATGTGTATAGTGTTATGCAATCATAGAACTTTGGTTTTGTTCACATTTAGTTTGAGTTTGTTGGATGCGGCCCAGGTCCGTATTTTATCTATTCCATTTGATATTATCAGCGTAGTATTGTTAGTCACAATTAATTGGGCTATGTAGATGAATGTCATCTCTGTATGAGACTATGCATTCATTGTTGTCGAATTTGATATGGCCTAGTGAACTCATGAAAAGGTTGTAGAGGATCGGGGATAATGGTAATCCTTGCAGTAAGCCACAGAATACTTGACAGGTTTTTTTTTTAAATGCTTCATCTTTGTAAACAAGATATTGTCAGTTTTGTAGGAAGTCTTTGAACCACTTCAGGATGGTTCCTACGATGACTATTTCATAGAGTTTGGCTAGTAATAGTTTATGGTCAACCAGGTCGAAGGCGGCGGATATGTCAAATTGAAGGAGGATTGTTTGGCAGCCAATGCTCAAGTACTGCTTGATTTTGGTGCTATAATTTGAGCAGGATTCAAACTGAGTGGGACGGAGGCAAGACTGTTCTTCAATGTAGGCGGAGAGTTGTTTACCGACGTGCATTTCTAAAAGTTTGGTTAGTATTGGGATTCCAGCTATGGGTCAGTAATTTGAGGGGCTTGAAAGGCCAACATTCTAGGCTTTGGGGAACGGCGTGAGGGCAATTTGTCCCATTTGAGATGGTAGTTGGCCGTGATGAAGAAGATTGTTTAAGAGTTTTGTTAGCCATTCTATGATGTGGTCATGGGTTTCATCAAGTAGATGATTGGGGCATCAGTCAAGTAGGCTGTTGCAAGTGGACAGTTTTTTCATGAGAGTACTAGTAGTTGTTTGGGACAGAGGCAGGAAAGTGCTCCAGATGTGGCTTGCTGGGTTTGATTCTGGAGGTGTACAATTTGTTTGGAGAGATATAGGGGCAGTGACGGCAGTTTTATTGACTTCTGATTTTTAAATTTTGTTTTAGAAGAAGACTGCTAAGATCTGCGCAATAGGGTGGGAATCAATGTCCGACTGACGTAAAACTGGGGGGTGAGGTCATGGTACACATTAGGTGGAATAACTTTTTGATGTCCATTTCAAGAGTGTAGTGTTGTTGGCTTTATTGCCTTAGCAATATGGAATTTGTATTTGTTGATGGCTGATCTCCACATGAATTTGGGTTCTGGGAGATTGAACATAAGAACATAAGCCATGCCTCTTCTGGGTCAGACCCAGAGGTTCATCATGCCCAGCAGTCCACTCACGCGGCGGCCCATCAGGTCCTGGACCTGTATAGTAGCCCTCTATCCCCTTTTCCTTCAGGAAATTGTCCAATTCCTTCTTGAACTCCAATACCATACCCTGCTCTATCACACCCTCTGGAAGCCCATTCCAGATTTCCACTCATTGCTCTTTTGCCATTGTCATTCATGTCTTCTCCAAGACTGATTTTCCGCTTTTAGGGTGTCCGTGAACCAAAGTGAGGTTGAGGGTTAACTGCATTGTGGACATATATGTACTTCACACCACTTACGGTGGTGATTAATTGCAGCTAATGTGTGGTACCATACCATTTGTTATGTGTAAGGTGCAATGCCCTCCATTCTCTGCCTCGTTCCACGCTTGTCAGTTAATATAGGATGTAGCACGCGTGAAAAGGGCAGTTCTATACCTGGGCTCTCACATTTATATATCAATGGCGTCCATAAGTGTACAGAACAGTCGGGTTTTTGGGATAGCCCTAATGAATATGCTTGGGGCAGATTTGCAAGCCTGTCACCTCCATTATATGCAAATCTCTATCATGCATATTCATTAGGGCTATCCCAAACCCCCAACTGGCCTAGTGAATCTCCAGGAAAGGGTGGGAACCACTGCACTAGACCACCACGGATTTTATTTTGGGTGTCAGGAAGTTCATTAGACTACAACCAGTGTTCTTCAAGTCGGTCCTAGAGAAACCCACTTGCCAGTCAGGCAGTGGCGTACAAAGGGGGCCAGGGGGGGTCAGTCCATCCCGGGTGCACGGCTTGGGGGGGTGCACAGCCGGCCAAGTCCAGGTCCTCCTGTCCTTCCTTTCCCCCGGTCCGCGCCTGCAATCTTACCTCCCCGCTGCTGCTGCTAATCGCCGACAAGAATTGGCTGGCCAGGAAATCGGCGATTAGCAGCAGCAGCGGGGAGGTAATATTGTAGGTACGGACCAGAGGAAAGGAAGGAGAGAGGCGCTTTTTTTTTCTGCAGCAGGGAGGGAAGGATGTAGGCAGGCAAGCTGGCTGGCTTTAATGCAGCAGGGAGGGAGGGAGATACGTAGGTAGGTAGGCAGGCTGGCTTTGGGGGGGTGGACAAAATCTGGAAGGTAGTGGGAGGCACTGGGGGCACTAAGGACATGGGAAGGGGGCACTGGGGGCATTATGGACACAGGAAGGAGGCACTGGGGGCACTATGGACACAGGAAGGAGGCACTGGGGACACCATAGAGACAGAACGGGGGCACTAAGGACACAGGACGGGGCACTGGGGGCACTAAGGACATAGGTCGGGGGCACTGGGGGCACTAAGGACACAGGACGGAGGCACTGGGGGCACTATGGACACAGGACGGAGGCACTGGGGGCACTATGGACACAGGACGGGGGCACTGGGGCACTATGGACACAGGACGGGGGCACTGGGGGCACTATGGACACAGGAAGGAGGCACTGGGGGCACTATGGACACGGGAAGGAGGCACTGGGGCACTATGGACACGGGATGGAGGCACTGGGGGCACTAAGGACACAGGACGGAGGCACTGGGGGCACTAAGGACACAGGACGGAGGAACTGGGGGCACTAAGGACATGGGAAGGAGGCACTGGGGGTACTAAGGACATGGGAAGGAAGGAGGGAGGGAATAGAAAGGGACAATTGTTGGGCCTGAGTGCAGAAAGAAAGAAATGAAAGAAAGGATACATAGTCAATTAATAGATATCCCCTTTTGATGAAAAAAATAAATGGTCACGTTACCTCTGACTTACTTTCTCTGCAGAAGAGTCGGCAGCCGCACTGAGGTGCAGGAAGGTTCCGTAATGGCTCGTCTGCCGGCTCTTTTCCGGAAGAAGTAAGTTACATCGGAGGGGGTGGACCCTGCAGACGCAGTCATTGCGGGACTTTGCCACAACTCCCTTCGTCTGCCGGGTCCACCCCCTCCGATGTAACTTACTTTTTCCGGAGCAGAGCCAGCAGAGGAGTTATCGCAGGACCTTCCAGCATGCGGCTGCTGAGTCTGCTCCAGAGCAAGTACGTCGGAGTGGGGTGGACTGGCAGCCAGCAGCTACAGTCATCGTGAGACCTTGCTGCATGAAGGGAGAGAAAGGAGCAGGATTGCTGGAATGGAAGAGTGGTGGAGGGAAAGAAAGGGGGCAGGGTGGTATGGAAGGGTGGTGCTGATGGAATTGATGTACAGAGAAAGGGGAGAGACATAAGGGGGAAGGATATTGGAGAGAAAGAAAGGGGACAGATGCTGATTGAAGAGGGGTGGATGGCGAGAGAAAGTGCAAACATTGGATTGTAGTGGGGAGCCTATGCTGGATGGAAGTGCAGATGGGAGAGATAAGGGAGCAAAATGCAGGAAGGAAATGGGAGGAGAGAAAGAGGGGAGCAGACGCTGGATGGAAGTGGACAAAGAGAGGAGAAGGTACTAGATGGAAGGGTTGGAGAAAAAGGGTACATGATGGAAGTAGGGGATAAATAAAAGGAGGGCACATGATGGGGAGAAAAGGATTGAGTTAGGAAAATACTGGAGGGGTAAGGGAAAGAGGTGGCAAGCTTTAGGTAGACAGTAAAAAAGGACATTGATGAGAGGGTAGTAAGAACGTAATCTAGAGAGGGAAGGAGAGGAGAGAGATGCCAGACCAATGGGGGTGAAAGGAGAGATGGAAGGGGGAGGCATACAGTTTCTGGAAGGGGCATAGAAGGAGAGAAGATGCCATATAGGGGAAGAGAGACGGCAGACAGTGGATGGAAGGAAGAGAGTTACAAGAAGATGAAGAAAGCAGAAACCACAGAAGACAAAGGTAGAAAAAAATGTTCTATTTATTTATTGCTTTAGGAGACATGTGTCACTGTTTCTGTGGTGTTGCATTGTATGCAGAGTCCAGCTTCTTGCTGGTTCAATTTAACCTTTGTCTATGTATTTCTATTTTATCCCCCCTTTTACAAAACTGTGGAGCGTTTTATAGTGCCAGCCGTGGTGGTAGCAGCTCTGATGCTCAGAATTCTATGAGCGTCAGAGATGTTACCACCGAGGCTAAAATCCACACTAGTTTTGTAAAAGAGGGGTTAGTTTGTGATGACATATTCCATACTAGGCGAAGGTGTTTTCTGTGTTCTGTGTGTTCGAAAGACATGGTTTTTTGTTAGGCTTGACTGTAGGATTGGTCTGTACTAGTCTGGCTTGTTTAGTTTTACAATGGGTGTATTGATGTTGTACTGCTCACTGCAATATGTAAGATGCTGCCTTTCCCTAGGTACTCATGTGTGACATGTGGCTTGCTACTAAAAATTGTGTTTTTCGTACAGATGGGGGGGGTGTCAAAAAATGATGGGTTCTGGGTGTCACATATGCTAGGTACGCCACTGCAGTCAGGTTTTCAGGATATCCGCAATGAATATGCGTCTAATGGAGGTAGCGTATGCAAATCAAGTTTATGCATATTCATTCGGATATCCCGAAAACCCGACTGGCAAGGGGGGGTACTCCAGGACCGAGTTGAGAAACACTGGACTACACCACATTTTTTGATGGTGCCCTGGGCCTTGTTGTGGGGGGGGCGGAGGGGAGAGGATTTTTTTTAACCCCAAAAGTGTGTGAGCCAATACCCGCTCATGCACTAACAGGAAGGGAGAATCTGTGCTCAAAAGGCTACATACTGCCACTGCGGTGTATGCTGTTGTATTCTGACAGTGCACAGGGATAATCTGCATGCTATTTGTTATTGCACAGAAGCGCTATAAATTTTGCATTAGGCTTGTGTTAGGAAGCTGTGCCTTAAGTGTCAGTGCATGGTGTGAGGGGAGATATATGTGAAAAGTGTTATTAGCTGCTTTATATAGATTGTAACAAGGCAGAGTTAAAAATCACATTCTTCAGTATCTAATCAAAAAGTTGTATTTAACATTCTCCTAGGACAAGCAGGACGAGTCAGCCACATATGGGTGTTGTCCCAACAGCTCCCAATTTGCGGATAAGCTCTCCAATAGCTCAGAGAGATTTTTTTTTTTTTCTTTCTTTTTTTCTCTGAGCACGCGCAGTGCCCGGGCCCCACTGGGCATGCCCGAGCCCTACCCATTTCCCCCTGCTTCCCCCTAATCCTCAGTCTTTAGTCTCCGCCCCTTCCCATCGGTCGGATTTTCTACAGCTCCCCATTACAACTTTTCTACCATCAAGACTTTTTCTACTTACCATCTTGAAGATGCCAGAAACATCAAAGAAATGTCCGGCATAATAATTTTTTTATTATTCATATTGGGAAAATAATAGAGGAATAATGGGTGGGGAGGGTGGTAATTTTATGTATTGTAAGACAATTTCGAAAGATTATCAAGTGATGTGTTTAATTGTAATGTTTTATTGATTATACACTTGATGTAAGATTGAAAATGAATAAAGATTAAAAAAAAAAAAAAAAATGTCCGGCATTTTATTACACTTCTGTAACTTAAACATGTCCTAAGTTTAGGATGGTAAAATGTAGATGAGGAAGATGAGCAATTGCAGGTGGGGGAGGGGGAAGAAGTTTTATCAATTAACTGTTTAAAAGAACGATAGGATTTCACACCCTCCCACCACCAAAAAGATGCCCTGTGAACTCTTTAGAGAGCAAAATGGTCAATCACAGCCTTTTGTGGCTAGAAGCACTATGATTTTGCAAAATTTGAAAAACACAGCTAAATTCTTTCACCCGGGATAAACAAAGAGCCCTTTCCTGTGTATCCAGTATGTTGTCAAACTTTTTTGCCATTTTCGGTCCAAGCTTAGCGCATGCGCAAACCAGCCAGCTACCTGGGCTAAAACCGAGTGCCCATCTGTTGAGTTTCGCTTAACTACGGTAGCAAGAGCGACCCTTTCATCTTAAAAATGTCAGCCCGGCAGCAAACATGGGGAGTCAGCTTTGCAGCACGATGCACTGGCAGGAAAGCCGCTTTCCCTCACTACTGCATGCGAGAAGGAAGAGGCAGGCGTGCACTTACTTGCAAGCTGAGGCTTCTCCAGCACCTCGGCTTCCACGGGGGCGACGGCTGGCTGGGCTTCCTCCTTTATTTCCATGATCAGCCCCCGGAGGTGCCCGCTTTGGTCAGGGTCCGGCTCGGAGGCAGCCTCGAGGTAAAGTCCGTATCGACACTCTGGAACTCTGCTGTTGAGACAACAGGAAAACACACCTTCAGGAGGGGGAGCGGCAGGGGGGCCAGAAGTGCCAGTCAATCCCTCCCCTCCCCCCGGATGCAGCACTAGGTCCAGAGAAGGGGCGGGGGCAGCAAGTGGCAGGACCGATGCTGTGTATAAAGTCCCACATTCTACATTTATCATGCCACTCACAGACTCCCCCCCCAGCCAGTCAATCCCCCCCCACCGGTTGTAGCACTAGGTCCAGAGAAGGGGAGGGGCAGCAAGTGGCAGGACCGATGCTGTGTATAAAGTCCCATATACTACATTTATCATGCCACTCACAGACCCTCCCCCCACACCAGTCAATCCCCCCTGGATGCAGCACTAGGTCCAGAGAAGGGGCGGGGGGGGGGGCAGCAAGTGGCAGGACCGATGCTGTGTATAAAGTCCCACATTCTACATTTATCATGCCACTCACAGACCCTTCCCCCCCACCCAGTCAATTCCCCCCCTCCCGGATGCAGCACTAGGTCCAGAGAAGGGGCGGGTGCAGCAAGTGGCAGGACCGATGATGTATAAAGTCCCACATTCTACATTTATCATGCCACTCACAGACCCTCCCCCCACACCCAGTCAATCCCCCCCCCCCGGATGCAGCACTAGGTCCAGAGAAGGGGGTAGGGCAGCAAGTGGCAGGACCGATGCTGTGTATAAAGTTCCACATTCTACATTTATCATGCCACTCACAGACCCTTCCCCCCACCCAGTCAATTCCCCCCTCCCGGATGCAGCACTAGGTCCAGAGAAGGGGCGGGGGCAGCAAGTGGCAGGACCGATGCTGTGTATAAAGTCCCACATTCTATATTTATTATGCCAATCACAGATCCTCCCCCCCACACACCCAGTCAAGCCCCCCTCCCCCGATGCAGCACTAGGTCCAGAGAGCACTTAATGCACTGGAAAACTAGATTGAAAAAAAACAAACCAAAAACCCACAAAAAAAGTGAAATGCTCTTCTGGTAAGGCTTTTGCAGCTAGCTGTTAACTTAAGCGAGTCATGATATGTCGTAGCATCGCGACAGAAAGAACCGGCGGGGCTCCGGCATTTCTACCCGTTCATCCCCATCAAGATGAGCAGCTGTTTTTTGGGAGAAGCCAACAGGTTGGATGTGGGAGCCGCCGACCCCATCACTACCCGTGGAGAGTGTTGCAGATCTGCCTGATACAAGTCTTAATTGGATGATAATGATCAGGCTTTCTGGCAACAAAACAAAACAAAAAAAAAACCATGACCAAGAAGTGTATAGGTTCCCCTGGCAGCGTGGACTACCTCATCAGATCAGAGCTGGCTGCATCAAAGAAAAGGCGTCTTCAGGCGCTTAAAAGCCTCTAGTGTAGGCAGTCTTACAGCGTTACAGATTCTCTGTGACATTTAAATGCGATGTCTATGACCAAGAAAGAAGCCGAGCAAAATCAATCAGCTGTATCGAGAAAATACAGCGGCTTTTAAAAAGTGCCTCTTCAGGGCAGCCTGACCATCTCTCTGCTGCAATACGCTGAACATCTGTCCTGTGAATTTTAAGGATGTTTACGAGGGATTTGCATGTTATAGGCGGTTCCAGGCTTGGGGATCAGTTCTGGATTTCTGAGCACCCTATCCTGATGCATTATGAGACTGGCAGCCCTGATTTCAATAGACTTAGGTCATATAAATCAGTGTTCTTCAACCGCATTTCCGCAGACCGTTGCCAGTCCGCAGATATTTCCTGCTGCTCCGCAGGGCCGGCACATGCGGCGGGCCCGAGACAATGTTCTTCAGCTGCCGGTCCGCAGTGTGATCGATGCGGCGTTATCTTTGGGCCGGCTCCCTCTTCCTCACTGCCGCAGTTCCTACGCACTTCCTGCGTCTGAAGCGGAAGCCTTCTCTCTGACGTCGCAACATCACAGGGCAGGCTTCCAGATCGGGCGCGGGACGCTGCCCGTGGCTTTGTGCACTGTGTCACTGAGGAAGAGGGAGCCGGCCTGAAGATAACACCAGGGGCGGCATAAAACGGCCAGGTGGGAGCAGGCCAGAAGTTAAGGCACAGTATGGAGGGAGGGAGGGAGGCAACAAAGGTAGGGGGAATTGAATTGGGTCAATTTTGAGAGTTTACATCTGCTGTCTGTATTTTGCACTGTTCAGGAAGAAATGCATTTGTTTATGGGAGCTCGAGATCCCATGTCGATGGGCGGAAGATAACACGGGGAAGGGGAGTAGCAACGAGGTAGGATTGGGTAGAGGGCCTGTCAGGCAGGAAAGTTTTGAATTGATTGGAGGGAAGATGGGTGGCGCGCGGGGGCGAGATTTTTTAAGGAGGGGACCGTGGAGGACTCAGCCATTTAGGGTCCTCCAGGGTGGCTTTTCCCACCTACCCACCCGTGATTTAGGCAGTGGAGGGTAGCTTGGGGCGGATCTCCCGAGCTACTGGGTCATTGGGGCTTATCAGGTGATGAGCGTTGGGCCGGCGGGGTGCCATGCCTGGTGGGTCAGGTGACCCAGATAAAGGGGCATGAGGGACATGCCACCCCTCTGACCCTTGCTGAGGTGGCGGGGTTGAGGGCACTGAAAGTTTTAATTAGGTAGCTTGGGAGGAGCTCTTTGTTTTCATGTTAATTGAAGTTATATGTTAAAGTATTATGATTAATAAACTGAGCTACGGCTAATTTTTCCATCAAAAATTCAATAGCGTTTTTGTGGTAAAAGGGAAGGGAAGGGTCATGATACCAAAGGGAGTGGGGGTGAGAATATATGGGAGACAGCAGGGCCTATCCAGATCCTGCTGGTACTTTTTTCTCTGGGGTTGTACTGCATGCACAGTCTTGAATCTTAGGGTTTCATTTATATACAGTGTTCCCCCGGTGGTTCGCGGTTGGCGGTCCCGGCCACTTGTGGTATTTTCTGACCGCGAGCTGCCGACAAGGAGAGGGCAGCGGGAGAGAGCAGCCGGAGCGCTGCGAGTGCAGGAAGTCACTCGTGGTACGCTCCGACCGCCTCTTCCTGCACTAAGACGGGTCTTATCCAATCAGGAGCTGCATGCAGAGATAAGTCCTTTATGTTTGATGTATTCTAGCTACTTCCCAACCTACTTAGTGAGGATTTATTTTTGGTTTTGATCTGGTCCATCATAGAAGCTACCTGAACAGGTACCCCACGCTGTAGGAATTGGTCGATTAGTTTTGCAGCGGTTTACTTCTTTTTTGAACACAAAGATCAAGGTGAGCTATTTTCAGGATTAGGGTTGAGAGTATTCCCCCATCTCCCTATGAAGTCTAGTGTGCTTGGCCTGACTTAACAGTTTTCCAGGCATCTCTCCCACTTCCCAGTCTTAAAAAGGTCCTAAACAGATCCAAAGAAACCTTTTTAGTCAACAGCTCTCTCCTCAAGAAAACACAGCGGAACCTTGGTTTGCGAACATAATTCGTTCCAGAAGCATGCTCGTAAACCAAAGTGCTCATATATCAAAGCGAGTTTCCCCACAGAAAATAAGGGAAACTTGGATGATTCATTCCACGTCCCAAAAAGACACCTCACCTTTGGGAACCCCTGAAAACCGGCATCGCCCCCCCCCCCCCAAAACCATTACTGCAATCGGGCGGCACGCAGCACCAACCCACAGGACGTGCCGGTGCCAAAAGAGCCTGCCACTGATCTCTGCTGGCCTTCTGGCGCCTGCTCTCTCCAAGATTCGAGAATCTCATTTGAATCTCGGAGACAGCAGGAGCCAGAAGGCCTTGAACATGTGCAGATGCTCAAGGACCAGCAGAGATTCAGTGGCAGGCTCTTTCGGTACCGGCACGTCCTGTGGGTTGGTGCTGCGTGCCGATCGCGGTAAGGGTTTGGACGGGCGATGCCGGTTCTTGGGGGTGGGGCTCGGTTTGTGAGG
Source organism: Geotrypetes seraphini (assembly GCF_902459505.1). NCBI lineage: Eukaryota > Metazoa > Chordata > Amphibia > Gymnophiona > Dermophiidae > Geotrypetes > Geotrypetes seraphini. Next base: position 149,390,303 of record NC_047084.1, read on the forward strand.
CAAGATTTGCGAGAGTGTTTTGCTCATCTTGCAAAACACTTGCAAACCGCGTTACTCGCAAACCGAGGTTTGACTGTACTGTATATGCAAATTATATATGCAGTTCACAGGTTGCTGTGAAAACTATCTTTAATGCTGAGCCTCTACAACCTCTCTCTTAGAACCAGGCTTACTGAGGCACTAGGCCAGCATTCCTCCCCTCAAGGGTCACCTGTGGAGTCTGATCTCTAAGAAAGTCCTCAGAGTTCAGTCTCTCTAAGGGAGAGACGCAGATAGCATGGATTAGCAGATTGTTGGATAAGCCATATGGCCATTATCTACCGTCATGTTTCTGTGTTTCTAAGTAGAGAATGACACGGTGACAAAATTCATCACCGTCCCCGTCCCCGCGGATAACCGCAGGAAATAATCCCATGTCATTTTCTAGTGTCTATTTCAACCTCGGTCCTTCTACACCAGCATTCTTCAAAGCAAAGCTTGCGGGTCAGTGGTTGTGGCCATTCATACTCTGATTCTTATGTGAGCCAAGGATAATGAAGCCATTGTGACATCACTGATGTGATTGGCTCTTAGGCACTGGTGGAATGAGGCATTATGACATCACAATCTCAGCTCTGGAATGTTGCTGCTCAATCTCAGCATTCTTCAAAGCAAAGCTTGTGGGTCAGAGGTTGTGGCCATTCATACTCTGATTCTTATGTGAGCCAAGGATAATGAAGCCATTGTGACATCACTTATGTGATTGGCTCTTAGGCACTGGTGGAATGAGGCATTATGACATCACAATATCTGCTCTGGAATGTTGCTGCTCAATCTCAGCATTCTTCAAAGCAAAGCTTGCGGGTCAGTGGTTGTGGCCATTCATACTCTGATTCTTCCCTCTCTCCTTAAAGAATGACATGAAGATGGTTTCCTGCGGTTATCCGCGGGGACGGGAACGGTGATGAATTTTGTCACTGTGTCATTCTCTATTTCTAAGTATTCCCCTGTTCCCTAAGGCCCCCATGTACTAAGCCATAGTAAAATAGCAAATTGTTGCCACATGAAAATTTTCCACAGCACTGCAAGTTTCTGAGTCACATCATGAATTTACTATGTGGTTCCAGTACCTTGGCAGATTGCGCAATCCTGACTTTAGCAATGCAAAAATGTTAGGCCCACTATCTTTAAAAACATCAGGTGGCAATTGAAAATAAAAAGACCAACCCCCGAACCATTATGAAAATACCCCCCCCTCCTCCTCCCAAAACTCATAGAGGATCTCATGTGGCAGCCTGAATCTTAGATATTTGCCTATTTTCAGCAGCAGGAGTATTTTTGAAATGTTGGAAATGTATTGAATTGGTAAGTACTAACTCTCTTGCTCTGTTTTATTCCTCCCCTAAATGTTCATTTAATATACTTCCTGCAGCATGCATAGTTATAGCAAACTACCTCTTTAACTGCATGGTACGACAATCTCTACCTATGAGCGTCAGGAGCAGCGCAGAGCATTCAGCGTGGCTCCCTGCGCTAATAACCATTATCGTGGTTTAGTAAAGGGGGGAGAGTATATTTGATAGACTATATTTTGTATTGGATTAGAACATAAGAATAGCCTTACTGGGAACATAAGAATAGCCTTACTGGGTCAGACCAATGGTCCATCATGCCCAGTAGCCCACAGTGGTCAATCCAGGTCACTAGTATCTGGTCAAAACCCAAAGAGTATCAATATTCTATGCTACCGATCCAGGGCAAGCAGTGGCTTCCCCCATGTCTGTCTCAATAACAGACTATGGACTTTTCCTCCAAGAACATGTCCAAACCTTTCTTAAAACCAGCTACGTTAACCGCTCTTACTACAACCTATGCCAATGCATTCCAGAGCTTATCTATTCTCTGAGTGAAAAAAAATTCCTCCTATTGGTTTTAAAAGCGTTTTCCTGTAACTTCATCGAGTGTCCTTTAAAACCAATAGGACATTTTTTTTTACTCAGAGAATAGTTAAGCTCTGGAATGCATTACCAGAGGCTGTGGTAAGAGCAGATAGCGTAGCTAGTTTTAAAAAAAAGTTTGGACAAGTTCCTGGAGGAAAAGTCCATAGTCTGTTATTGACAAAGACAGGGGGGAAGCCACTGCTTACCCTGGATTGGTAGCATGGAATATTGTTACTCCTTAGGTTTTGGCCAGGTACTAGTGACCTGGATTGGCCACCGTGAGAACAGGCTACTGGGCTTGATGGACCATTGGTCTGACCCAGTAAGGCTATTCTTATGTTCTTATGTCCCTTAGGGCTCTTTTTACAAAGGCACGCTAGCGGTTTTAGCGCGTGCTTAGCGCACACTAAAATGCCGCACGCGTTAGCCGCTACCACCTCCTTTTAAGCAGGCGGTAATTTTTCAGCTAGCACACGTGATAAAAACGCTAGCACACCTTAGTAAAAGGAGCCCGTAGTCTTTGTCATTTTTGACGGAGTGAAAAATCGATCCACTTGGACCCGTTATACTCCACTCAGGATTTTGTAGACTTCAATCCTATCTCCCCTCAGCCCTCTCTTTTCCAAGTTGAAGAGCCCTAACTGTCATACGAGAGGAGTTCCGTCCCCTTTACCATCTTGGTCGCTCTTCTTTGAACCTTTTCTATTTATTTATTTAAAAGATTTCTAATTCGCCTTTATTCAAGGCGGTTCACAGTATCACATACACAATTCAGGTCTGAACATCTTAAAAAGTCACACGCATCAGTAAAAATCATAAGATTATATCATGTGAATCTACAGATTTCCTCTCAGCCATTCATCTACTACCATTATTTCACAATAAAGCAAAGCAGATCTAATTAGCTGCAAAAGAAGATGACATTCAGAAGATAGAATATTAACTTAGAAAAGCAGGATATTAGCTTAGAAAAGCCTGCACAAACAAGCAGCTTTCTAAATTGCATTAGATTTTTACAAAACCCGTGAGGTACCAGTCAACACATCCATATAAATGGATCGTACATATTGTAAAATATTCCCCTTTGTTGTGTCTAGCAACCAACAATTCTGTGACCTCGGCGTCCTTGGCGGAGTATAGAGAATTAGGCATTTTGCCAAATAATTTGGCAGAATGTCATAAACACCGTGTTGGACAAGTTTTAAAACTTTGAATTGGATACGAAACAATATCGGCAGCCAAGGCTATATCGGCTGTGTCTCTCTTGAGATAAAGCAACCAGAACTGAACGCAATACTCCATGTGAGGTCACACCCTGGAGTGATACAGGGGCGTTATAACATTCTTAGTCTTGTTAACCATCCCTTTTTTAATAATTCCCAGCATCCAGTTTGCAGTGGCGTACCTAGGGTATGTGGCACCCGGGGCCCATCATTTTTTGACATCCCCCCTCCATGTAAAAAAATATTTTTTGTAATAACCATGAAACGGAATAAATGGTCAGAATAAAAAAGGCAGTGAAAATTTTCTTTTATTGAACCTCATATATGTATCTATTATTCCAAACATAACATAACATAACAAACATAACATAAATTATATCTGAATTGTCATGACATCAGAAGTACATATGGAGTAGTTACAGGTGATGCTTGGGACAGTTCTGATTGTGTTAGTTCGGTTTTATGTGTTTTTTGAATAGAAGGGTTTTTATTTCTTTTTTGAAGGTTTTGTAGTCTGTGGTCGAGGTCAATAGGTTGTAGAGTTGGGGGTCGAGTGTTAGGAGGTTGTCGAACAGCTTTTTTTCTTTTGACATTTTTGGTTGGAGGGTGTGTGAATGGTGCGTGAGTTCTCCTATATCTGGTTGAAGTGGATTGAATTATTTAGCTGAAGAAATTAGTTACCCCCCCCCCAATTCCACACACATTAATTCTCTTCCATTTTTGTTCCCATTATAAAAAACACTGATAAGTTCCCAGAAAAAAAATACATTAAAATAAGAAGTGAAAACAAAGGCCCCTACAGATGAGGACATAACATAAGAATAGCCTAACTGGGTCAGACCAATGGTCCATCATGCCCAGTAGCCCATTCTCATGGTAACCAATCCAGGTCACTAGTACCTGGTCAAAACCCAAAGAGTAGCAACATTCCATGCTACCGATCCAGGGCAAGCAGACACTTCTCCCATGTCTTAATAACAGACTATGGACTTTTCCTCCAGGAATTTGTCCAAACCTTTCTTAAAACCAGCAACGCTATCTGCTTTTACCATAACTTCTGGCCACTTCATTTTTAAGCTTAGATCTTTCCTTCCAAACAGAGATCTTGCTAGATGTCAAATACAGAAAGAACAAGGTAACTTCACAAGGACTTAGCTGTGCAGGAAATGTGAATCTCCTCATACACCCACCATATAGTGCAAAAATGTGCAAAGGTGTGTTTTTTTCTTTCAATCACTACATAGCCTAATGCCACACAAGCAGCGCTGTTACAAACATATTCTGAAGGTCAATGCTAAGGTTAACAAAGTTTTCTTCCTTGGACCACAAGGAGATACTGACAAACCACTGGAAGAGATCCCAAAACAACACTCAAAGATCCACTCAGTGTGTGAACCAGTTGATTGGAGTGGACTAACTGGGGGATAGAAATGGGCCCAGAGTTTGTTCAGCAGAATTTCCCAGACCACCCCTTCCTCTCAACACATTGACACGCTGCTGCTGCCACCACCATCACCATTAGGAAAACCTCACAGGGTAGGCCAGCAATGCTTATAAACTTTATAAAACACATTATTATATTTTCTTATAAAGCACATATTTTAACTGAACTCTCTGACATCCTCAGCCTTGCCATTCACAAAAATAGAAGGAAGAAAAGTTCCCGTTTCCTGCTGTCTCATATCCCCGGCCTATACCCTTCAAAAGTCTGACCAAATCTTCGTTTCACTTGCATTATAAAGTACTGAGGATGCCATCTCTCCCCAATCCCAGGTCCTAAAGTCTAAGACAGTAGTGCAAACTAGTGCTGCCCGATTCAGGGGGAAAAAAATTTTTTTTCGATTCGATTGGGTGTTTTTTGTTTTTCAAACATCCTGGTGGGTTTATTTTATAGCTTTTTCACCCCATTTGGCTTCTCCTAACCACACTGGTGCTGTGGTGTAAATAAAATAAAGAAACAAACAGGACTTTTCCTCTCTCTGTTAAATCCTAGCTCACGTTTGCGGTCTAACACCAGCTCTGGCAGGATACACATTTCAAATCTGACATATTGTAATCACAAAACAGAAAATAAAATTTGTTTTTCTACCTTTTGTTGTAGGGTTATTTTTCAAATCTTGTTGGTCCAAGGTTCTGGTTGTCTTCTGATAACTTGCTTGCCAGGGTCTCCTTCTTCCTTCTTTCTGCATGCTAACCATCCATCTGCCATCTCTGTCCTCCCCGTTTCCCTTCCCTCCTCAGGAGGTCTGGCGTCTTTCATTTTTTCATCTCCCTCCACAGATCCATCTTTTCTTTACCCTTTTATCCAGCATCTCTCCCTCCTTCCCCACCACCCCAGGGTTCACCATCTCTCCCTTTCTTTTCCCAACTACCCTCCTATCCAGTATCTCTATCCCCCCCTCCACACCATCCCTTGTGTCCAACTACTCTACCTTTCTGTTCCTTCCCTCCCTAAAAACCATGGTCCATCATCTCTCTCCCTCTCCTCTATTTTCAGACCCATTATTTCTTCCCACCCAAAGTCCGGCATATGCGCGTCTCTTTGAACCCCTCCCCCTTCCTCCGTGTACTTCTACACCAGGGCCCACCCTCCCCTGAAGGCCTGTCCCCCCCTTAAAGGTCTGCATCGCACCCTTGAAGGCCTGTCCCCCCCCTTGAAGGCTTGCACCCCCCCGAAGGCCTGTCCCTCCCCCTTGAAGGCCTGCCTACCTGTCCCCCTTGAAGGCCTATCCCCCCCTTGAAGGTCTGCCTGTCTGTCCCCATTGAAGGCCTGTCCCCCCCTTGAAGGCCTGTCCCCCCACCTTGAAGGCCTGCCTGCCTGTCCCCCTTGAAGGCCTGCTTGCCTGTCCCCCCCTTTAAAGCCTGTCTGTCCCCCACCCTTGAAGGTCTATTCCCTCCCTTGAAGGCCAGCCTGCCCGCCCCACCCTGAAGGCCTGATGCCCCACCCCGAAGGACCGCTCGCTCCCCAACCCTGAAGAACCGCTCATCCCCCTGGCCTCCCTGCACCACCTATGGTAGAGAAGCAGCCCGCAGCAAGATCGCGATGCCAGCGACCCCTGCGCTGCTTCGGCGCTGCTTCCTCTGACGTCAGAGGAGGGGTGGGATCGCGGTGGAGGAAGCTGCGCCGAAGTAGCACAGGGATCACTGGCATCGCGATCCCACTGCAGGCTGCTTCTCCACTGCAAACGGTGCGGGGGGGGGACGTGGGGAGAATCCGGATGTCGGGGGGGGGGGGACTGGATGCCAATGGCTTCAAGGCCGGGAGCACCCCCTCAGGGCTTTCACCCGAGGCGGACCGCATCCCCCCACCCACCCTTGGTATGCCACTGCCTGTTTGCTTTTTTGGCCGCTGCCACACATTGTTTGTTATTGTGGTCTACCAGCATCTCATTTTTCATTGTGAGTGTCATAGTTATACTGGAGCTCTATGCCCTCTCATTGCAGAGTTTCCTTTCAAATGAAAGAGACTTGACTCATCCGCATTTATATTATGTAGGTATTTAAACATCTCTATCATATCTCCCCTCTCCCTACTGGCTAAGGCTCTTAACATTTGCATCTCCTCTTCCTATAAGCTAAGGCTCTTTATACCTGCATTGTGATGTCATAGAGCTTTATGGTTATAGAAACATGATGGCAGATAAAGGTCAAATGGCCCATCTAGTTTGCCCATTTGCAGTAACCATTATCTCTTTCTCTCTCCAAGAGATTCCACGTGCCTATCCCAGGCCCTTTTAAATTCAGATACAGTCTCTGTCTCCACCACCTCTTCTGGGAGACTGTTCCTTGCATCTACCACCCTTACATTACTCCTGAGCCTATCACCTCTTAACTTCATCCTATTCCCTCTTATTCCAGAGCTTCCTTTCAAATGAAAGAGACTCGAATCATGCACATGTACATTACGTAGGTATTTAAATGTCTCTATCATATCTCCCCTCTCCCGCCTTTCCTCCAAAGTATACAGATTGCAATCTTTAAGTCTGTCCCCATGCACCTTATGATGAAGACCACATACCATTTTAGCAGCCTTCCTCTGGACCGACTCTATCCTTTTTATATCTTTTTGAAGGTGCGGCCTCCAGAATTGTACACAATATTGTAAATGAGGTGTCACAACATCTGATTTTAAAAATCACTGAAAGCTGCAGGCTGAACACTAGCTTATGAAAATTTGTGCAAATAACTTGTATCAGCCTTAGATTACTGAATGCTGGTTGTCAGCATGGCCCTAACCAGAGTGTCAGCAAAGGCCTCTGGGATATTATATTAAACATTCTAACTCTGGAATGTTAATGCAGATAGACCCTAAAATCTCCTGCCCAGAATCCACATAGCTTAAGTATCCAGCCACATAGCTTAAGTATCCAGCCTGGACTGTTTATCAAGAAGATATGTTAAGTACAGTAACAAACGATGTCAGACAGACTGATAACATCTCCCATTCCTGCAAGTGTCACACCTTCTTTATCAATTAAGGGCCGTTGTACTAACGTATGGCAGAGTAAGATGCTGGAAAATATGTACTCAACAACAATAGATGCTATTTTTAGAACAAATCTCAGACTTATAAATACCTCCCCCTCTCTCTGGGCTCTCTATCGGTTCTTGGCTTTTGGTTCTCTCTGCCTCCTTTCTCTCCCATGTCATAGCCACACACACACACACATTCGTGCAGGTAAACCACAGTCTTTCTCTGTTCTGGGAAAGCCATATATTTTCCTCCACACACACAAAAGCAGCTCCATAACAAAATATATTTCTGTACTTTAGTAACAAGCATATATATGGTGTATCTTTCTTCTAAAGCACTGCACCTCTGTAATATTAAGCCTATTTCTATAAAATATTTTCTTTATGCAACCACTCTTGGCTATCATTGTCATTAATTTACTTCCTGTTGCTCCTCGTGAGGCCTGTACCCGGGATCTCTCGCACACCCACAAAAGACTAGCCAAAAACGCACTTTTGAGTATGAAAGATTACGACTTGTATACACCTACACCCACAAATTAACATTCACACGTTCAATTCGTATGAGAAATAAAGTTCTTGTGCTCATACGAAACGTGTAAAAATCACAACTGTGTGAAAAAACATGACAGAAAAACACATGAAAATTGTAGAAAGCTTGCCTTATTCCATGTCTTGGATGTTTACGTATCTTGAGCTTTTTTGTTTCTCGTTCATAGACTTATGCTTGTAAGATACTGTAAATGCAAAAGTTGAAAAACTGCAGAAAGCTTTGTTTAGAACAAAGACTAACAACATTTTTTTTTTTTGGCTTTATGTCCCTAGTGAACACCTAGGGCTCCTTTTACTAAGCCATGTTAGGGCTTTAACGCCCGGAATAGCACACGCTAAATTGTCGCGCGCGCTAGACCTTAACGCCAGCATTGAGCTTGCGTTAGATGTAGCCGCATAATGCAGGTTTAACGTGCGCTAAAAACGCTAACGCAATTTAGTAAAAAGAGCCCCTAGAGCTGAATATAACCTTCTCAGATTTAATATATTTCCAAGCAATGTCCCCTAAATGCTCTTGCTACCAAAAATAACAAAAAAAATTGAGAGTGGTCATAAGACTCCCTGACGTGGCAGGCAGGAATTTCAAAACGTTCCCTGGGCCAGGGTAAATGCCTGGAATATCAATGAGCCAGGGTCCCTCTGAAAGATAAGGTAGCAAAAATAACAGAGTGACGTGAGGACAGAAGAAGCTGAAGGCCTCGGAACATCCTTCCATGTAATAAGCTGAATAGAAGGCAAGGGGTCTTTTTCCCGCTGCATCAGGGAATTCAAGGGACTGTCAGGCCTCGTAACATTTTCTAACAAAAATGTCCTGATGGTGGCTTGATTTCCCTGACACAGTTCTGTGAAATGCTGGACAATGTCAGGGGAGGGCTGTTTTTTTCCAATAAGTTTCATAAAACACGCTAACATATTTTGCTGTATATTTGAAGAAAATTCAGGGAGGTTTTATAAGTCTATGATTGAATTTAAAAGGGCTTCTGGCATACTGTATCCATTTATATTCTGAATCTTTCTCTTACCCCGGATATATATTTGGGTTTTTCTATACTGATGCGCTGAAAATATATGCTCACTAGCCTTGCACTGGAGCACAATTATGGGGATTATTTTTTAATCTATATGGATTAGATTAATCCCACTAACCGCTTGTGATTTTGGAGCGTTTAGAATACGGTGTGTGCACATATGAGCACCCGTGACAACTTTCTACCTAAGTATTCTGTAACGATGATTTTGTCAGCACTTCTCCATCACTTTTCTGAGCTGCATTTCCGTTCACATTAGCAAGCTTATAGTCCTGATATTAATGGATTTTATAGTGTTCCCCCGGTCATTCGCGGTTGGCAATTCGCGGTCCTGGTCATTCTCGGTGCTTTCCGACCGCAAATGACCGGGCAGGGGAGGACAGCCGGAGCGCCGGCGAGTAAAGGAAATCACTCGCGGTATGCTCTGACTGCCTCTTCCTGCACTAAAGTCAGGCCTTACCAATCAGGAGTTGCGTGTCAAAGCAGCTCCTGATTGGTGAGTCCCGACTTTAGTGCAGGATGAGGCGGTTGGAGCATACCGCGAGTGATTTCCTTCACTCACCGGCACTCCAGCTGCTCTCTCCTGCCTCTCTGGCTGCCCACTCCTGTCTCCCCCGCTAAAAAACGTATTCGCGGTTTTTCAAGATTCGCGGGGGTTCCTGGAATGGAACCCCCGCAAATATCAGGGTACTTAAAAGAACATATAAGTGGCAAGTTGCGGGGTGGAAGTTGGAAGCGGGAAAAAGTTGGAACGCGTTGCCAGAGGTTGTGGTAAAAGCAGATAGCGTAGCTGGTTTTAAGAAAGGTTTAGAAAAATTCCTGGAGGAAAAGTCCATAGTCTATTATTAAGACATGGGGGATAGAGCAATTAGAGAACCATAATAGAAGATTGAATTTGAGAATATTGAATTTTCCTAGATCATCAGAGATTTCCTCAGTGGAATTGTTTAGGAAATATTTACTACAAATATTAAGTTTAAATCTCATTCATTGTTTTGCCACTTGGTTTTTGTTTCCTACTTTATTATTTAAATTTCATTTAAATTTCCCAAGAATTCTATAGTTTCAACGGTTCTCCCTCCTACTTCTATTTCCTATCTCCCCTCTTTTTTCAACCTTTCAAAGTCCTTTAGACCATTGTAGTCTTATTAGAATGTTTATTTTCTTATTTTTTCTCATCTAGCTCTATTTTATTTTTTCATTACTCTACTAATTGTCATTTTTCTAGGTACTTTAGTTAGATTGTGAGCCTTCGGGACAGTAAGGGAATATCTAAGTACCTATTTTACTTATAATTTTAATGCACCCTATTGTCTACCGTATTTTCACGCATATAACGCGCGCGTTATACGCGTTTTTACCTACCGCGCATACCCCTCGCGCGTTATATGCGTGAGCGCGGTATACCAAAGTTTTTGTACATATTATCGTGATTTCTGCGCGCTATACCCGTGTGCGCGTTTTATACGGGTGCGCGTTATTTGCGTGAAAATACGGTATTTTTTTCTGTAAACCACTTAGAATCCTAACTGAGTTTAGCGGTATATAAGAAATAAATTACAATTACATTACATCCCTCCTTTGAATAAAATCTACTATTTACCTGGTCCTGTAAAGAAAAATGGGAGGGAGACTTTAGAAAATCTTCAAGGTCCTTAGAACCAACCTCCTGATTTAGGAATATATCAGCTATTTTGGAAACATCTGTGGCAACTTTGGAAGAGACAGCTACCTTACTTGTCTCGTTCGTGTTTCAGCAAGATCTCAACGCTGTTCTAAAATTCTATTTTCGGAACTCGCACACTCCTTTTCTTGGTCAGCGTATTTGGATATACCCTGACGTTAATAAAACAACTCAAGAAAGGAGGAAAATATTCTTCACAATGAGACAAGAGACGAAAGATTTAGGCACTACGTTCCAATTGGCATATCCATGCAAGTTCCTCATTAAATATTTGGGGACAAAATATACATTCTTTGTTACGGACCATCTCTGGAGCTTTCTGGACATGAAGAAGATCTCCAGGGTTTAAAGCAGGGGTGGCCACACTTTTTGGGCTTGCGAGCTACTTTTAAAATGACCAAGTCAAAATGATCTACCAACAATAAAATTATAAAAAACACAAAGCACACTGCACGCAAAGAAAATGTTAATTATCATTTATATTCGCCGGGTTTTCTCAAAGAGGTCAAAGCAGATGACTTTATGCAATGTCACCTCAGGAACAACTATACAAAAATAGGCAAATATACCCCCTCCCTTTTTACTAAACCACAATAGCGTTTTCTTAGCGCAGGGTGCTGCTCTCGATGCTCATAGGTTCCCAGCGCTAAAAACTTCTATTGCGGTTTAGTAAAAGGGGGCCATAGTGCAAAATATAGACAGCAGATATAAATTCTCAAAACAGACACATTTTGATCTCTAAATTGAAAATAAAATCATTTTTCCTACCCTTGTTGTCTGGTGATTTCATGAGTCTCTGGTTGCAATTTATTCTTCTGACTGTGCATCCAATATTTCTTCCCTTCTTTCAGCCTGCTGTATGCTTCCAGACCTCATTACCTCTGCCAACTTTTTCTTCCTCTCTCTCTCTGCCCCCTCCCATTTCTGTCTTTCTGTCTCCCTGCCCCCCTTTCTTTGTCTGTCTTTCTCTCTCCATGCCCCCTTTCTGTCTTCCTGTCCCCCCCTTTCTTTCTTTTCCCCTTCTTTCTTTCTGTCTCCCTGCTCCCCCTTCTTTCTGTCTCCCTGCCTGCTCCCAAGCCACTGCCGCCGCCATCGGGGAACAGGCCTCCAAACCACCGCCACCCCAATCTCTCCCTGCTTCCCCACACAGAACCGTTGGTCCGATCAGATTTCCTCTCCCCGACGTCATTTCTGAAGTCGGAGAGGAAGTTCTGGGACAGATTGGCTGGCCCAGAACTTCCTCTCCGACATTAGAAATGATGTAGCTTGGGGGAAGTTGGTCAGTTCTGCGCTTCTGAGTCGGGAAGCAAGTAGAACGCAAAGGTAATGCAATCGACTCGAGTTGCCTTCGTGATCGATTGCGGTCGATTGCGATTGACCTTTTGGGCTCCCCTGGTTTAAAGGGTGTGATTATGAACTGAGGAGTTATTCCCATTAAGCCATTTCCTTTATTGTGTTTTCTGATGGTTAAATTAAGTCTCTTTATATTTAGGACTTCTCCCCTACAATGTTTTGGGGTCTAAGAAGATTGTTAACTGATATTTCCTTTAATTGAATTTTCTTTCAATGTATTATTACTTTTCGTGTTACTTAAACAGGTGTATTACTTGTCATTTATTTTCAAAATAATAAATAAAGAATTTTTCAAAAAAAGACATGGGGGAAGCCTCTGCTTGATTTCAGAATACCCTCACTTATAATGGTTAGGTTGTCAAGATATTGCTTAGTTGATTGGTGTCAGAAAGTATTTCTTCAATTTGAAAATTGACAAAAACTCATGATGTATTGACACCAATCAACTAAGCAATATCTTGACAACCTAACCATTATAAGTGAGGGTATTCTGAAATTGAGGAGTGTTCCTATGACCTCACTTTCTATCTTCTACTTTTTGTGGTTTTAATGTTTACTAACTTCAACGGAAGCCTCTGCTTGCCCTGGATCGGTAGCATGGAATGTTGCTACACTTTGGGTTTTGGCCAGGTACTAGGGATTTGCGTTGGCCACCATGAGACCGGGCTAGTGGGCTTGATGGACCATTGGTCTGACCCAGTATGGCTGTTCTTATCCTCTTACGTGTGCCAAGTAAGGACAATCAAGCCATTGTAACATCACAGATAAGGTTGGCTCTGAGGCATTATGACATCACAATCTCAGGAGTTCCTGTTGTAGTCTCGTGAGAACATTGGAACTCAGCAGCACAGTTCTGCACGGGGCAGGAGTGCAGGAAGATCTCTCCTGCCCCGCATCACCGCTAGACCACCAAGGTACGGGGGTGGGTCAGAGCCGGCCAAAAGTTACTCGCGATTTTTCCCTATTCGCGGGCAGGCTCTGCCCCTAACCCCCACGAATAGGGAGGGAGAAGTGTACGCTGTAGCCCAGTGGTCTCAAACTCAAACCCTTTGCAGGGCCACATTTTGGATTTGTAGGTACTTGGAGGGCCTCAGAAAAATAGTTAATGTTTTATTTAAAAAAATGACAATTTTGCATGAGGTAAAACTCTTTATAGTTTATAAATCTTTCCTCTTGGCTAAGTCTTAATAATAATATTGTAATTTATAGCTAAAGAGACATATGATCAAGAAACTGTTTTATTTTACTTTTGTGATTATGATAAACATACCGAGGGCCTCAAAATAGTACCTGGCGGGCCGCATGTGGCCCCCGGGCCACAAGTTTGAGACCACTGCTGTAGCTCAAAGCTCAACCCTCCTCCAGCAGGTGACACTGAACTGTATGAACAAGCTACCCTTCTGATATCATGGGGTTGGACCCAGGCAGGAAGAGCTTCATATGCACAGTCTAGTATTCATTCAGAGAGGTCCCCGCGGGAGGCCAAGAGCCTCCATGAGGAGACTTCCTTGAGCAGAGAAGGCTCAGAAGCTGTGGGTTAAGGAGAATGCTGAGAAGACTGGAAAGGACTGTTTGAAAGAGCTGGTATTGTGAGGGTTTTTTTTGTTCCTGGCTGGCTAAGGTAAGCCCCACTTATTATTCTGAGAACTGTGGAATATGTTTATGGGTCAAAGGAGTGTTTGGAAAATTCCTGTGAACCTTATGAGACATGAAGAATTATGGTATTGAACCAGACTACAGGGTTGAACTGAAAGTGATTTTTCTCCCTGGTCTGTGAACGAACAAACTCAGGTCCTGTAAATAAATAAAAATGTTTCATCATATCTTCCAAGAGTGTCTAGAACAGGGGTGTCCAACCTTTTGGCTTCCCTGGGCCGCATTGGCTGAAAAAAATGTTTCTGGGGCCGCACAAATGCGCAAACGCTGCAGCAAGACATAGGAGGGAGCCAGCAAGACGGTAAACACCCAGGGACAGCAGAGGAAAACACTGTATCGCCCTCGACCGGGGCCGCACAAAATACTTCACGGGGCCACATGCGGCCCTTGGGCCGCATGTCGGAGACCCCTGGTCTAGAATGTGTGTGTGTGTGTGTGTGTGTGAATACACAAAGGGTTATTAGAAAACCTGGCAAAAAGCACTACATGTAATGGTAATGTGACGGGAGATGACTGCTCAGCCCGTTCACAAAAACTTACAGAATATTCCATATTTAGGCCCTCACATTTGCACCAACTCTAGGGCTGGGTGCCCAAATGTTAGGTATAACTTCAGGGCCAGATTTTCCTATAGGCTAACTAGGCATCAGCCTAGGGCCTCAAGATCAAGAGGGGCCTACATTCAAATTGTTAGCAAAATTAAAATTACACTATTCTAAAAACAGTGAACACTAAAACACTGAACCGAAAATAAGGAGAAATTCTACGCTTCGGGATCGGAACCGGCTCCGGCCGCAACGGGGCGCCGACTCGGCTTCTCCCTTTCTTTTTCTCACCCTGGGAGGAGGATCGGGGAGGGAAAGACGTCAGTCCAGAAACAGCTAGGCAAAGCCCAGCCCCGCGGGGAGAGAGGCAAAACGTGGATCCGTCAGGACAGGGCGGCCCAGACTGGCATCAGAGGGGGGGTGGGGGGGTTTAATGGAAGGCAGGCAGGCAGGATGGCATGGTGAGTGTTCAATGGAAGGAGGATGGGAGGCAGGCGGGCATCGGAGGGGGCTGAGGTGAGGAAGGACGCACTGGGGGCACTATGGACATAGGAAGGGGCAATGTTGTGTGTTATGTTTGATTAGTTATTGTTACAAGTACTATATATGGTGCTGAGAATAAATGTCCAAATAAGTGTTCTCGACTTTTTTTTATTTATTATCCGTGTCACATTTTTTATAAAGGTTAGTACCAATAACATGTTTCATTTAACATATTGATATATATCACAGTAATGATGTATTTTATTATCTCTCATGTAATTTACAAACTTAAAAATGGGAGGTGAAAGGGCCTCATAAGTGGAATAGCCTAGGGCCTCTTTTCATCTAAATCCGGCCCTGCATGACTTGATACTGAATTATTCTGCTACTCTATAATGGGACTTAAAAGCCTTGGAATGTAGATTTTATTGCGAATGTTTGTGATATTTATATGCTTTAAATATGTGCTATTATGTTATTGATTTGTGCATGTATATTTGGAACCTCCCCAGGTTTTAGCCCGAGATGCCCAGTTATAGAATAACCTTAGAACATAAGAATAGTCTTACTGGGTCAGACCAATAGCCCATCAAGCCCAGTAGGCTGTTCTTATGATGGCAAATCCAGGTTACTAGTATCTGGCCAAAACCCAAGGAGTAACAATATTCCTTGCTACTGATACAGGGCAAGCAGTGGCTTCCCCCATGTCTTTCTCAATAACAGACTATGGACTTTTCCTCCAGGAACATGCCCAAACTTTTCTTAAAACCAGCTACCCTATCCGCTCTTACCACAACCTCTGGCAACGCGTTCCAGAGCTTAACTATTCTCTGAGTGAAAAAAAAACTTCCTCCTATTGGTTTTAAAAGTATTACTGTGTAACTTCATCAAGTGTCCCCTAGTCTTTGTCATTTTTGATAGTGAAAAATTGATCCACTTGTACCCGTTCTACTCCACTCAGGATTTTGTAGACTTCAATCATATCTCCCCTCAGCCGTCTCTTTTCCAAGCTGAAGAGCCCTAACCGTTTTAGTCCCCTTTGCCATCTTGGTCGCTCTTCTTTGAACCTTTTCTAGCGCCGCTATATCTTTCTTGAGATAAGGAGATCAGAATTGAATGCAATACTTCAGGTGAGGTTGCACCTTCTTAATGCTTGAGGGTACCCAAACCCTCCTGCCCACAGAACCCCATGATCGCCAGCAGGAAGGTGCTCAACCCTTTCTGCTGGTAGGCCCTGCCCCCGAAGATCGCTGGCAGGTAAGTACCCAACCCCTCTTACTGGACCCCCCAACGAACCCCCATCAAAATACCCTGACCCCCCCTCTCCGGACCTCCCCCAACGAAACCCCCTATCCCAGAACCCCCCCTCGGGCTTACCCGCAAGTTGGCCGGACAGGTCCTCACACTGTCAGGCCAGCAGGCCTGCCTCCGTCCAAATGAGGCAGGCCTGCCCCTCCCCTGCCTAACTCACAGGATCCTAGGGCTGGATTGGCCCAGGCACCTAAGGCCCCTCCTGCTATAAAGTTTTGGCTTATGCAGATGATATTTTGTTTCATTTGAAAGATCCTGAATCAATTGCTGGACCTTCTAAAATTGCTGGAAAGTATAGAATGTATCTTGCCCTGGCCTACTAGTAAAAAGGGATGAGATAAATCTATAAATAAAAGCAATCACTCAGAAACATTTGTATAGGTGACTGTAAAGCCATGGAACTAGAGAATATAAAAACATAACATAAAAACAATTTCTAGATTGCATAGCCGTTAAGTTCTATGCGGTTAACAATAAGACTACAAATGGACCTTGGAAGTCTGTGGTTAATTACACCAATATTTGGAGAACAAATAAGTTTTTAATCATTTCCTAAAATGTAAACAAGAAGCAGAAGATAGTAATAGATGCTTAAACTCCTTATCCCGCCAAGGGCTCCTTTTACAAAGCTGCGATAGCGTTTTTAGCGCACGCAGAATTTTAGTGCTAAACCTGCGCGGCTAGAACTAACGCCAGCTCAATGCTGGCGGTAGCGTCTAGTGCGCGCGGCCATTTAGCGCATACTAAAACCGCGAACGCAGCTTTGTAAAAGGAGGCCCCAAGCGGCGGCTTGATAGGAAAGTGTGCGCTCATGATATTTTTTAAAATTTACAACCTGAAACGGATGGAAATGTGAAAAGAGGATGAATTTTTCGAGGACACCTTTGGTGCTGATATATAAAAAGGTTCAGCCAGATATTGCGGAACTTGACCTAGAGCAGGGGCGTCAAAGTCCCTCCTCGAGGGCCGCAATCCAGTCGGGTTTTCAGGATTTCCCCAATGAATATGCATGAGATTTATTTGCATGCACTGCTTTCATTGTATGCTAATAGGTCTCCTGGAAACATAGAAACATAGAAATAGACGGCAGATAAGGGCCACGGCCCATCCAGTCTGTCCACCCTAATGACCCTCCCCTACCTTTACTCTGTGAATAGATCCCACATGTCGATCCCATTTGGCCTTAAAATCAGGCACGCTGCTGGCCTCAATCACCTGAAGTGGAAGACTATTCCAGCGATCAACCACCCTTTCAGTGAAAAAGAATTTCCTGGTGTCACCGTGCAGTTTCCCGCCCCTGATTTTCCACGGATGCCCTCTTGTTGCCGCGGGACCCTTGAAAAAGAAGATATCTTCTTCCACCTCGATGCGGCCCGTGAGATACTTGAACGTCTCAATCATGTCTCCCCTCTCTCTGCGTTCCTCGAGTGAGTATAGCTGCAATTTATCTAGCCGTTCCGTATCATGCATATTCATTGGGGAAATCCTGAAAACCCGACTGGATTGCGGCCCTCGAGGAGGGACTTTGACACCCCTGACCTAGAGATATTTTTCTAGTAAATGCAACTCCATATAAAGATGATACATGCTTCCACTGGCAAACAGTGCAAATCCTGGTAGAAACTTTTAATATGAGTTGCGGTTGCAGCGTTGCTTATGCCTTTCAGCGCTATAGAAATGATAAATCGTAGTAATACCCTATTCCCCCGAAAATAAGACCTATCCTGAAAATAAGCCTAGCATGATTTTTAAAGATGCTCCTAATATAAGCCCTACCCCAAAATATAAGCCCTAGTTATGATCGACCTTTTAAGCCCCCCACCACCTGAATGTCCCCGACAATTCCTGACTCCAACCTTGACACTAGTGCTGCCTGATTTGCTGAAAAAAATCAGACTCATTAATTCAGCAACCTCCAGCTCAGCTGCTTTAGGAGGCCTCGGACTGGAGGTATGTCAGTCTCACGGTGGGAGGTTCGGTGAGGTTCTACTGCATAAGGGGATGGGTGAGAGGGGAGGAATGATGCTGCATAGGGGGGGAGGGGGGAAGAAAGGAAAGAGGAAGAATTGGGGTAGAGGAGAGGAAGGGAGAGATGATTGTTGCACATGGAAAAAAATAAGGCATCCCCTGAAAATAAGTCCTAGTGTGTTTTTGGACCCAAAATTAATATAAGACACTGTCTTATTTTCGGGGAAACACGGCAGTAGTAGGTTGCAGGGTGGACTTAGAAGCAACACAGTAAGCACAGTGGAGATAACTAAAGAAGACAACAGCATGCCCAGATAACTTGATCACTTTGGTGACGGGACTAAATTGCGCGAGACAACGGCGCGCCGACAACTGAGCGCAAGGTTGATGGCGCGCCGAAGAAAAGCACTATTTTAAAGGGCTCCGACAGGGGGTGTGGGGAGGGAACCCCCCACTTTACTTAACAGACATTGCGCTGGCGTTGTGGGGAGTTTGGGGGGTTGTAACCCCCCACATTATACTTAAAACTGAACTTTTTCCCTAAAAAACAGGCAAAAAGTTCGGTTTCAAGTCTAATGAGGGGGGTTACAACCCCCCAAACCCCCCACAACGCCAGCACGATATCTGCTAAGTAAAATAGGGGGGTTCCCCACCAACACCCCCCGTCGGAACCCTTTAAAATAGTGCTTTTCTTCGGCGCGCCATCAACCTTGCGCTCAGTTGTCTGCGCTCAGTTGTCGGCGCGCCGTTGTCTCGCGCGATTTTGTCTATGAACCGATCACTTTTAATGAAAAGCTTCAATACAAACTCAAGACAGCCACGTTTCGGCCACTAGGTCTGCATCAGGAGTCTGGTCAGCGATCTACAATTTGAAGGAGCCGTCCTTGAAAGGTCCTTTCATAAATTCTTTGAAAAAAATCATTATGCCGACTGTTTTTCTACTGGGTAAACACTTTTAGGCATGTCCATGCACAAAGATTTTTTTTTTTCCAAAGAATTTATGAAAGGACCTTTCAAGGACGGCTCCTTCAAATTGTAGATCGCTGACCAGACTCCTGATGCAGACCTAGTGGCCGAAACGTGGCTGTCTTGAGTTTGTATTGAAGTTTTTCATTAAAAGTGATCGGTTCATAGACAAAATCGCGCGAGACAACGGCGCGCCGACAACTGAGCGCAGACAACTGAGCGCAAGGTTGATGGCGCGCCGAAGAAAAGCACTATTTTAAAGGGTTCCGACAGGGGGTGTTGGTGGGGAACCCCCCTATTTTACTTAACAGACATCGCGCTGGCGTTGTGGGGGGTTTGGGGGGTTGTAACCCCCCTCATTATACTTGAAACCGAACTTTTTGCCTGTTTTTTAGGGAAAAAGTTCAGTTTTAAGTATAATGTGGGGGGTTACAACCCCCCAAGCCCCCCACAACGCCAGCGCAATGTCTGTTAAGTAAAGTGGGGGGTTCCCTCCCCACACCTCCTGTCGGAGCCCTTTAAAATAGTGCTTTTCTTCGGCGCGCCGTCAATCTTGCGCTCAGTTGTCGGCGCGCCGTGTCTCATGCAATTTAGTCCCGTCACCAAAGTGATCAAGTTATCTGGGCATGCTGTTGTCTTCTTTAGTTATCTCCACTGTGCTTACTGTGTTGCTTCTAAGTCCACCCTGCAACCTACTACTGCCGTGTTTCCCTGAAAATAAGACAGTGTCTTATATTAATTTTGGGTCCAAAAACACACTAGGACTTATTTTCAGGGGATGCCTTATTTTTTTCCATGTGCAACAATCATCTCTCCCTTCCTCTCCTCTACCCCAATTCTTCCTCTTTCCTTTCTTCCCCCCCCCCATGCAGCATCATTCCTCCCCTCTCACCTTTGTATTCGATCATGTAACTCCCTTTTTAATAGACTCACATTGGCTTCCCATTAATCAACGTATAACTTATAAAATATTGCTCCTAGTATTTAAAACACTATCTACCAACGAACCTCAATTTATAGACCGGTTACTAATCCCATACAACACGGCACGTTCTCTCCGATCCACAACTTAGGGGTTGCTTACGGTTCCTTCCTTGAAAATCATTGGAACCAGACGTCATGATATTTATTCAGTAACGGCCCCTCTTACCTGGAACAACCCTGCCTTTATATATAAGAGAAGTTAAAGACCTCAGCAGATTTAAAACTAATTTAAAAACTTTTCTCTTTAAAGACGCATTTAATCTTTAAAGAATTCATTTCAATAATCTTATCCCACTCCTCATGTTCTCTCCCTATTTGGCTTTTCCTTTCTCCTCATTTGAATAATAGTAATTTTGTAACTTCCTCCCTTTCTTTTCCCTTCCCTCACGTATCTGAGTCTGTCTGTTTTGTCAGTCTGTTTTTATCCCCTTTTAAAGCTGTATAACATATATTTTATTGTTACTCGCTTAGTATGTAATAAGCGATTTATCAAATTTAAATAAACTTGAAACTTTGTATTGAAGCTTTTCATTAAAAGTGATCAGATCATCTGGGTGCCCTGTTGTCTTCTTTGGTCATCTCATCTCATTTTATAGAATCAGGACCCATATGTCTAATCTTCATAGACTGCGCATAATTCAGAATGCAGCAGTCAGATTTATTTTCAACTTAAAGAAGTATGATCATGTCACTGATTTTTATCGTTGATTGCACTGGCGGATTCCAGTTGAGGCACGGGTTAAATTTAAGCTCGGCTGTATTTGTTTTAAGGCCACTAACAGGCTTAATTCCTGAATATCTTATAGAATCTTTTTATCATTACAAACTTTAAACATTCTAGAAAATCTCATTCATTATTTTCATTCCCTTCTGTAAAGGGATGTAAATATAAGAAATTTCAGGAACAATTGCTATCTTTTCAGGCAGCCTTATGGACTAGGGATTTAACTCATATATTCATATTTCCAAATTCGTATCAACAATTTCGACATGCCTTAAAAACATATCTTTTTAGGGAATCAAAAACGTATCTTTTTAGGGAATCTTTTGGAAGTTAGATATTGGATGTGAACTGCAAAGTACTTAATGGTATTTGTGGTATACAAGTGAGTTTTATGGTATGTTAATACAAACATCAGACACTAACAAATTTAGGGGTTTTCCTTCAACATGGGCTCAATTATATCATTGGTCAGCAGGGGCCGCTAAAGTGAACTACATGTTAGAGAATGACACGGGGAAAAAATCTGTCCCCGTCACCGCCCCGTCACCGGCCCACCATCCTCTGCACCGCCCCGTCACCGCCGATCCCTTCACCGCCCCGTCACCGTCACCGCCATCCCTTTCACCGCCCCGTCACCGCCACTGCCATCCCATTCACCGCCCCGTCACCGTCCCCGCTGCATCCATATAAGCCTTTTTCCTTTCACTCCCTCCTTCCAATTTGAGCCGGGAACACTAGCGATCGCACGGTCCCCGCGGCCACTACCTGCCTGCCCGGTCGATCCTGGTGTTTGGCCGGCTCTCTCCCTTCTCCTCACCTTGGTTTGTGGGTTTTCTTTTTCGGCAACCTGCGCGCTTTCCCAAAGAGCCGCACACGCGCGGCTGCTCAGTGTTCGATCTTCTGCTCTGCTGCAACTTCCTGTTTCCGGTTGCGTCAGAGCAGAAGATCGAGGCTGAGCAGCGGCGGGTGTGCGCGGCTCTCTGGTAGCGTGCGGGTCGCCGAGGAGGAGGATCTGCGGACTGGGGTGAGGAGAGGGGAGAGAGCTGGCTGGACACTGGAATCGATTGGGCGGGTGGGTGTGAGCTGCGGGGACCGCGCGATCCTTCATGCCTCACTGCGGGGGACAAGACCATTCACCGCCCCGCGGGCGGTGAATGGCCTTGTCCCCGTCGCCGCAGCGACTGCTAGTTTTCTTCCCCGTTTTCGGCGGGTGACCCGCGGCTAAAATGCGGTGGCCGCGGGTAAACCGCCACCGTGTCATTCTCTACTACATGTCTCAAAGTGCTCCAAGTTCTACAGCTCAGTACTGAGGCACTCTGGGAGGCTGATGTAATCCTGCTGCGTCAGAAAGGTGGGGGCTCAGTCATGATGAGGGTTAAATAGCATAGCAGGAGTTAGTGAGGGAGGGGTCCCTGGGAGACAGAAAGCTTCCCTAGCTAGAGGCTGATGGTTCATAGTCAAAAGCGCGTGGCGACAAAGGCGCGACGAGACAACTGAGCGCAAGGCGGAAGCCCGCGCCGAAGAAAAACAGTGTTTTAAGGGCTCCGACGGGGGGGAGGGGTGTTGGTTGGGAACCCCTCCACTTTATTGAATACAGATTGCGCCGGCGTTGTGCGGCGATGTGGGGGGTTTGGGGGGTTGTAACCCCCCTCATTATACTGGAAACTTTACTTTTTCCCTGTTTTTTAGGGAAAAAGTTAAGTTTTCAGTATAATATGGGGGGTTACAACCCCCCAAACCCCCCCCACAACGCCGGCGCAATCTGTATTCAGTAAAGGGGGGGGTTTCCCCCCACACCCCCTGTCGGAGCCCCTTAACCCTTTCAGGACCATAAGGATCGTAGGCCAATTTTTGTGGTTTTGACGACATTTTTATGGTAAAAAGGGCTTGCAGATGCCAAAAAATTGATTTTTTTTTGTGAAATATCATTATTTTTATTTAAAAAAATCACACTTCTGGCTTATGGACAGTGTGGCAAGTGAATCTTCTCATCAATCTGGCAACGACGCTAATGAATGAATGTCGGAACCAGTTTGTTTACATAAAGGCAGTATCCTATGGAATCCGTACATATCAAATTTAGAACTGTAGACTATCCCAATCAAAATTGATAGGATTTTAAAGTTATGGGACAAATATGTCCCTTGGTCCTGAAAGGGTTAAAACACAGATTTTCTTCGGCGCGGGCTTCCGCCTTGTGCTCAGTTGTCACGGCGCGCCTTTGTCGGCGCGCGCTTTTAACCTGTCACCGAGGCTGACACAAGCCTCGGGAAGCACAGAAAGGCGATCCAGGAGGACAGCTCCCACTGAGAGAGACTGTCCAGACGAGACAATTGTGGGTTGGACTATTGGTGACTTGGCTGAGGTAAGCCAATATTATTAAATTCAAAATTGTGGGCAATAAAGCTTGTGTTCTACTTTCTATCAATGTGTTGATCGCTCCTGGCATTCCAGGCCAGCCTGCTAAAGCCAGTCAGCTTTCCACACGCTCTTATTCATAAAACTGCCTGAATTTCCACAGACTGATGTTTTTCATGTTCAGATGAGTAGTGATGAAATTGTGCCACAGTTACTGGTGATGTAATGTCATTCTTCCTTTGAGAGTTACATTCTCAGTTCAAGAAAAGAATTTAATTAAACTTTTATCTTTGCTGCCGATTTTTTTTTATTATTATTATTATTTTCTAGGCTCTGGATAAATTTATACCAGTTGCTATGATTCAGGCAGCTTCGTTCCCCAGAGAGTCGCACAAACAGAATCCAAAACGCACTTGAAATAAATATATTATTTAGTGTTTTCCTATTACATTCTGCAGCTTGATAATTCCTCTTATTTCCTCATCTTTAGGTTTTTGGTCTGAGCCACATTGAAGGAAGAAAAAAAAAAGAACAAGTTTAGGAAAGATGTCCAGTTGTGATGTGATGGTCCCTTAGGTCATGGTTTGACAGCAGGAAGTGATCCCAAATCAGAGAATGGAAATGATGGATTGCTACTTGACTTTTGTGCATGTGAGACATTTAATCCTTTGTGAAGCAACATTGAACACATTTGAAAAAGAGCGAAAGGATGAAGACCCTAAAGACTCTTCAACCGTTATCTTTCACTCCCGCCTACTTATTATTTAACTATTAACATTTTTTCCCAGAGGCCAACATGCCATTTTCCGAAGAGCACAAGGAAGGATAAAAGTTCGGAAACTTAGGTGCCTTTTAAACAGATAAAAATCAAGTTAACCAACTCGCAGATACAGTGGGTTCTTTTGGCCATGCACAAAAAAGGTATCTTGGGGGGGCAGGGCAGGGATTATTGTGCCTCAGTTTTGAGGGTGCCTTTTGTAAGATTTTGCACACAGGCAACAAATTCCTTAGATTTCAAACCTAACAGTTTATCCTCTTGGTGCTCAGTGGCAGAAAAAGATTTCAAAGTGAGCCTGCTAGTGCTGCCTGATTTAGGAAAAAAAAGTTTCAATTCGATTCAATTCAGCCTATTGAATCGATTTTTCAATGTGATTCAATTTTCCTGCCCAATTGGGTGTATTTTTGCAAACATCCTGGTGGGTTTATTTTATAGCCTCTTCACCCCCTTTGCCCTCTCCTACCCACACTGGCGCTGTGGTGTAAACAAAATAAACAAACACAAAAGACTTTTCCTCTCTCTGTTGGGTCCTAGCACACACTCACTGTCTAACACCAGCTCTGGCAGGATACACATTTCAAGTCTGACATATTGTAATCACAAAACAGAAAATTAAATTATTTTTCTACCTTTTGCTTTCAAATCATGTTGGTCCCAGGCTTTGGTTGTCTTCTGATAACTTGCTTGCCAGGGTCTCCTTCTTTCTCCATGCTAACCATCCATCTTCCATCTCTGTCCTCCCCTTCTGTTTCCCTTCCCTCCCCCGGAGGTCTGGCATCTTTCCTTTTATTCATCTCCATCCCCGCAGCTGCAGCGATGGACCTCACCATCCCCAGATCCACCATCTCTCCTTTTCTCAACTACCCTTTCATCCAGCATCTCTCTCTCCTTCCCCACCACCCCAGGGTCTACGCGTTCTCCCTTTCTCTTCCCAACTACCCTCCTATCCAGTATCTCTACCCCCCTCCACACCTCCCTTGTGTCCAACTTCTCTCCCTTTCTGCTCCTTCCCTCCCTAAATCCCATTGTCCACCATCTCTCTCCCTCTCCTCTGTTTTTAGACCCATTATTTCTCCCCCGGTCTGGTATATGCACGTCTCTTTGAATCCCCCTTCTACACCAGGACCCCCCTCCCCTGAAGGCTTGCATATTCCACCTCCCAGAGGCCTGCATGTTCTCCCCTCTGAAGGCCTGCCTCCCCCCCCCCCTGGGTTCTGGAGAGACTAAAGGAAAACTACCTGTTAATTTGCTTTCCTTTAGTCTAATTTTTCTTTCCTTAGCATCCCTCTACACTGGCCTAGACAGATGGGAAGTAACAAAGCAGTGAGCATTAAGGGTAGGACCTTCGTAGCCCCAACTCAAATATCCAAGGCCCAAAAGTCGCATCCTAACAAGAGAGAAAATATCTACATGGTGGCGCCTAGCAAAAGACTGCAAACAGGACCAATCTGCTGCTCTACAAATGTCCTGAAGTAGTTCCAAAGAGCTCTAGTCTCCACCCACATCCTTAATCCAACACGCTATACTAACGTGAAATGCTGCCAGGTCTGCCCCAACTGGTTCAGCTGGAGCAAAAAGTAAAAATTCAAGAAACTGATATTAAAAGTCTTAAAACTGAATTACAAGACCTTAAAAAGTCTAATGTTGCCTCTAAACAGATTACAGAAACATTAGTGAGAGATAATATAAATTTGAGAAGGAAATTGGAGTCTTTAGAAAATTAATGATTCTGGGACACTGATCCCCAGAACTATATGTACAGAGGTAACCTGCTGCTTAGAGATATTTTCTACCAGCTCCCACAAAACTATTAACAAGAGAGAGACAAACTGTTTCTCCTACTCCCAACTGCTCACTTCCCTTTCTCACGCCAATTGCTTTCTGTCATTTTTTCTACACGCTCAGGCTGAAAAAAAAAAGATCTGAATCTTTCAAAACAGTCAATTAGTTCTCTGCTTTTGGCAGTAGGAGGAGTCTATATAATGTACAGTTTTCTGCACTTTGAAAGATTCAGTGAACTCACACTCCCCCTGCCACAATTGGACGGGTCCCCATGTCCATCTGTAAGCAGGGCAGGATTAATTCGTCGAGGACCCCTAGGCACACAAGTACACTGGGCCCCCTGCCCCACCCCACCCCCACCATGCGCCCAGGCGGAAACAGGAAGCCGTGTCAGAGGGAAGCTTTGGGCAAGCAGCACCGCTTGCACAATTACAGTTCCCGTTGCCTTTCTTACCCACGTTGCTTGCTTGTCTTACTTTCCGTCGATGGGGGGGGGGCTGCGTTGCCGATCGGGGTGGGACCCGCGTTGCCGATCGATGCTGGAGGGGCCCATCGCCGTTTGGAAAAAACAATGTTGATGCCTTCCTTCATCAGGCCCCCCTGACCATTTTGGGCCCTAGGCACGTGCCTACTTGGCCTATTGGTTAATTCTGCCCTGTCTGTAAGGCAAAGTATGGTAAGCACAATTGCTACCTAATACAGCAGTCATTCTAACTAGCCAGTTGAAGATATTTACTCATGCATTCAAGATTCAGTGTATCGATGCACTGTCTTGTTCAGTTTGTCTGTCTTGACTAGATTTAAAGCTCTTTTGAGCAGGGACTGTATCTTCTGTGTTTTGAGATACAACATTGTGTATGTCTAGTAGCACTATAGAAATTATTATTAACTAGTTTTTAAGCCCGTTACATTAACGGGTGCTAGAATAGATGTCTGTCTGTCTGTCTTTCTTTCTGTCTGTCTCTCTCTCTCCTTGGCCGCTGTCTGGGTTTTTTTTTTTTTTTTTTTCTTTCTCTCTCTCTTTCCTTGGACGCTGTCTGTTTTCTTTATCTCTTTCTCCTTGGCAGCTGTCTTTCTATCTGGGGGTTTTTTTTTTCTCTCTCTCTCTCTCCCTCCTTGGATGCTGGCTGTCTGTCTGTCAATCTTTCTTTTTCTCTCTCTCCTTGGCCACTGGATGTTTTTGCCTCTCTCTCCTTGGCTGCTGGCTGTGTGTCTTTTTTATCTCTGTCTCTCTCCCTTGCCCCCTTCTATCTTCCTGGCCCCCTATCTTTCTTTCTGTATGTCTCTTTGTGTTTATGAACCCCCCCCCCCATGTATATTAAAGAAATTAGGTTATGGGAAAGTGTCATCCATTTTCCCTGGGTGCGGAGGCGATGGGTACCCGCTGGCAGCTCCTTTCACTTCCCACGCCTGAGGGCGACTGCACGGACTGAGCTGTCCGGGCCCCGACCATCCGCTTCCCCTCCCCCTCTGGAAATCATCTTCAGAGGGGCGGATTTGAACCCTCCGTTCGGGCTTACCGTCTGAAAAGGCCGATCCCTAATCCTGGAACGCGCTCGCCGGGAAGGAGTCGAGGTTGAAAAAAGAAAAAAAATCACCGCCAAGATGGCGATCCAGGGCGTATCCGCTGGCAGCTCCTTTCCCTTCCCACGCTTGATGGCAGCCGCAAGGACCAAACAGCCCGGGCCCCGACCATCCGCTTCCCCTCCCCCTCCCCAGCTGGAAATCACCTTCAGAGGCGTCCTCCGAGCCCTGGGAAGAGACGCGGTGGGGTGACTTGTCCGGACAGTAGAAGGGGCGGATTTGAACCCTCCGTTCGCCACTCCCCCTCCCTCCCCAGCCTCGCTCGCTCCTCCATCCGTGCCGTGGAACAGCCCTCCATTCGCCAGGAAGGAGTCGAGGCGGGGAAAAAAAAGCCGCCACCGAGATGGCGATCCAGGGCGTCGGGGTAATGGCGTACGCCACATGCACCTCTTCCCCCTCCTGCCAGCTCCAGGGCTCTCTCCAGCGAAGGTTATTTTTAAGTGTAAGAGGTCTGCGCGAGCAGAAAAGCCAGCGCTTTCCAATTTGTCTGGCATGCGCACTCTGCCGGCCACGGAACTACAGATCAGGGATCAGGGAACACGGCGCATGCATGCTTAGCATTTTATTATAGTAGATATTAGTAGTAGTAATTTTCAGCAGCACTTAACCAGTTATCTTCACTCAAAATGACCAATTAGCATTGAATTCAAAAGCAGCTAACTTGTGGGCGTTCTAGGGGCAGAATCGGGTTAGAAGATGCTAAAATTCAGCCCTTCACTGTTTAAGTAACCTGCTTAAATTGGGCCACACAAAAAGAAGTCCTAACTTTAACCGGTTTGGTTTATGTGGTGAGGGGCTGAATATTGACTTGAGGAGCTCTATGTTAGCTCAAGAAAAAAATGGATATTTAATGCTGAAGCCCAGACGGGGCATTATCTGAAGAGCCCAAGAAAGGATACAAGTTCAGAGACTTAGGTGCCTTTTCTAATGGAGAAAGGTGAAGAGTAGAGTGTCTCCAGGGATCTGGACTGGAGTGAATACTTTATAATCTATTTATAAATAATCTGAACATGGAAGCATTGAATGAGGTGATTCAGTTTGCAGACAACCCAAAATTATTCAGAACTATTAAATCATAATTGGATTGTAATAAGTTGCAGGAGGACCTTGTAGGCATCTAAGTAGCAAATAAATTTTACGGTGGACAAGTGCAAAGTAATACCACATTGGGAAGAATAATCTAAATTAGAACATATGAGACTAGGTTTCAAATTAGGCATTACCTCTCAGGAAAAGGATCTATGCCTCATCATTTACAATCGTAAGTTGAAATCCTCTGATTAGTGTGCAGTTGCAGTCAAAAAAGCAAACAATGTTAAGAATTATTGCAAAAAAATAGAAAATAAAATGGAGAATATCGTAATGCCTCAGTATTGTTCCATAGTATGGCCAAACCTTGAGTATAAAGTTGGGAGGAACATCCCAGGATGGGGGGGGGGGGAGAGTGTGGCATAGTGGTTAAAGCTACAGCCTCATCACCCTGGGGTTGTGGGTTCAAAGCCATGGTTGCTTCTTGTGACCCTAGGCAAGTCACTTAATCCCCCCATTGCCCCAGCTACATTAGACAGATTGTGAGCCCGCCAGGACAGACAGGGATAAAATGCTTGAGTACCTGAATCAATTCATGTAAACCGTTCTGAGCTCTCCTGAGAGAACAGCATAGAAAATTGAATAAATAGTGTGAAAAGTTTCAGCCTCTGATAACCAGAGCTGGTATTGTGACATCATAATGCCTCATTCCACCAATGCCTAAGAGCCAACCTCATCAGTGATGTCACAATGGTTCATTGTCCTATACTTGGCTCACTTCTACTCCATTTTGATTTCTAGAGTGGGGCAGTGGTTAAAGCTACAACTTCAGCACCCTGAGGTTGTGGATTCATAGAAACATAGAACATAGAAACAGACGGCAGATAAGGGCCACAGCCCATCAAGTCTGCCCACCGCAATAACCCTCCCCTACCTTTCCCTGTGAAGAGATCCCACGTGACGATCCCATTGTGTCTTAAAATCAGGCACGCTGCTGGTCTCAATTACCTGTAGCGGAAGATTATTCCAGCGATCAACCACCCTTTCGGTGAAGAAGTATTTCCTAGTGTCACCGTGTAGTTTCCCGCCCCTGATTTTCCCCGGATGCCCTCTTGTTGCCATGGGGCCCTTGAAAAAGAAGATATCCTCTTCCACCTCAATACGGCCCGTGAGATATTTGAACGTCTAGATCATGTCATCCCTTTCTCTGCGTTCCTCGAGTACAGCTGCAATTTATTCAGCCGTTCTTCATACGGGAGATCCTTGAGTCCCGAGACCATCCGGGTGGCCATTCGCTGAACCGACTCAAGTCTCAGCACATCTTTGCGGTAATGCGGCCTCCAGAATTGTACACAGTATTCCCAGATGGGGTCTCACCATGGATCTATACAAAGGCATAATGACTTCGGGCTTACGGCTGACGAAACTCCTATGTATACAACCTATGATTTGTCTTGCCTTAGATGAAGCTTTCTCTACTTGCTTGGCAGTCTTCATGTCCTCACTGATGATCACCCCTAAGTCATGTTCTGCTACAGTCCTCGCTAGGATCTCACCATTAAGGGTGTAAGTCTTGCATGGATTTTGGCTGCCAAGGTGCATGACTTTACATTTTTCGGTATTGAAAGCCATGCTGCTGCTTGTGACCCTGGTCAAGTTACATAATCCCCCCCACTGTCCTGGGTACATTAGATAGATTGT
This sequence comes from Geotrypetes seraphini, assembly GCF_902459505.1. NCBI lineage: Eukaryota > Metazoa > Chordata > Amphibia > Gymnophiona > Dermophiidae > Geotrypetes > Geotrypetes seraphini. Next base: position 149,420,404 of record NC_047084.1, read on the forward strand.
GAGCCCACTGGGACAGACAGTGAAAAATGCTTGAGTACTTGAATAAATTCATGTAAACAATTCCGAGCTCCCCTGGGAGAATGGTATAGAAAATTGAAAAAAAATAAATAAATGTTTCAGCCTCGGTCCCCTCTTTTCTTTTCTTTTTTTTAATGCCAAAGAGGCGCCCCCCACCACCACCACCACCCAAAAAAAAACAAACCCCAAAAACAAAACACCCCACATACACACAAAAAAACAAAAACAAACCACAACCACAACAAAATGGAACAAGCCGAAATTCCAAAAGCAGAAATGTAAACAACCCGGGCTTGCTTACCGGCCTGCTAATGATTTCTCATGGCAAATCAACAGCAACAACCACAAAAGTCCCACAGGCCTCGGGTTACTTCCCGATCACAGCAATATCCTTGTCGTGTAGTTTTTTTCGTGTGTGTGTGTGTGTTTGTGAGAGTGGGGGAGGGGATGTTTTCTGTAGTGTGTGTGTGTGTGTGTGAGAGTGAGTGGGGGGAGGGGAAGTTTTCTGTAATGTGTAGATCTAACAACCAATAACTGTCTCATCTTTCCGGTCGAATGTATGGTCTACAATTGCCCGTATCTTGCAAATTACTGATGCGTTTTCCTTTGACTTATTGTTTAATGGCTCTTCAATACTCTCTTCCCCCTTATCCATTACTCATGAACGGTTGTTAATTATACAGTGGTGCCTCACACAACGAACTTAATTCGTTCCAGGAGCAAGTTTGTTATGCGAAAAGTTCGTTATGTGAAACGCGTTTTCCCATAACAATACATGTTTAAAAAAATTATTCGTTCTGCAGCATAAAATATGCTAAGATGACATAAAAAAAGATAAATTTGTCAAAATGGTGAAAATGGTGGTCTTGCTGAGGCCAAACTCTTTGACGAGGTCACACTGTTTTACCCCACATTCACTCCTTCTAATTATTTCCCGTTTCATTTCAACAGAAATCACCTTCCTGCTTTTTTTAGAAGCCATGATATATAAAAAATATTGAGTTTATCTTAAAAGGACGACTGCCGTGATACGTGCTTAAGTTAAGCGCAGTGACTAACGACTGCCTGCAGTGCCTGCGCGGAAGGATGCAATACATCGGCAGCGATCGTGGAAGCTCGGGCGACTTCGTTGTGTGAAACGAAGTTCGTTGTATGAATCATGACATGAAGTTCGTTGTGTGCAGCGTTCGCTGTGCGAGGCGTTCTTTATGCGAGGCACCACTGTACTTTTATTTACTGCTCTCTCCACTATTCTCCACAATTGGAAAGATTCCACTAAATTACATGTCAATCAATGGTGGAACTCAATTTGTCTCCTCGTGAAATATCAATGTCATTTTGCCGAACACAATAATTCCATGTCCTCTTATGCAAAAATTTGGTCCCCCTTGCTTGAATATTGTAAATCAGACCCTTGACTACTGCACTCATTAGTATAATTTGTATCTTGCCTCACCCTTAGTCTTTTAATTTCAGGCACCTCTCCGGTTTTACCATGTTTCATTTAATATTGTTTATGTCAATTTCTTTATTTTATGCTTGGATCATTTAAACTGATTACTCTGGTACATTGTTAGAACTTAGCACCTATTATGTCTTATTCCCTTTTCCTGAACTTATGTCTTCTCAACTTCTATTTTCTTTCTGTTGCATTCATAGTAACATAACATAGTAACATAGTAGATGACGGCAGATAAAGACCCGAATGGTCCATCCAGTCTGCCCAACCTGATTCAATTTAATTTTTTTTTTTTTTTTCTTCTTCTTAGCTATTTCTGGGCGAGAATCCAAAGCTTTACCCGGTACTGTGCCTGAGTTCCAACTGCCGAAATCTCTGTTAAGACTTACTCCAGCCCATCTACACCCTCCCAGCCATTGAAGCCCTCCCCTGCCCATCCTCCTCCAAACGGCCATACACAGATGCAGACCGTACAAGTCATTCAATCATTTATGACTATTATTCCACTGTGGATGCACTTCACATTTGTTAATGACATTGTTATAATGTGCTCCTTGTTGGAGCACGCATATTGTTGGCTTTGTATTTCATCTTTTCTAAAATCAATAAAACTTTTTGAACTTAAAAAAAAAAGCAGTGAAAGAACTGAAGAAGGTCAAAGAACATATTTACTGAACTAGTATCAGGCTGCAAAGACCTTGCTGTTGTCTGGTATAGAGAATTTCATGCTTGCTTGGCAGGCTTCTTGGAACCGTTTGTACTCTTCCAGACCTTGGCTAAGCTCTTCCATTCACCATGTGGAAACAGAAAATAAACTCCCAAACAGTGGTGCTTCGGATTTTCTCTGTTTTATTTATTCATTCATTCAATTTTCTAAACCATTCTGCCAAGGGAGCTCAGAACGGTTTACATTCATTTATTCAGATACTCAAGCATTTCTATTTCTCTAGCTAAGAAAAAAACGTCATTGTGTGCCAAAGCATTCATTCATTTGCACTGGAAGAAAATGTGAAATGTGTACAAGGTTCTGCTGAAACGTTCTCAGCCCGACCAACAAAGTTGGGGCAGTCTCCGTTGCGTCCTGAGATTTTCCACTTTTTTTCGTTCCATATTTTACTGATGGAATGAAAAAACGTGGAAAATCCCTGGACTAAGGACCCCCCCCCCTTTTATTAAACCGCGATAGCGGGTTTTAGCGCAGGGAGCCGCGCTACATGCCCCTCGCTGCTCCCGATGCTCGTAGAGTTCCTATGAGTGTCGGGAGCAGCGCAAGACATTCAGCGCGGCTCCCTGCGCTAAAAAACGCTATCGCGGTTTAATAAAAGGCGGTCTAAGTGTATAGCCCTCGATGGAGATTGCTTCAGCTTTGTTGGCTGGGCTGAGAACTTTTCAGTGGCCCCCTCAAATGAGAAAAAAACTAGCATCTCCTATAGCATGCTCGCTTTAATAGTAGGAGCTATCCAAGACAGTGAAAAACAGAACAAAACACAGTATCCATCATCTTTTTCTTACAAAGCCATGATAAATTAAAGTTAGCCTCTCAAGAGCCAAGCCTGAAGGACCAGAGATTGGGGGATTCCTGTAGTATTACTCTCAGAAATGAACTGTGATCATAACGGCATAGACTGTGTACGTGAAGATTTATTGGAGAGGGAAACAACAAGCTCTGTGTCCAAAAATGATTGTCGCAATTACCTCAATCTTTTCTGTCTAGATTGCTTTCAACATTTTCAAATCGGAGACAAAAGGAGGAAAAGGGATTCTGCAGAAAATACAGGGAGACGGAGGGTACATTTGTGGCAAATATCTTGACATCGTGACATGTTTTATGATTTCTGTACTTTTGGTGCAATCCTCTATCCGGAAAACAGTCTGCTGAGTGCAAGACGTGCTTACTGGGCAAAGTCCACAAACTGGTGCCAAGAGGTTGGTGCCACAATGAGGCATGCTTAGCGCCAATTCTATAATGACTTCTGAGCAGTGGCATAGTAAGAGGAGTGCGGGGGAAGGGGACTATCTGTCCCGGGCGTGGAACCCCTCCTTCTCTCTGCCCCCCCTGCACCTCTCCTTGCTGCCCACGCGCCCCTACCTTTTTTACTTCCCTGGTGCAAGGTTGCTGCCCACGTCGGCATTGGCGCTCTCTCTGACATCACTTCTGGGACCCGTGCCGAGGAAGTGGCATCAAAGGGCGAGCTGACACCGATGTGGGCATGCAGCTCACGCCGGAGAAGTTAAAAAGGTACAGGGAAAGGGAAGGGGGTGTGCGTGTGGCAGGGGGCAGGGGAGGGGTACCACCGCCTCGGGCACCGCTCACCCTTACTACGCCACTGCTAGCATACCACCATTGTGGCTTGCCGAGACATCGGTGTGCCAACTTATATCATTTTAGTGGCTGGTGTAAGTTGGTATACCTATGCGTACCATGCGATTGCTCAACTGATAGTATCTATAAGTTGCCCGAGTGGCTTGGTGACATGCCCATGCACTGGCCACATGTATGCCCCCCTGGCAGTTGCATGCTAAAGGGGAAATTCTTTACAGTGTTCCCCCGCAAATTTGCAGTTCGCGGACTCGCTCATTCACGGTCTGCTCCGACCACCTCTTCCTGTAGTAAAGTTGGGCTACATCAATCGGGAGATGCATGTCAAAGCAGCTCCTGATTGGTGTAGCCCGATTTTACTACAGGAAGAGGCGGTCGGAGCAGACTGCGAGTGATTTTCTTCATCCGCCGGCGCTCCAGCTATCCTCTCCTGCCTCCCCTGCCTTTTGACAGGCGAATAAACTGCATTTGCGGTTTTTCAAAATTCGCGGGGGTTCCATCTTAAGCACTTGATTACACTTCTTTTTATTCTCCTGCAATCTTTTAATCTTCAAATTATTTTTCCTCAATGCATGATGCCACGTTTATGTTATGTGAAAAATCATCATAGAAACATAGAAAATGACAGCAGAAAAGGGCCATAGCCCATCAAGTCTGCCCACTCTAATGACCCACCCCCTCGACTTTACCCCCCTAGAGATCCCACATGCTTATCCCATTTACTTTTAAAATCTGGCATGCTGCTGGCCACAATCACCTGCAGTGGAAGTTCGTTCCAATGATCAACTACCCTTTCGGTGAAGAAATACTTCCTGGTGTCACCATGAAATTTCCCTCCTCTGATTTTTAGTGGATGCCTTCTTGTGGCCGAGGGTCCTTCAAGAAAGAAGATATCATCTTCCACCTCGATACGGCCCGTGATATATTTAAGCGTCTCAAACATGTCTCCTCTTTCTCTACGTTCCTCGAGTGAGTACAGCTGCAATTTATTCAGCCTTTCCTCCTACGGGAGATCTCTAAGCCCCGAGACCATCCTGGTGGCCATTCTTTGAACCGACTCGACTCTCAGCACATCTTTTTGGTAATGTGGCCTCCAGAATTGTACACAATATTCCAGGTGAGGTCTCACAATGGATCTGTACAACGCCATGATGACTTCGGGCTTCTTTATTTACTCATATTTGGCTCACTTGTCCCTGTGTTTATTATTTTTTTCTCAATGACATTTCTATAGTATATGTTCCATTTCAGTATACATACATGATATCTGATTGTTTCATTCTGTGTCTGCAGATACTGTTTTCATGCGGTCAATGTTTGGGGTTTTTTGTCACTATGGACATCTATTAAACTGCGCTAGCAGTTTGTAGTGCGGTGAGCCACACTGAATGGCCCGCACTGCTCCCGACGCTCATAGAGCTCCTATGAGCGTCGGGAGCAGCTCGCGCCATTCAGTGCAGCTCTCTGCTAGCGCAGTTTGATAGAAGAGGCCCTATATTGATATATATATATTTGTATGACGTTTTTAAATGTTCATCTACATGTATATTTCCAACAGTGTCCCCTGAGGAAGGCGTTTGTTACACGTCGAAACTGGGATCCTGGTTGGGACCATTTGCTTTCAATAAAGATTCGATCATTGGTTGAAAAGATATAAGAACATAAGAAATGCCTTCACCGGATCAGATCTTAGGTCCATCTAGTCCGGCGACCCGCACAAGCGGAGGCCAAGCTAGGTGCTCCCTGATGGAGACCCTGTTTACCCGTATCCTTCAATGTGATTCGCAAGAAGGTGTGCGTCCAATTTGCCCTTGAATCCCAGAATAATGGTCTCTCTCACAACCTCCTCCGGGAGAGCATTCCAAGCGTTCACCACTCGCTGTGAGAAACAGAATTTCCTGACATTTGTCTTTGGCCTGTTGCCCCTCGGTTTCAGCCCATATCCTCTTGTCCGAGTCACATTTGACAATGTGAACAATGGTGTTTCTTGCTCTATCTTGTCAAAACTCTTTAGTATTTTAAAAGTCTCTATCATATCCCCTCTCATTCTTCTCTTCTTGAGGGTGAACAAACCCAGTTTTTCGAGGCATTCTTTGTAGTCCAAATTCTCCACTCCTTTTACTATCTTCGTGACTCATCTCTGCACCCTCTCCAGTAGGGTTATGTCCTTCTTTAGGTAGGGAGACCAGTGTTGGACACAGTATTCCAAGTGTGGTCTGACCATTGCTCTGTAAAGCGGCATTATGATGTCCGCCGATCTACTCGTGATTCTCTTCTTTATCATGCCCAGCATCCTGTTTGCTTTCTTTGCCGCCGCTGTGCATTGAGCCGATGGCTTCAGGGTCCTGTCTATCAGACACCTCCCTTGCCTTTCTGTTTATTTTGCATATATCCCAAGGCGAGGTGTTCTTCTGTTTGCCTGTCTTGCAAACATTAATGCTATCTATTCACATGGCATAAGTGAACACGGGTACATGTTGGCCTTTAAGTGGCACTGTGTTCCAGTAGTCAATCATGAACTAACCCAGTGTCCCTCAAACATTTTTACTCGGCGGCACAGTAAACTCCGGGCCGCGGCTGGATGCGTGACATCATCATGTCAATGTCCGTGCATGCGCGAAGGTCCTCCAGACGGGGCCACCCGTGGGGGGTGCTGGAGCAGGAGAGGCACAGAGAAGAAGAGAAGCATTGGCGAGGCGAAGAGGTGCGGATGCCGGCTGACTGCCTACAGGACGTGCCTCTCACCGCGAGAGCCACATCCTGTAGGCAGTCATCCAGCACCTGCACCTCTCCTCCTTGCCGGCGTCTCATGGCACACCCGGAATCTCACCACGGCACACTGGTGTACTGCAGCTCTGCCTTACACAATACCACTTAGCACCATGAGTTTTGGTGCTGATTTTGTGGTGCCCCATTAGGTGTTTCTTTACTGGGTTGCCCCGTAGCTCTTTCATTAGGAAATTACTTCTCAGATTTCCATATAGATATTCTGGGAAGCTGCCTGATAGTGGATACATATTTTATGAGTTATGTAATTTAAGAATTTTCTAGATAGCAAATGTTTGCCAGATATTATTGCAGACTTTGGTATAATAAACCATGGTGTCTATAAATAATTATTCTCTTTATAACAGGTTATTTCTGATTTGCCTGTCATTATGCCTATAAGTAATAGTTATCTCTTTATCAGTCCTGTAACACTTTGTGCTTTTCTGTCCCTTTTATTGCCTGGCGGAATAAGCTACCAAGAACTTGTCAGCATGTACTTAAGAACATAAGCAATGCCTCTGCTGGGTCAGACCTGAGGTCCATCGTGCCCAGCAGTCCGCTCACGCGGCGGCCCATCAGGTCCAGGACCTGTGCAGTAATCCTCTATCTATAACCCTCTATCCCCTTTTCCAGCAGGATATTGTCCAATCCTTTCTTTAACCCCAGTACCGTACTCTGCCCTATTACGCTCTCTGGAAGCGCATTCCAGGTGTCCACCACATGTTGGGTAAAGAAGAACTTCCTAGCATTCGTTTTGAATCTGTCCCCTTTCAACTTTTCCAAATGCCCTCTTGTTCTTTTATTTTTTGAAAGTTTGAAGAATCTGTCCCTCTCCACTTTCTCTATGCCCTTCATGATCTTGTAAGTCTCTATCATATCCCCTCTAAGTCTCCTCTTCTCCAGGGAAAAGAGACCCAGTTTCTCCAATCTCTCAGCGTATGAAAGGTTTTCCATCCCCTTTATCAGATGCGTCGCTCTCCTCTGAACCCTCTCGAGTAACGCCCTGTCCTTCTTAAGGTACGGCGACCAATATTGGACGCAGTGCTCCAGATGCAGACGCATCATCGCACGATACAATGGCAGCATAACTTCTTTCATTCTGGTTGTAATACCCTTCTTGATTATGCCTAGCATTCTATTTGCTTTCTTAGCAGCTGCTGCGCACTGTGCCGTCGGCTTCATTGTCATGTCCACCATTACCCCCAAATCCCTTTCTTGGGTACTCTCATTCAATAACATCCCTCCCATCGTATAGTTGTACCTCGGGTTTCTGCTTCCCACATGTAATACTTTACATTTCTCAACGTTGAATTTCATCTTCCATCTCATCGCCCATTCCCCTAGTTTGTTCAAGTCCCTTTGCAATTTTTCGCAGTCCTCTTTAGTCCGAGCTCCACTAAATAGTTTGGTGTCGTCCGCAAATTTTATTATCTCACTCTTCGTCCCTATTTCTAGATCATTTATGAATATATTAAATAGCAGCGGCCCGAGCACCAAGCCCTGCGGGACCTCACTCGTGACCCTCCTCCAATCCGAGTAGTGGCCCTTCACCCCTACCCTCTGTTTCCTACCCGCCAACCAGTTTCTGATCCATCTATGTACGTCTCCTTCCACCCCATGGTTCTTCCTTGCATTTTTATCTTCCTTTGCTTGCTCAAGATGATTCTTGGTTTTATATGTTTTGGGAAATTGTTAAACATTTTGAAAAAGACCTGCCTTTATTTTAATTTTTTTCTAACCCAACGGATGTTGGAAAGAATTATACAAGATGGATTGAGAATGTCTGTCTGGGGGCAAAATAACACTGAAAATTTAACAGCAGGGGATGAAATTTGGCATGAAGTTCCAGAAAAATACCTCCCTGCCCCCCAAGTTTCAAGTTTCAAGTTTTATTGAATATTTGATGAATCGCCTATTACAAAATTTCTAGGCGATGTACATTAACAAAATAAAAGTATTCAAGAGGCTAAAATATAACAAATATTGACAAATTACACATTACACTTTATATAAAACCTACATGAGGGGTAAGGAGTAGCATAAAGTTACACTGTGGGTTCGGAAAAAAAGGGAAAAAACAAGAGGATAGGTTTAACTATATCAGAACACAAGCTAAGCTGTCTTTAAAGGAAGTGAACGCTTTGAAATTCAAAAGACTCTTTAAGTAAGTAATTTAAAAAAGATAAAACAATAAGTTTCAAGCCTATATTAAAAAAGCGTTTTTAGGTCAGTCAGAAGTAAAAGCGTCTTTAAATAAATAAGTTTTTAACAATTTTTTAAAAGTTGTAATATCCTGTTCCATTCTGATATACTGGGGAATTGCATTCCACCATTGTGGCCCCATTACTGTAAACATGTCAGCTCTTCGTGTACCTATGATTTTCAGTGACGGTACTGTTAACAGGTTTTGTTCCGATGATCGTAATGGGCGTTGGGTTGTGTAAGGGATTAATGATTTTGAAATAAATTGTGGTTCATTGTATAATAAAGTCTTAAAGATGAGAAGCATTGTTTTGAATAGAGTTCTGTGACTTATAGGTAACCAGTGAGCGTCTTTAAGTAGTGGGGAGACATGATCGTATTTTTTTGCATTATATATTATTTTTATAGCAGTATTTTGGATGGTCTGTAATCTCCTTTTTTCTTTTTGTGTAATATTAAGAAATAAGGCATTACAATAATCAATTTTCGATATAACAAAAGAATGTATTAGAATCTTTAAAGATGGTAAATTTAGAAATTTGGAAATTGATCTAATCTGCCGTAGTTTAAAGAAACAATTTTTGACTATGTGGGAGATGTGTTCATGGTAAGTCAGATTATCATCTAAAAAAACTCCGAGTATTTTCACAGTGGATACTAGGTTAAGAGTAATATTGTTAAGTACAAATGGTTTTGATAATAGAATGTCTTTTTTCCAATTAAATAACATAGTTTTGGTCTTGTTAATATTTAATGATAATTTATTTGAGGTAAGCCAGTCTTGTATTTGTTCAAGTTTGTAATTGATAGAAGAAACTTCAGTGGTATTATTTGGATCAAGAGGATGAATTAATTGTATGTCGTCAGCATATGAAAATGGAATAAAGCCTATGGATTGGCAAATTTCTAATAGCGGTGAAAGAAAAATATTAAAGAGTAACGGGGACAAAATTGATCCTTGGGGTATACCAAATGTGGAAGTGTGGGGGGCGGAAACTTCATTATTAAATCTAACAGAGGAAGAACGGTTTGAAAGATACGATTTGAACCATGCTAAAACATTCTCGGTGATTCCTTTTTCCGCAAGCCTATTGATGAGCAATTCGTGATCTATGGTATCGAATGCTGCTGAAATGTCTAAAGAAAATAGTATTACAGATTTATGATGATCCAGGAAGTATTGTATATTAGATGTTAAGCCTAATAACGAATATTCAGTGTTATGGAATTTTCTGAAACCAGTCTGATTTGGGTGTAAAGCGTTTGTGTTCTCAATGAAGTCAGAGAGTTGATTGAAGATCCATTTTTCTGTTAATTTAGCTATAAAAGGTATATTAGCTATCGGATGATAGTTGGATAAATCATCAATACCAATTTTGTAGTTTTTAAGAATGGGGGTGATATATGCAGTCTTCCATTGAAGTGGAACTGTAGAAGTAAGAAGGCTCTTTTGAATGAGTGACAGTATGAAAGGACCAAAATGTAGGAAGTGTTTTTTCAAATAGAAAGGTGGAATGATTTCAGATTGGGAATTTTTTAAGTTTACTTGTTGTAATAATGAATTGATATCTTGTAGGGATGGGATTTTAAAGTTTGAACATTTAGCTATAGGTATGAATTCTGTTTGGTCAGTAGTAATGCGATTATTTAATGTGTTTTGGGAAAAGGAGTTGCGAATATTATTTATTTTTTGTATGAAAGCATTAGATAGTTCTTGAGCTTTTAAAGTTGATCTTTGAGTGGAACTGTTTATTTTTTTTTTTTGGATCGATTGATTTTAGAATATTATAAAGAATGGAAGAATTCTTTGCCTTTTCAATTTTTTTGGAGTAATATGATTTTTTTGCCTGGTTTATTTTTGTCTTATAAAGTGAAACTTTTTCCCTATATGCTTGTAAGTTATCTGATGTTTTATTTTGTCGCCATTTCCTTTCTAGCGAACGTACTTGTTGTTTAACCATATTTAGATCTGCTGTAAACCAAGGGTTGATGATTTTACGAAGTGAAATGGTTTTTGATATTAATGGAGATACTATATCAAGAAGAGACGTCAATGATGAGTTCCAGGCCGTTAATTGATCTTCTATGGAATCGGGAAAAGAAGTTATGATATTTAAGTCCAAAAATGAAGATAAGTCTGTATTGTCCAGCTTATTAAAATCTCTGACTGTAATGACCTTGTTTTTTGGTAAGAGTTGTATAGGACTAGGACTAGGTAAAAAATAAGAAAAGGTTATGAAGTAATGATCAGACCAAGGGATTGGCAAAGCTGAAAGATTTGAAATGTTCGGTTGCTGGGAAAACGTGACAAGAATATTATCAAGTGTATGATTAGCTTTGTGTGTAGGGAAATTTATTTGTGGTTTTATATTGAGAGGTGTGAGAATGTTTAGAAGATCCCTAGTATTGGAATTGTAAGGGTCATCAAAATGTATATTGAAATCACCTAGGATAATTGGGTTGGTTGTTGATGAAGAAAAATCAAATAAAAGATCTTGAAGAAGTGAAAGTTTATTTGAACTTATAGGAGGAGGAACATAAAGTAAGAGAAAATCGAATTGGTTGTTAATGGTATATTTTAGGTGAAGGAATTCAATTGAAGCAGCTTTTGGGGATTGAACACATAATTTTAGAATATTGTATTTATAAATGACAGCAATGCCTCCTCCTTTTCGGTAATGACGATGGTTAGATATATAGTTGTAGTTAGGGGGACAACAATAGGAAAGATAAGCTTCCTCGCCTTCTGAAAGCCAAGTTTCTGTGATAAATAGTATTTGTAATTTATTTTTAACAATGTCATCTTTTATTAAATGATATTTATTTTTAATTGCTCTTACATTGATAAGGCCAATTCGCGTATTGTTTGTATAAGGTATTTCTGTATTATTGCAAGTAATTGAAGTAATGGGAATATTTAAGAGAGAAGAATATAAAGGGACAGTTGTTTTGTATGTTTTAGGGCGATGTCCCCAAAAGGAAGGAATATTGTTATCTGTTGTTTCTGTTAGCATGATGGAATGAGTGTATTGGATTAGATCAGAATGATGATTGACTTTAAAATAACCGCCTATTAATACCAAAGTTAATATACAGAGCATGTATAGTATTGTAGTTTTTTTACTGATGCCATGTAGTGTAAAATTTATGGCGCCCTCTGGTTGCGCACGAAGGAGCGCACTAAGGAGCAGGATCTGCTCCTTTTGCGCGCTCCTTCGGCACGCGCCAGAGGCGCGCGCCTCTGCGGCGTGCGCCGCAGAAGGACCGAATATATATGTCATCAGCTGACCTGAGAGGGGGAGGTGTCCGGCTTTTAACTTTAGAGAGTGCCCTCTCGTTCTTCCTACCTTGGAAAGGGTGAACAACCTGGCTTTATCTACTAAGTCTATTCCCTTCATTATCTTGAATGTTTTGATTATGTCCCCTCTCAGTCTCCTCTTTTCAAGGGAGAAGAGGGCTAGTTTCTCTAATCTCTCACTGTATGGCAACTCCTCCAGCCCCTTAACCATTTTAGTTGCTCTTCTCTGGACCCTTTCGAGTAGCACTGTGTCCTTCTTCATGTACGGCGACCAGTGCTGGACACAATATTCCTGGTGGGGGCGTACCATGGCTCGGTACAGCGGCATGATAACCTTCTCTGATTGGTTTGTAATCCCCTTCTTAATCATTCCTAGCATTCTGTTTGCCCTTTTTTGCCGCCTGATCCAACAAGAATTCTTTGAGATCTATAAACCGAGAAGAGAGCTTAGAGATATAAATGGGATGAAATTAAGTTTGGAGGGTAGAATGTCGACCACGCATGCCAGAATCGGAACATCAATGATATCTGTGGCTGGCGTAGAACTATGGAATGTCTTGCCTGGTATCCTGTGGTTTTGTATGGGGAGGATGAATTTTAAGAAAATGCTGAAAACTCAATTATTTGCCAAATGCCTTCTTATGCTAAGATATATTTCAGTTGATATTCACCTTATAGACTGCAATTTACGATTTAAAGCTTGGTTGTGTTTCTGAACTGATTGAATTTGCGCGCTCTCCCTGTTTATAACGGACGATTATTAGACATGTCTATGTTATATGTGATAATCGTAGGGAAACAAAAATTTTATGTATGTGATATGGAAACCGCATAGTATATGCGGTATATAAATTTTTAAATAAAATAAACGTAAGCATGTTTGGTGACATGCCTGCGCTCTGCTCTTTTGTACACTTAAGTTTAAGTTTAAGTTTATTAGGATTTTATATACCGCCTATCAAAGTTTTCTAAGCGGTTTTACAATCAGGTACTCAAGCATTTTCCCTATCTGTCCTGGTGGGCTCACAATCTATCTAACGTACCTGGGGCTATGGAGGATTAAGTGACTTGCCCAAGGTCACAAGGAGCAGCGCGGGGTTTGAACCCATAACCCCAGGGTGCTGAGGCTGTAGATCCAACCACTGCGCCACACACTTGTACACTTATACGCTGCCTTACCGATTAGCGCTTAGTACTCATACTTGCATCACCGCTGATCATTGGCGCCAACGATGCACGCAAATGGCACGTACTTCTAGGATCCCGCTCACAAAATTGCTCCGTTAGTGATCTTTATGCATATTTTAACAAGGCCAAGACTATAATACAATGCAGACACCTCGAAAGAATATGGAAAAAAAAACAGAAACAAGACCAAACAAAAGTAGCATGGAGAAACCAAATCAAACAATATAACATCAAACTAAAGGAAAAAAGGAAAGCATACTACTCCAAACTAATAGGCACTGAAAACCCAGACTCAAAAATACTCTTCAATATAGTAAGAAAACTCACGGACACCAAACCTTTCCTAGCGACACAAGGAAACCAATCTCCTTCAGCCCACCAATTAGCAGACTACTTCAAACACAAAATCACCAACATCAGATCCACATTCAACAATTCATTAACTCTCCTCGATGAGATTATAACAACACCAACAGTAGATGATGCCTTAGTAGCTGACAGAACGTGGACTAACTTCCCCAAAGTACAATGGAACGACATGACTCGACTATACAACAAATATAGTAAAACCTATTGTGAACTAAACAGCTGTCCATCGTACCTGCTAACAACCGCATCCATCAAGTTCAAAGCTAACCTCATGAACTGGCTACAATCCACGCTCACAGATGGTCACTTTCCACCTGAACTAGGCGAAATTATTATCACCCCCATACCGAAAGATTCCAAAGCTCCAAACAATAATCCAGCCAACCACAGACCCATCGCTTCAATTCCATTATATATCAAACTACAAGAAGGTCTTGTAGCACAATACCTCACCAACTACCTAGAAGACCACAACATACTACACCCATCACAATCAGGATTCAGAAAAAACCACAGCACAGAGACACTACTTGTATCTCTAATGGATATAGCCCGCCAACACCTCAGCAAAGGGAACAGGATACTACTTATCCAACTAGATCTTTCAGCAGCTTTCGACCTAGTGGATCACAACATACTTCTCCAGATACTAGACGCCATAGGGATCTCAGGTTTGGTACTCAACTGGTTCCAAGGCTTCCTTAAAACTAGAACTTATAAAGTAAAGACAAAAGACCACATATCTGACCCTTGGTCAAACCCCTGTGGAGTACCGCAAGGATCTCCACTATCACCCATACTTTTCAACCTATACGTATCCTCATTGGGCACCACTCTAGACTCCCTAAATATAGTCTCATTCAGCTACGCAGACGACATAACAATCCTCCTCCCCTTCAATACCCAAGACCCCAATTCATCAGGACAACTGAATAAAACTCTGGAAACGGTAGAAACATGGATGACCAACCACAAACTGAAACTGAACACGGATAAAACCAAATTCCTGCTGCTAGAAAAAGACAAAGAACCTACCTTAACTGATCTGATGACAAATGCAATCACATACCCAATACAGCCAGCACTCAAAATCCTGGGAGTAACGATAGACAGGAGATGCACAATGCAGACTCATACTAACAAAACCATCCAAAAAGCCTTCTACACCATGCGCAACCTGCGAAAAATAAGAAAATTCTTTGACAAAATACAATACAGGATCTTAGTCCAATCACTTGTACTAGGACTTGTAGACTACTGCAACAGCCTTTATCTATCCTGCCCCGCTTACATGACCAAACAATTACAGACAGTACAGAACACAGCACTCAGACTTATCTACTCGCTAGGAAAATACGATCACATCACTAATGCCTATCTCGACTCACACTGGCTTCCGATACAAGCAAGAACTCAATTCAAACTACACTGTCTATTATTCAAAGCAATAAACGGAACAGCACCTCTCTACCTAAACAGCCGCCTAATCCGAAACCTCTCAACTAGAGTAAGGAGAACCCAGACCCCATTCACCTACCCCTCACTCAAAGGCACAAAACGCAAAAAGCTATATGACAACCTACTTGCTACACAAGCCGCGAAAATTGACCCCATCATATCCAAGCTGCTGACCACAACTACGGACTACAAAGCGTTTCGAAAAGATATAAAAACTATACTATTCAAAAAACACATCCCAATATTATAATATACCCTCATCGTCTCACCCTTCATAACCTCCTGCAACTCACAACCTACTGCAATTTCGTCCCCATAGGCAACTTCCAATCTAGTCGCAATGGGCGATAAGCCAATTCATATCTAGAAACACTGTCACCCCAAATACCGAAAAAATCAGATATAACAACCTATGAACAGACGATTTTTTGGTAACATAAGATTATACTTTGTAACATTATGTAATGTAACATAAGGTTATACGTTGTAATATAACATAAGGTTATGCTTTGTAATATTATGTAATGTAAGTTATGCAATGTACTGGAATAATAAGGTAAAATAACATACGTAAAGTCTTGTAAAGTTATATAAGATAAATTATGTAAACTTAATGCAAGTTATGCAAGCACGGTAAGGATAATGTAAAGTAACGCAAAGTAACCCACGTAAAGTTATGTAAAGTTATGTACGAAAAGTTATGTAAAGTTAGGTATGCAAAGTTTGTAAAGTTATACAAATAATTGTATTGTCATCGCCTGGAAATGACCAGCCATCTTCTAATGTAATCCGCTTAGAACCGCAAGGCACAAGCGGAATAGAAATCACTAATGTAATGTAATGTAATGTAATGTAATAATTTACCCTTTGGAGTTAGCCTGGGCACGTACACCTCATTATACAATCATTATCAACCTCTTGAAACCAACCATCTCAAACTTGGCATCCCTTTTTCACATCCCATCTGATCCTTCCGAACAGTTATTCATCGTTGCTTCTTGTAAGAGTGAATTGAGCTCCGAGTTTAGTAATAAATTCTAATAGGTAATAAAACATGCAAAGAAAAAAATTGAAAATTAGTTACCAAGGCAACTTGCCCTCCCCGCAGACAACTTGTGTGTGTGTGGGGGGGTGGAAATGCAAGCTATGAACTCTATTGGAGACAGAAAAGAACAGATTCAGCTGTAGAGCTCCAGTTTCTCATTTTAAACCTAGAAGAAAATGATCTTATGAACCTCTCTCTCTTGTCTCCTTGGTATGTGTGGTCCTCTCCTACCAAATTTTTAATTTCAATTTCTGCCAATGATGTTGGAGCACTTCAGATCCCTGGCTCATACTTTTCAGACCTCCAATATCCTCACTCCTCCCGATATTCAGTGTTATGTAGCCTGCTGGGAGCAGCTCCAGGCCGGCTAAGCTAGCTAACCGTCGAAATTCAGCGGGACATAGCTGGCGACCTCTCGCTGAATATCTCAGTCAGATGCTAGCCCGATCACTGGCTATGTCATGTGATGTGGAAGGCTTTTTTCGACAGGAAGTCTAAGTCCCGCTTTGGATGTTTCCCGCAAAACATCCAAAGTCGGAGGCGGAGAAACGGCCATTTTCAAACAAAGACGTCCAATACATTTTTTTTCCCCAAAAAAATCTCCTACTTGGATGTCTTGGCTGCAAAATCATCCAGGCCACTGGGACGTCTAACTGTATTCATCATTTTTGAGCATAATTTTTTTTTTAAAAGTCCAATTTAGAAATGTCCAAATGGGCATTCCCTCCAAAACTCCCTCTAAACTTACTATAAACAACTGTCTCCAACCCAATTGCCCTTATGGCTGCAGGTGGCACTTATATGGCAACTCTGAATGGAAAAGTACAGATCTGTCTGTAAAACAGCAGCTTCTGTTATGGGAAAGGTTAGTAGAGCATCACACAGGTGTCTTACGTAGCCTGGTGGGTGGGCTCATGAGGTGAAGACCCAGGTCCATAAGACACTAACTACTACGTTTATGGTGGAAAGTGTGAGTCTGTGTCAAAACCCCCAAAACAGGGAAACCCTTGCTCATACATGACAGGAAAATCATAAATTGAAAGAAACTCGGTGGGTTTTCACAAGTATTTCGTTGGCTGTGTTTTGACAGATCCCACGTCACCACGCTGTGTATGCGATCAGGCGGCGTCTTCAAAAATAAAGAGAGCGGCGGTTCTTTGGCTGTTAACATTTGAAGCGCTCAAGTGTGTGAAGAGTTTTACAGACAGGAAGTCTTTTCATGTTTTTAAGTGTTTTTGAAATTGAAGAGAGTGGAGTTTTTCAAACAATGACTTTGTATGTATACAGTATGGGGCTCATCTATATATATAAAATCGGATGTATGTATGTATGTGCCGCGATCACGCAAAAACGGCTTGACCGATTTGAACGAAACTTGGTATGCAGATCCCTCACTACCCGGGATGATATGTTCTGGGGGTCTCGCGGCCCACCTGCACACGTGGGCGGAGCTACAAACAGAAAATCAGATTTCACCCATTCATGTCAATGGAAAAAATGTAAAAAGCTGTGGGACCGCTTTGAACGAAACTTGGTATGCAGATCCCTCACTACCTGGGGTGATATGTTCTGGGGGTCTCGCGGCCCACCTGCATACGTGGGAAGGGTGGGTTCACCCAAGAATGTATATGTTCTTGCTCCTGGAGGTGAAACTAAAAATGTTGTTTATAATCAAGTTTTGTGTTAGTTGTATTGTATTCATTTTGTCAAATATTTCACATTATAATTTGAATATTGTACTTTTTATAAAGCTGTTAAAAAATAATTTCATTCACCACTATAAAGTATCTTTATTTGAATCCATTTACAGTGTTATTGCTATAATTAAATACCCGTGCAACGCCGGGGCATCAGCTAGTAATAAAATAAAAAAAATCCAAAAAGTGGCCTAAATCGGTACTTGGACGATCAAAACGCCAGATCGTCCGATAATCAAAGCTGGTTTTAGACGTATCTAAAACCAGCTTAGGCCTTTCCCCTGCCTCTAAACGCCTAGAGCGAAAAGAGGCGTTTTTAGAGGAGGGGAAAGGGCGGGAGGTGGGCCGACTTAGACTTAGTCGTACAGCAAGTATAACCAAAAACTTGAGCAGGTTGCCCAGTTAGAACGTATACGTTTTGACTTAGACCAAGTCAAAACAGGTATAAGTTCCGAAAAGGGGTTGCTGAACTTATCGCGGCTGCCGCTATCAGATCAGCGGCCCCAGCAACCTGCCCACCCCCCCACCGTAACGATCGCGGCAGGATAGATGCCTTATCTCCCCTGCCACAATTGCGACAGGAAAGATGGCCAATCTCTCCTGACGCAATCGCGATCCACCTCCCCCACACAATATCGGCAGGAGGGAGCCCAACCCCTCCTGCTGAGACGCACCTCCTAAATACGGGCAAGAGGGAGCCCAACCCCTCCTGCCCACAGTGCACCCCCCTAAAATACAGGCAGGAGGGATCCCAGGCCCTCCTGCCCACGGCGCACCCTTCCCCCCCGCGAACACCCTCTCAAACCCCTGATTGCCCCCCTTCACTTACGGTAAGTTCGATCGACGGGTCCCAAGCCTGTCCACCTGGCAGGCTTGCCATCCTCCAAATAGTGGGACTTAAGGCCTGATTGGGCCATGCACCTAAAGCCTAGATAGATAGATTGTGAGCCCACCGGGACAGATAGGGAAAATGCTTGAGTACCTGACTGTAAAACCGCTTAGATAACCTTGATAGGTGGTATATAAAATCCTAATCCTAATCCTTGTCCACAGGACTGGCCCCTCCTTCACCTAAAAGGTCTTGTTTTGGGCATTTGGGACTTGGGCTATTTTTTGGTTGATAATGTGTTGTAAGTTTAGACATAGTGGTGGTCTGGGCGATTAAACTGCTGAAAATAGAGGTAGGCCATTCTCAAAAAAAACCCCCTCATTTTGGACTTTTTTTTGGAGAATGGACATTTTCCCTGCTACTTTCAGCGTTTAAGGCCTTAGGCCAAAAGGGGACTTAGATGTTTTTTATGATTATACCCCTGCACAGAAAAAAAAAATATATATATACATATCTAATATAATAAAGCCCTAAGTGCGCATGCGCACTCCCACCTGCGTGCTCCCGTTTTCCGTGCGCTGTAGGGCACCGCAGGTAGGCGTGCGCATGCGCCAGAATCCCACGAGGCGGATGTCGGCCGCTGCGGCTGCAGGCCGCAGCGGAAGATGGCTGAAGCCTGGCTTCCCAAACGCAAGAGGACGCGAAGGAAAGTGGCAGCGAGCCACAGTGTCTCCAGCGACCGTGTCCCTGCCTCTCTGTTTCCGGGCTGTGCTGGGAAAGGATGGGCTGAGGACAGGGCTAGAAGAGGAAAGAGAAGCGATCCGATCCGGCAAGTAACTCAACAGCTGAGGAAACTGCTCCCTCTAGCTGATGAAGAAGCCAGGGAGCCAGAAAGAAAGGTGGGGGGATGATACAGAGGATAAGAGAGAAAGAAAAAAAAAGAGACTGAACTGAAGGATAAGAAGAGAAATTAAGATACAGAGGAAGGGATAGAGAGAATATTGTAATCACATCATATGTCATATTGTATTAATAATTGGGAGGAGGGTAGGAGAAAATGATTGTTTTATGTATTATTTGTGTAGTTAATAGTGCGTTTTATGCAGTATTTTATGTTCAATTAATTGTATTGCACTGTCAAAGTTTGGATGGGAAGAAAAAGGTGGAAATAGGGAAGGTAAAAGGGGAAATGGGAGCCTGAATATGGGTAGTTAAAAGGAAGGGAGAGGGGTTACTGCTGGACAGGGGGAGCAGGGAAGGGGTACTACTGGAGAGGGGGGAGGTAAAAGGAAGGGAGAAAAGCTACTGCTGGACAGGGGGAGCAGGGAAGGGGTACTACTGGAGAGGGGGGAGGTAAAAGGAAGGGAGAAAAGCTACTGCTGGACAGGGGGAGCAGGGAAGGGGTACTACTGGAGAGGGGGGAGGTAAAAGGAAGGGAGAAAAGCTACTGCTGGACAGGGGGAGCAGTGAAGGGGTACTACTGGAGAGGGGGGAGGTAAAAGGAAGGGAGAAAAGCTACTGCTGGACAGGGGGAACAGGGAAGGGGTACTACTGGAGAGGGGGGAGGTAAAAGGAAGGGAGAAAAGCTACTGCTGGACAGGGGGAACAGGGAAGGGGTTCTGCTGGACATGGGAGGTAAAAGGAAGGGAGAAGAAACAGACAGACAGAAAGAAAGAAAGACAGACAGACAGGGGGCCAGGGAGACAGACAGACAGACAGGGGGCCAGGGAGACAGACAGACAGACAGACAGAAAGAAAGAAAGAATGACAGACAGAAAGAAAGAAACGCCTCAGCGCCCCATTGTGCTAAAAGTCTACACATCTATTCTAGCACCCGTTAATGTAACGGGCTTAAACACTAGGATATATATATAATAACAGCTTATATACCGCAATACCGTGAAGTTATATGCGGCTTACAAAAGATTAAGCAAAGGTACAAATTGACTGATTTCAAGAGGGGAAGAAGAAAGAGAAGTAATTAGACAGGAAATTCATTGTTGAGGAGAAAAGTGATCAAAAGGACAGTAGGTCGCTATTGAGAGGAAAGAGATAAGTGGATCAGTTGTCTCATATATACTTCCAACTCTGGCGGGGATCGAGAGAGGAGACGCAGCGTCGGCTTTGAACTAAAAAATGAACTTTGGCTGGCCGGAGCCGGCAAGCCCGCTGCGAGACAGAGACATGGCTCCCTTACTGCCCCCCCCCTTCCCTTCCCACGGTCCCGACTACAAACCTGCCGATTCCAGCAGCGTGTGCAGCACTCTACACACGCTGCTTCGGGGCCTTCTACTGCCCTGATTTGCTCTGCCGCATCTCTGATGAAATATAGGCAGGCAACATTCAGTTTTTCCCCCTCTGTAGTGTTATCATGTCTCATGGCTCCATGCTCGCAAGCACTGATTCTAGAACTTGAACTTTGGGCTAGATTCACGACCTGCCTGATCGGGACCGATCCGTGCAGGTCCGATAGATTCCCCATACTAAAATATGCAGATGGAGGCGATCGGAGGAATGCCATCTGCCTGCCTGGATCGCTCTATAGCGATCCCAGTACATGCGCTGGACCTCCTGGGGCAGCGGGAGAATAGGGGCTGTAGGAGGTGTACGGGGCAGGCAGGAGAAGAGATTCGGGGCAGCAGAGAACAGGGCTTCGGAGAGTCAGAAAGACGTTTTTGACTGGTCCCCAGCAGTCGCTTCTTGGAATGATCGGCCAAGCCCAGTCGGTTTGGAAATTTTGGTTGGTGAATCGCGTTCCTGTCTCCTTTGCATGCGTTTCTCCTCATTTGCATGCACGGATTCGAAGCGGATCGCAGGAGAGGTTAGTGAACGGGGCCCGAGGGAAATCTGGTCGCAAAGGGGCCGCAAACCGATCGGTACACGATCGGTTTGCTTTGTGAAGCTAGCTCTTTGTGTTGCTTGTTTGAGTCTCCACTTACATTGTACCTTGTGTTTAATTTTTAAAAAAAAAAAAAAAATCATATGCAAAGAAAACAGGAACCCGTATTTACTGTCTAAAGGACAATAAAATGACTTTTCCTTCCAGCAAAGAGGAAACCAAGCAATTCATCATTATGCGCTTCTGAAATAAACTGTGATTTTTCAATTAGCACACAGCATGAACAAAGCAAGCTCATCAAATGGTCCCTTATTCTGTACTAAGTTTTCTCGTGCATGCTTGCAAGACAGCGTCTGTGAGTCCATATAACTGCTTCCACTGTCCCTAGACTCCTGGGAAGAAGACTGTCGGATGAAGCAAAAAAAAAAAAATAAATAAATGTGGAGACGTGACTTACTGAGACTAAGGGCTGCATTCGCTGTACTCCTGAATCCGACAACACAGCAAGTTCAAAAGCTTCAGCGCTCTGTGGGCAAGAAGAGACAAAACCTTAGCCTAGGGTGCTCTTACGGGCCCATCTCATGATTGCGCTTACAGGGAATATCTGTGATCTGTGAATACAGCCTATTAAAATGAAAAGCGGCGACAAAGGTGATAAGCTCCAGACAGCGAGCCTTTAATTGCTGTGCTATGCCATTCTCCTCAAGCTCACCAAATTCTAATGCAAGAGATATTGTACAGACAGGGAAACAAAAAAAAAAAAAAAAGTCTGACTTGTTTCGTATTTTATATGGAAATTAGTCAGGCTTATTTTGTTTCCAATTGATATTAAGCCATCAGCAAAAAGCACCTGCTATTTCATCTTGCATAGTTCACTCGTACACGCTGCTTTAATAAGGCCAATTTAAAACAGTAGGGCTGATTAAAATTATATTAGTTTAAAAAAAAAAACCATTAATTGATATAACGGGCTGAATAATTCGGCACAAAGGCTACAGAACAGAATCATTTTTTCTCCTTAATCAGTTTCTTAAATATGAACGCTATGCACTAATTTCATTCTTGCCACAAACTCGTCGTGGTGTTAATTTGTCAAAGGAAAACACAAGCACTCGTCTCTTCCCCTTTGTGAACCGGTTTTCAGGCCCAAGGCCTTGACTATGAGAACGCAGGGGAAGCATCAAAAATTCTCTTCAAAAGGTGTAAATGAATAGCCACAGCAGAGGAGAGGATACCATGCAAGCAGCTAAGTACTGGGACAGACTGAAGGTCCTTCAAGCCCTTTTCCCCGCCAGTGGTCAATCCAGATTCAAACACCTGGCAAGAGTACAACAGATTACATGCTGCTTATCCTAGAAGTAAACAGTGGATTTTCCCAATAATAGCTTGGGGATTTTTCTTTTAGGAAGTTGTCCAAATGTTTTTTATTTATTCACTTCCCCCCCCACCTCCCTTTTCTATACCGTTCTCTCAGGAGAGCTCAGAATGGTTTACAATGGGGTCTCAAAGTCCCTCCTTGAGGGCCGCAATCCAGTCGGGTTTTCAGGATTTCCCCAATGAATATGCATGAGATCTATGTGCATCCACTGCTTTCAATGCATATTCATTGGGGAAATCCTGAAAACCCGACTGGATTGCGGCCCTCATGGAGGGACTTTGAGACCCTGGTTTACATGAATTTATTCAGGTACTCAATCATTTTTCCCTGTCTGTCCTGGTGGGCTCACAATCTATCTAATGTACCTGGGTCAATGGGGGGATTAAGTGACTTGCCCAGGGTCACAGGGATCAGCGTGGGTTTGAACCCACAATCCCAGGGTGCTGAGGCTGTATCTTTAACCATTGCAATACTCTAGAAATCCAAATGTAGCAAAAGTGAGCCAAGTATAGGACAATGAAGCCATTGTGACATCACTGATGAGGCTGGCTCTTAGGCATTGGTGGAATGAGGCATTATGATGTCACAATACCAGCTCTGGTTATCAGAGGCTGAAAATTTTCACACTATTTATTCAATTTTCTACACTGTTCTCGCAGGAGAGCTCAGAATGGTTTACATGAATTTATTCAGGTACTTAAGATTTTTCCCTGTCTGTCCCAGTGGGCTCACAATCTATCTAATGCCTTGGGCAATGGGGGGATTAAGTGACTTGCCCAGGGTCACAGGGAGCAGTGTGGGATTGAACCCACAACCCCAGGGTGCTGAGACTATAGCTTTAACCACTGTGCCACACTCTCCCCTGCTAAGCTAACTCCTTTTATGTACCACATTTTCTGGCAAGAAACTCCAGAGTTCAATTACACAATGAGGGCCATAGATCGGTGCCGACTAGAATAGTCTTTAGAGCAATTCTTTAAAAAGGTATGCCACAGATTCACGCTGAATGCCACTGTGGGGCATAACTTTTAGGTGCATCCATTTAGGCCAAGAAAAATCAAACCTAAATACCTGCACCTAACTTGTACATGTATCGAGTGTATTCTATACAGGATGCATAGATTATAGAAACGCTCATATGTCCATGGTCCTCCCAATGGCCACGCCCCCTTTTCAGTTTTGCACACTAGGGGCTAGTTTTATCAATCAATCAATAGCTTAATCATCAAATTAAAGATAAATCTACAATCACCTAATGCAGGGGTAGGCAATTCCAGTCCTCGAGAGCTGCAGCCAGGTCAGGTTTTCAGGATATCCACATGAGATAGATTTGCATCTCAAGGAGGCAGTGCATGAAAATCCATCTCATACATATTCATAATGGATATCCTGAAAACCTGACCTGGCTCCAGCTCTCGAGGACCGGCATTGCCTACCCCTGGCCTAATGGTTCACAAAAATTGTACAATTTCAAATACATAAGGCCAAACAGTAGTTAAATCATTTATAGATAAAAATATATCTTTAATCAATCTAGAAATAAACATGATCCCTAATCTCTCTGTAGCCATTAAGGGGGAAATCCATCAAGGGGCGCTAACCAATTTAACGTATGCGAATAATTAGTGTGCGCTAAATTGGTTAGTGTCCCTTGATGAAGTCCACCCTGAATATTCATTTTTTAAAAGATAAGACTATGAAACAGGTAGTAAAAGTCAGTTTCAAGGTAACATTCATATAGGCAGATTTTAAGCCTTGATTGATTTATTTAAACCTTTTTTTATATCATCTAATATAATAAAGCTCTAGCCACGCATGCGCACTCCCATTTGCGTGCGCCGGTTTTCCGTGAGCTGTAGGTCTCTTGCAGGTAGGAGTGCGCATGCACGCCTAGCTGTGCCAGTTTCCTGCCTGCTCTCCACTTCGCGCAGTCCGGAGTTTAATTTAAAAGAACACGCCATGACGGCTCCTCCCACAAGCCGCTCCTGCGTTGGAGAAGGCTTCCGACACAGGCGCGATCGT
The DNA here is from genome assembly GCF_902459505.1 of Geotrypetes seraphini. NCBI lineage: Eukaryota > Metazoa > Chordata > Amphibia > Gymnophiona > Dermophiidae > Geotrypetes > Geotrypetes seraphini. The sequence continues at coordinate 149,445,295 of NC_047084.1, forward strand.
GAGAGAAGACACCCGGCACCCTCAAATCCAAAAATGTGTCAACCGGACCACGGGAAGGGAAGGGAGGCGGGGGGCGGGGCAGCAAGGGATGAAGGGAGCCATGGCGCTATCCTGTCGGCTCCCACACACAACCTACTCCTCCCGCGGCCCGGACAACGAACTCCACAGATGCAGTGTGGCCAAACCAGCTCCCCATGGCCCAGCAGAGGCCCTGCGCCAGAGTGCGTTAGCAAACGATGCAGAAGCCAGCTCCCCCGGAGCCCAAATCCCAACAGCACCAGACGGAAATAGATAAGGTAAAGGGGAAATGGGTTTCTTGAATATGGTTAGGTAAAAGCAGGACTGGACAGGGGGGGAAGTAAAAGGAAGGGAGAAGGGCTACTGCTGGACAGGGAGAGCAGGGAAAGGGTACTACTGGACAGGGGGGGAGGTAAAAGCAAGGGAGAAGGGCTACTGCTGGACAGGGAGAGCAGGGAAAGGGTACTACTGGACAGGGGGGTAGGTAAAAGCAAGGGAGAAGGGCTACTGCTGGACAGGGGGAGCAGGGAAAGGGTACTACTGGACAGGGGGGAGGTAAAAGCAAGGGAGAACGGGAGCAGGGAAAGGGTACTACTGGACAGGGGGGGTAAAAGCAAGAGAGAAGGGCTACTGTTGGACAGGGGGAGCAGGGAAGGGGTGCCGCTGGACAGGGGGGAGAGAAAGAAAAAAAGAAAGAAAGAAAAGAAAAGCCTAAGTCTGCACATATATTCTAGCACCCGTTAATCTAACGGGCTTAGAAACATAGAAACATAGAAAGATGACGGCAGATAAGGGCCATAGCCCATCAAGTCTGCCCACACTATTTACCCACCCTCTTAAATCTACTGACCCCCTAAAGAATAATTGTAATTATACTGTCACTCTACTGACCCGCTCATTCAGTCCTAGTGACCCTGTCCCTTGGCATGACCTCGTAGGGATCCCACATAGGTATCCCATTTGTTCTTGAAGTCTGAGATGCTGCGTGCCTCGACCACCTGCACTGGAAGCTCGTTCCAATGCTCAATCACTCTCTCCGTGAAGAAGTATTTCCTGGTGTCTCCACGAAACTTCCCTCCCCTGAGCTTGAGCGGATGTCCTCTTGTGGTCGAGGGTCCCCTGAGAAGAAAGATATCATCTTCCACCTCTACCCGTCCCGTGATGTACTTAAATGTCTCAATCATGTCTCCCCTCTCCCTACGCTCCTCGAGAGTGTAGAGCTGCAATTTGCTCAGTCTTTCTTCGTACGGGAGACCCTTTAGTCCCGAGACCATCCTGGTGGCCATCCGCTGAACCGATTCGACTCTGAGCACATCCTTACGGTAATGTGGCCTCCAGAATTGAACACAGTATTCCAGATGTGGTCTCACCATGGCTCTGTACAGTGGCATCATGACTTCAGGTTTCCTGTTGACGAAGCTTCTCTTGATACAGCCTATCATTTGCTTAAACACTAGTCTACAAATAAACTAAACGGTTTATATCAATTAAAACATACATAAGATAAAAATAAACCATGTTATAAAATCTGCATAATTAAACAATTTCTTCTCTTCAAATGTCACCTAATAAATTGCAAGATTACAAACAGTAAATATGATTAAACAGATTCTTTTCTTCAAATACCTACTAATAGATCACAAAAATGCAGTAACAAACAGCTGAGTTTTTAACTTTCTTAAACTGAAACCGATTTACCATATTTTTTGCTCCATAAGACGCACTTTTCCCCCCCCCAAATTGGGTGGAAATAAGGGTGTGTCTTATGGTGAGAATACCCAACCTTATGGCGCGAATACCCTTACCTTGTTTTAGTTCCTTCGGCGGTCCTGCCCTTCCCTATCAACAAATGTGTTTAATGTATTTTTACACTCCGAGCTGCACTGGAAGCAGAAAGCGACTTTATTTACAGACCTCACGTGAGGGCGGGCGCTACGCATTCATCTTCCTTTAAAGGCAATAGGGCGGAAATAGACAGGAAACAGCCAATCAGTGCGTGGGGGTGGAGGCTAAATGACACAGTGGACGGAGCCCTGTTCCGCTCACTGTTGCAAAGGAGAAAATGTGGAGCCGGGGGGAGGAGGGTGGGGCGGAGAGGGGTGGGTCCTAGGCGTTGTGGTTGGCTCAGGCTCTCCAAAAACTGGGGGCGGTTTTGTCAGTGCACCTGCCCTGTCTCACCACTGAGAATGGCTGCTCCTTGGAAAGTTTGTATAGTGGGCCCAGGAAACTGGTAGGTAACACTGGCATGGATTGGCACAGATTGAGGATCGAGGACTGTGGGCTGGGACTGTCTTGAGTTTACGCAACACCAAAGCTGCTCCAGGAAGCAGCATCCAGAGTCAGCCATTTCTGTGCAGCGATTTTCAATAGTGCAGCGATTTTTACTTGCAGAGAGAAATCAAAGAAGAAAAAAATGGCATTTCTTTCAGAGGTGTAGAGCAATGTGGATTGAGACTTAGGGAAGCTTAGGTTCAAATTCTGCTTCTCCCATTGATGCTTCTTGTGGCCTTGGGCAAGTCACTTAACCCTTGTGTCTGCCTTTTTGTGCCGCTGCTGCTGCAGCTAGTTCGAGATTAAGCTGGAGGGAAAGGCAGGCCACCATACCGCCAGAGGAACAAAAATAAGATGGGGGGAGAGCCCTGCCTGTCTGCTTGCCTCGGGGTGGGGGGCCCTGCCTGCCTGCCTGTCACTAGGTCTGCCCTGTCCCAGCCTACCACTAGACCACCAGAGGGGGACAGAGTACAGAGCCTGGCAAAGAGTGTGGGGTTGGATGCAGAGCCTGGCAGGGAGAATTTGGTTCCGAATGTTTTTTTTCTTATTTTCCTTCTCTAAATCTAGGGTGCGTCTTATGGAGCAATTGATTAAAGAAAACATATGATTCCTGTTTCCAAAGCTCTAAAAGTAGGGTTATCATATTTAAAAAAAAGAAAACCCTAGACACATGACTCCGCCCCATTTTGCCTCCAGCCCTGCCTGGTTCCGCCTCTCTCCCTATTCTGCCCTCCAGACCCACCCCCATAAAGCCTCCTCTCTTTGCAACAAGCTCTGGCTGCGTCTGGAGGGCCTGGAGCAGATGCGGATGTGTGCGACGTCATCTGCACATGCTCAGAAGCCCTCCAGATGTGGCTGGAGCCTGTAGGGGCTTTCCAAAATCCGGACAAATGTTAGGTTTTGAAAAATACATCCAGGAGCTCCGAAAGTCCTCTAAAAAGAGGACACATTGGGGTTTTCTCAGACGTCTGGTAACCCTATCTAGAGGTAGTAGATTCCACAACTCGAGTGCTGTACTTCCACTTCATTGTGAGATTTAGGGGGAAGAAATTCATCAAGGAGTGTTAGGGCCTTTGGGCAGATGTTAGGGCCTTAACATGTGTTAAGGGAATTAACAAGCGCATTCAGGCCGATGCTCAGAACCCTGGCCCCCTGTCTGCCACCCCTTTTATAACCTTGATCATTGAGCATCTTGCCAAAGCAACACATCATCTCCACCTGAGGAAGAATCAGGAATAAGACCTACATGAAAATGTAGGCGAAGACCCCTGAGACCCCAAAAAGTTATATTTTTAAGAGAGACATTGTGCTTTTGAATTCAAGTTTCTGGACAATCATATTTCTCCCTGTCAGCAGGAGACAATATACTCTATGAGATTCACCTTTGCTCTAGTAACTGGCAGAAATCTGCTGACTGTGACATCATTGGATAAACTCAAGCAACAGTACAGGATAAAATGTCCTACCAAAGAATTATCAGAACTATTATCAAGCTCAGGACAAAGGAAGCTGGCTCTCAGAAATTATTGACCCTAGTATTAAGAATGCAGTGTCAGGGAAATAGAAAGGTCATTTTTGACACTAGGTGATGTCATGTTTCAATATGGCTCCATGATAAGTGTATAGACCATATAGCCAATAGAAATGATGCATGTGACAAACCAAAGGAAAGTGAGTATGTAATCTGTAACTAGTTGGTACCCTAGGCTACTGAACTAAAGTATATAAGTGGCATTCCGGATGACAAAATAAGGGGTGGGAATGGATCCATGAAAGAAGTTGGACACTTTGTATGTATGTTATCCTTTTAGCCCAATGTGCTAAATTATAACAGCAATTGGATTGTTGCAAGGTCAGTTGTTTATGAAAAGATTTTCAGCCTGTCTTTTCACATTTCTCTTGCTAGCCCTTGCATGTATCCCATGTACCAAGAAGTGGTAAACCCATGCTGCCACAAGAAGGCCCCCACTGCAGACTATCTGGGACTGAGCATGATCAGTGACCTGCCACCATCATGCAAACGCAAGAACAGTGATGAGCCCTCAGCCTCTGCTGCCTCCCTCATGCAGAGGCCAAGGCAGGGGTGGACAATCCCTAGAGTGGCTCATTCATCTTCACACGTTGGTGGAGAAGGATGAGGGGGAGGCCAGCTGAAGGATCCTTTTCTCGGAGTTTGACCAGAGTGTGCTGAAGATGGAGAAAGTGCAGACAGGATTACCCTTAGCTCTAGCTTCCCTGAAATGCTATCCTAACGCCAGCTCCAAGCTGGCATTAGGTTTCATGCGGTAAGGACAGAGTTTGATTTGCGTGCTGTTACTGAGCACTGGGAGGGAATACTAAGCAGCTCATTTGAATACATCTACATACTTTTTGCGCTGATCTTCAGCACCCATGCTGTTCCCTGCGCTGGTGCCCTCTGAACATTGTGTGCAACCTATATCCAGCGCTAATTGCCTCTAGCAACGGCATTAGGTTCTGAGCGCCGACCTGTAAATATTAAGGCGCCATGGTTTCTTAGCATTTAGTGTGCATTAAGGCCCTAATGCCAGCCTGAAGGCCCTAGCACTGCTTGATGAATTCCCCTCCCCTAAGTTCTTATAGTTTATGATTGCTGACAAGATCTGAACTACGAACTACAAACTTAATTTGTTGACTGAGAAAGCCCAGAGGGAAACAAACGCCATACTTTTGACCAGATCCCAGAGGCACAGGGACACAAAACGACTTGCCCAAGGTCAGAGATTCGGCATCAGAGGACAGGCTTTTACTCCAAGTCTTCGCTTGAAACACGGTTCAACATTTTAAATACTAGACCACGCGTTTTCATTGTACAGGGTAGACAGGAGTTAATTTAGAAGTTGCTGCATGTTGTACGGTGACATCTTGCAGTATATCGCTACATGAACTTCTTTGAGCAAAACAGTGTCGCTGCATAATACTTAACCATGTATCATAAATTATTACCGCAGTCACAGTTTAATGGGGTTTTATTTCGACTGTACCCGAAGGAGCCTAAAAAATCTGAATTGACAGCACAAAACACACAAAGAAAACCAAAAGATTTACATTAGGTCACTATGTATTAAGCTTCATTAAGCAATAACAGGCAAATTAATTGCTAAGAAAAGTATCAGCAATGTAACTTAGAGAGTGTTGTGGTTTTTTTTTCCTGCAGCACATGTTAAATAATTATAAACTGGGAAGCGGGACCAAGGCTCTGCTCCTTTGAGAGCAGACCTCAAGTGCAGAGGTGGGCAAGCACAGTCGGATTTTCCCACTGAATATGCATGAGATCTATTTGCATACAATGGCAGGCAATGCATGCAAATAGATCGCATGCATTTTCATTGGGGAAATCCTGAAAACTTACTATTTTAAAAATTGAGAAGCATATAATGTTTCACTCATATATATATCTCAAAAGATCATATGCTCGACATGTACCCCGGTCTAACTAGTCACTCGAACCCCCAGGGTGTCTAAAGTTAATCCAGATTACAGCAGCACTATCAGACCTCTGAAGAGCACCTAACATCAATAGAAAAATTGGGGGGGGGGGGAGAAGAAAAAGACCTCAGTTAAAGGGCTTCCTGGGTCTGAAAAAAACTCCACAATTGGTGCTACTGGCTCGGTTTAATAGATTATGTTCTTAAAGTCTTCAATTCACATCCTCAGGGGAAAGTCCCAGAAGACCGCTGAACATCAAAATGTGCTGTAAATCACAAAAAAAACACAGCACTGCTATTTATAGCCAAAGCGGAAGGGGGGGGGGGGCACTTAGCTTCTGTGCAGGATCCAGCGATGTTCTGCTTTCTGCTGGTCCACTCAAAATTTTTCTATTGATGTTGGGTGCTCTTCGGAGGTCTGATAGTGCTGCTCTAGTCTGGATTAACTTTAGACACCCTGGGGGGTTCTAGTGACTAGTCAGACCGGGGTACGTGTCTAGCATATGATCTTTTGAAATCCTGAAAACCCCACTTGGTTACGGCTCTGTGACTGAGGTGGCCCGTCCCTATTCCAGTGGCTCTACCAGGGTGGTTTTGACCTTTTTATATATTCCCACAGCTTCTAGAACAAGGGGCTGGATCTCTGCTACTATTTATTATTTCTATAGCGCTACCACATGCACGCAGCGCTGTGCATTAAACACATAAGAGGTGGTCCCTGCTCAAAAGAGCTTACAGTCTACAGGACACAGAACAAAGGGTGAATCAATATATGCTGCTCATGGAAGGAAATAAAAAGGGATTTTTATTTATTAGGATTTTATATACCGCCTATCAAGGTTATCTAAGCGGTTTTTACAATCAGGTACTCAAGCATTTTCCCTCTCTGTCCCGGTGGGCTCACAATCTATCTAACGTAGATAGAGGTAGAGAGGGTAGGGGCTACAGAGGGAACAAGAAACAGATCTAGTGTACTACCAACTGGAAGGGTTAGGATACTGGGACATACTGGGACAGACCGAAGGTCCTTCAAGCCCACTGTCTTGTTTCCAACAGTGGCCAACCCAGATCCCAAGTAGTAAAACTGATTTTAAGCTGCTTATTCTAGGAATAAGCAGTGGATTTCCCCAATCCATTTCAAAAATGGCCTATGGATTTCTCTTTTAGGAAATTATCCTAACCTTTTTAAAACCCCGCTAAGCTAACTGATTTTACCACATTCTCCAGCAACGAATTCCAGAGTTTAATTTACACGTTGTGTGAAGAAATATTTTCTCCGGTTTGGTTTTAATTTACTACTTAGTAGCTTCATTGCATGTCCCCTAGTCCTAGTATTTTTGGAAAGAGTGAACAAGCGATTCACATCTACCCTTTCCACGCCATTCATTATTTTATAGACTTTTATCATATCACCCCTGAGCTGTCTCTTCTCCAAGCAGAAAAGCCCTAGTCGCTTTAGTCTTTCCTCGTAGGGAAGCCATCCCATCCCTTTTATCATTTTTGTCGCTCTTCTCTGTACCGTTTCTAATTCTGCTATAACTTTTTTGAAATATGGCGACCAGAACTGCGCACAGTATTTGAGGTGTGGCCGTACCATACAGCGATATAAGGGGGTCTTATAACATTTTCATATTTGTTTTCTATTCCTTTCCTGATAATTCCTAACATTCTATTTGCTTTCTTAGCATTTAACTTATATGCCAAAGGGCTGACTGTACTTATTTTGCATACTTATAGTCTGCTGATCCCACATATTGCAAACTCAGCAGAATGCGTAATAATACATCAACTTGAATGCATCCAACAAAATAATATTCCAGGATCTTGCCGTAAAACATGAGCAATGATTTCAGGAACAAAAAGATGCAGTTAAAACTAACAGGGTTAGGGAAATCGAGTCCAAGAGACAGAGACTGGCTACACAGAGCCCCAGGTTTGAGAAGAAATATTTCAGTTATTTTCCAAAGAGTGTGTACCATATTTTCATGCATATAACGCGTGCGTTATACACGATTTTACAAACCGAGCATAATCATGCGCATTATATGTGTGAGCGCGTTATACAATTTTTTTTTCATTGCGATCCGGCATCCTCTCCTGCTCGCATCACCCCCCCTCCCTCGCGATCCTACATCCCCCCCAGCACCGCAAAGACATCGCTTACCCCGATTGGGCACCGGCACCAGCATCAATGCACAGGACGTGCCAGTGCCCGAAGATCCTCCCTCGCCTGGGCTGGGCTGGGCAGTGCGAGGGAGATCCTCCCTCTTCCCTGTGCTGGGCTGGACTGGGCTTTGAGCATGCGGGGGTGACGCAAGCGGGGGGGGGGGGGAGAATGCCGGTTCGCAGGGCCAGAAGAGGGAGAAAGCGGGGGTGGCGGGAGGAGGTTTTAGCAGCATGCGCGGTATACACGTGTGCGTGCTATATAGAATTTTTTTTTTTACATAAATGCGTTGTTCCCGCGCGCTATACGCATATGCGTGTTATACACGTATGCGCATTATATGCGTGAAAATACAGTACACATCTGTGAGGTGGAAATCCAAGGAAAAGCTATGCCATAGGCTGGAGCCAGCAAAGGAGAAACTGAAAATGGGTTTCAACTAGTCATGCTGGGACAGGGATTGAAAGTGATTTAAACAGCCGGAAATGGCATATTCAGTGGCACTTAACCGGACAGGGCTGCTGAAAATGCCTGGCTATAGTAGTGGGGGGGGGGGGGGGGATGGACTGCTCCAGATGCCGTCTTTAGGGGGGGGTTGTTTCTAGTACCTCTCCTCTTCTCCAGCTTCCTTACCTCTTTAAAAGTTTGTTGGCAAGTGCAGCATCTTGCACTTGCTGCTTGTGCTGGCCTCGGCTCCCTTCTGACATCACTTCCTGGTTGCGGGACCAGGATGTGATATCAGAAGGGGGCCGAAGCTGGTGTGTGCAGCAGGTGCAAGATACTGGTCATGCTGGCGAATGCTTCATGAGGTATGCGGGGGGGGGGGGGGGGGAGAGAATGGGGAGGGGGTGCATGGCGTGGTAGGAAAGAATGGGGGGGGGGGGCACATAGTGTGGTGACGGGTGCCAACCTCTCTTGCTACACTACTGCTATGCCAGAACTGGCTATTTTGTTGGGAGTTTCCGGGGTAGTCAGCCCTTAGCTGATTAAGTGTTGAAATTCAGCACTTATGCTATTAGGATAATTGAATAAATAAGACTGCATAATACACTGTCCTAGTTATATGATTCGCCACAGCTATTCGCCATAGCAATATTCAGTAAGTGCTGAATATTGTACTTAAGCAGCCATGTTTTTTGCCACCTGCACATACTCGGAAATTAAATGTCAGAGCCCAGACATGACCAGGCATTAAATTTCTGGAGAAAATGCTGGCGGCATTCAGCAAAGTGTGAGCTCCACCAGCTGAATATCTACCTTGCTTTTTCACAGTAGGAACAGTGAACAAGGTCTTTAAAGCAGATCGTAGCTGGCAAACAGGGGAGCATTCTGGGAAACCATTTTTAAGTAAAATGAGGAACAGCATTACATTACATTAAAATACATTTCTAGACTGCAATACCTTCCAGGTCGATGTGGTTTACATCATCAAGAGTGAAGTTCAAGAGAAATATCATCTTCCTTACTTTCCTAAGAATTTTACAAAAAGAGATGTCTTTAATAGTTTTCGGAAATGCATATATGAAAATTGAAGAAGCAAACAAAATATGCAGCTCCGAATCCCAACTAGCAGCCTGATATGCAATTGTTCGATGCAAAAATTTCTTGTAAAGACATCCTCATACGAGATAGAACACAAGCAATGAAGTTATCCTTTAAGCACCGGAAATGAGCGTTCCAATTTTAAATTTCATTCTCCAAAGGTCTAGTAGCCAGATTGTAGGGTATTACAGAGATGTGCTCATGGTATTTGTTGCCAGTCAGTGCACGCGTTGCAAGGTTATGAATCAGCTGGATTGCTCGCATTAAAAACCAAGATACATAATGCATTGCAACAGTGTGGATGAGTAATGATCATAGTTTGCAGGACCAATACAAAGCTGTCAGGCTGAAGTAGAAATTTTGGAGACTGAACTGGTCAAGCATCCATAACTATCCCCAGATTTTTCTTTTCTGCTAACACAGACAGAGGTAGATTTCTAGAAAGAGTCCCAAAATGTAGGCACCAAGATGATGCACTCTAAGTGAAATGATGGTTTCACATGGAACTGCCTTCTGGATCCCGCCTCTCTCCGAGATTCTCGGAGAGAACGAGAGCCAGAAGGCCTTGAGCATGCACAGATGTTCAAGGCCCAGTCAGGGCAGAGGTACGATCTTCGGGCACCTCCTGTGGTTGGTGCTGCATGCCGGTGCCACATTGGGGTAAGCATTCAGTTTGGATGGGCGGAGGATGCCGATTCACGCGGGGGGGGGGGGGGAGGGGGGCATTCATGAGGGGGGGGGGCGATGCCGGTGTAAGGTTGGAGAGGTTATATTGAAGCGGCCTTATACTCCGCAAGGTCCCGAGTTCAATACCCTCACAAAAGATTCACCAGGAAGTAGAATCAAATGATAAGCACAGCCAGAAGTGATGGCATAAAGAATATATTATAGAAATAGGCTTACAGAAAAGCAATATTCATAAAGATTACAATTAATCATTACAATTAAGGAGAGAGCAAAGCAGTTTCCCTGCCTTATAGAGTCCAGAGGAAAGAGAGACAGAGAAGGTGATGTTCTAGGGAGAGCCAGAGAGAGAAAGGAGGGGGGGGGGGTGGAGGGTGATGGTCTAAGCTTCGGGTTCCAGAGATAGAGAGAGCGATGTGTTGCAGAGAGGAGTTTGCGGGGGGTCGGCGTTTGCCTGCGGGGGGAGGGGGGGACGATGCCGGTTCGTAGGGGGAGGATGTGGAAGCAGACCAGTGGCCTCGGGGGTGGGGGGTCTTTTGGAGATGTGGTGGGGTGGAGCAGCGCCAGTGGCTGGGGGGAGGGGAGGTGGAACCAATCAAGTGAGTTCCCTTACTTCAGGGGTGCCCACACTTTATGGGCTTGCGAGCTACTTTTATAATGACTAAGTCAAAATGATCTACCAACAATAAAATTTAAAAAAAACACAAAGCACATTGAAAGGCAGAGAAAATGTTAATTATTCATATTCCAGGTTTTTTCAAAGAGGTCACGGCAGATGACTCTATGCAATGTCACCTCAGTAACAAAATACAAAAATAGACAAATACACCCCCTCCCTTTTTACTAAACCACAATAGTAGGTTTTAGCACAGGGATTTACGTTGAATGCCTCGTGCTGCTCTCAATGCTCATAGGCTCCCTGCGCTAAAAAATGCTATTGCAGTTTAGTAAAAGGGAGCCATAGTGCAAAATATAGACAGCAGATATAAATTCTCAAAACCGACACATTTTGATCACTAAATTGAAAATAAAATCATTTTTCCTACCTTTGCTGTTTGGTGATTTCATGAGTCTCTGGTTGCACTTTCTTCTTCTGACTGTGCATCCAATCTTTCTTCCTTTCTTTCAGCCTCCTGTATGTTTCCTCTCCTCCAGACCTCATTCTCTCCCCCAACTTTTTCTTTCTGTCTCCCTGTTCCCCCTTCTTTCTGTCTCCCTGTCTGCCCCCTTTCTTTCTTTCTCCTTGCCCTCCCCCAAGCCACTCGGTTTGCTGCCACCGCCATCGGGGAACAGCCCCCAAGCCACCGCCGTCCCAAGCTTTCCCTGCAGAAGCGTCGCGCTGACCAGCATTCCGCTCCGTGACGTCAATTCTGACGTAGGAGAGGAAGTTCCGGGCCAACAAGGCATTTCTCCTCATTCCATCCAGCCTGAGCCCCATCTCTCCTTGATCCAGCATTTCCCTTCTGTGTATGTCAGAATTACCATTCCACCTATTTTCCAGATTCACCCTTCTTTGTGTCCATCTCACCTATATCCCTATCTCACCACTTTTTCAGAATCTTCATTTGTCTCTGTCCTTGTCTTTACCCCATGATCACCATTTGCCCTTTCAATGTCTTTATCTCCCCCCTCCACACACTTTTTCAGCATTACTTCTATGTCTCTATTTCACCTCCTCTTCATGTCCCCTCTGTATCTCTATCCTTATTCAGAAGCAAAAACGAGCAGAGGAGGGAGACAGAGGAGAGCAGGAGGCTAGGGGCAGGGCGAGAGTTAGCTCCGCCCACCCCCACCGCGTCAGAAGAGTCAGCACCCGAACCCCCCATAAAAGGGGGCGGAGCCAACGACGAACGTGGTGCACAGCATCAGGCAAGAGGAGTAGAAGCAGCAAGGGAGAAAAGCAGTTTTAGAAGCAAAAACGAGCAGAGGAGGGAGACAGAGGAGAGCAGGAGGCTAGGGGCAGGGCATAGAAACATAGAAACATAGAAATAGACGGCAGATAAGGGCCCACGGCCCATCCAGTCTGCCCACCTTAATGTCCCTCCCCTACCTTTGCCCTGTGAATAGATCCCATGTGCCGATCCCATTTTGCCTTAAAATCAGGCACGCTGCTGGCCTCAATCACCTGTAGTGGAAGACTATTCCAGCGATCAACCACTCTTTCAGTGAAAAAGAATTTCCTGGTGTCACCTCGTAGTTTCCCGCCCCTGATTTTCAACGGATGCCCTCTTGTTGTCGTGGGACCCTTGAAAAAGAAGATATCTTCCTCCGCCTCGATGCGGCCCGTAAGATACTTGAACGTCTCGATCATGTCTCCCCTCTCTCTGCGCTCCTCGAGCGAGTATAGCTGTAATTTGTCAAGCCGTTTTTCATATGGTAGATCCTTGAGTCCCGAGACCATCCGGGTGGCCATTCTTTGCACAGACTCCAGTCTCAGCACATCCTTGCGATAATGCGGCCTCCAGAATTGCACACAGTATTCCAGGTGGGGCCTCACCATGGATCTATACAATGGCATAATGACTTCCGCCTTACGACTGACGAAACCCCTTCGTATGCAGCCCATGATTTGTCTTGCCTTGGACGAAGCCTGCTCCACTTGATTGGCAGACTTCATGTCCTCACTGACGATTACCCCCAAGTCTCGTTCTGCTACCGTTTTTGCTAGGATCTCGCCATTAAGGGTATAAGACTTGCATGGATTCTGGCTGCCCAGGTGCATAACTTTGCATTTTTTGGCATTGAAGTTGAGTTGCCATGTCCTAGACCATCGCTCCAGTAGGAATAGGTCGTGCATCATGTTGTCGGGCACTGAATCTTCGTCTGTTGTGCATTTGCCCACTACATTACTCAGTTTGGCGTCATCGGCGAATAATGTTATTTTACCTCGAAGCCCTTCTGCCAAGTCTCTTATAAAGATGTTGAATAGGATTGGGCCCAAGACTGAGCCCTGTGGTACTCCACTAATCACCTCCGTCATTTCGGAGGGGGTGCCGTTCACCACCACCCTTTGGAGCCTACCTCCAAGCCAGCTCCCAACCCATTTCATCAATGTGTTACCTAATCCTATAGAACTCATCTTGCTCAGTAGCCTGCGGTGTGGTACGCTATCGAATGCTTTGCTAAAGTCCAGGTACACGATGTCCAGGGACTCCCCAATATCCAGCTTCCCCGTCACCCAGTCAAAGAAGCTGATCAGGTTGGATTGGCAGGATCTCCCCTTAGTAAATCCATGTTGTTAGGGATCCCGTAGATTCTCCTCATCCAGGATCTTATCTAATTGGTGTTTGATTAGAGTTTCCATTAGTTTGCTCACTATCGATGTTAGACTCACTGGTCTGTAGTTTGCTGTCTCCATCTTTGAGCCTTTCTTGTGGAGTGGAATGACATTAGCCGTCCTCCAGTCCAACGGGACGCTGCCTGTACTAAGGGAGAGGTTGAAGAGCGCGGACAATGGCTCCGCCAAGACATCACTCAGCTCCCTAAGCACCCTGGGGTGCAAGTTGTCCGGCCCCATTGCTTTGTTAACCTTGAGCTTTGACAACTCACCGTAGACACTGCTGGGTGTAAACTCAAAGTTACTAAACGGGTCAACTGAGCCAACCCTTGTCTGTAGCTGAGGGCCGAGCCCTGGCGCTTCTCGGGTGAAGACTGAGCAGAAGTATTCATTTAATAGTTGGGCTTTTTCCGAATCCTTTTCCACATAGTCTCCGTCTGGTTTCCTAAGACGTACAATCCCGCCTGAGTTTTTTCTTCTATCACCGATATACCTGAAGAAGGATTTATCTCCCTTCTGGATGTTCTTTGCTAGAGACTCCTCCATGAGGAATTTAGCCTCCCTGACTGCTGTTTTGACGGCTTTTGATTTGGCCAGGTAGTCTGCTCTAGAGTCCTGCTTCCCTGATTGTTTGTAAGAGATGAATGCTTTTTTCTTCTCCTTGATCAGGTCTGAGATCTCCGCAGTAAACCACTGTGGCTTATTGTTCCTTCGCCGTTTACTTACTGATTTTACATAGCGGTTTGTTGCTTCTTGTATGGTTGCTTTCAAAGTTGACCACATGTCTTCCACGTTATCGGTTTCTTCTTGGCTTTGTAGCGCCTGGTGAACGAAGTCTCCCATTTCTTTGAAATTTGTGTCCTTGAATTTGAGGACTTTGGTTAGTGTAGTAGATTTAGTGAAACCTTTCCTGATATTGAACCATACCATGTTATCTCCGCCCACCCCCACCGCGTCGGAAGAGTCAGCACCCGAACCCCCCATAAAAGGGGGCGGAGCCAATGGCACACAGCCGTTAGGCGCGCGGCGAAGGCGAGCGGCAAAGGCGCTCGCCTTAGCGAGAGCGCCTTTGCGAAGGGCCTCAAGAAGGGCCAAGTCACTACACCCAAGAGCACAGGGAAGGACTGAAAGGTAAGGAAGCGGCAAGCAGCGCAGAAGAGACGAACACACAAGCAGCAGTAAGGTAAGGAAGAGAAAAGACAGCACACACAAGAAAGCAGCAAGGCAAGAAGCAGATACAGAAGGAACAACCACACTCAAGAAAAGTTAGGCAAGGTTGTGTAAAGGCACCAGGCACAGAAAGAACAATCACACAAACAAAAGTAAGGAAAGGTAGAGCGTAGGCAGTCCATACAAAGGCAGAAGGCAGTAAGGCAAGAAGCAGGTGCAGAAGGAAGCAGGCACCGAAGGAACACGTAAACTTATCTGTTTTCTTAAAGTAGTAACCCTGATGGAAGCAGAAGGTAACCAGAAGATGAGCTTTCCAGTGTTCTGCGCGGACTGTCATATGTATGACTACCTCCCCTCGGGGAGACAGTCATACTTATGCAGTCGGTGTCAGGAGCTGAAAAGCTTGAGGAAAGAAGTCAAGCGACTTGAGGACAAGATACAGGAGCTAGAAGAACTTTACACCACGGAGGACCCTACCAGGGCATTTGAAGACTTCAGGAGTGAGAAACACATCGAGAAGGAAGTCAGGGAACTCAAGGAATTCATTGAGGAAGCATACAGGAGGAGGGTGGAAGAGAACGAACTCCAGATGAGAGATGATGCAACACCAACATGGAAGGGGGAGCAAGAAGCAGATGACCTCAAAGAAGACATCCACAGAAGAATACCACACGAGGGGGAAGAATTGGCTAGTCGATGCCCAGAAGAAGAGAGAGCGAAGCACACCGAGGACATTGACCTGAGACCGATAAGAAAATTGAAGAAGGGAAAGTCAGCGATCCTGGTGGGAGACTCGATATTGAGGCATGTGGACAGCCACATAGCAGGAGGAAGAGAGGATCGACTGGTGACCTGCCTCCCAGGAGCGAGAACCAAGGACATCGTGGACAAAATTGGGAAGGTCCTGGAAGGAGCGGAGACGGAAGAGACCGCAGTAATGATCCACATCGGGACGAATGATGTCAGCAGGAGAGACTACAGAAGAGGCACGCTGATAGAACAGTTCAAGATTCTGGGAAGGAAACTGAAGATGAGGACCCAGAAGATAGCATTCTCAGAGATCCTACCGGTACCAAGGGCAGAGGTGAAAAGGCAGGAAGAACTACAATCAATAAATGCGTGGATGAGGAGATGGTGTGAGGAAGAAGGGTTCCACTTCGTGAGGAACTGGACAACGTTCTGGGGCAAGAGCAAGCTCTACAGGAGAGATGGACTGCACCTGAGCGCGGCGGGAACAAGACTTCTAGCAAACAACGTCAAGAGAGGAATAGAACAGACTTTAAACTAAGAGGAAGGGGAAAGCTGACAGTCGACCTAGCGTCGACGATTCGGAAGACGGTATCCCATGAAGATACTAAGGGGAAAAAAGTCTGGGAAGAAACAAGGGACAAATTACAGGAGTCGACTAACCCAGAAGTGGAGGTTAGAAAGATTGTAGCAAAAGAGAAGACACCAAAGACCGAAGCACAGGGAAAGGAAATGAGAAGGACGAAATGCCAGGATCTAAATTGCATATATGCTAATGCAAGGAGCCTAAGAAACAAAATGGAGGAATAGAAGCCATGGCCAATGCAGAGGACATAGACATCATTGGAATCTCTGAAACGTGGTGGAATGAGGAAAACAAATGGGATACAGCACTGCCGGGATACAAGCTCTATCTCCAGGACAGGTCAGGACAGAAAGGAGGAGGAATAGCCCTATACGTAAAAGAAAGCATACAATCGACAAGAATGGACACAGCGGAGACGACCAACAAACTGGAATCGCTATGGGTTAAAATACCGGGTAGGAAAGGGCATGAAATAAAGATGGGCTTATACTATCGTCCACCCGGGCAAACCCTCTGGTTTGCCCGGGTGGACGATATTGATAAAGAAATGGATGCCGAGATGAAGCGAGAATTCAAAAGAGGTTTCACGGTTGTTATGGGAGACTTCAACTACCCCGGGATAGACTAGAGTCTTGGAAGCTCAAGATGCGCCAGGGAGACAGAATTCCTGGAGGCTATACAAGATTGCTTCATGGAGCAGCTTGTTAGAGAACCGACGAGAGGAAATGCAACTTTGGATCTAATCCTAAATGGGCTAATGGGACCTGCAAAGGAAGTGGAAGTAGTGGGACCGTTGGGAAATAGCGATCATAATATGATCAAGTTCAAGGTTGAAGTAGGAATACCGAACGGAAAGAGAACCATAGCGACAACTTTCAACTTCAGGAAAGGAAACTATGAAGCAATGAGGGAAATGGTAAGGAAGAAAATTAGGAACACTTCCAAGAAATGGCAAACGGTAGAACATGCCTGGTCTTTTTTCAAGGACACGGTGAGCGAGGCACAAAATCTGTACATCCCCAGATTCAGAAAGGGGTGCAAAAAGAGTCGAACAAAAGACCCGGTATGGATGACTAAAATAGTGAAGGAAGCGATAGCCAATAAGAAAAATTCATTCAGGAAATGGAAGAAGGACAAAACTGAGGAGAACTGGAAAGAGCATAGGAAGTATCAAAAAGAATGTCACAGTGTCGTTCGAAAAGCCAAAAGAGAGTACGAAGAGAGGCTAGCCAGGGAGGCACAAAATTTCAAACCGTTCTTCAGATATGTTAAAGGGAAACAGCCAGCTAGGGAGGAGGTGGGACCGCTGGACGAAGGAGACAGGAAGGGAGCGGTGAAGGAGGAGAAAGAAGTCGCGGAAAGACTTAACATGTTCTTTTCGTCTGTATTTACAAACGAAGACACAACCAACATACCGGAACCTGAGCAAATCTTCAATGGAAATCAAGCAGAAAAATTAACATTCATGGAAGTGAGCCTTGATGATGTACACAGGCAGATAGAAAAACTTAAAACTGACAAATCCCCTGGTCCGGATGGAATCCATCCAAGGGTTTTGAAAGAATTAAAGGAGGAGATAGCTGAACTACTGCAGCAAATTTGCAACCTATCCTTGAAAACAGGCATGATCCCGGAGAATTGGAAGATAGCCAACGTCACGCCCATCTTTAAAAAGGGATCAAGAGGTGACCCGGGAAACCACAGACCGGTGAGTCTGACCTCGGTTCCGGGGAAAATGGCGGAAGCACTGATAAAAGAAAATATCGATGAACATTTGGATAGAAACGAACTTCTGAAAACAAGCCAACATGGTTTCTGCAGGGGGCGATCGTGCCTAACTAACTTATTGCACTTCTTCAAAGGAATTAACAAAAGGATGGACAGGGGAGACCCCATAGACATCATATACCTTGATTTCCAAAAAGCCTTTGACAAGGTGCCTCACGAACGTCTACTCCAGAAACTGAAGAATCATGGGGTGGATGGAGACGTACATAGATGGATCAGAAACTGGTTGGCAGGTAGGAAACAGAGGGTAGGAGTGAAGGGCCACTACTCGGACTGGATGAGGGTCACGAGTGGTGTTCCGCAGGGCTCGGTGCTCGGGCCGCTGCTATTTAATATATTCATAAATGATCTAGAAACAGGGACGAAGTGTGAGATAATAAAATTTGCGGACGATACAAAAATATTTAGTGGAGCTGGAACTAAAGAGGAATGCGAAGAATTGCAAAGGGACTTGAACAAACTGGGGGAATGGGCGGCGAGATGGCAGATGAAGTTCAACGTTGAGAAATGTAAAGTATTGCATGTGGGAAGCAGAAACCCAAGGTACAACTATACGATGGGAGGGATGTTATTAAATGAGAGCACCCAAGAAAGGGACTTGGGGGTAATGGTGGACATGACAATGAAGCCGACGGCACAGTGCGCAGCGGCCGCTAAGAAAGCAAATAGAATGCTAGGTATAATCATGAAGGGTATTACAACCAGGACAAAAGAAGTTATCCTGCCGTTGTATCGGGCGATGGTGCGCCCGCATCTGGAATACTGCGTCCAATATTGGTCGCCGTACCTTAAGAAGGATATGGCGTTACTCGAGAGGGTTCAGAGGAGAGCGACACGTCTGATAAAAGGGATGGAAAACCTTTCATACGCTGAGAGATTGGAGAAACTGGGTCTCTTTTCCCTGGAGAAGAGGAGACTTAGAGGGGATATGATAGAGACTTATAAGATCATGAAGGGCATAGAGAGAGTAGAGAGGGACAGATTCTTCAAACTTTCTAAAAATAAAAGAACAAGAGGGCACTCGGAAAAGTTGAAAGGGGACAGATTCAAAAGGAATGCTAGGAAGTTCTTCTTTACCCAACGAGTGGTAGACAACTGGAATGCGCTTCCAGAGGGCGTAATAGGGCAGAGTACAGTACTGGGGTTTAAGAAAGGATTGGACAATTTCCTGCTGGAAAAGGGGATAGAAGGGTATAAATAGAGGATTCCTGCACAGGTCCTGGACCTGTTGGGCCGCCGGGTGAGCGGACTTCTGGGCATGATGGACCTCAGGTCTGACCCAGGAGAGGCATTGCTTATGTTCTTATGTTCTTATGTTCTCTTTCTCTTCTTTGTGTCACTATCTCCATTTTCAGCTTTCCCCCCTTTTCCTTTGTTAATGCACCCTGTAGCCAGAATCTTTCCACCCTCCCTCCACTCCGGCCCAGCCCAGTATGAAATATTTCCTTTTGTTTCCCTCCCCTCTCTCTCTCTTTCTCTCTCTCTTCTGCTTCCTCACCCACGAGTCCTGCATCTGGCCCTCTCCCTTCTACCTGCACCTGGCAAAACCCCCCTGCTCCGCGGCTCTCTTAAGCAACTCGTCAGCAGCGTTGATCAAGACAAGCTGCCGACATCGAGGCCTTCCCTCTACGAGTCCCGCCTTTGTGGAAAAAGGAAGTTGAAACAAGCGGGACTCGCAGAGGGTAGGCCCCTACGTCAGAAGCTTGTGTCGATCGCTGCTGCTGAGTTGCCGAAGAGAGCCGCGGGGCAGGGGGTGTGGCCGGAAGCAGGTAGAAGGGAGAGGGCTGCTGGAAGAGGTAGAAGTTCCGGAGTATGACACCGACCCGGGCCAGGATGATTTATTTTTCAGGCTGTTGCTGCTGCCGCCGCCGCCACGCCACTACGCCCCCCCCCCCCGAAATGACAAAAAACAGCCTAATGCCCGGCGTCGGCATCTTTGACGTCGGGGAGAGGAAGGCTGATAGGCCCGGTAGATCGGGACGGCAACAAGAGTCTATCACAGAGCCTGGGATGGGCTCTGCGATCGACTCACGTTGCCTTCCAGAGCTACCGGTCGATCGCGATCTACGCGTTGGGCACCCCTGCCTTACTTCCTATGGGGAAACTCGCTTTGATATACGAGTATTTTAGTTTACGAACATGGTTCTGGAACAAATTATGCTCATAAACCAAAGTTCCACTGTACTAGTAAAATATACATAAGTCTTCAGTCCCAAGGGACACTCGATGAAATTACAGGGAAATACTTTTAAAACCAATAGGAGGAAATTTTTTTTTCACTCAGAGAATAGTTAAGCTGTGGAACGTGTTGCCAGAGGTTGTGGTAAGAGCAGATAGCATAGCTGGTTTTAAGAAAGGTTTGGACATGTTCCTGGAGGAAAAGTCCATAGTCTGTTATTGAGAAAGACATGGGGGAAGCCACCACTTGCCCTGGATCGGTGACATGGAATGTTGCTACTCTATGGATTTTGCTACTCCATGGGTTTTGGCCAGGTACTATTGACCTGGATTGGGCTACTGGGCTTGATGGACCTTTGGTCTGACCAAGTAGGGCTATTCTTATGTTCTTATGTGAGCCAAGTATAGGACAATGAAGCCATTGTATCATCATTGATGAGGTTGGCTCTGAGGCACTGTGGAATGAGGCATTATGACATCACAATCTCAGCTCTGGAATGTTGCTCTCATTGGGGTTCCGGAATCTTGCTATTCTTTGAGATGGTGGAATGTTGCTCTCTTTGGGTTTTGGCCAGGTACTAGGGACCTGGTTTGGCCACCATGAGAATGGACTACTGGGCATGATGGACCATTGGTCTGACCCAGTGAGGCTATTCTTATGTTCTTTTGTCTATGTAAGTGCTTGCGTCTGTTGACAGTTTGATGCATAACTCCTGATATTCTATAACACGTGTGCTTAACATCTAGGCAGTCCCTGACCTGCCCATGCCCCTCCCACATTAACAGCCCCCCCCCCCCTTGTATGTTGCACATTATAGAATTTGCATGCGAGACTTTTAAAATTGCGACTTAGGGCAGTTGGAAGTGGGCTGGTCTTTGCGTAGTGAAACGCAGCCTGCTCCTAACATTCCCATCAAGGACCTGAACCAGGGTAGGATTAACCAATAGGCCAAGTAGGCACGTGCCTAGGGCCCGAAAAGGTCAGGAGGGGGGCCCCAATGAAGGAGGGCATCAACATTGTTTTTTTCCAAACGGCGATGGACAACGCGGGTCCCACCCCGATCGGTAACGCAGCCCCCCCTATCGACGGAAAGTAAGACAAGCAAGCAACGCGGGTAAGAAAGGCAACGGGATCTGCAATTGTGCAAGCGGTGCTGCTTGCCCAATTCCCTCTGACGCAGCTTCCTGTTTCCGCCTGGGTGCATGGTGGGGTGGGGCGGGGCCTAATTAATCCTGCCCTGACCTGAACCACAATATTGCTAAGTGAACACAGCAACACAGCAAATGAGTGCACAAACAACACTGTCCTCAATTCACTCTTGAACTGTAACACACTGCTGGCCTGCCTCAAATCCAACGGTAGCTTATTTCAACACGCAGGCCCCTGCGCCGAGAACACGGTTTTCCGAATCCCTGCCAACCGTACTGCACTCAAAGACGGCACATCCAGACACAACTTGGCCATGCAACGAAGATTCCGCCTTGGCTGATATAAACTCAACGATGATCGCAGCGACATCGGACAATCATCATTCAGTGAGTAGGCCTTGTGATATTTAATTGGAAAGCCGAGGAAGGTAATAAAATGGTGCAAGTTCCAAAAGGCCGAACCGACAGAGGCTCACTGATTTGGAACACACTGTTCTTATGAAACCACAAAAAATAGAAATGCAGCATTCTAAAAAAGTTGAAAATGAAAAATCAACATTCATAATAATAAAGATAAAATTGAGCTATTGTATTCGGACAAAGGCAAGATAAACAGCAATAAAAATGTAGAGAATGCTGATAAGAGGGTCATGTGGAAAAAAGAAAGAAAGAAAGGAAGGGGGGAAAAGAGAGAAAAGGGAAAAAGAGATCAGAGAAAATATAGAGAAATAAAAGAAAGGAAGAGGAAAGAGAAGAAAGAAGGAAAGAAGAGAACTAGAGAGAAGAATAGAAAAGAAAGGAAGAGAAAAAAAGAAGAAAGAGAAGAAAGAAGAGAAGAATAGAAAAGAAAGGGAGAGGAAAAAAAGAGGAAAGAGAAGGAAAGAAAAGAACTAGAGACAAGAATAGAAGAGAAAGGGAGAGAAGGTCCTGGCATCAGCCTGGAAATAATTAGATTTACCAGTGTTACGAGTATTATTGACTAAAGTTCAATATATACAGCAGATGTCTAAGTTAACTGCTCTCCGGAGAAACCAGATACAGAATTATAACACCATTTGGAGTGCTTATGAAACTTGGATTAATTCCCAAAATGATAGCCCCATTGATCCTTAACATGTAATCTTTTCCCTATATTTTATGAATCTCCTGCACACATCCTTCCACCGGGGTTGGGGAGAGGGAGGCAGGGGTGGGAGGACTGAGATATATTAGATTTATTGACAATTTGAAAATTCTTAGTATTTATTATATAATAAGATATGTGGAGGGGCATAATTGAAAGAAACGTCTAAGTCCATTTTCGTCTAAGTCACAAGTCATCCATAGTAAAAAAACAGCTTAGGACACATTTTCGAAAAATATGTCCACATTTATTTTTTGTTTCGAAAATCGTCTAAGTATACGTCCTGCCAATCTGATCGTCCAAGTCGCTAAATCGTCCATCTTTATACCACATTTCCGTCCAAGTCAAAAACGCCTAGGAGGGGTCTACAAAGTGATGGACTGAACACCCAGACATGGCACCTAAATAGTGGGGTACCTTACAGGTCACTGCTGTGAACTTCACAAAAAGGGTGCCATGTCTTCTCCTCACTACAGCTCCCTTATAGGTCATGATGAGCCCAACCAAACCACCTTCAGAATCCCGTAGACTAGGGGTAGGCAATTCCGGTCCTCAAGAGCCACAGCCAGGTCAGGTTTTCAGGATATCCACCATGAATATGTATGAGATGGATCTGCATGCACTGCCTCCTTGAGATGCAAATCTATCTCATGCATATTTATTTTGGATATCCTGCAAACCTGACCTGGCTTCGGCTCTCAAGGACTGGAATTGCCTACCCCTGCCCTAGACCCAATTATCTACCACCCCAATAACCCTTAGGGCTGCAGGAGCCACTCATATGCCAGTAAAAAAGGGTTGGGGGGGCATATAGGGGAGTGCACATGTTTCAATATCAATGCAGTGATTACAGGGGCTTATGGGCATGGGTCCTCCTCTCCATGGGTCCCTAACCCATCCCCAAGACGGCTTAAGACGCCTCTGTGCAGCATGACTAGGCTTCCCTATGCCAGGCTGCCAGGTGATGACGTTCTGGAGGCACAATTTTCAAGATGTGATTAATATTTTTATGGGGATGGGGGTGGAGTCGGTGATCACTGGAGTAGTGTGTGTGGGTCTGTATTATGTGTTTGCCGTGCTTATCTGGTGACTTTAGGTGGGTTTTTGTGAATTAGACCATGTTTTAAATGTCAAAAGGTCCAAGTTCTGTCGATCCTGTGCTGTATACATGCAGAATGACTAAGTCTAAGCCTGCCCACATCCTTCCCAAATCCCGCCCTCGACACTCTTCCTGAATCGCACCGTTTGGTCGTTCAGCGGCACTATGAATAATAATAATAATAATAACAGCTTATATACCGCAATACCGTGAAGTTCTATGCGGTTTACAAAAGATTAAGCAAAGGTACAAATTGACTGACTTCAAGAGGGGAAGTAATTAGACAGGAAATTCATTGTTGAGGAGAAAAGTGATCAAAAGGACAGTAGGTCGCTATTGAGGGGAAAGAGATAAGTGGATCAGTTGTCCAGATGTTTTTAGACGTTTCCTAAATTCCTCATAAGTAGAGGGCGAAAGTAATTGTTCTAGGTCTTTACCCCATGATGCTGCTTGGTGTGAGAGAAGGAATTCATGGTGTTTTTTCAGTTTGCAACCTCTCACTGGGGGGGGGGAAACGAAGTTGGAATGTGAACTTCTCTTGTGTCTGTTGGTTGAGAAGGAGAAAAGGTCAGTAATGTATTTGGGGGCAAGTCCGTGTAATGCTTTAAAGCAGAAACAGGCAAATTTGAACTTTACGCGTGCCTTCATCGGCAGCCAATGTAGCTGCCGGTAGTAGGGTGTCACGTGGTCAAATTTTTTTTTAGTCCAAAGATTAGTCTGACTGCCGCATTCTGCAACAGTTGTAGGCGTCGCATATTTTTTTGGGAAATTGCCAAATAGGCGATGTTACAGTAGTCAAGCAGGCTTAGTACGAGGGATTGGACTAGGATTCTAAAAACCGATGTAACAAAATAAGCTTTAAGGGATCTGAGTTTCCAGAGAGTGAAAAATCCCTTTCTGATTAAGGAATCTACTTGGTCTTTCATGGCTAGGCATTGATCCAGAGTTACACCTAGTATCTTTATGGAGGGCTGGATAGGGTAACTAAGGTTATTGATACAGAGGGGTGATTTAATGTCAAGTGGATGTGGTGAAGCAATGAAAAAAGTCGTTTTATCTGAATTAAGTTTGAGCCTAAAGTTTGTCATCCATTGTTCCATCATGTTTATAGCTTCTGAAGCTTTGGGAATAGTTTCGGAGACAGAATTGGTGAATGGAATGATAATCGTAAAATCATCTGCATAACTAAATAGTTTTATCCCCAGCTGGGATAGCTTCGTGCTCAGTGAGGACATGTAGACGTTGAAGAGCAATGGGGATAGTGGCCTAGGTAGTTTAGAAATATGTCCAAAACCCGTTTTTATTATCGGCACTTGGATGTATTTTGACAATGTTCGTCCAAGTGCCGACTTAGGCCGGTTTTTGGACGTTTTTCTCTTTCGATTATGAGCCCCATAATGTATTAACGTATTGTTTTGTATACAATTGTATAAGTCAGATGTTTTTAAATGCATTATTTTTCAATAAATAAAAAAAAAGAAAGAAAGAAAGAGAAGGGAGGGGGAAAGAGAGGAAAGATACATCACCAACACCCACAACCAGAGAAACACTAGCATAGAACATATCCAGATACCCATATACCCCCCCAAAGACAAACACACAGAGAAACAATGGCACACACACCCCACCCCCCAAACACACACCCCTCCCCCCACACCCCGCACACACACTACACACACACACACACACACACACACATGCACAGAGAAACAATGGCACATGGATATACCCACAAATACATAGGGAAACGCTGGCATTGGGGTGGGGAGAGGAGAGAGATGCTAGACACCACATATTGAAGGACAGGTATGGAAGGAAAGAGATGTTAGACACAAAGGGGGGTTGTAGAAAAGGAGAGATGCTGGACTATGGAAGGGTGCAGAAGGGAAGAAGAGATGCTAGATGTGAGAAATATGGTGTGGGGAAAGGGAAGGCCTAGAGCTGCCCAAAGGCGGGGGAACATCTGAAGGTGGCATCCAGGGGAGTGGATGGGCCTCAGACAACTCACAAGCTGCACCAACTGGTTAAGTTTCACAGAACAAAAGCCACCTTTCTACACGGACCACCGAACTATTGTGCAAGGTCCACCAGGCAACATCTGCGCGTATGAAAGAAAAGCAAAATGGAAATAAAATTTAAATTTAGTTCACTGTACGACTGCCAACTAACGTTTTACAAAGCTAGCTGAATATAATTCACCGAGAATCTACGACGCTTAACTTTCCGCTGTTAAACTCTTGTTTAATGTCTCGCCATTCTTCCTTTTATGTTTTCCAGGCCTTTGTTCTAATCTAGGATCCTACGAATTTTACACCTTCATGACCCAAACCATGTAATCAGAGCGTGTTCTAGGAAGGCCTGATTAAATGGTGTAATTAGTCTGCAAAAAGCAATGAACTGCTAGTTGTCTCACACTGCTTTAACAGACTGTGTCAGCTCATTGAAAGATACTCCGTCATTTTGAGCAGACAATGCCCTAACCACCATGATTAATCCATCATGCAATGCCAAAAGCTACCAACATCATGCTGACAATATAATGCTGCTAATTTGCATTCACTTTACAGGACACTTTTGAATAGCAGAGCTATCGAGGAAATCTCGTGAAATATTCATATCCTTTCTTCCACAATAACTTGAAAAATTCAAAAAAAAACCCCAACCACCATATATAATATATAGGGCCAATGATATATGGAAAATTAGCCTGTATTTTGGCACTCATTACTACTTCCTGGGAAACCTCATGGCTGTAATATTGTGTGTTGACTTGGCTGCATACGTCAGGGCCAATGTTCCCTCTAAGGATTGATGAGGTGTGTGCAAAAAAAAAATATGCATGAGCGACAAGTTACATACTCCACAAATTTATGAGCAGGTGTGCATGCGCGCTCCTATCTGCGTGTTCTGTGAGGTATAGGTCCGTGACCGCAGGAGTGCACATAGAAACATAGAAATTGACGGCAGAAAAGGGCTATAGCCCATCGAGTCTGCCCATACCAATGACCCACTCCCTGATTCCTACTCTCCTAGAGATCCCACATGAATATCCCATTTTCTCTTGAAATCTAACACGCTGCTGGCCTCAATCACCCTCTGAGGCAGCTCGTTCCAATGATCTACCACCCTTTCAGTGAAGAAGTACTTCCTCGCATCACCCTGAAATTTCCCTCCCCTGATTTTCAGCGAGTGACCTCTGGTTACTGAGGGCCCTATAAGACTGAAGATATCATCTTTCACCTCTATACGCCCAGTAATATACTTAAAGGTCTCAATCATGTCCCCATGCGCGAGTCCCCAGCCTTACTGGTATGTTCATGCTGTTCTTCGGTCTGCCCTGCTCCTTGCCTTGCCTTAGTGTATTTTTAAGCTGAAAGACATGGCAGCGGCTCCTCTCACAATCCCCACCTGCGTCGGAAGTCCGATGCAGTCGGGGATCTTGAGAGGAGCCGCCGCTGCATCTTTCAACTTAAAATACACTAAGGCGAGCAGGGCAGACCGAAGCTTCAAAAAACATTTCAGGCGGCGGTGCGGAGCGGCAGATGGAAAAAAACAAGGCTCTGAGGAGGATGCGCAGGCACGGCGTCGCCCGAGGAGAACGACAAGCGCCAGACTCGTGCCGCTTCCGTCCCCTTTCGCGGTGCCGCACCGGCGTTGGGCCTGAGCCGCCGCCGCTTCCTCTCACCTCCGCCCGCGCTCGATTCCAGTCGCGCCCACTGCGTATTTTAGTGAGTGACACGAGAAAAATTATGAGCGATGCCAATGAAAATAGTGAGCAATCGCTCATGCGCTCAGCTTAGAGGGAACATTGCAGGGCTCAAGGAGCATACCAGCTTTCGCTCCTTGGCATATCGTCTTTATGAACTTCTAACATCAGATCCTATTGTCTGACTGGAATTTACTTGATTTCATTTATTTCATTTTTATTTATTGTTTTCTCAGGTACTTTAGCTAGATTGTGAGCCTTCGGGACAGCTAGGGAAATCCAAAGTACCATTTTTATTTCTTTAATTTTAATGTATCTTTTAATCTATAATAATAATAATAATAATAATAACTTTATTTTTCTATACCACCATAGTCAGGCGACTTCTAGGCGGTTTACATTATAAGAAGGCTGGACATTCAGCGAATAGCAGAAATCTTAATATAATACGATATCATAGATCCACTTACAATACAATACTGTGAATCTAAATACAATAACATATAATACAGTCTAAATACAATAGTATATAATACAGTGAGTCTAAATACAATAACATATAAAAGTCTAAATATAATACCGTACAAGGAGTCTTAATGCAGTACGATAGTCTAAATGGGAAACTTACGTGTTAAATTGGAGAACTATGGGCGAAGAGTATCTGAGAGATTTAGGACATCCATAAGTTGGAGTTCTAAGGGTAGAGGAGATCAGAAAAAGAGGGGCTTCTTGAGAGAGAGAAGGGCGTTTGTTGGGGAGGGGAGTCTTAGAGGGGGAGGGGACTGTTTTAGTCAATGAATTTTGCGAATAGGGCGGTTTTGATCGATTTGCGGAATGCATTATAAGTCGTATTGGGTTCGTTTATGTGGTTTTTCAGCCAGATTTGCTGTCTGTTCGCTTGGAACTTAAAGGTTCTGTCCAAGAAGGATTTGTATCTGCAGCCTGTAATCTTTGGGTAAGCAAAGATGTTTTTCTTTCTGGTCGTTCTAGTGGGGTTGTGTAGGCTGAAGTGAGTTTGTAGGTATGAAGGCGCTAGTCCCCAGGCTTGCTTCATTGTAAACCGCTTTGAACCTCACGGTATAGCGGTATATAAGAAATAAAATCGAAATCAAATCAAAATATAAACCCTTGAAAGTTAAAATTCAAGACGAGGCTTAATCCAACACATTTTTTTAAGGCTGGCTTGGGGATGGGAAGTGTAGGGTTACCAGGCGTCCGGGTTTTGAAAAGCCTCCTCTACATTGTGTGGCATCCGTGCATGAGCAGATTGCCTCCTGCCCGATGAGAGCAGGCATCGGGGGGGGGGGGGGGGGAGGGGATTGGGGCTTAACGGGGAGGGGATGGGTGGAATTGTTTGGGGCGGGTCTAGGGAGGTCCGGATTTTACTTTAGTAAAATCTGGCAACCCTAGGGAAATGTATTATTTTACTTAAATGCAGAATTGAAAGAAAACCATGGCTAAGTTGGATATGATGTTTCCAAACTTTTAAGATTGATTATATTTAAGAACGACATGCATGGGTAACATCTCGGCAAAGAGGGCCAGATTCTCTAAACAGCGCCTAAATCAGCAGCAGCTACGAAAACGGACGCCGGCCACATGTCAAATCACACGTAGGCGCCATTAACAGAATTACGGCTCATGACGCCTAAGGAAAAAAACCTTAGGACGCCTGCAACGTTGGCCAGCGTTATACTGGCCTACATTGCAGGTGTCTCAGTTCTTTAGGGAATCGTGCTTAACAGTGCCTAAGTCCTGTTCAGCCCCAACTTCACCCACTTAGTCGTAAGGTGGCGTTAGGCATCCTTCTGTAAAGGCGATTCCAGCTCCTATGCTGTAGATGCCCCCGGCACCTTTTTTTTTTTTTTTTTAAACGAGTTATCAACGACGCAATCAATTACCACAACGACTAAAGTCAATTAAAACAATTAAGTGGACGCCGTTTATAGAATACTAGTGTTTAAGCCCGTTACATTAACGGGTGCTAGTAGAGCCTCCTTCCCTCACATGTGCCCTATTTTCAGCCCCAGCTCCAAACCCATTTTTACGCCCCTCCCTCCCACCACGGTCCAACAGCACCTCTTCCCTGCGTCCCCGGTCAGCAGCACCTCTTTCCTGCTCCCCCAGTCAGTAGCACATCTTCCCTGCTCCCCCGGTCTCTCTTCCCTGCTCCCCTGGTCAGCAGCAACTCTTCACAAATCTCTCGGCTGTAGCAGCGGCCGCAGCACTCTACACACGCTGCTTCACGGCCTTCAACTGCCCTGATTTGATTTGCCGCATATCTGATGATGTCATCAGGGACACGGTGGAGCAATCAGGGCAGTTGAAGGCAGCGAAGCAGCGTGTGTAGAGTGCTGCGGCCGCTGCTACAGGCGAGAGGTTTGTGGGGACCGCGTGAAGGGGGGCGGCAAGGGAGTAAGGGCAGCGGTCAGACCGCGTGAAGGGGTTCGTGTGGGCCGGGGGGGGATGGGGCGATGACGACACGGAAACCAACTCCTCCTGGGGTCCGCGGGAAGGGAAGGGTGGGGTGGCAAAGGACTTGGGTCCCGGGCGGCGGGGTCAGTTTTTTGGTTCGTCTCGGGGGGGGGGGGGAGGAGGCGGTCTTTGTACCCCAGTCCCGGCTTGTGGAGGCGATCGTCGGCTGGC
Source organism: Geotrypetes seraphini (assembly GCF_902459505.1). Lineage (NCBI taxonomy): Eukaryota > Metazoa > Chordata > Amphibia > Gymnophiona > Dermophiidae > Geotrypetes > Geotrypetes seraphini. Next base: position 149,474,889 of record NC_047084.1, read on the forward strand.
TGGGAGAAGGCTTGTGGAGGCGATCGTCAGCGTGTGAAGAAACTTCCATATTGTGAGGTGGCTGTGACGTGAAACCCGCGCATGCGCACTCGTGTTTTCCGCGACGGGATCAGGGAACACGTTTTTTAATGCGCATGCGCGGCCTATCATTTTATTATATTAGATGGCCCAGATTGCTCGGAACCAGCAGGAGTATGTTTATAGCCTAGAGCAGTGTTTTTCAACCGCTGTTCCGCGGCACACTAGTGTGCCGCAAGATGTTGCCTGGTGTGTCGCAGGGCCGCCATCAGGGCAGTACTACCAGTCCTGCATTCAGGGGCCCGGAGCTGACATGGGGCCCGAGGCAGGGGCGCCAGTAGCTCGCCAAGGCAAAGTGAGTCGATCACCCAGGACTCACTTTGTCTTGGCGATCTAATCTATCGAGCCGATAAGTCTTCTTCTCCCCGATGTCAATTCTGCAGTCGGAGAGGAATTTGGGGCCAGCCAATCGCTGCCTGGCTGGGCGGAACTTCCTCTCCGATTGCAGAATTGACGTCAGGAAGAGCATGCGTCGGCGTCGGCTTTGGGGCCTGTTATCCATTGGTGGGTCCTGTTCCCCGATGGCAGCGGCAGTGGCAGTGGCTTGGGGAACGGCAGGGAGAAAGAAAGAAAGGGAGCAGGCAGGGAAACAGAAGGAAAGAAGAGAAACAGAAAAAAAGAAAGAAAGGTCAGGGAGAGAGGAAGAAAAAGTTGGGGGAGGGAATGAGGTGTGGAGGAGAGAAAGCATACAGGCTGATAGAAGGGAAGAAAGATTGGATGCACAGTCAGAAGAAGAAAGTGCAACCAGAAATCACCAGACAAGGTAGGAAAAATGATTTTATTTTAAATTTAGCAAAGTGGAGGCAGTATTACCACAGTTTTCAAAGGAATTTGCCCAAATAACTTAATAGTTAACTGGGTAAATTCCCAGAGATGAAAACTTCCCTTCACTTACTATGCACAGTTCTGAATTTATATCTGCTGTCTATATTTTACAATATGGTCACCTTTTACTAAACCACAATAGTGGTTTTTAGCGCAGGGAGCCTATGAGCGTCAAGAGCAGCGCTGGGCATTCAGCGCAGCTCCCTGCGCTAAAAACTGCTATTGTGGTTTAATAAAAAGGATGGAGGGTATATTTGTCTATTTTTGTATGCTATAAAAACCAAATCCAGAGAGAGACTGAGAGCTGTTGACGAAGAGCTACGTGTGTGTCTTTCTTCGATTCCAGCCAGAATATCAGCTTTGTGTTCAGCCAAACAGGCCCAGGTTTCGCACTGAATAAAGTATTTTATAATTTTTCACTATTCTGTTTACTTAATATTTCATAATAAAGTAATTATAAAATACTTTCTTTGTATTTATTTGATTCCTATTCAAGAGAATTACTTTATATATAGTCAATATAGGCACAGAGTTAAATTTTTTAACATTTTCTAATGGTGGTGTGCCTCGTGATTTTTTTCATGAAACAAGTGTGCCTTTGCCCAAAAAAGGTTGAAAAACACTAGCCTAGAGAAGCATTGCTAGAGAGACTTTTCTCTGAAGCAGCGGGGGTGTATTGTATCCCGCAAAACGCAGGCCGCGTTGGATGACTGAAAGTAAAAAGCAACGGCCTTGGTTACCTTAGAGCAGGGCTGTCAAAGTCGAGGGCCGCAATCCAGTCGGGTTTTCAGGATTCCCCCAATGAATATGTATTAAATGTATTTGCATGCACTGCTTTCATTGTATGCTAATAGATCTCATGCATATTCATTGGGGAAATCCTGAAAACCCGACTGGATTGCGGCCCTCGAAGAGAGATTTTGACACCACTGCCTTAGAGCAAGAGCTAAGCACTTTAACCCAGTGGTTCCCAACCCTGTCCTGGAGGAACACCAAGCCAATTGGGTTTTCAGGCTAGCCCTAATGAATATGCATGAAGCAAATTTGCATGCCTATCACTTCCATCATATGCAAATCTCTCTCATGCATATTCATTAGGGCTAGCCTGAAAACCCGATTGGCCTGGTGTTCCTCCAGGACAGGGTTGGGAATCACTGCTTTAACCTACAAAAACTGGAAATGAATTGAAGCAGTTTACAGAACAATTGCACTTTTCAATAAAGCACTTAAAAGCACCAGTGCACTTTTTCAAGATAAGTAAAACTTTTTTTCTGTTGGTTCTGGGTTCTGAAATGAGCTGTAGGTTTTTAGTATTTACTGTAGTATGAATTGAGAGAATTAATTCAGATGAATTTTACCACTGATTAATAGAAGATTAAAAGAATAATGAATTAAAGTAATAAATTAATTAATTGAGTTAAAGGTAGGGCGGATGGGCTCAAGCCGGTGATGTAAGCAGGAGTAAGAGAACAGATTTGTCTGTCTCTTTGAGAAAACCCGCAATGGGTAAAACTCCGTGATCTGAAGCTTGTTCCCTTAGACCAGGGGTGTCAAAGTCCCTCCTCGTGGGCCACAATCCAGTCGGGTTTTCAGGATTTCCTCACTGAATATGCATGAGTTCTATTTGCATGCACTGCTTTCATTGTATGCTAATAGATCTCATGCATATTCAGTGAGGAAATCCTGAAAACCCGACTGGATTGTGGCCCTCGAGGAGGGACTTTGACATCCCTGCCTTAGACTTTTCAATACTGGTGTTGTATGCTCATTCTTTCCTAACCCCTTAATAATTTTTGACGCTGCATTTTGCGCAACCTGGAGTGCTTTGATTTGATTTTTTGCAATGCCTATTAGTAAAGATTTGCAAAAATCCAGCCTGGACAGCACCATGCTCCGCCCCACAATTTGGAAATCTAACCTAGACATCATATTTCTCACTCTTGACAGTACACTTCTCCCTCCGTATTCGCTGCGACGGGGGATTAACAGACCCGCGAATACAGAAAAATGGCGAATAACTTTTTCATATGTTATTCGCTGTTTTCTATTAAAAGCCATCCGTGGATATGGTGAAACCGCGAATAACATGGTGGGAGACCTGGCCTGTTCCTGAAGGAGAGGCAAAACACGGTGAAGAAAGTGCTGGGAATCGGCGACTGTCTCTGTGCACGCTGGGAATCATAGATTTCTCTGTGCAAGCTGATGTAATTGGGGGGAGGAGCCAGCGAATAATCAAAACCGCGAATACGGAGGGAGAAGTGCAACCGTAAATTGAAAGAACGCTCCTTTTACAACATGTATGATTTGTGTCTGCAGAGGCCCCCACCTGGTTTCTGCACCAGGCCCCTGCATATCTAACTTTAGACACTATAAAATGACCAAATACATAATTAACACAGTGAAGTACACTTGGAAATACACAAATTACAAAACTTGTAATATCAGCACAATATAAATAAAACATCATAACAGAAAACAGTACAATATGGTGCAGAAGTTGCAACCTTCAGACAATGCAACGTGACAAAATGACCAGGTGATCCTCAAGTGGCCCCCCTGAGATCATGGGACATTGCTGTTTGTGACTTTTTCCTTTGGGGGGTACCTCCACTACCTGCAACTATGGATGATCTGCAGGCAATGTGAATCAAGAAGCAAAGATGAATTAAGATTCCCCGTCCTTGAAGAAGTAAATGCGAAACGGGTCGACAAGGGGATATTAACTACACATTAGCCCTTTCAGGACCAAGGGACATATTTGTCCCATAACTTTAAAATCCTATAAATTTTGATTGGGATAGTCTACAGTTCTAAATTTGATATGTACGGATTCCATATGATACTGCCTTTATGTAAACAAACTGGTTCCGACATTCATTCATTAGCGTCGTTGCCAGATTGATGAGAAGATTCACTTGCCACACTGTCCATAAGCCAGAAGTGTGATTTTTTAAAATAAAAATAATGATATTTCACAAAAAAAATCAATTTTTTGGCATCTGCAAGCCCTTTTTACCATAAAAATGTCGTCAAAACCACAAAAATTGGCCTACGATCCTTATGGTCCTGAAAGGGTTAAACTAAGTTAAGCTTCACATTAACCAATTTTATATGAAGTATATTGAAAGAATATTTCTTGAAAAAAGTACTTATTGAGAAAAAGAAGAAGAAAAAAAAATTGTTAAAACGCTTTAAATGCTAGGGTGGGAGTAATGAGGATCTCTACTACCATGAGCTATGTTACTCAGGTGGATGTCTGAAAATCCCTACCATGCCAGTGCATTGATGCATATATAGTTATCATTTCATTCATATTACCATATCACCATCTGAGGAAGTAGTTAGATATTGGCTCTGATCTGCAGGAATGCATCGCTGAAGCTATAAACGCGATCACGCCGGATATGCTTCGGAGAGTCTGGTCCAAGCTCGATTATCGCGTCGATGTTAGCCGAGTAACAGGCGGGACCACATCGAGTGCATGTAATCAACAGATACCATATGAAACTTTAGGAGTTGATGAAATTGTAGCCTCAAAGGTGAAAGAATAGTCCAATAAATGTTGGTTTTGTAACCTTTTAAACCTTTTAAAGTTTCTATCTTTACCTTAAAGTTTTTAAAAGTAAGCTCACTTTGGATGTCTAATGGAAGGTTATTCCAGAGAGAGGGAGCTATAAATGACAATATTATTATTAAGACTTAGCCAAAAGGAAAGATTTATAAACTATAAAGAGTTTTTTACCTCAGGCAAAATTGTAATTTCTTTAATAAGACATTAATTATTTTTTCTGTGGCCCTCCAAATACCTACAAAACCAAAATGTGGCCCTGCAAAGGGTTTGAGTTTGAGACCACTGGTCTAAACCCTTCTTAAAACCAGCTACGCTATCCACTCTTACCACAACCTCTGGCAATGCGTTCCAGAGCTTAACTATTCTCTGAGTGAAAAAATATTTCCTCCTTTTTTTTTTTTTTTTTTTTCACATTTCTTTATTAAAGATTTTCATATAGATCTTATGCAATAGTCATAACATTCTAGTAACAAAAATACACTCAATACAGAGCAGAAAGTAAAATCTATAGAGCAGCATAAATCAATAATAAAAAGTAATTGCAAAATGAATCCCAATTCCCCCCACTCCCTTAAAGAGTCCTCCTCCCAAACCGAAGAATCAAGGAGTGTTTTTGTGGCCACCCTGTACTGTAACCGAGATGGAATCAAAAGCCAATCCAAAGTCTGCACTTGAACTGAATAGTGGCTTATCCAAAAATACAGGTAATAGATGTCTGACTGTAAAAGAGGAAAAAGGGTCTCGGAAACCTGCTCGGATACTGATAGAAATCAAAATGATGTAAGTCTGAGACTGCAAGAGCAGTGAGAAAATGGAATAATTGTGGATGCGCCTCAGTCCGCAGACAATCCTCAGATGAAGCTGACTTTTAGTCGGAGAAATGGGCTCCATCGGGAGTGGACTGAAACTGAAGATACGTTCACAGGCACTCATTTGATTTAACGTCAGAATAGTTATGATGGTTTCAAGCCTTTGCCATCTTTGATACCTACGAGTGGTTGACTATATTGCCGCATTGCTGTTTACTGCTATAAGCGTTCAGATGTAGTTGAAGTGTTACATATTGTGATAAACACACATCATTATTGGCACTTTAATACACTATTAGTGAGGAAAAGATTGAAAGAAAAATCAAATTAAAAAATAGTAAAATACTATATTAAAATAAATATTAGAGAAGAATGAAAGAGTATCTATAAGAAACACTCAACTCACTATTAGATTATTTATTTAAGGTTCACATATTAACTTATTAGGTTGGAGTTTCTGTATACATGAGAGGTTTCTTGAGGGTCCATCAGTCAAAGCTGGAACTGATAAGTCTCAGACTTAAATCCATTTTGATTTCTATCAGTATCTGAGCAGGTTTCTGAGACCCTATTTCCTCTCTTAGAGTCAAACATCTATTACCTGTTTTTTGGAATAAATCTAGAATAGGCTCTCATGGCGCCCGAACTGGAGCACCTAAAAGGAGTCATCTACTTGGAGATGAATATAGGATGCGTTTCAAAGCGGGGGCGAAAAGGTTAATGCTAATGTTCAAGAAAGCTGTAAAAATGAAACCTTGAGGAGCAGTTCTGCTGGGCCCGAGTTTCATACTCGTGTCACGTCAAGCCTTTGTTTACAGATACTTCACAAAAATGATCACGATATGAAAGGACCACTGTAAAAGTCAGAGTACCCCTTTTATGAACTTTCCTTGAAGGCCATGAATCTAAGCCTAGTGCATTTGTCTCCTATTTGTGGTTTTCAAGGTTGCAGGGTGCTTCTGAGGTATAACAGCAAGAGCAGAGAGCCAGTAGAACTAGAAACAGTTTACAAAGCAATAGATGTTTTTTATGCCGCAGCACTTGGAATCTGATGTATATATATATATAAAAAAATCAGGGGAAAACTATTCTGGGAATATTGTGGCCTTAGGCATACAGAGGATTTACAAATATGCTTCCTTTTTATTTAAAAGATTTATGTTGCGTTACTGCTCATACTGTAATTCCCTTCAGAGCCTAGCTTGATTGTAAACAATAGTCAGAAAATGGAGTACAGCTCTCTTTGAGGGGCTCTGTGAGAGAGAAGAGAAGGAGGGTCAGGGAGGTCAGACTTCTCTAAGCAGGCAAGAGAAGCGGTCCTAAAGCATTGTGCGGCTCAGCAAAGCAAATGAAAAGTCAATTGTTTTGATGCTAACTACCAATTAGACTAATAGAAGGCAGTGTCTTTGTAGCCTAAAGAAGTCAAAAGAAAAGAGGGCTTTGTATTAAGAGAAAAGACCATGTAGTTTAAGCTCGCGGCCCACAACAAATATCTTTGCGGCCCAGCCGATGTAATCCAATAAGTCATAAGAGCATAAGAATTGCCGCTGCTGGGTCAGACCAGTAGTCCATTATGACCAGCAGTCCGCTCCCACGGCGGCCCTTAGGTCAGAGACTAGCCTTACCTGTGTACGTTCTGGTTTAGCAAGAACTTGTCTAACTTTGTCTTGAATCCCTGGAGGGTGTTTTCCCCTATAACAGCCTCCGGAAGAGCGTTCCACCAAACTCTGCAGCAGGGTTAGAAACACGGAAGACTGTGAAGACCTGCAAAGGGACCTAACGAGACTGGAAGAATGGGCAAAAAAGTGGCAAATGAGTTTTAACAGAGAGAAATGCAAGGTCATGCATGTAGGGAAAAAGAACCCGATGTTCAGCTACAAAATGGGGGGATCATTGCTAGGGGTGATGGTGGACTCAACATTAAAAGCATCGGCACAGTGTGCGACAGCATCAAAAAAAGCGAACAGAATGTTGGGTATCATTAAAGAGGGTATCACAACCAGGACGAAGGAAGTCATCATGCCGCTGTATCGTGCAATGGTGCGCCCACATCTGGAATACTGTGTCCAGTACTGGTCGCCACACCTCAAGAAGGACATGGCAGTACTTGAGGGGGTCCAGAGAAGAGCGACTAAACTGATAAAAGGTATGGAAAACTTTTCATACGCTGACAGATTGAAAATGCTGGGGCTGTTCTCCCTGGAGAAGCGGAGACTTAGAGGAGACATGATAGAAACCTTCAAGATCCTGAAGGGCATAGAGAAGGTAGACAGGGACAGATTCTTCAGACTGTGGGGAACCACAGGTACTAGGGGTCACTCAGAGAAACTGAAAAGGGACAAGTTTAAAACAAATGCTAGGAAGTTCTTTTTTACCCAGAGGGTGGTGGACACATGGAACGCGCTTCCGGAGGTTGTGATAGGCCAGAACACAGTACAGGGGTTCAAGGAAGGTTTAGATAGGTTCCTAAAGGTTAAGGGGATTGAGGGGTACAGATAGAAGTAGAGGTAGGTTATAAAAATGGTCAGGAACTACTTCACAGGTCATAGACCTGATGGACCGCCACGGGAACGGACCGCTGGCGCGATGGACCTCTGGTCTGACCCAGTGGAGGCAACTTCTTATGTTCTTACCACTCTCTGGGTAAAGAAGAACTTCCTTACGTTTGTACGGAATCTATCCCCTTTTAACTTTAGAGAGTGCCCTCTCGTTCTCCCTGCATGGGTATTTCCCTAGGAGAAGCTAAAGAGCCTAATTGTGCTAAACTGAGCTGCCTCTGCTCCTTTTTTTTTTTTTTTTTTTAATCCTCCAGCTTCCAAAGCATATACATGTAAGCCTCACACATGGGATCTGAAGTGAACCTCAAGACAGCTGGTTACTTTAAAAAAGCTTTTGGTTTGAGTGCAGAGCTCATATTTGTGTGCTTTGGTACAATAGCAGACTGTGTAATGCAAGAGTTGTGATGTCTGTCAACAAGATAGTCATAAGAGAGTGGTCGGTGCCCAGCAAAGTCAGGGTGGCTAGATTTCCTCCTTTGGCCTTGCCCTTGTTACATCATACTAACATATTTCTCACTATCACAAGCCAAGCATTCTATTCAGGCTCAATTCCATTTCAATTCACTAATTCCATATTACTCAGCTCGTCTCTTTTGGTTAGACATTCCCATCAGAAAGCGCAGTTAGACCAGACACAACATTGCTTCAGCATAGTAGCTCTCATCTTGTGGAATGGTCTCCCAATATTTATTTTAAAAATTTAGATTCAATATATCCTGCAATTCTATGCGGATTCAAATAAAACATCCAAAATAAAAAAAGACATAACAGATCACAAATTATAACCTTGCAAATACCCAAAAAACACATTAAAATAAAAAGTAAAAAAAACAAAATGAAAGCAACCCTAAAATAATACATTTTTACCTCCTGCTTTTGGGTCCGACGTGCCACGTTTCCTTGCTGCGTCAGGGAACCGACAAGACAGCTAACTTAAAGCTGGAGGTGAAGTCACATAGATTTGAAAAACTGGTTCGCTAAGCATGTACTTCTTCTTAAAGTCACGAGTTCAAAAAAGAAAAAATTGTCAATAAGTTATTTTTGAATTTACATTGTCTTGATGGCGTTGTAGTGACTTTTTTTAAGCATCACTATATCTCTTTGGTCACTCTACAATTACAACTTTGTAGTTTGAAGTATTTACCCCTGATATCTTTTGGTGACTGAGAAATGGCTATTGGCATGCGACTCACAGCTTCAGTTTATAAAAATGCGTGAAAACAGGACAGTTTTTTAAGCCCTTTCCTGAACTGTAATACAGAGGAGGCTTGTCTTAAGATCTACTGGTAGCTTCTTCCAACCCAGGTGGGTTCCTGCACAGAAAACATCGACTTACGGTAGCTCGAGCGTTTCACTACAGTCAAGAAGGGCACATCCAGACATCACGCGTCCTTTGAACATAAGGTAAGTGACGGCTGATAAAAGTGCAGCATCGAACGCACCACCACGGGACCGGCATCACCCAGTCATTTAAATAGTAAGCAAAGAGCCTTAAATACATATTGGTTCAGAATAAGTCTCATGACTTCTTTGAAAGTACCTGAAAAACCTTTATTAGCTTTTTTCTCTATGGCAGGCATCAGAAAGATTCTTTTTTTTTTTTTTTTTCCCGTTTTGCCTGTCTTTTCAGAGCTTTGAATCTAGCATATCAGTACTAATGCTTTTCTTAGTTTCTCCATTTGTATCCACTTTGCATTTATAAAAGATTTTTTTTATTATTATTATAACAGCCTTTCTTATCTCACATCTTAACTACAGCGGAAGTCATTTGGCTTTTTTTCAACCTTATTTTATGGAATACGTTGACTCTGTGCTTCCAATATGGCACTTTTAAACTATATCTATGCCTGATGTAAGCTCAGTTGTTCCTTTTTAGTGTGTTTTTCCCAAACTTTCCTTATTTATTTATTCAATTTTCTATGCCATTCTCCCAGGGGAGCTCAGAACAGTTTACATGAATTTATTCAGCAACTTAAGCATTTTTACCTCTCTGTCCTGGCAGGAAAGCTCAATGCTAATATAGTAGTTTTTCTATAGTGTCCCTCCATCCAGTTATTAAGTAATGGAGTGGCGGAGTGGCCTAGTGGTTAGAACAGCTGCTCAGCACCGTGAGGTTGTGAGTTCAATTCCCACTGCAGCTCCTTGTGACTCTGGGCAAGTCACTTAACACTTCATTGCCCCAGATACAAAATAATTATCTCTCCAAAAAAATATGTAAACTGCTTTGATTCTAACAACACAAAAAAGCAATATATTAGTTCCCATTCCCTATTACCTTTACATCTTACACCAAATACTGTATTCTGCTCAAGATCACATCTAAAATGCTTCCTCTCATTGATTCCTGGGTCAGCTGTGACATTTGCCCAGTCAATATTGGGGTAGTTGAAATCTTCCCTTTTATTATACGCGGATGATATAACAATTATCATTTCCATAACCTCATTGACCCAAGAGACAGAACAACTCATCTCATCTGTCCTTACCAAGGTTGAACATTGGACTATGCACTCCAAACTAAAACTAAATCCCGAAAAAACCAAGATTTTCTTGGCAAGTCCCAATAACAAGATCGTGAACACCTCCTTGAGACTAAACGGAGCAGACTACCCAATTAATCCCACAACCAAAATCCTTGGCGTCACCCTGCACCGAAACCCGACGTTTGAAGATCACACTAATGCTCAAGTCATAAAATGCTTTCTCACCCTATGGAAACTTTGTACCATTAAACAATACTTCGATTTCTTTTCCTTTCAACTGCTGGTTAATCCTTGAATTTAAGTACCTTAGACTACTGCAACATTATATACTTGGGATCTCTCAAAAAACCATCAAATGACTGAGAGTCGTCCAAAATGCTGTAGTCCGTCTCATTTATGGCCACAAGAAATCAAACTATGTAAGTCCATATTACAGAAAACGACACTGGCTGCCTGCGGAAACAAGGGTCTTTTTTAAGTTTGCTTGCCTTCACTTCAAAACCATGACAGGCTCATCCCCAACCTATCTATCCCACCAATTCGAATTCCCAGGTGCAACTAATACACGCAGTACCTACTTGTTCGTTTTTCATCCCTAAAGGGCTGCATCTACAAGTGATACCTCGACAGAACACTATCTTTCCAAGCAGGCAAATGGAATAAATGTTTAACCAACTTCATCTCAAACGCACTCTTGTACCAAACGTTTAGAAAGTCAATAAAAACCTATCTCTTTGACAAATTTTTCTGACTCCACCTCAACCTGATGTACTCCCAATACACTTCCAGATAAACCTGACTAAACTTAACATGCCAATGTAATTTCGAAAGTTCGCTGTAATGTCGCTGTCTGTATACAGTCTCTTCCCTTGTAAACCGCTTAGAACTGTTTGTGGTATGGCGGTATATAAAAATAAAGTTATTATTATTATTATTATTACCCTGGAGAAGGTAAATAACCTATCTTTATCTACTAAGTCTTCATTATCTTGAATGTTTCGATCATGTTCCCAGTTTCTCTAACCTCTCACTGTACGGCAACTCCTCCAGCCCCTTAACCATTTTAGTCGGTCTTCTCTGGACCCTTTTGAGTAGTACTGTGTCCTCCTTCATGTACAGTGACCAGTACTAGATGCAGTATTCCAGGTGGGGACGTACCATGGCCTAGTACAGCGGCATGTTAACCTTCTCCGATCTGTTCGTGATCCCCTTCTTAATCATTCTTAGCATTCTGTTTGCCCTTTTTGCCACCGCCGTGCATTGCGCAGATGGCTTTATCTACTTGTCGACTAGTACTCCCAAGTCTCTTTCCTGGGAGGTCTCTCTGAGTACCGCACCAGACATCCTGTATTCGTGTAAAAGATTTTTGTAACCGACATGCATGACCTTACACTTATCCACATTAAACCTCACAGCCCATTTCTCGAGCGTGTTTATGTCACGTTGCAGGTCTTCGCAATCCTTTGTGTCTTCACTACTCTGAATAACTTCGTATCGTCTACAAATTTTATCACCTCGCTCATCGTACCAATTTCCAGGTCGTTTATAAATATGTTGAAGAGCATGGGTCCAAGCACCGAACCCTGCGACACTCCACTAGTGACGCTTTTCCAGTCCGAGTATTGTCCATTTACCCCCACTTTTTGTTTCCTATCTGCCAACCAGTTTTTAATCCACGTGAGTATTTCACCCTCAATTACATGGCTCGCAATTTTTTGAAGTAGTCGTTCATGTGGGACCTTGTCGAATGCCTTCTGAAAATCCAGATATACAATGTCGACAGGGTCACCCTTGTCTATCTGCCTGTTTACTCCCTCGAAGAAGTGCAGCAAGTTCGTCAAGCAAGATCTTCCTTTGCTGAAGCCGTGCTGCCGTGCTGGCTGGTCCTCATCAGATTGTGTCCATCTAGGTGATCAATGATGCGGTCCTTTATCTGCGCCTTTACCATCTTTCCCGGTATCGAGGTCTGTAGTATCCCTCGAACCTTTCTTGAAGATAGGCGTAACATTCACCACTTTCCAGTCTTCAAGAATCCTTCCTGATTTGATGGACAGTTTGGCTATTAGTTGAAGCAGTTCAGCTATAGTCCCTTTCAATTCCTTGATTACCCTTGGATGGATGCCATCCAGTCTAGAAGATTTATCGTTTTTAAACCTATCAATCTGCCTGCATACCTCTTCTAGACTGACTGTCAACCCAGTCAGTTTCCTGTCTTTGTTTCCTGTGTATAGCCTGTCGGCTTCCGGTATGTTGTGTATATCCTCTTTGGTAAATACAGACACAAAAAGTGTTCAGTTTGTCGGTGATGGCTTTGTCCTCCTTTAGCACTCCTTTATTCCATGATCATCCAACGGCCTCACCGCTTCCTTCACAGGTCGTTTCCCCTTAATATATCGAAAGAACGGGTTGAAGTTTTTTGCCTCCTTGGCTATTTTATCCTCTTAGTCTCTTTTGGCCCCTTTTACCGTCTCATGGCATCTGCTTTGATGTTGTTTCTGCTTTTTTCAGTTTATGTCCGTTTTTGACCTTTTCCATTCCTTAAACAAAATCTTCTTGTCTCTGATCACTTCTTTCACTGCTACAGTGAGCCACGCTGGTTCCTTGTTCTTTTTCCTCTTGGATCCCTTGTTGATACGTGGTATATATAGATTCTGCGCCTTGGTGACAGTGTCCTTAAAAAGGGACCATGCTTACTTTAGCATTTTTACAGTGCTTATCTTCTTTCCCACCATGAATCTCATCCTTTCGTAATTCTCTTTTCAGAAGTTCAGTGCCGTCGTTCTGGATCGATGTTATGCCCCTGTGTCCAGGCTGAAGCAGATCATATTGTGATCCCTGCTTCCCTGCGTCCCTTCTACTTCTACACCTTGTGCCGGTACTCATAGTCCATTTAAAATTAAGTCCAGAATCGCATTTCCTCTCGTATTTTCCTTGACAAGTTGTTCCAGGAAGCAATCGCCTACAGCATCCAGGAACTTGGTCTCCCTACCGCAGCCGGAGGTGCCTAGGTTCCAGTCTATCCCCAGATAATTGAAGTCGCCCATGATAACTGCGAAATTTCTCCCGCAATTCATCGGCATCGAGCAGTTATTTACACTTATGAAAGGCAATAAGTCTCCTATCAGATCCAGAATTACCTTGGGTCAGTTTTAAAAGTAATCACTGAGGACAAGATTTCCCCTGAAAAAGGTAAAATAGTAGCAGAGAAGAGAAGCCAAGTGTCAGGAAGAAAACATTAATTTTATCTTTGCTCTTGTTCTTTTTTTTATATATATACTGTACTTTTCTAAAGAAACCTAAGGGTTCCTTTAACTAAGCTGCGATAGTGTTTTTAGCACACGCAGATTTGCTGCGCGCGCTAAACCCACTATACGTGGCTAGAAGTAACACCAGCTCAATGCTGGCGTTAGCGACTAGTGTGCGCAGCAATTTAGAACGCACTAAAACCGCTATCGCAGCTTAGTAAAAGGCACCCTAAGTTTCTATGAAAAATGATGTTTTTGCTTTTCTGCGGCCCACATAAACTTAAACCTCGTTTATTTGGCTCGTGTCAGCCTTTGAGTTTGACATGCTTGATGTGGTAAATAAACTGAAGTGAACATATCCATCTTTTGATAATAAGACACATCTAGTCTCTTATTTACCCTCTTTTTATTTTATCTCACCTAAATCAAAAATTATATTAGACCTTTTTACATGTGATGGTCGGTATATCAAGCCATGAAGAAACTTGAAACAGATTAAAATTCACGTGTAATGGGTGCCTTCCGTTGTAGCCTCTTTTGCAGGTTAGATCTTCTAGCAGCCTGGATCATTTCTTGTGGTGAGAGGCTCATGAAAGCTCTCTCTATGGTTTAATTCCTGTCAGGACAGAACCTTAATCAAGGATGTGGGTTTCAAGCTCTCAGTGCCCAGGGCCGGATTTTCCTATAGGCTAACTAGGCTTCAGCCTAGGGCCTCAAGATCAAGAGGGGCCTACATTCAAATTGTTAGCAAAATTAAAATTACACTATTCTAAAAACAGTGAACACTAAAACACTGAACCGAAAATAAGGAGAAATTCTACGCTTCGGGTTCGGAACTCCGGCCGCAACAGGGCGCCGACTCGGCTTCTCCCTTTCTTTTTCTCGCCCTGGGAGGAGGATCGGAGAGGGAAAGACATCAGTCCGGAAACAGCTGGGCAAAGCCCAGCCCCGCGGGGAGAGAGGCAAAACGTGGATCCGTCAGGACAGGGCGGCCCAGACTGGCATGGGGGGGGTTTCAGTGGAAGGGGGATGGGAGGCAGGCAGGCTGGCATCGGAGGGGGAGTGGGGGGGTTTAATGGAAGGCAGGCAGGATGGCATGGGGGGTGTTCAATGGAAGAGGGATGGGAGGCAGGCGGGCATCAGAGGGGGGGTGAGGTGAGGAAGGACGCACTGGGGGCACTATGGACATAGAAAGGGGCAATGTTGTGTGTTATGTTTGATTAGTTATTGTTACAAGTACTATATATGGTGCTGAGAATAAATGTTCAAATAAGTGTTCTCGACTTTTTTTTATTTATTATCCTTGTCACATTTTTTATAAAGGTTAGTACCAATAACAACATGTTTCATTTAACATATTGATATATATCAGAGTAATGATGTATTTTATTATCTCTCATGTAATTTACAAACTTAAAAATGGGAGATGAAAGGGCCTCATAAGTGGAATAGCCTAGGGCTCTTTTCATCTAAATCCAGCCCTGTCAGTGCATATGGAAAGGGAGAGCAAAGAGTGAAAAACACAGAGGACTTTAATAGATGGCTCAGAGCCTGGTGTCATCAAGAAGGCTTCAGGTACATAGGAGGATGGGGAAATACATGGAAGGACAAGAAGCTATATTGCACTGATGGGCTACATATTACTACAGCAGGAAAAAGAAACCTTGCAGAGAAATTTAGATAATATTTTTCTAGGCATTTAAACTAGAAGGTGGGGGTGGTGTATGTACGAAGGACAATTATAGAGACCACCCCCAGCAAAAGAAAAGATGTGATAGTAGTAAAGGCTGCAACATAAGCAATATCAGCAACTCATTTCTTAGTATTGCAACAGAAAGTGAAACGACACAAAAATCCATACGAAAAAGGAGATTATCGCTGAAAAATAGCTGGAAAGCAATGACCACAAATGCTCGCAGTCTAAGCAACAAAGTTCATGATCTGCAAGCCCTGATATTAGAGGCATATCTAGATATTGTTGCTATCACAGAGACATGGTTCAGTGAATCACATGGATGGGATGCAAACATACCGGGATATAATCCTTTTAGGAAGGACAGAGATGGTCATAAAGGTGGAGGAGTAGCTCTCTATGTAAAGATCAATATCCAAGCGACCGAAATGCAAGGGACCTGGGGAGAGGAAGAAGCGATATGGATTGCTCTGAAAAGAGAAGATGGAACTTCTATCTACGTGGGTGTAGTCTACAGACCTCCGACTGTCTGCGGAATCGGAAAGAAGTAGGGAGATTGTGGATGCCTTTCAAGAGGCTCTGCTCAGACAAATGGTGACGGAACCCACAAGGGAAAAAGCGATATTGGATCTGGTCCTCACAAATGGAGAGAGTGTCTCTAATGTTCGAGTGGGTGCTCACCTGGGTAGTAGCGATCATCAAACGGTTTGGTTTGATATAACGGCTAAAGTGGAGAGCGGCCGCACGATACTTAAAGTCCTAGATTTCAAACGTACGGACTTTAATGCAATGGGAAAGTACCTGAAGAAAGAGCTGTTAGGATGGGAGGACATAAGAGAAGTGGAAAGACAGTGGTCTAAGCTGAAAGGAGCGATAAAAATGGCTACGGACCTTTATGTGAAGAAAATCAATAAAAACAAGAGAAAAAGGAAGCCGATATGGTTCTCCAACCTAGTGGCTGAGAAAATAAAGGCGAAAGAGTTGGCGTTCATGAAATATAAAAAAAACCAAGAAGAGGAGAGCAGAAAGGACTACAGAGTGAAACTGAAAGAAGCCAAGAGAGAGATACGTTTGGCGAAGGCACAGGCGGAAGAACAAATGGCTAAAAATGTAAAAAAGGGAGATAAAATTTTTTTCAGATATATTAGTGAAAGGAGGAAGATAAAAAATGGAATTGCTAGGCTAAAAGATGCTGGGAACAAATATGTGGAGAGTGATAAGGAGAAAGCAAATGTGATAAACAAATACTTCTGTTCTGTGTTCACAGAAGAAAATCCTGGAGAAGGACCGAGATTGTCTGGCAAAGTTACACGAGAAAATGGAGTAGATTCTGCGCCGTTCACGGAGGAGGGTGTTTATGAGCAACTTGAAAAACTGAAGGTGGACAAAGCGATGGGACCAGACGGGATCCATCTCAGGATACTAAGGGAGCTCAGAGAGGTTCTGGCGAGTCCTATTAAAGACTTGTTCAACAAATCTCTGGAGACGGGAGTGATTCCTAGGGATTGGAGGAGAGCGGATGTGGTCCCTATTCATAAAAGTGGTCACAGGGATGAAGCAGGAAACTACAGGCCGGTGAGCCTCACTTCAGTTGTTGGAAAAATAATGGAAGTGTTGCTGAAAGAAAGGATAGTGTACTTCCTTGAATCTAATGGGTTACAGGATCAGAGGCAACATGGCTTTACAAAAGGTAAATCGTGCCAAACGAACCTGATTGAATTTTTTGATTGGGTGACCAGAGAGCTGGATCGAGGACATATGCTAGATGTAATTTACTTGGATTTCAGCAAAGCCTTTGATACAGTTCCTCATAGGAGGCTGTTGAACAAACTTGAAGGGCTGAAGTTAGGACCCAAAGTGGTGAACTGGGTCAGAAACTGGCTATCGGACAGACGCCAGAGGGTGGTGGTTAATGGAAGTCGCTCGAAGGAAGGAAAGGTGAGTAGTGGAGTCCCTCAGGGATCAGTGCTGGGGCCAATCCTGTTCAATATGTATGTGAGTGACATTGCTGAAGGGTTAGAAGGAAAAGTGTGCCTTTTTGCAGATGATACCAAGATTTGTAACAGAGTAGACACCGAAGAGGGAGTGGAAAATATGAAAAAGGATCTGCAAAAGTTAGAGGAATGGTCTAATGCCTGGCAACTAAAATTCAATGCAAAGAAATGCAGAGTAATGCATTTGGGGATTAATAATAGGAAGGAACCGTATATGCTGGGAGGAGAGAAGCTGATATGCACGGATGGGGAGAGGGGCCTTGGGGTGATAGTGTCCGAAGATCTAAAGGTGAAAAAACAGTGTGACAAGGCAGTGGCTGCTGCCAGAAGGATGCTGGGCTGTATAAAGAGAGGCGTAGTCAGTAGAAGGAAGAAGGTGTTGATGCCCCTGTACAGGTCATTGGTGAGGCCCCACTTGGAGTATTGTGTTCAGTTTTGGAGACCGTATCTGGCGAAAGACATAAGAAGACTTGAGGCGGTCCAGAGGAGGGCGACGAAAATGATAGGAGGCTTGCGCCAGAAGACGTATGAGGAGAGACTGGAAGCCCTGAATATGTATACCCTAGAGGAAAAGAGAGACAGGGGAGATATGATTCAGACGTTCAAATACTTGAAGGGTATTAACGTAGAACAAAATCTTTTCCAGAGAAAGGAAAATGGTAAAACCAGAGGACATAATTTGAGGTTGAGGGGTGGTAGATTCAGGGGCAATGTTAGGAAATTCTACTTTACGGAGAGGGTAGTGGATGCCTGGAATGCGCTCCCGAGAGAGGTGGTGGAGAGTAAAACTGTGACTGAGTTCAAAGAAGCGTGGGATGAACACAGAAGATTTAGAATCAGAAAATAATATTAAATATTGAACTAGGCCAGTTACTGGGCAGACTTGCACGGTCTGTGTCTGTGTATGGCCGTTTGGTGGAGGATGGGCAGGGGAGGGCTTCAATGGCTGGGAGGGTGTAGATGGGCTGGAGTAAGTCTTAACAGAGATTTTGGCAGTTGGAACCCAAACACAGTACCGGGTAAAGCTTTGGATTCTTGCCCAGAAATAGCTAAGAAGAAAAAAAAAATATATATATATAAATTGAATCAGGTTGGGCAGACTGGATGGACCATTCGGGTCTTTATCTGCCATCATCTACTATGCTACTATGTTACTATGTTAGATTTCCAGGTGGCACAGTCCTTGCAAGATGTTTACGCCTCTAGTTCAGTGATCACACGCAGCTGACTTGAGTTTCTGTCATTCAAAAAGTATTAGGGAAGGGGTAAAACGCGGACCTTGAGGATCTCAACCGCACGTCCTTAAAAATCTTCATTTATTGACAGCTGAGGTTTCAGATTTCATGTCTGCAGGTCCACGTTGTAGCCCCTCATTCCACCGCTGTAACTGTTGCCGTTTCTGTCCCCACGGATCTGTGCTGACAGTCTCATTAATAATAATTAATTTGAGGAAACACTTCAGCTAAGGGAGATCTGCGTTTTACCCCAGAGCTGCGTAAGGAAAATGCATCTTTGCTTGGTTCAACCCTCTCTTGTACACAGATCAGCAGGGCCCAAGACAGCTGTCCTAACCTCTAGGCTACTTTCTTAGCTTGTGAAATAATAAAGTTTTGCCACTTTTTGTCTCAGCATAGGTCAAGGCTCTGATGGACCTCCATGACACTTTAGCGCTGACGGACCCTAATGCTTCTCCTCCCTATGCTGAGACTAAAAGTGGCAAAACTTTTGTCCTGAGGTCCGTGCCACTTTATTTTGCAAGGTTCCTTTATTGCAGAAAGACATCTCATAAGCCTGCTCTAGTCCCACCCAAAACATATCCCCAACATAGCGCCTTGAAATTTAGATCGCCTTTGGATGAACTTCAGAAAAAAAAAAAAAGTCTTAAAATGGGTTTCAAAAATAGCGATTTGAATATTTGGGTGAAAAATGTGAATGTGCCATTGTTTGGACGTTTTTCTGTTTTGAAAATTAACCCCTGTATCTCCTTAATAAGTTTCTTTTATAATAATGTCTCTCAGAGTGTTTTTTAGCTCCGGCACACTAAACAGAGCACTTTTCGCAGCCCTTTTTTTTTTTTTTTTTTTTTTTTAATTTTTTTGAAATTTAACAAATTCAACAAGATAAACTCTTGCACAAGAAATGCAGAAAGAAAATCAAAGTAATAAATGAAATCTTCAATTAACATGAAAATTACTATCTTCCTCAGACCCCATTAATAAGGAGGACAAATCTTGGTAAAGAGAAGAGAATCACATTTAAGACCCAAAAGGGCTTAACGGAAGGTTCCAATATCCATAAGAGCAGCTCTTAATCTCTCCCAAACATTCACGTCACCAACTTCTTCACATCCAAGAATGTTCTCAGTTGTTCTGGTGCATAGAAGATATATTTCACTCCCAAGTACTTAATCATACACTTGCATGGGAATTAGAGAATGACACGGTGACAAAATTCATCACCGTTCCCGTCCCCTCTCCCAGAGCCAGCCAGCCAGCCAGCCAGCCTGCCTGCCTGCCTACCTCCCCCAGAGCCTGCCTGCCTCCCCCAAAGCCTGCCTGCTTACCTCCCCCAAAGCCTGCCTACCTACCTCCCTCCCCCAGAGCCAGCCAGCCAGCCTGCCTACCTCCTTTCCCTCCCCCCACGGAAAACAAAAGCCTCCCTCCAGGCCCAATTTAAACTTCCTCCCCGGTCCACCGCCGCTGCTCATCTGCGATTGGCTGGCCCAGAACGTCCTCTCCGACGTCAGAATTGACGTTGGTAAGAAGGCTTCCGGGTGCGAGTAGTGGCAGCAGAGGAGCAGTGGCAGTGGACCAGGGGAGAAGTTTAAATCGGGCCTGGAGGGTGGCTTTTTTTTTTTTTTGGTGCGGCAGGGGAGGGACAGGAAGCAATCGCCTGTCCCGTTGTCCCCACGCACAGCTTCAGGACGCTGTCCCTGAAAACGGGACATTTTGGCATCCCGAAGCTGTGTGTGGGGACAACGGGACAGGGGATCTGAAAACGGGACTGTCCCATTCAAAATGGGACGTATGGTCACCTTATTTATACTACGCTGTGTCACAAATCTCTGAAGCATTTCTATCATTCATTTACCTCTTCATATTGTAGCTTGGCCGTCCCTGAGGGTACAGCAGAGATCAGCATGATGCAACAATATGGGCCCGGCATGCTTTCCCAAATAGGAGGAAGTCCCTGTACAGGTGGGCTTACCACAATAAACAAAGGTCAGAGTGGCAAACAGGTAAGCTTTCAATATGTTCATTTATTTTCCAAACAAGATTGTTCAGGAAATAAAGCAGATCATATCTTAACAACAACAAAAAAAAAACACAGGGCTTTCCTGACCTGGCAGAGCAGGCCAATCATGGAGTCCTCACTCAAACTATTTTCACAAAAGGAAATACCATTTCAATATTTTCTGGCTGTTGTGGCTGCAGTGGTTCTCCTGCATGGGAGCTTCCCCGTGCTGCTCCCCTGACTTGAGTTTTCCAGGCATCTAAATCCTGTAGAGCTGCAGAGCCACGCCCAGCCTTGCGCTGGGGATGGTCCCTCCTCAGCTCTGACTCCCTCCCAATCTGTCCAGTCAGCAACTTCAAAATGGATGTACTTAAAGGAGCAGAGTCCTTTTTTCCCTGGCTGTGCTTGTAATGTAGTGCAGGTAGTATTCTGTGCCTAGTGTTCGGTCTGGGCTCAGTGAGATCATAATATTCTGGATTCTGCCCTAACCAGCTTTGGGGTTATTTCTGTGTCTTTTAACTGGCACAAGGCTGGTATGGGAGTCGGGCTTGTGACAATATATACATATTAGTGTCTTTTCAAGTTCTAGGCAAGGGGTGTCACATACACATAGGATTATGGGGGTCCCCTTCTTTATATCCTGCTTAATTCAATTAGCGCCATCATAACAATGGTGAAACTAAAGTAGATGGAATAGAACTGCTATCAATGCAATGGATGTGCTTATTTTTGAGTGCAAATAAACTCAAAACATGGCTTGATAGTCAACAAGAAAATATGCATTTCATCATCCACCATCTGCAATCGTTTTAATTTCTGTCAAAGCTGAAAATCCAAATTCTCAAAGATAAGAAGACCCAAGCTGTAACAAAGCCTTGATTGCTCAAGTTAGGATGACTACTGCAGGAGAAAAGGATCTGGGTATCATTGTAGACAATATGCTGAAGCCTTCTGCCCAATGTGCGGCGGCAGTCTAGAAGGCAAACAGGATGCTAAGAATTATTAGAAAAGGGATGGTTAACGAGACTAAGAATGTTATACTACCTCTGTATTGCTCCATGGTGCAACCTCACCTTGAGTATTGCGTTCAGTTCTGGTCTCCTTATCTCAAGAAAGATATAGCGGCGCTAGAAAAGGTTCAAAGAAGAGCGACCAAGATGGTAAAGGAGATGGAACTCCTCTCGTATGAGGAAAGACTAAAACGGATAGGGCTCTTCAGCTTGGAAAAGAGACGGCTGAGGGGAGATAGGATTGAAATCTACAAAATCCTGAGTGGAGTACAACGGGTACATGTGGATCGATTATTCACTACACCAACAAAGACAAGGGGACACTCAATGAAGCTACAAAGTAATACTTTTAAAACCAACAGGAGGAAATATTTTTTCATTCAGAGAATAGTTAAGCTCTGGAATGCATTGCCAGAGGATTTGGTAAGAACAGTTAAAGTAGCTGGTTTTAAAAAAGGTTTTTTCCAGGTACTTGTGACTTGGATTGGCCTCTGTGAAGACGGGATACCAGGCTAGATGGACAATTGGTCTGACCCAGAAAGGCTATTCTTATATTCTTATAAAAAATAAAACTAAAATTCCTTGCCATTAGTTTTCAAGGACCAGTCACGTCAAAGAATGATGCTTGACTGGGCATTGACGCACTCTTGCATGATTCTAGTGTATACTTACGAAGGGAATTTTTAAAAATAGAATTCTGGAAACGTCTCATGGCACACCCAGAATCTCTTTGGGGTACAGCACTGTGCCATGACACACAGTTTGAGAGACACTGGTTTATAATACTAATGTTTGCCATGAATTTCTCTGTTTGGAATTAAACTCCCCTTCATGGGCTCTCTCCCTTATGGCAGCAGGCAGAGAATTTCAGGATTTAAGCATACCGACCCTTTTTAGCTATTGTGTTGAAATCAAATGTGTGACTTTATGCTAAGTTTGATATCTGAGTTCTAGTGCCTCAGCTTTCCGACGTATGTACGCTCGTGCTCCATTCAAATTCTCCTAAGCTTGGCCCGTTAGGATGCATTTGTTAGTAACATGCAAATAGCTCCTCCGTCTTAGTATCAAACTCTGTTAGTCACATGATTCTAACACTTACTTATAACCCTGCCAGAGAGCCAAACCCAACTTTGTACTTAAATAGTCTATACAGCCGCGTCTGGCTCCAGCCAGTAATGCGATCCCTAGGCTTGAATATTTTTATAGCTGACAAGAGTTATGATCTCATCCCAACAAGCACCCTGCTGTCTGAGCCCCGTGGAGCCAACAGCTTTTCTAAATGAATTTCAGTCATATCAATCATATTTTTAAAGTCTATGTTTTGCAGGGCACAAGCATGCAATTTCATTAGGAGAGCAAAGGGACAGTAAAATATGAATTCCGGTTAATAAGGTACATATAGGGTTATAACCATACGCCTTATTTTAAATGCATGCCTTGCGTATTATCTGACTTGCAACAAAATAAGTGGAACTTGCTATTTATCCTGTAGAAAAAAATAAGTAAACGTTGTTTGCCTCTCAAATGATGCTTAAAAATAGTGCCTGGAACTCTGTTTGGCAGGCTAATTCGATAGTCTCTCAAAACACATTAAGTGATGCTTGTAATTCAAGATCACTTGTTCTATAGGGTGGTCACCTTTTTTTAATTATTATTTCTATTTTTTTAAATCACCCTACAGTGAAACAAATGCTTCAGGTTTAAATAAAACAATTCTAGTCCTCACTTAATTGTTCTTATTCCTGGTGCTGGTATAACTACAAATTTCTCAGGGATTTCAGACAGATTAGAGGTCTGCACGGGAACGGGGATAGCGGAAATCGCGGGGGTCCTGCGGGAATTCCCCCCTAACCCACAGGACTCCCACGGGGACCCCCCCTCTAGCCAACGGGACTCCCACGGGGACCCCCCCCTCTAGCCAACGGGACTCCCACGGGGATGGAAGGCTTTGGAAGCAGGGTTCGTCCATATAATATAATGGACACGTCAGCCTTAGTAAAAGAGGGGGTTTATAAGTTAATTACCTGAACAGAAAACAAAAAAAGGGTTCCACCAAAGAGATTCCACAAGGAAAACAGCAAAAGAAACTGTGGAATTGATGATCCCGTCAGAAGTAATTGCTGCTTTTTATGGGTTTCGGGCGGGGATGGAGGTAATTCCTTGCGGGGATGGGTGGGGACGGAGAGGATCCTGACGGGGACGGAGAGGATCCTGGCGGGGACGGGTGAGGACGGAGAGGATCCTGGCGGGGACGGGTAGGGACGGAGAGGACCCTGGTGGGGACGGGTGGGGATGGGTGGGATTTCTGTCCCCGTGCAACTCTCTAAGACAGATGTCACCGTTTACACTTTGGTTTCTCAAGTCTGGCATTTGAAAGGGTTGTTTGCTAGAGTTCCCTTTGAGGTTATAAAGGGAAAACCCTTAGGCAATTCTATAAATGTTAGACACCAATAGGGCATCAAAAATACAGCATCTGGCTGCCCAAAAGCTGGGAACATGTACAGTCGTATTCTGTAAAGGCACAACGGCCCTGATTCTAGAAAAGACGCCTTAAGGAACATCTTGCTTCACTAATCTACTGCATTTCTTTGAAAGGGTGAAAGAATATGTGGATAAAGGTGAACCGCCCCCCACCCCCCACAGTAAACTTACAATTGTGCCCCGAAAATCTCATTCCCTTCATGCGCGCACTTGCTACACGCATTTGATGGAGCGGAATTGTCAGGGCGCAATTGTCCTGCGCGCTATTGATGGTGTACCCCTGGGGCGGTCCACCCCCTTGCCCCCTTACTTCGCCACTGCCTGGGAGAACCATTCTTTAGAGGCTAAAGCACCAGATGGAGCTTAGGGAATGGTAAAAGGTGAGCGATAGGAAGGAATGCCTGACTAGAAGGCTTTATGTGCAAGTATGAGGATCTTAAACTAGATTCTAAGGTGCACACGAAGAAGTGGAGAGACGTGAAGACGTGCAATCTGACATATCAGCAGACCAGGGTAGATAGAATTGCAATAGTCTTAGAAACAAGAAAAGGATGAGTCGCTGTGGGGCTGATTTTCAAAAAAACATAGACGTCCAAAAAGAATGGCCTAAATCGCCACTTGGACATCTTACTAGTCAAAACATCCAAGTGGGCATTTTCAAAACTGACTTTTTAGATATCTTTCTGGTTGTTTTGTCTCCAGTGTGTCTAAATCTTCAGGGGGGCTGGTGCAGAGACCCAGAGATCCAACGTGCTGTTGTTTCCTCAGGATTAAGTTGAAGCTTATGGGAAGTGAGCCACACGATAATTGAATTGAGACAGGACTGCGACGGAAACAGATTAACTTTCCAGCATTATAACATGAGCATCATGGTCTACAGTAATTAGTTCCCTCACCCAGTGTCTGAGTATTGCAGTTCTTCCCAACAACCACCGAGTGGAGGCTAAGTACAACCCCTCTTTTTATTGAAAATTTTAAACATTAAAAATATATTGTGACCCTCCACAAAGAATACCTCTGCTCTGACAAGAGGCACTTGGTTCTTTGGGGAGTCACTGAGTGTGTACTTGTGGATAGCAGCGTAACAACAAAAAGATTGTGGAACAAAAGATCGGATGTACCAGCCTGCTGTTTAATAAGCGCTCAAATAACTTAAAAAACAATCATCTTAAAAACAATACACAAAGGGTACGTACAATCACAAGTGACCCACAGGATAGAAACCAAATAATGTATAAAATGAAAATGACCCAGCACGGGCCATGTTTCGGCAAAATAAAAATGTCTTCCTCAGGGGTCTTATAGGGTCCTTGGCTGTTTTAAATATAAAAACATAAAGTCACAAAAAATCCAGCCTACATTGCAGTCTTCTGAGCTGTGCTGCTTGTTTGTAGCATCTTAACAACTTGGATTTTTTTTTTTTTGTGACTTTTTGGAGGGTTTATGATTTGGACGTTCTGCCATAATCGAAAATTAAAGAATACATCCATAGCACAATTTAGATGTCTGCGGCTAGACCTGTTTTAATAATGATTAAGTGCCAAAAATGTGCCCAAACTGTTCAGATGACCAGTGGAGGATGTAGGCATGCCCCCCCCAAAAAAAACAAAGCCAGTGGTCACTGACCCCTTTCCTTCCTCCCTCCTAAGATTTTTATTTATTTTAGTATTTACAATGCCAGTTATAGCCTAAGTGGTACTCAAGCATTTTCCCCTGTCTGTCCTGACGGGCTCACATTCTATCTAATGTACCTGGGGCAATGGGGGGATTAAGTGACTTGCTCAGGATCACAAGAAGCAGTGTGGAATGTGAATGAAACAGTATATACCTGTCTGAATGACAGGTTCAGGTGTTATGGTCAGTCCTAGTACAGCAGCAAACAGGTTCCTGGAGTAGTCTAGTGGGTGGTGCAGTGAACCATAGAGTCCGGTAGCACTCCAGATTCTAGAGACTCATTGAAAAGGCCAGTCAGCGGAGCCACCAGAATTTCCCTAAGTTCCTTCAGCACCCTCGGATGTACACCATCCGGCCCCATCGCTTTGTCTACTTTTATTTTAGCTAGCTCCTCACGAACACAGCCCTCTGAAAATTGATCAGGGTCTACCACTCCTCCATCCCTATTCATGTTTATCTTCTGTGGTCCCGCTCCCGACACTTCAGCCGTGAACACGGAACACAAATATTTGTTAAACAATTCAACCTGAATCTTATTGTAGAAGAACTCTGCCTTTGTCTGGGGAGAAATTTAAGGGGGGTAGGCGGTGAGATTGCTTTGAGTAGGGAGTTTAATGTGCTAAAGAGATGGCAAGGATTGGAGCTAAGAGAAGTGGTTAAGTGGATTCTGTTTGGCCAGCGAAAGGGCAGGCTGGAATGATGTCAGCATGAATTTGAAGTGTATGAAGTTGACGTGTGCATGGGATTTAACACAGGTAGTGGATTTAGGGTGTGAGCCAGGGTTGGGGTTTGGCATGCCTGGAGGAGCAAGGGTATCTAGAGCAGAGGAGAGAATGGTATTATAATGTGTACAATTCTGGAGAACAAAAAAAGAAGAAACAAAGCCTCGAGCTACTATGAAAAGAACAGCAAAAGGAGGCATTGGAGATGTCACAACCAACAAAGGGATACAAGTCTTTTATTGGAGTAAAGCCACTAAAATATGTAAAAACAAATGAAATCCCAACTAGGACCCAGTTTCAGCGACTGTGACGCCTTCCTCAGGGGACAATATCAATCATGTCGGCGTCTCTGATTCACAGGGGACAATATCAATTGTGTTGGCGTCTCTGATTCACGAATGAGGCGTCAAGAGGCTCCTGGCGCCTCATTCATGAATCAGAGATGCCGACATGATTGATATTGTCCCCTGAGGAAGGCGAAGCAGTTGCCGAAACTGGGTCCTAGTTGGGATTTCGTTTGTTTTTACATATTATAGTAGCTTTACTTCAATAAAAGACTTGTATCCCTTTGTTGGTTGTGACATCTCCAGTGCCTCTTTCTGCTGTTCTGTACAATTCTGGAGATCACACCTTCAAACCGATATAAACAGGATGGAGTCGGTCCAGAGGAAGGCTACTACAATGGTGCTTGGTCATCATAAAGCCTATGGCGACAGACTTAAAGATCTCAATATGTATACTTTGGAAGAAAGGCGGGAAAGGGGAGATAAGATAGAGATATTTAAATATCTAAATGCTCATGAGTCGAGTCTCTTTCATTTGAAAGGAAACTCTGGAATGAGAGGGCATAGGATGAAGTTAACAAGATGATAGTCTCAGGAATAATCAAAGAAAATATTTTTTTTCACAGAGAGAGTGGCAGATGCATGGAAGAGTTTCCCGGAAGTGGTGGTGGAGACAGACTGTGTCTGAATTCAAGAAAGCGGAGGATAAGCATATGGGATCTCGTAGAGAGAGGAAGAGATAATGGGTACTGTGGATGGGCAGACTGGATGTGCAATTTGGCCTTTATCTGCTATCATGTTTCTATGTAAAAATAGGAGCTCCTGTGGGAGTCAGGTGACCCTCAAAGGGAGGAATGTTGGCTTCGGCCTAACCCTTGGTAAGCCGGCCTAACCCTTGGTATGACGACCTGCCTGGTAGAGCTTGGAGTCCAAGGGAGGGCTCAAGCTTGACGACCGGCAGGGGGCCTGGTGGAGTTGTGTATATGACAAGGGGAGTGAGTGATGGGGTTATCCTCACAGAGTGACTGGCTGGGAAGGGCCTGGGAGAAGGAGTAGCTGGGGGCCTGGTAGAGCCTTGAGTCCAGGGGAGCTTATGCTTGACAACCGGCGGTGGGACTGGTGAAGTATCCAGGATCCATGGGGACCCAGGAGGCTGGGCAGTAAGGGACTGGCGGTGGCCCCACAAGAACAGTCAGAAGAATAGAGGTCCTAGGCTGAGAGGGGTCTGGAGAGTGACCAACATAAGGACCACCGGGACCGATGGCAACCAGCTGATAGACCCAGGAGAACGCTGGCCATAGGTTACTGGCGAGTGACCAGTGGCGATTGGCAGAGACTGTTAAATGGTACCAGAAGCTGCAAGGAGACCCAGAGGGCCAATGAGGACCCAAAGGACTTGGTGGAGACCAGGAAGTGTTTGAAGAGACCTGGTCACATGTTTTAGAAATGTTAACTATTGTTGTTGTTTTAGAAGAGCCCAGAAGGAAGACCAGCGGTGGCTGGAGACAGATGTGTAAGGGATGTTGACCACTCAGCCCGATCACATGACCACAACATGCTTTTTTGAAAATGGATCAAAAAGATAGATCCACTGAGCACAAAAAAACCCCCAAGACAGATGTTTCGCAGTTTTGAAAATGGCCATGTTTGGTACTAGATTTTTGTGCGTGCTCCACAAAAAGTCTTAAGCTCAGATTTAGACGTCATATTGAAAATGCCTCTCTATTGCAGACCACTGACCTTTTTTAGTTGCCACCTCTGGACCTCCTGTTTCTATGTTTTTGAAGGGGGCTGGCTCCAGAATTGTACAGGGATTTAGCATGAGCTGAATCGGGTATAGACGTTGCTACCAACTTAATGCTTACCTGTTTGTAATTGTATCTTTTTCCTGCATATCTGCTACCCTTATACATTTTTCAACAGGTTTTAATAATATCTTTTATATAAGATTCTATTTGTATGCTTTACACTTAATCCCTGTGTTGTCTGCGCTTGTAAAAACCGATTACCAGTTTCTGTTCCTTACACTCTAGGCTTGGATAATCTCACTTTGTTTTTTTTCTTGGACTTCTTTTATTTAAAGCTCTTGGGAATTACTTCTTACTTGTCTCTGAACACAGTCTGGATAAATTATTACATGTCAGGATGCTGAGCTTTCTTTAAAATAGCCCAGTCCAAAATAGTTTTCAGAATGATAGAGAGAAAAAAATATTACTTACCAAAGCATTCTCACCACCGGGCTTTGCTTGTGCTTCCCATACACTGCTATTGACTCAGGTTGTATTTATTCTAAGCTAATGACTCATGATTCTGCAGAAAGATGACTTTACTGTATCTAAGTAGAATAAATTAATAGAATTTTCTTTCAACTGACCAGACACATGGGAGGTAATTCTATAACTGGGCACCTGATAAGGATCCTGTTCTGAAAAGAAGTGTGGGCAACTGCCTTCCTGTATAGAAGACTTGTTCAAATCTCGCTGGCGCATATTCATTAGGGCAGCATCCCGCAAACCTTTTGACGCCGCGGCTTGATGGCATACGGAAACGGGGGGGGGGGGGGGGGGGCGTCGACGCAGTGACATCACAGGGCATCACGTTGACCTCAGCGCATGCACGGAGACCCTCCGGATGGGGCCCTGAGCTTGCTATTAGAGAATGACACGGAGACAAAATTCATCACCGTTCCCGTCCCCGCGGATAACCACGGGAAATAATCCCATGTCATTTTCTAGTGTCTATTTCAACCTCAGTCCTTCTACACCAGCATTCTTCAAAGCAAAACTTGCGGGTCAGTGGTTGTGGCCATTCATACTCTGATTCTTCCCTCTCTCCTTAAAGAATAACATGAAGATGGTTTCCCGCGGTTATCCGCGGGGACGGGAACGGTGATGAATTTTGTCACCGTGTCATTCTCTACTTGCTATCCCTATGCCGGTGGGGGGCGCTGGAGGAGGAGAGGCGCCGGCTGACTGCCTACAGAACCGCGAGAGGCACGTCCAGTAAGCAGTCAGCCGGCACACCCAGAATCTCGCCGCGGCACACAGTTTGCGACACACTGCATTAGGGAAATCCTGAAAATCTAGCCAGTTAGCGGCCTTCAAGGGCTGAACTGTGACAGGCCTACTAAGGAATACCAGAGCAGCAGTGAAAATGTGTATCTATAAAATTAGTTGCATGCACTTATGCCAGCCAGATGATGTTGTAGTTGGCTTCCTCTACATCAGGGGTGTCAAAGTCCCTCCTCGAGGGCCGCAATCCAGTCGGGTTTTCAGGATGTCCCCAATGAATAGGCATGAGATCTATTAGCATACAATGGAAGCAGTGCATGCAAATAGATCTCATGCACATTCATTGGGGAAATCATGAAAACCCGACTGGATTGCGGCCCTTGAGGAGGGACTGACATCCCTGCTCTACATGGCAACAGCACACCTGAAAATAAGGTGACCTATCAAATGAGCGCAGGACATTGGAACGCCGACAATTCCGCCCCGACATTTAGAAACATAGAAATAGACGGCAGATAAGGGCCACGGCCCATCAAGTCTGCCCACCCTACTGTCCCTCCCCTACCTTTGCCCAGTGAATAGATCCCACGTGTCTATCCCATTTGGCCTTAAAATCAGGCATGCTACTGGCCTCAACCACCTCCAGTGGAAGACTATTCCAGCGATCAACCACCCTTTCAGTGAAAAAGAATTTCCTGGTGTCACCTCGTAGTTTCCCGCCTCTGATTTTTCACGGATGCCCCCTTGTTGTCGCGGGACCCCTGAAAAAGAAGATATCTTCCTCCGCCTCGATGCGGCCCGTGAGATACTTGAACGTCTCGATCATGTCCCCCCCTCTCTCTGCGCTCCTCGAGCGAGTACAGCCGCAATTTGTCTAGCCGTTCCTCGTACGGGAGATCCTTGAGTCCCGAGACCATCCGGGTGGCCATTCTCTGGACCGACTCCAGCCTCAGCACATCCTTGCGATAATGCGGCCTCCAGAATTGCACACAGTATTCCAGGTGGGGCCTCACCATGGATCTATACAATGGCATAATGACTTCTGGCTTACGGCTGACGAAACCCCTGCGTATGCAACCTATATTTGAACGCAGGACTAATGCGCGCGCTGCTCTATGCCTCTCTGTGCCTTCCCATTTGTGCTCTGAGGGGGGAGTGGGGGGAGGGGAACCCCCACTACACAATTGCACTCTTGTTCAGGGTGTGTGTGTGGGGAAAACCCCCACAACACTTACAACTCACGCGCGTTCTAACGTAGGGTGGGGAGAGGGGGAACCCTGCACTACAATGCAAAGAGTCATTAAAAAACTTGCGCTTTCATTCAGGGGGTGTGGGGGAGGGGAAATACCCCCACTGCACTTACATTTCGCGCTCTCATCATGTAAAACTCGCTCCAGGGAGGACAATTCCGCCTCGACAATTCAGCTCCCTTCACGCGCACGCTTGTCGCTTCACACATTTGACCGAGCGGCATTGTCGGCGCACCAATGTCCTGCGCACTATTGACGGTGTACTGAAAGTACGCAATCACTTATAGAACTGCTTCCCAAATAACTAATTTATCAGGGCTTTTTTCCAATTTGCTATGTTAGTGGGAAAATACCTTGACGACTCTTCTTTTTGGATTGATTTTGATTTATACATTTATTTTGTTATTTTTCATTTTATCCTTATGAAATCTACTTTTTTTTTGGGATACTGGGGTTCCTTATAGTGATATCCTATGCTTCCTCTGGGGATTCTTCTCCTTTTCCTAACTTATTTTTTACAAAGGTATTGTTTTCCTCCCAGGCACTTAGCTTAGATCAGTGGTTCCCAACCCTGCCCTGGAGGACCACTAGGCCAGTTGGGTTTTCAGGATAGCCCTAATGAATATGCAAGAGAGAGATCTGCATATAATGGAGGTGCCAGGAATGCAAATCTGCTCCATGTATATTCATTAGAGCTATCCTGAAAACCCGACTGGCCTGGTGGTCCTCCGGGACAGGGTTGGGAACCACTGGTTTAGATTGTGGGCCCAATTGGGACAGAGAGCGTAGTTTTAATGTGCCTATTATTTTAACTTTGTTAACCGCCTTGATTTGACAAAAATTGTTAAGAAAAGCAGTATATCAGATAAACTTAACTGTAACTCACCTAAAATGAGAATATAGTAGCCCTAAACTAAAAGCCCTGATTCTCTATTTCATACATGCAAAAACTAATAAAAGACCAAGGAGCAAAGGGTAGACTTCTCTTTATTTATTTTAAAAAATTTTATACCGTGATCATCAGTGAGGACATGCAGACTGCCAATGAAGTGGAGCAAGCTTCCTCCAAAGCAAGGCAAATCATAGGTTGCATATGCAGGAGTCTCATCAGCCGTAAACCTGAAGTCATTATGCCATTGTATAGATCCATGGTGAGGCCCCACCTGGAATACTGTGTGCAATTCTGGAGGTCACATTACCGTAAGGATGTGCTGAGACTGGAGTCGGTCCAGAGAATGGCCACCCGGATGGTCTCGGGACTCAAGGATCTCCCGTACGAGGAACGGCTGGATAAGTTGCAGCTGTACTCACTCGAGGAACGCAGAGAGAGGGGTGACATGATCGAGACATTCAAGTATCTCACGGGCCGCATCAAGGTGGAAGAAGATATCTTCTTTTTCAAGGGTCCTGCGGCAACAAGGGGGCATCCGTGGAAAATCAGGGGCGGGAAACTGCACGGGGACACCAGGAAATTCTTTTTCACTGAAAGGGTGGTTGATCGCTGGAATAGTCTTCCACTTCAGGTCATTGAGGCCAGCAGCGTGCCTGATTTTAAGGCCAAATGGGATAGACACGTGGGATTTATTCACAGAGATAGGTAGGGGAGGGTCATTGCGGTGGGCAGACTAGATGGGCCTTGGCCCTTATCTGCCGTCTATTTCTATGTTTCTATGTTTAGACCTAAATGGTTTACATAAGTTTACATACACAATGCAATAAAAGAAATAAAATTAGTCAGACAAACAAATAATCCTCAGAAAACCAACTATAAGAATGAAAGCCAAAAGGCTTATGCAAAGAGTCATTAAAAAATTCTTCAACCAGCAGCAGTCATAAAGAATCATTATCAAGAAAAAGGCGTTTACAAATAACTGCGTTTTAAGTAGTTTTCTGAAACTGCCCTCTTTGCAACATTTTCGTAATTGGCTAACAAGTGAATTCCACAGTCTAATCCAGGGGTAGGGAACTCCGGTCCTCGAGAGCCGTATTCCAGTCGGGCTTTCAGGATTTCCCCAATGAATATGCATGAGATCTATTTGTATGCACTGCCTTCAATGCATATTCATTGAGGAAATCCTGAAAACCCGACTGGAATACGGCTCTCGAGGACCGGAGTTTCCTACCCCTGGTACTCTAACCCATACATGGGCAACTCCGGTCCTCGAGGGCCGGAATCCAATCGGGTTTTCAGGATTTCTCCAATGACTATGCATTGAAAAAGCAGTGCATGCAAATAGATCTCATGCGTATTCATTGGGGAAATCCTGAAAACCCAATTGGATTCTGGCCCTCAAGGACCGGAGTTGCCCATGTCTGGCTGCACAACAGAAGGTCATTTTACTGGGCTCAACGTATTTTGGATTAGCATTTAGTTTTCAATAAAGCTGAGTTTTCGGAACACAAACATCTATTTGGTTAATCGGTCTTGTTGCTTTGAAATGATTCAGGTATAATACCATACAGAAATTGATGGCAAATCATTACTGCTTTATACTGAATTCTGGAAACAACTGGCCGCCAATTGATAACAGGAAGATCGAAATATGATCACATTTCACCTTATCTTCAGCAATCTTGCTGCTGCATTCTGGGCAACTAGCAATGCCCTGCACCTTGCCTTGGTTATTCCAAGGTACAAGGCATTGCAGTAGTCAAGCCTTGACAAAACCATCGCTCGAACAACTGTACGGGAATCAAAGGGTGACAGCATAGGTCTAAAGACCATGGTCATAAGAACATAAGAACTGCCATCTCCGGATCAGACCCATGGTCCATCGAGTCCGGCGATCCACACACGCGGAGGCCCACTCAGGTAAACACCTGATGTAGTTTTAGTCACCCATATCCCTCTATGCCTCTCGTAAGGAGATGTGCATCTAATTTGCCGTTGAATCCTAGCACAGTGGATTCCTTAATAACCTCCTTTGGGAGAACATTCCAGGCGTCTACCACTCGCTGCGTGAAGCAGAACTTCCTGACATTTGTCCTGGACTTGTCCCCCCTTAGCTTCGAACCATGTCCTCTTGTCCGTGTCACGTTGGACAATGTAAATAATTTATTTTCCTGCTCTATTTTATCGATGCCTTTCAGTATTTCGAACGTCTCGATCATGTCCCCTCGCAGCCTCCTCTTCTCAAGGGAGAACAGTCCCAGTTTCTTGAGTCGTTCCTCATATTCCAAGTTCTCCATACCTCTTATTAGCTTCGTTGCTCGTCTCTGCACCCTCTCCAGCAGTTTTATATCCTTCTTTAGGTTGGGAGACCAATGTTGGACACAGTATTCCAAGTGTGGTCTGTCTGACCATTGCTCTATAAAGCGGCATTATGACTTTCTTCGATCTACTCGTGATTCCTTTCTTTATCATGCCTAACATTCTGTTTGCTTTCTTTGCCGCTGCCGCGCATTGTGCCGATGGTTGGATGCATATATCCCGCCATGAATCCTACATGGAAAGATACACTTAAACATCTTAACCCCCCCCCTGTACACAATCTGAACGTTGAGGAAAAAAAATATAAGAAAACAAGTATTCGGTGTGACATTAGTGGCAAACTAATTACATTAATTTGCCTCGGAGATGGATTTAGTTCCTTTCTTTATTTTTATCCTCGTCATCTGTGCTGCTGGCTCTGTTATTTTCCAGCAGAAATGATTGCTCAGCGCTTTCCGTTAAGGACTGCGTGAGGAGGAAATATAACTTTAAAAAATGTAACCACAAAAGAATCCTTCTCTTCCCTTCTGTCTGCAGGTGCGGAGCATATACCGAGCAAAAGGATATGTTTTTCCGTGACTTGTCGCCTTCTTTACAACCTTGGCTTGTGGCATCCCGACAGCTCAAGACTCTGGTCGTTAAATGTGAAATAGTGTTGACACAGGCAAAACCTATGCACTTCATTAGCTCTTTTGCTTCAGGGAGCCATTTAAGCAACCCTCAGGAAATTAAAGCTGATTGGGGGAAAAAAAACAACAAAAGCTGCAGATGGATGTGTCTTTTTCAAAAAAGCAGGACAGTCAATTTTCATTATAATGTGATCAACATTCATTTTGTTGAAACCCGAAAGCCACTAGGAAAAATTGCCTTAATCGTCAAGTGCTACAGATGCAATACAATTTTAAACAAACAAGCTTGGCCATAGATTTCAGACTGATTGTTTTATTAAAGTGGCCTAACGATTTCCTCTATATTAAAATTCAGTATCATGATGTCAGATCTTCTCATTGGTAGATTAAGTGGCCACAAAAACTTCCCTGCTGAATATGAAGTAGTTCCAAATTGTACACAGTATTCCAGATGGGGTCTCACCATGGAGCCGTCGTACAGATCCATGGTGAGACCCCATCTGGAATACTGTGTATAGTTCTGGAGGCCGCATTATCAAAAAGATGTGCGGAGAGTTGAGTCGGTTCAGCGAATGGCCACCAGGATGGTCTCAGGTCTCAAGGATCTTCCCGTTTGAGGAACGACTGGGTAAGTTGCAGCTGTACTCACTCGAGGAACGCAGAGAGAGGGGAGACACGATCGAGACGTTCAAATATGTCAAGGACCGTATCGAGGTGGAAGAGGATCTCTTTTTTCCTTAAAGGACCCACGGCAACAAGAGGGCATCCGTTGAAAATCAGGGGTGGGAAATTTCATGGCGACACCAGAAAATATTTCTTCACCGAAAGGGTGGTTGACCGCTGGAATAATCTTCCACAACAGGTAATTGAGGCCAGCAGCGTGCCAGATTTTAAGAAAAGATGGGATTGGCAGGTGGGATCTCTTCATGGAGGTAGTTAGGGGGTGGGCCATTAGTGTGGGCAGACTGGATGGGTCGAGGCCCTTTTCTGCCGTCATGTTCTATGTTTCTATTTGGCATGTGGGATCTCTTCATGGAGGTAGTTAGGGGGTGGGCCATTAGGGTGGGCAGACTGGATGGGCCGAGGCCCTTTTCTGCCGTCATGTTCTGTTTCTATTTGGCATGTGGGATCTCTTCATGGAGGTAGTTAGGGGGTGGGCCATTAGTGTGGGCAGTCTAGATGGCCCTTTTCTGCCGTCATTTTCTATGTTTCTATGTACACATGACTCACTGTATTTCTAGCAAGACAAGACCATATCAACAATCTCAAAGATCAGCTCTAAAACAAAAAAATGTGTTGGTGGAGAATAAATGTAACATACATGAACAAGGAACATGTTTGGTGAGACAGGCATTCATTCTACATCAATAAGTTGTCTGAAGGACAGAAATATTTTTTATAACTAGGGTTACCAGATGTCCAGGTTTTGAAAAGCTTTCCAGCTAGCAGCGACGTCGGTACGGCATTTGCGCATGCACAGATGCCATGCGGTGACATCGCGCTCTCCCAGCGCATGCGCAGATGCCTTCCTGCCATGAGGCCAGGTCGAGGGGGTGGGGCTGGGGGTGTGGAATGACTCAGGCAGAACGGGCGGGGCCATGGGTCTGGATTTTCATTCCCGAAAATCTGCTAATCCTATTTATAACATTAATTAATACAATTGGGTGGTTGGGGCCTACACAGAGTAGTGGGTGCAGCTCTGGCCACCTTGTTGGGCAGACTGAGTTTTTGTCCATTTAGGACCAAATTCTATATATGATGGCAAAATAATTGGTGACCAAAAAAAAACCTGCCGCTTAGCGTGATTCTATAAACCTTACTGCTCACAAACTTATAGACGGACTTCTCCAAGAAAACCACCTGAGCCAATGTTGCTAATTATTTTTTTTTAATAATTATATACACTTCCCCCTCCCCATTCGCGGTTTCAGTAATCGCGATTTCACATATTTGAGATTTTGGAGGGAGGAGGAAAAAAGAAAAAAAAACCCATTGTTAAGTCTTCCCCCGGCATCCCGGCCTTACCTGGTGGTCTAGCGGGCCTTTGGGGCAGGAGCGATCTTCCTATGCTCCTGCCCCGTGCAGATCGCCATTAGGAAATAGCTGTAGGGAGTTCCCGTCGTAGTCTCGAGAGACTACGGGAACTCACAGCAGCCATTTCCTAATGGCGATCTGCACGGGGCAGGAGCGTAGGAAGATTGCTCCTGCCCCGAAAACCCGCTAGACCACCAGGGAAGGCCGGGAAGGCGGGAGGGAGGCGGGGGTGGGTCAGAGCCAGATATTCACGGTTTTTCGCCATTCGCGGTCCGGCTCTGCCCCTATCCCCCGCGAATCTGGAGGGAGAAGTGTACCGCCTAAAAACCTAGGCAGTTTACAATCAACATACAAAATAATTATCAACAATACATCACATGTCCAACAAAAGCTCTCCTGCTGCTCACCCTACTGACCATGCTTGTTTCAATCACATTAAACAAGGGTAGGCAATTCCGGTCCTCGAGAGCCACAGGCAGGTCAGGTTTTCAGGATATCCACCATGAATATGTATGAGATGGATCTGCATGCACTGCCTCCTTGAGATGCAACTCTATCTCATGCATATTTATTGTGGAGATCCTGAAAACCTGACCTGGCTCCGGCTCTCGAGGACCGGAATTGCCTACCCCTGATCTAGTAAATGAGCACAAGTAAAGAGAAACCAAGCCATTGTGACATCACTGATGAGATTGGCTCTTAGGCACTGGTGGAATGAAGCATTATGACATCACAATATGAGGAGCCACTGAAAAATTATCTGCTCAGCCCAGAAGAGAATAATGTGGAGCCATGAAACTTACAAGTTATTCCGCACTTTTCTTGACACTTTTCCTTTCAATGAGGCAAAAACATCTAGAACAGGGGTAGGCAATCGTGGTCCTCGAGAGCAGGAGCCAGGTCAGGTTTTCAGGATATCCACAATGAATATGTACGAGATGGATTTGCATGCACTCCCTCCTTGAAGATGCAAATCTACATTTTGAGGACATGTCCAGGAGTCCAGACTGCTTTTCAAAACCCAGCACTTTGTCTGGGTTTTGATAAGCTTCCTGTCAAAATTGCGTTGGAAAGGGACATCCGTGCATGCACAGACACAATGCGGTGATATCACACACATGTGTGCAGGTGACATCATTGCATCGCGTTTGCGCGTGCGCGGATGCCGTCTGGGGGTGGGGCTGGGGGAGGAATGGGGCGGAACTAGATGGGCCTGGGGGGCATGGCCATGGGTCCAGATTTTCCTATGGGAAAATCTGGTAACCCTAAAAATGCCTTTCCCATGCTTTCTTGAATTCAGACACAGTCTTTGTCTCCACCACCCTTTCTGTCAAAAAGTATTTCCTTAAATTACTCCTGAGCCTATCATTTCTTAACGTCATCCTTTGCTGTCTCCTGAAGGTAAAATAGGCGCAAGAGGAGCTGGGGAGAAGATGCCAAGTCTGACACGGGCGTAATTTTTTTTACCACAGGAGTAAGACTTTGCATCGCTCCCACGGGGCGATAAAAGGTCTTATCCCTATTCCCACTGGGCGGTGAAAGGTCTTGTCCCCATTCCTGCGGTAAACCAGTTGCAAAAGTCTCCATTCCTGCGGATTTACTGCGGTGACTCACAGTTTACCACGGTAAACGGTCCCTGTGTTATTCTCTAGTTTATGGCACTAGATCCCAAACCTGCTTCCAAAATGGCTTGAAGGGATGTAATTAAACATAAGAACTCTGCTATTAGATACTATAGTCTGTTATTGAGAAAGAGATGGGGAAAGCCACTGATTGCCCTGGGTCGGTAGCATGGAATATTGCTACTCTTTGGGTTTTGGCCAAGTACTAGGGATCTGGATTGGCCACCATGAGAATGGGCTACTGGCCTTGATGGACCATTGGTCTGACCCAGTAAGGCTATTCTTATGTTCTTACTAATTAATTAGTTCTAGAGTGCTACCAGACAGCAATGTACAGAGTCACAAAGGAGACAGACCCTGCTCAAGTGAGCTTACAATCTAAACAAAGATCAGAAGACCCGTTCTGGAATTTCGAGTTTACTCCCAGCAGCGTCTACTGTGAACTATCAAGACTCCAAGTGAACAAAGCCATGGGACCAGACAATCTACACCCCAGGGTGCTTAGAGAGCTCTGTGATGACCTGGCAGAGCCGTTATCTGTGCTCTTCAATCTTTCCTTGAGGACGGGAAGAGTCCCCTTGGACTGGAAAATAGCCAATGTAATCCCACTCCACAAAAAGGGCTGCAGGACAGAGGCTGAGAATTACAGACCGGTGAGTCTCACATCCATAGTGTAAACTCATGGAAACACTAATTAAGCATAAATTGGATACGATCCTGAATGAGAAGAATCTACGGGATCCCCGCCAACATGGATTTACCAAGGGCAGGTCCTGCCAATCCAATCTAATTAGTTTCTTTGACTGGATAACAAGGAAACTGGATGTGGGTGAGTCCCTAGATGTCGTGTACTTGGACTTTAGTAAAGCTTTTGATAGCGTCCCACACCACAGACTATTGAGCAAGATGAAATCAATGGTACTGGGAGAGACATTAACTACATGGGTCAGTGATTGGCTAAACGGTAGACTTTACAGAGTGATGGTGAATGGTGCCCCTTCAAAAATGTCAGAGGTGATCAGTGGAGTGCCGCAGGGCTCAGTCTTGGGCCCAATCCTCTTCAACATATTTGTGGGAGATCTGACTCAGGGGCAAATCACATTATTCGCCAATGATGCCAAACTATGCAACATAATAAGTGAGAACACTTTACCAGACAGTATGACGCAGGACCTACTTCTATTGGAACACTGGTCCTCAACTTGGCAGCTAAACTTCAATGCTAGAAAATGTAAGGTCATGCACCTTGGCAGCAGGAATCCATGCAAAACTTACACACTTAATGGTGAGACCTTAGTTAGGACCAAGGCGGAACGTGATTTGGGGGTGATCATTAGCGAAGACATGAAAACTGCCAATCAAGTGGAGAAGGCTTCATCAAAGGCAAGACAAATGATGGGTTGTATCCATAGAAGTTTTATCAGCCGGAAGCCCGAAGTTATAATGCCGTTGTACAGATCCATGGTGAGGCCTCATCTGGAATATTGTGTACAATTCTGGAGGCCACATTACCAAAAAGATATGCTGAGAGTTGAGTCGGTTCAACGAATGGCCACCAGGATGGTCTCGGGACTCAAAGACCTCCCATATGAGGAAAGGCTGAATAAATTGCAGCTATACTCACTCGAGGAACGTAGAGAGAGAGGAGACATGATAGAGACGTTTAAATATATCACGGGCCTTATTGAGGTGGAGGATGATATCTTCTTTCTTAAAGGTCCCTCGGCCACAAGAGGGCATCCGTTGAAAATCAGGGGTGGGAAATTTCATGGCGACACCAGGAAGTTCTTCTTCACCGAAAGGGTGGTCGATCGTTGGAATGAACTTCCACTTCAGGTGATTCAGGCCAGCAGCGTGCCAGATTTTAAAAGGAGATGGGATACACATGTGGGATCTCTAGGGGGGTAAAAATGGAAGTGGGATACACATGTGGTATCTCTAGGGGGTAAATTCAAGGGGGTGGGGTTGTTAGAGTGGGCAGACTTGATGGGCCATGGCCCTTTTCTGCCGTCATCTTCTATGTTTCTATGTTTCTAATCAAGACAGACAAACAGGATGCCAGGGTAGGGGTTACAGTTAGGGGGGATGGTTAAACTGCTGGCTAGGGTGGTGAGCAGAGGGGAGTAGGGTTATGAGTTGAAGCAGGAGCATAGTAAGGGGGGGCAGTCCACCCTGGGGGCCATGTTGGTGAGGCATCGGCACCCCACTTCCTCTCCACCCTTTCCCGCTCTTCCCCTTGCCACGCGTGTGCCCCTTCCCTTCCCCCATACCTCTAGCTCTTCACCGCTGTGAGCAAGAACTTCAACGCGCTCCTCGTGACCGCATCATCTCTTCTGCTGACGTCACTTCTGGATGCCATGTGTAGGAAGTGACATCAGAGGGAGAGCCAACAAGGTCACAAGGAGCACACTGAAGTTAATGTTGCTTGTGGTGGTGGACAACAAGAGATACAGAGGAAGGGAAGGGGGCACGTGGGTAGCAGGGGGGCATCGGGGAAGGAGTGGGGGAGGCATGGGCAGAACATAAGAATTGCCGGGTCCATCGTGCTCAGCAGTCCGCTTGCGCGACGGCCCTCTAGACAAAGACCAGTGCCCTAACTGAGACTAGCCCTACCTGTGTACGTTCCGGTTCAGCAGGAACTTGTCTAACTTTGTCTTGAATCCCTGGAGGGGCACCATTCACTCCTGCTATGGCACTGACCCCCTCTTTTACTATGGATGCATTAACAGTTAGTGCACACGTTGATTTAGTGTGCACTAAACACGCGCTAAAACGCTTAGCGCACCTTAGTAAAAGAGGGCCTAAGTTGAACACTGTCCCAAAAATGTGGGCTTTCAGACTACTTTTGAGCACAGGAAGGGAAGTGATGGACAGACTCGGGTAGTTTATTCCAGGCGTACGGTCAGTGAGCTGAAAGGAACGAAATCTGGAGCTGGAAGTGGAGGAGAAGGGTACAACTATAAGCAAGGTGTCTGAGGAACGGAGGTGTATAAGGAGAGAGGAGAGATACTGAGGGGCTGCAGAACGAACACACTTGTAGGTTAGTAATAGGAGTTTGAACTGTGTGCGAAGGCGGATAAGGAGCCAATGAAGTGATTGGAGGAGAGGAGCGAGGAGAGGGTAGCGAGGTTGGTAGAAGATGAGTCGTGCGGCAGAGTTTTGTACACATTGCAGGGGGAAGAGGCAGTGCAGCAGGAGACCTGTTAGAAGTAGGTTGCAGTAGTCTAAGCGTGAGGTTACGAGAGTATGGGCATGGATGATTCATAAAAAGTAAAATTAAATCAGGAATTGGGCTGGGTGGCTGTGGGGCAGCTGGACCATTTATGGTGCACTGAAAACAATAAAACAGTAAGAACATGTAGTACTTCGTTTTTCACTGAAAAATATACCGATTTGAAAACCAGAAACTATTAGATGTAGACGTAACGGAATTAAGTTACTTTCAGATATCTAACTGATATAGGGCATCTACTTTCAGCGGACGGATGTACAATTTGTTGAGTCATAAATGCCTGCTCCCAGACATAAAAGTAATTTCTATGAAGAATTAATATGCAGCACCTCTTCTAATGCTACAGCATACCTTCAAATGCCTAGCAGAAGTATTTTACAGTTCTCTACTAAAATATGGAAATACATCCTATTACAATATAAAGCATTAGATATGGTTTTAAAATATAGAACATTTATTAGCAACGAATAGAAAATGGCAAAAAAAAAAAAGAGGATTTCTTGGAAAATCCATTAAAGAAATCAGCTCTGCAACTCGGCGAAGGCCTTGGCCTACATCCAGAAGGGCAATTAATTGGAATCCTGATCTTCAAAATGTGTTGGGCCAGCTCGTAAAGGGCTGGATTCCCACAGTTGGCAATTTCTTTCAGGTACTTTGCCTAGTTTTGCATTTAGCCAAAGACAATCAGCATGATTACCCTGCTCTACAGTTGACTAAGGAGTCTCCCAATCAAAATCTCCATCAAGATTCCAGGGGGGTCACTTTTGACAATGAACTGTAGTTCCGTACTCATATCACAGATTGTATTCTCTTATTTCTTCATTTTAAGATAGAACCACTCTGTACACTCAATGTTGGAACATTTATCCATCCACGCATTGCTGCTATCCTTGATAATTTCCGAACTGAATAAGACCAATGACTGGATGTATGGCAATAGATTCATTTTGAATGTGGCGAAAATGGAACTATTGATTGTAGGAGAATGCAATGAGCATTAATGGCCCCGTGAAATGTCTCTGAATGAACATCTGATTGTGATCAGGGAAGAGTTGAAAATACTGGGGATAATCCTTGATGCAAAATTATCATTAAAATCGCAAACAGCGAGAGTGGTACAGGTTGCGTATTTTACAACGGGAGAGCTACTGCAATTGAAGAATATATATATTTTTTTTTGCCAGACTGGGATTTTAGACAAGTGTAACAATCCATGGTGCTTTCGAAGCTTAACTAGGGCTTCCTTCTGCCCGACTGAAGGCGCTGCAGATTGTACAGAACTCGGCAGCTTGGCTTCTGATGGGAAAATCACGCTTTGAGCACATTACTCCAGTTTGAAAGAAACTGCATTGGATCCCAATTATATTTCGAATACAATTTAAAATTTTGAAAATTTGCAAGTTCTTCCGGAATTAATCCAGCTACCTCTCCTCCCTTGTAACCAAAAAAAACCCCAACCAATACCGTTGTAACTTCACTGGAAATGTCCAGTTAGCTCTTTTGTAATCCGCCTTGAACTGCAAGGTATAGGCGGAATAGAAGCCCCTAATGTAATGTAATTTCAGCTTTTTAAAAAAAAATATACCACTTATAGCCTAAGTGGTTTACATTCAGGTACAGTACTCCCCTGCAAATATGATTTTTCTCCTGGGGAGGCAGGAGAGGGCAGCTGGAGCACCGGCAAGGGAAGAAAATCACTCGCGGTATGCTCCGACCGCCTCTTCCTGTACTAAAGTCGGGCTACACCAATCAGGAGCTGCTTTGACATGCTTTTACTACTTGGGACCTGGGTTGGCCACTGTTGGAAACAGGATACTGGACTTGATGAACCTTCGGTCTGTCCCAGTAGG
Organism: Geotrypetes seraphini; assembly: GCF_902459505.1. Classification (NCBI taxonomy): domain Eukaryota; kingdom Metazoa; phylum Chordata; class Amphibia; order Gymnophiona; family Dermophiidae; genus Geotrypetes; species Geotrypetes seraphini. The sequence goes on from NC_047084.1 coordinate 149,518,389, forward strand.
GAAACTCTTACGTGGAAAGGGTAGCTGTGAATCGCTTGTTTACTCTTTCCAAAAATACTAGGACTAGGGAGCATGCGATGAAGCTACTAAGGGTTCCTTTTACGAAGGAGCGTTAGGGCCTTAACGCACGGAATAGCGCACGCTAAAATGCCACGTACGCTAGCCGCTACCGCCTCCTCTTGAGCAGGCGGTAGTTTTTTGGCTAGCTCACGCTAATCCGGTGCGTGTGCTAAAAACGCTAGCGCACCTTCGTGAAAGGAGCCCTAAGTAGATTTAAAACAAACCGGAGAAAATATTTCTTCACACAGTGTGTAATTAAACTCTCAAATTCTTTGCCGGAAAATGTGGTGAAGTCAGTTAGCTTAGCAGGGTTTAAAAAAGGTTTGGATACTTTCCTAAAAGAGAAGTCCCTAGGCCTTTATTGAGATGGGGAAATCGACTGCAAATTCCTAGGATAAGCGGCATAAAATCAGTTTTACTACTTGGGACCTGGGTTGGCCACTTTTGGAAACAGGATACTTTTGATGGACCTTCGGTCTGTCCCAATATGGCAATTCTTATGTTCTTATGTTGACATCTACAGCGTCGGAGGACAAGAGCTCAAACAAATACGTCCTCACTTCAAATTGCCATCTTGGATCCCTTGTTCTTTCCGTTTCTGCTTTGATTTTGTATTTTCTACTTTAAACCCTCTCTGTCGTTTGACTATGAGATTGCGTTGAAATAGATGCCTTCGGTACTTGACCTTTAGACCCACGCAACCTGTTTTAATATTACCCTCCATATCACTTGCTCAATATGTAGCAATTTCATAAGAACATAAGAATTGCCGCTGCTGGGTCAGACCAGCGGTCCATCGTGACCAGCAGTCCGCTCACGCGGCGGCCACTAGGTCAAAGTCCAGTGCCCTAACTGAGACCAGCCCCACCTGCGTATGTTCCGGTTTAGCAGCTGGGCTTCAACGCCAAGAAATGCAAGGTCATGCACCTCGGCAGTAGGAATCCGTGCAGAACTTACACCTTAAATGGTGAAACCTTAGCTAGGACTGTAACAGAACGAGATTTGGGAGTGATCATCAGTGCAGATATGAAAGCTGCCAAGTGGAGAAGGCTTCATCGAAGGCAAGACAAATGTTAGGTAGTATCCGCAGAAGTTTCGTCAGCCGGAATCCTGAGGTCATCATGCCGTTATATAGAACCATGGTGAGACCACATCTGGAATACTGTGTGCAATTCTGGAGGCCACATTACCGTAAAATGTGCAGAGTCAGTTCAGCGGATGGCCACCAAGATGGTCTCGGGGCTCAAGGATCTCTCATACGAAGAGAGGCTGAACAAACTGCGGCTCTACTCTCTCGAGGAACGTAGGGAGAGGGGAGACATGATCGAGACATTTAAATACATCACCGGATGTATCGAGGTGGAAGAAGATATTTTCCTTCTCCAAGGACCCTCAGCCACAAGAGGGCATCCGCTTAAACTCAGGGGCGGGAAATTTAATGGGGACACCAGAAAGTATTTCTTCACCGAAAGAGTGGTTGATCATTGGAACAAGCTTCCGATACAGGTAATCGAGGCCAACAGCGTGCCAGATTTTAAGGGTAAATGGGATGCCCATGTGGGGTCCCTAAGAGGGTGGAGTTAAGGATGGGTCATTAGGAGAGGGATCTCCAGGAGAGCAGACTTGGGGGGGGGGGGTCTGTGGTGTGGACAGACTTGATGGGCTATGGCCCTTATCTGCCGTCATTTTTCTATGTTTCTATGAACTTGGAATAAAGAAAGATGATTTTTAAAAAACCCCAAAAAAATCCATTTCCCTTTACCAGCGGTTACCTATGACAAGAGCTTTGGAGTCTAATTTTTACAGCAAACTGTTCCTTGCTAAAATAATTTAAAGATTCATATCATGAAGCATGGTGAGTAAAATCATTTTATAATCAATTATCGAGACAGAGAATAAAAAACAGACAGACTGTTCTTTTCAAATTTCAATTATAAATCCTGTTAATGCCATGGAAGATTCTCTAGAGCATTTCTTTTTTTTTTTTTTTCGTGGCATGGGGAAATAAAGTAACAGAATTATAATGTTCAGAAAGTACAATTCTGCTATTTAATTTATAAAATATATTAATTGTTTAATATAACTACACTGCAGGTATTCAGGTTTCTTAATTTTACGTTTTATGAAAATGGGCAGTGAAGTAGATTACTATTAAGATGGGACGGAGAAGGGTTGTTTTTTTTTTTTGGTAGGGGGGGAAATAGTAGGACTGCAGGAAGTTTAAAATTTTTAATCACGCTTAATCACATGATTAAAAGATGCCCCATCCCTCTTCCCCCTGGTCCAACATCTTTCCCTCTGCTTATTCCTAGGATAAGCAGCATAAAATCTGTTTTACTCTTTGAGATCTTGCCAGGTACTTATGACCTAGATTTGCCACTATTGGAAACAGGATACTGGGCTTGATGGACCTGCAGTCTGCCCCAGTATGGCAACTCTTATATTATTATGTGAGCCAAGTGTAGGACAATCAAGCTATTGTGACATCACTGATCAGGTTGGCTCTTAGGCATTGGTGGAATGAGACATTATGACATCACAATCTGAGCTCTGGAATGTTGCTACTCTTTGGGTTACTGCCAGGTACTTGGGACATGGGTTGGCTACTGTTGGAAACAGGATATTGAGTTTGATGGACCTTCAGTCTGTCCCAGTATGGCAGCTCTTATGTTTGTTGCAGGTTTCCGGGTCTCGCTGTGTCTTGTCAGGTAGGACCAATGCGTCAACCATCATGCTGTGGTTTTCTTCAGGGTATGCTGTGAGGTCTGCAGTTTGTCTTTATATAGCTGGTCCTGAAAACCAATTGGTTGGGGCTTGAAGTGAATGAGGCAGAAGAGTCCGTTGATCACCAATTTGAATTTTTGGGTTCGTGCAGGGGGGGGGCAGGGAGGGAGATTGTTGGCTGCTCTTCCTGCCTGGCTGCTGGGTGCTCCTCTCTACCACCAGCAGCCTACACACCAGGGTTCCTCCTTACCGATGGATCCTGCCCCGAGCCAGCAGCCTCCACCTTGGGCCTCCTTGACACTGGCGACTCCCTATTTCTTGGCTGCCGGCTCTTTTTCACTGCCACTTGCAGCCTGCACAGTGTCTTTCCCCTCTTCACTGCTGGCTCTTTCCCAGGCCAGCAGCCTTCAACTCCAGGATCCATGATGATGTTGGACCCTCCCCCCCAACTTCTTCCCTATTTACACTATCATTAACGTCATCCATGGGACCTGAAGATTGGAGCTTTGACCGAAACAGTCTGCTGACTTGTATAAAGTGTTTTTTTTATTTATTTTTATTATTTATAATTTTGAATACATTTACAATATCCAATAATTCAAAGGAAAAAAGGAAATCCACGTAAAACAATACATAATCAAATCATACATACATAATTCCTTTTAAGCCCACATTAATGGGGAGTACATCTTACTATTTCTAATTAAATAAAGTTTAAGAAAATAAAGGACAATAATTCTTGGTTCACACTAAAGAACCTTGAATCATTCCTTAAGATGGGATATTATTTACAGTATATTAAATCTCCTCATATTCTCCGCTAGGTGAAACAAATCTCATTTCTATTCTCTTGCAACTAAAAATTGTTGTAGTTGTATAGGATCCCAAAAGCCGTACTCAATATCTTGTAACTTAACCAAACATTTACAGGGAAATTTCAGGTAAAAGGATGCCTCCAGTGCCAACACTCTATCCTTCAATTTCAAAAATTCTTTCCTCCTCAACTGAGTGGTTCTAGATACATCCGGAAATATCCTAACCAAATCCCCACAAAATTTCATTAACCTGTTTTTGAAGTAAAGTTTCATTATCAACATCTTGTCCATCTCGCTCATGCATGTTATTACCAGGGTGGACCGACTCTGAATCACATCCTGTATAAAGTGTTAATCTTCCTGCACTACCCCTGGTCTGCGAGTCTCCTTGAACCAGTGGCGTGGTAAGGGGTGGGAGGGGCAGTCGGCTCCGGGCACCGTGTTGATGGGGGCACTGGCACCCCTCCTCCTCTCCGCCTCTTGCCTCCCCTCGCCGCAAGCAACAACTTCAACGTGCGCCTCACGTCCACGTCAACTCTCCAGCTGGCGTCACTTCCGGATGCCATGCGCAGGAAGTGACATCAGAGGGGGGGAGCCGATGGGGTTGCGAGGAGCATGTTGAAGTTCTTGTCGCTCGCGGCGGTGAACAACTAGAGGTAGAAAGGAAGGGGGCGCACGCGGCGGGGGGGTTGGGGAAGAAGCGGAGGTGGAAATGAGGGCGGGGAGGGGCGCTTCTCACCCTCGCTACGCCACTGCCTGGAACTTCCTTGGCATGCTGGTAGCTTCCTTACGAAAGGATAAAATAGGCCTGTTTAGTAGGAAACCCTTTCTCTTGTGACTGTCCTTCTTTAAGTGCATCTGAGCCATCTTCCCTTTATTAATTCACTTTCAGTCAGTACAACACAAGATCAGTTTTCAGTAACGTTGTAAACAATTTCATAACTCGCTGGGGTTCAATTCCTCATTCTTCCCAAAGTTGCAAAAGCTTACATATATTTTAATTTAATTTTCTTTACTTCATAATTTAAATAAATAGTTTAAAATAAATAACAGCTTTTCAGCATTTCAGCAAAATTCTCCCCTATACCAACGCGTTTCGCTTTGTCTTTATCCAAGTTTCTATGTTTCATAAAAGAGGGTTAATTTTAGAAGGAAAAGTCACCTTCTGGGCTTAAAGTAAAAGCCTGTGCATCTCTCCAAGTTACTGGCTGTGAGGGCCACTAAGTCCAGTCAAACTCTGAGGGCCACTAAGTCCAGTCAAACCTTGGTTTGGGATCATAATTTGTTCCAGAAGCATGCTTGCAATCCAAAGCACTTGTATGTCAAAACGAATTTCCCCCTAGGAAATAATGGAAACTCAGACGATTTCTTCCACAACCCAAAAACATTAATCCAAAATACTATACGCACTTGTATTGCAAGACCTCGCTCATCTAGAACAGTCACTACACGCCCGCAGCATCAGAGAGAGAAGAACCATCGGCTCAGTTGCGATGATGTGACACGTGTATATTGTATGTACTCGTATTGCAAGACCTCGCTCGTTTAGAACAGTCACTACACTCTTGCAGCGTCAGAGAGAGAAGAGCCATCAGCTCAGTTGTGATGATGTGACACGTGTATACTATATGTACTCGTATTGCAAGACCTCGCTCGTTTAGAACAGTCACTACACTCCCGCAGCGTCCGAGAGAGAAGAACCATCGGCTCAGTGGTGATGATGTGACACGTGTATATTGTATGTACTCGTATTGCAAGACCTCGCTCGTTTAGAACAGTCACTACACTCTTGCAGCGTCAGAGAGAGAAGAGCCATCAGCTCAGTTGTGATGATGTGACACGTGTATACTATATGTACTCGTATTGCAAGACCTCGCTCGTTTAGAACAGTCACTACACTCCCGCAGCGTCCGAGAGAGAAGAACCATCGGCTCAGTGGTGATGATGTGACACGTGTATATTCTATGTACTCGTATTGCAAGACCTGGCTTGTATATCAAGTTAAAATTTAATAAAATGTTTTGCTTGTCTTGCAAGACACTTGCAAACCAAGTTACTTGCAATCCAAGGTTTTACTGTATCTCATTTTCTGCACTGCCGGGACGAATGAGGAATTGAACCCCAGCGAGTTATGAAGTTTGGGGGGGGGTGGTCTGAAATCCCACAGGCATCAGCATGAACTTGCTTGTAGCATAATGAAATTGTCTACAATGCTACTGAAAATTGATATCGTGTTATACTTCTTTAAGGGCACCAGTATTACATGCCCTAGGGCTGGGCACTGGCTTGCTAGCTCTAGGTGTCTGGAACAGGGCAGGAGCTACTTTTCTTTAAAGCCTGCTTTACCCTGTGCACTTCGGTGTTCTCAGGATTTTCCCTGCCACATCGTAGATATGGACACATGCATTGCAAATCATCTCTTGGAACCTTGGCAGATCAGTTCTTTTACATGCTCATAAAACGCAAGGTCTTCTGCATGAAAGAACAACGGAGAAATGTTACATAAGAATTGCCGCTGCTGGGGTCCTGGGGTCAATTGTGCCCAGCAGTCTACTCACGCGGCGGCCCTCTGGTCAAAGACCAGCACCCTAACTGAGACTAGCCCTACCTGCGTACGTTCTGGTTCAGCAGGAACTTGTCTAACTTTGTCTTGAATCCCTGGAGGGTGTTTCCCCCTATGACAGACTCCGGAAGAGCATTCCAGTTTTCCACCACTCTCTGGGTGAAGAAGAACTTCCTTATGTTCGTACGGAATCTATCCCCTTTCAACTTTAGAGTGCCTCTCGTTCTCCCTACCTTGGAGAGGGTGAACAGTCTGTCTTTATCTACTTTGTCTTGAGTCCCTGGAGGGTGTTTTCCCCTATAACAGCCTCTGGAAGAGCGTTCCAGTTTTCCACCACTCTCTGGGTGAAGAAGAACTTCCTTATGTTCGTACGGAATCTATCCCCTTTCAATTTTAGAGAGTGCCCTCTCGTTCTCCCTATCTTGGAGAGGATGAACAACCTGCCCTTATCTACTAAATCTATTCCCTTCAGTACCTTGAATGTTTCGATCATGTCCCCTCTCAATCTCCTCTGTTCGAGGGAGAAGAGGCCCAGTTTCTCTAATCTTTCACCGTACGGCAACTCCTGCAGCCCCTTAACAAGTTTCAAGTTTCAAGTTTATTGGTTTTTTATACCCCGATCATAAAAACAAATATCTGACCGGTTAACAATAAAATTTAAAAAGGAAAGCAAGATATATTTAATTGTGTTTAGAGAGAGTAGTGAGAAAAATAGAAACATATAATACGTATAGACAGACCTGACAGTGAGGGTAAGTGGGAGGGTTAGGAAAAAGTTACATAGTCGTAGGAGAAATGAGATAGAGGGAAGGGATATAACATGGGGGGCGGGGGTGCCTGGTATGAGTGATATGCTCTGAGAATGATAATTAGATTGAAAAAGAAATCAACGAATGGACGAGAAAAAGATTAAGAATTGGCGTAGGCATCTTTAAATAGATAAGTTTTAAGAATAATCTTAAATTTTGGTAATTGAGTTTCGTCCCTAAGAAATTGGGGGAGAGAGTTCCATAATGTGGGTGCAGTTATGGCGAAGTTAGTATTCCTGGTGTAAAAGGATTCTTTTAGAGAGGGAATGAAAAGGAGTTTTTGATCAGATGATCTTAATGAACGAGAAGAACTTTGGGGGATTAAAAGTTTATCAAGAAATAGAGGTAGGCGTGAATGTTTAATTTTGAATGTAAGTAGTATAATTTTATAATGTATCCGATGAGAGATGGGGAGCCAATGAGCCTCTTTGAAAAGAGGAGTAACATGTTCGAACTTGCCGACATTGTAAATGAGTTTAATAGCAGTATTTTGAACAAGTTGCAGCCGTCGTAGTTCTTTTTGGGGGAGTCCATTGAGAAGAGAATTACTATAGTCTAAGTGTGAGATGACTAGGGAATGAATTAGTATGTTAATCGAGTCGTTAGTTAAAAGAGATCTGAGGGAACGAATAATACGTAGTTTCAGTCGCTCTTCTCTGGACCCTTTCGAGTACCATGTCCTTCTTCATGTACAGCGACCAGTGCTGGATGCAGTACTCCAGGCGAGGGTGCACCATGGCCAGTACAGCGGCATGAGAACCCTCTCAGATCTGTTCGTGATCCCCTTCTTTATCATTCCCAGCATTCTGTTCACCCTTTTTGCCGCCGCCGCACATTGTGTGGACGGCTTCATCGACTTGTCGATCTGAACTCCCAAGTCTCTGTCCTGGGAGGTCTCTCCAAGTCCCGCCCCGGACATCCTGTATTCGTGCATGAGATTTTTGTTACCTACATGCATCACCTTACACTTATCCACGTTGAATCTCATCTGCCATGTCGATGCCCATTCCTCGAGCCTGATTGTGTCACGTTGCAGATCTTCGCAATCCCCCTGTGTCTTCACTACTCTGAATAATTTTGTATCGTCCGCAAATTTAATCACCTCACTCGTCATACCAATGTCCAGATCGTTTATAAAGATGTTGAGGAGCACGGGTCCAAGCACCGAGCCCTGCGGCACCCCACGGTCTTCCAGGCCGAGTATTACAAAATGTACAAAATTATAAACATGCAATGAATCTATATATATAAAATCGGAGGTATGTATGTGTGTATGTGTGTGTGTATGTGTGTATGTGCCGCGATCACGCAAAAACGGCTTGACCGATTTGAACGAAACTTGGTATGCTGATCCCTCACTACCTGGGGTGATATGTTCTGGGGGTCTCGCGGCCCACCTGCACACGTGGGCGGAGCTACAAACATAAAATCAGATTTCACCCATTCATGTCAATGGAAAAAATGTAAAAAGCTGCCATTCTCACAGTAATTCAAAAACGGCTTGACCGATTTGAACGAAACTTGGTATGCAGATCTCTCACTACCTGGGGTGATATGTTCTAGGGGTCTCGTGGCCCACCTGCACACGTGGGCGGAGCTACAAACAGAAAATCAGATTTCACCCATTCATGTCAATGGAAAAAATGTAAAAGGCTGCCATTCTCACAGTAATTCCAACTACCTGGGGTGATATGTTCTGGGGGTCTCGCGGCCCACCTGCACACGTGGGCGGAGCTACAAACAGAACATCAGATTTCACCCATTCATGTCAATGGAAAAAAGGTAAAAAGCTGCCATTCTCACAGTAATTCAAAAACGGCTTGACCGATTTGAACGAAACATGGTATGCTGATCCCTCACTACCTGGGGTGATATGTTCTGGGGGTCTCGCGGCCCACCTGCACACGTGGGCGGAGCTACAAACATAACATCAGATTTCAACCATTCATGTCAATGGAAAAAATGTAAAAAGCTGCCATTCTCACAGTAATTCAAAAACGGCTTGACCGATTTGAACGAACCTTGGTATGCAGATCCCTCACTACCTGGGGTGATATGTTCTGGGGGTCTTGTGGCCCACCTGCACACGTGGGCGGAGCTACAAACAGAAAATCAGATTTCACCCATTCATGTCAATGGAAAAAATGTAAAAAGCTGCCATTCTCACAGTAATTCCAACTACCTGGGGTGATATGTTCTGGGGGTCTCGCGGCCCACCTGCACACGTGGGCAGAGCTACAAACAGAAAATCAGATTTCACCCATTCATGTCAATGGAAAAAATGTAAAAAGCTGCCATTCTCACAGTAATTCCAACTACCTGGGGTGATATGTTCTGGGGGTCTCGCGGCCCACCTGCACATGTGGGCGGAGCTACAAACAGAAAATCAGATTTCACCCATTAATGTCAATGAAAAAAATGTAAAAAGCTGCCATTCTCACAGTAATTCAAAAACGGCTTGACCGGTTTGAACGAAACTTGGTATGCAGTTCCCTCACTACCTGGGGTGATATGTTCTGGGGATCTCGCGGCCCACCTGCACACGTGGGCGGAGCTACAAACAGAAAATCAGATTTCACCCATTCATGTCAATGGAAAATATGTAAAAAGCTGCCATTCTCACAGTAATTCCAACTACCTGGGGTGACATGTTCTGGGGGTCTCGCGGCCCACCTGCACACGTGGGCAGAGCTACAAACAGAAAATCAGATTTCACCCATTCATGTCAATGGAAAAAATGTAAACAGCTGCCATTCTCACAGTAAATCAAAAACGGCTTGACCGGTTTGAACGAAACTTGGTATGCAGATCCCTCACTACCTGGGGTGATATGTTCTGGGGGGTCTCGCGGCCCACAACTCTATGTTGCTTGCTCAAGGGTGGGTTCACCCAAGAATTTATATGTTCTTGCTCCTGGAGGTGAAACTAAAATTGTTGTTTATAATCAAGTTTTGCGTTAGTTGTATTGTATTCATTCTGTCAAATATTTCACATTATAATTTGAATATATGTGTATGTGTGTATGTATGTATGTTCCAGCATAACTCTTCAATGCATGGACAGATTTCAACCAAACTTGACATACACATTACTTACTATCTGAGGACAAACACTGTGGGGGTGGGAAGGGGGGGATATGTAAAAATGATTGAAAATGACAGATTTTAGTATCTACCCCATACTGTTTTCGGGCTCACAGATGAATACTCAGCATAACTCTGAAACGCATGGAGAGATTTCAACCAAACTTGGTACACATATGACTTACTATCTGGGGAAAAATATTGTGCAGGTGGGACGGGGTAAAATACTGTGGGGGTGGGAAGGGGGTGATATGTTACTATTATCAAAAGCGACAGATATTAATGTCCAACCCATAGTTTTCGGGCTCGCAGAGATGAATACCGACACTCCTGATGCCGTTTAAGTCTAAGTTCAGCCCCATAGAGAGGGACATTCCTTTGGGACATGTGGAGGGTAGGGGGTTGGGACATGGGGGTGGGGCATATGGGACATGTGGGGGGGGGGGGGTAACGTGGGGGGTGGGACATGTGGGACATAGTGGGGTGGGACATGTAGGAGGTTGGACATTTTGGGATAAATAAATATCCGGGCAACGCCGGGTAATCAGCTAGTAGATAACTATAAAGCTTGTAAAATTGCATTAAAAAAACACCCCAAACTGTACAAATTAATACAGTACTAACCAAAATAAATCAAATTAAGCAAATGATCACAAGTCTTGATCACAAAAATAAGACAGAGTTGTACATCATAAATAAAATTGTTAAAAAGCAACTGAGAATAACTGTCTTAACGAGCTTTACGGAGCACGGCAAATCTATCAAAGCTCAATTTCATATGGTAATTTATTCCAATTTTACGCCTTGCCTGAGGAATACATGTCTGTGGAGGAAATGAGTGTCACGGTGTTAGGGATCTGATTGGGGAGCCAGACTGGCATTTGTGCATCTGAATACCACAAGTCCTTGTCATCTGGGAATTAACAAATACAGAGTCTGAAAGAACAGATGCTGAGGATGGAGCCACTTGTATCACCAGCTGACAGAGAAATGCCTCTGTCCATTCCACAATCCAGAATGCGAACATGTGAGATATAATTTTTGGATCTGGCGTAAAAGGATTCTTTATATGTAGCATTTTCCCTTTCCCTTTCTTTTTTTTGATATCTTTATTAGATTTTCAAACTACAATTGTGCAACAAGTAATTCATATACATAAAATATCACAAGACAAGCACAATAAACTTTCAGACATTAATATACAATTAAATTTTTCCCCACCCTCCAACCCAATCAATAATAATAAAACCCTAGCCGCGAATGCGCACTCTAAACTGCGTGCTTCCATGATCTGTAGGTCTGTGGCCACAGGAGTGCGCATGCGCGCCTAGCGGTGACAGTGGCCGGCAGAGAATCTGTACGCGGGACTCCCTGCTCTTCAGCTCCTCCAGGCAGTGGCAGACCAAATAGGACCCGATCAGAGACCAGGAAAAATTGTACCACACTTGCGGAACCCAAGGTAATGTTCTGACCTGAAGTTATTTTTTAAGTTCTAAGCCGCCGCCGCGGCTCCTCTCATGAGCTGCACCTGCGTTGGAGAAGGCTTCCGACACAAGCAGGGATCGTGAGAGAAGCCATTGCTGCGGCTTAGAACTTAAAAATAACTTCGGTCAGAACTAAGGGAGTCAAGGCCCCAATTGTAACGGTTGTCGGCGGCGTCTTCGCCCCTCTCCCCGACACACCCAAACCCCCGTTCAGCCTCCCATCCGACCCTCCCTTTCCGCAGTCTGGCCGGCTCCCTTAGTCCCTTGCTGCCGCCCCTCTTTCCTTCCCGCGGTCCCGACAAATGTCTTGATTCCAGCAGCGGCCGCAGCACTCTAAACACGCTGCTTCGCAGCTTTGCTCTGCCCGACACGGCAGAGCAAATCAGGGCATATATACTCTGAATCAAGTTCCAATGCAACTCCCTTCCCCCACCTCTCCCAACCCACCCTGGATGTGTATGTTTACAAGCCTATAAAATAAAATCAATTATTCTTCCTTACAAAATTTAGCCGATGGCTCCCAAACATCCATAAACTTTCTGTAACGCCCTTGGTGTATGGCCATGAAACGTTCCATTTTAAAAATGTAACACAGAGATTCCCACCAAAAATTGTAACTTAATCGATCCCAATTCTTCCAATTCCTTAAAATGAGCTGTATGGCAACCCCTGTCATTAGAAACAGAAGTTTGTTATTTCGATTAGATATTTGGTTTTTAGCTCTCATCAAGGTACTAAATAAAATGATGCACATTTTCCCTTTCTAAAGAAGATGATCTTTCACCCATAGAGCAAGTTCTGAATCATTCTGAGAATATTTGTTTTATTTAAGCACGTATAGACCACTTATAGCCTCAGGCCCAAATTCTGTAACCGGCGCCTAATGTTAGGCTCCTATTTCGGAGGCGCCAACTAGATAGGCGCCTAGCTAAATTGATTAAGCTTTTGAATCAGCAATAATTGAAACTTGGGCGCCTAGCAAGAAAGAGCGATTCTGCAATAAGGCGCCTCTAAAAATTTAGGCAGCCTTCAAAAAAAATAGGCGCTACGCCTATTTGGCATGGGCGTGGCTACGTATTAGGCCCCTTATTGCAGAATCGCTGCTCTTAAGCATGCTTAAGCGCTCAGTTTATCTCCCATCATGTTTCTATAACCATAAAGCTCTATGACATCACAAAGCAGTTGTAAAGAGCCTTAGCCTATAGGAAGCAGAGATGCAAATGTTAAGAGCCTTAGCCAATAGGGAGAGGAGGAGATAGTGGATGCTGCAGATGTTTCTATGTGCCTGGGATAGGCATGTGGGATCTCTCGGAGAGAGAAAGAGATAATGGTTACTGTGGATGGGCAGCTCGATGACCTCACAATGCAGGTGCACAGAGCCTTAGCCTATAGGAAGAGGAGATGCAAATGTTAAGAGCCTTAGCCAATAGGGAGAGGAGGAGACAGTGGATGCTGCGGATGTTTCTATGTGCCTGGGATAGGCATGTGGGATCTCTCAGAGAGAGAAAGAGATAATGGTTACTGTGGAATGGGCAGACTGGATGGGCCATGTGGCCTTTATCTGCTGTCATGTTCCTATGTTTAATAAAAGGGGGTTAATTTTAGAAGGAAAAGTCACCTTCTGGGCTTAAAGTAAAAGCCTGTGCATCTCTCCAAGTTACTGTCTGTGAGGGCCAATGCAGAAAATTACTGCAAACTCAAGTCACGTGAATACTGGAAGGTATTAGCCGATGAGCAGCGCAGGAAGGGGTTGCATAAGTTACGTGGGTTTACATCAGTGTGGAACACATGCCTGCAGAATGCATTCAAATGAATGCATATGAGGTCATTAGATATGCTGCATTGATGCCCAAAACAAACATAGCCTCCGACACATTGCTATCATGCAAAATGTTTCGCCAGGTTCAGGACAAGCATAGCCTGACCTGATCTCCTTGCTGGTTATCTTTCTGCACCAGCAACCTCCCTAAGGCCCCTACTGGACCCGACTGACTCTCCCTCAATCTTGACTTAAAATTTAAAAAGTAAAAAAATACCCTGACGTCTAGGTCAACCTTCCCCCATCTGACCTAGGGGTCACCCACACAATCTTCTACCTGATATCTTTTTAAAAATTCTTGATGCCTAGGACACCCCGTCTACACTTATCTCTCAATTAAAAAAATTATTTCCCACTTCATCTGACTTCTAAAAGATTACATTACATTTATTCGAATTAATCGCTAGTATGTCCCAAGTGGGAATTCAATGCGATTTACAATAATAAAAACTGGTCATAAGTTGTCATAACTAGGAATTACAACAGAATAAAGAATTCAACATTTACAGATTATCCTTCATCATCACTTATCCTCAAGTCACATACCGTACTTTTGAAAAAATAGGTTTGAAGAGCTTTCTGGAGTATAGTAATGAGGGTATACATCTCAATTCAACAGGAATTGTATTCCACCACTTTGCTGCAAGATATGAAGAAGTGACTGAATGCAATGCTTTATATAGAAAAATGAAGGCCTATGCAGTCTTCCCATTCATGCCATCTACTAACCCTTCCTCTCACTTAGAGATCCTATGTGCATTAGCCCCAAGCTTTCTTGAATTTTCTCCATCAGTTCCACCAGAAGGCTGATCAATGAATTCATCACCCTTTCCATGAAGAGGTATTTCTTCAGGTTACTTCTGAGTCTATGGGACTCATAATCGATACAGAAATACGTCTAAAAACCAGCCTAAATCGGCACTTAGATGATCAGTGAGACAAGTCGTCCAAGTGCCGATAATTGAAGCTGGTTTTAGACATATCTAAAAATGACTTAGGCCTTCATAGTGCTGCAGTACGCCCAGAGCTAACAGGGACGTTTTGGGAGGAGTAGTGAGGGCGGGACGTGGGCTGTCCTAGATTTAGTCATACTGCATGTATAATCGAAAGTTTTACATCACTGTCTAGACGGAACTTGGACATTGTGACTTAGGCCATCTAAAACCAGGTCTAAGTCACAAGAAGGTATGCAAAGTGACCAGATAACCACTGTAGGGACAAAGTACAGACCATTACACACTCCCCCAATGATCACTGACCCCCCTAACCCTAACCTCCCCCCTCCCACTGCCATAAAAATGAGAATAACAACTTTACATATCTCCTCCAGAACATCAGCACTTGGCAGCCTGGCATATGATTAATTCCATTTATCACTAAAGAGGACTCCATAATTTCATTAGATGGACTTGCAAGGAAGAGTTTGTGAGATTTGTAATTGTTGTTGTTAAGTTGATATGTAATGTCTGTGTCTTTTTTTATTGTAATCCACTTAGGTTCCAAGCAGAATGGAAATTAAACAAATAAATAAATACACGGAGGGGCATTTTCAATAGTCCATCTAAATCCAGCTTTGAACAATTCCCGCAAGAGGTCCAAATGCCTGGGTGGGGAGATGTCCATTTTCAAAACCACTTAGGATGTCCATTTTCAAAACCCTTAGGATGTCTAATGTTTTGGAGCCATTTTCAAATACAAAATTGTCCAAATTTCAAAATGTCCAAATCGAGCCCATTTGGACGAGGGAGGGACCAGCATCTTAATGCAATGGCCACACAGACATGCCAGCAGGGCAATGAGGTACCTTAGGGGCACTGCTGTGAACTTCACATAAAGGGTGCCAGATATATATTTCACCAGAGCCCCCTTTTAGTGTATGGTGAACCCTTCAAAACTCCTCCAAAAGCTACTATCCCCACCCCAATAGCCCTTATGGCTGCTTGCCTTGGACTGGTGGCATGGAATGTTGCTACTATTGGGGGGGTTTCCAGGTACTTATGACCTGTATTGACCACTGTGAAGACGAGATTCTGGTCTAAATGGACTATTGGTCTGACCCAGTAAGGCTATTATGGTCTCATGTTCTTAGGTGTCGCCAATATGGCAGTACAGTAGGTGTTGGGTGGGTTTTAGTAGGCTCACACTTACCTCTATAAATGTGGTGGTTAGTGTGGGGTAGAGGCCAGGATCCCCCCTCTCTATGGTTCACTACGGTGTCAGGTCAAAAGCGCGCCGGAACAAAGGCGCGCGCAGACAATTGAGCGCAGCGTGGAGGCGCGCGCCACAGAAAATTACTGTTTTTAGGGCTCCGACGTGGGGGCGTGGGGAGGAACCCCCCCACTTTACTTAATAGAGATTGCGCCGTGTTGTGGGGGGTTTGGGGGGTTGTTTGTAACCCCCCACATTTTACTGAAAACTTCACTTTTTCCCTGTTTTTAGGGAAAAAGTTAAGTTTACAGTAAAATGTGGAGGGTTACAACCCCCCAAGCCCCCCACAATGCCGGCGCGATCTCTATTAAGTAAACTGGGGGGGCTCCCCAACAAAACCCCCCGTCGGAGCCCCTAAAAACTGTAATTTTCTTCGGCGCGCGCCTCCGTCTTACGCTCAGTTGTCGGCGCGCGCCTTTGTCTTTCGCGGGGTTGTCTATGAACCGTTCACTACACCTGCTTGCTGCTATTCTAGGATGTCCTGTATTATCTGCAGCTGCACTGAAGCTGGTATGTACTATTTCTTTCATATCTTTGGGGGGGGTGAGGGGATCAGTGACCGCTGGTGGAGCGTGGAAGGGCCATGCTTTCATCCCTCCAGTGGTCATCTGGCACTTAGATGCTTGAAAACAGGTCTAACTCTGAACATCCAAATGACACCCCGGATGTCTTGAAAAAAAGGTTTGAGTATCCCTACAAGATGTCCAAAACACACTTTTTACATGCTCCCTTACAATATGGATGTCCTGGAAGGTGAATGCCCTGCAAGACATCTAAAAATGTAGTTTTGAAAATCGGCACTTAGATGTTTTGGCAATTAAAATGTCCAAGTGATGGCTTATACCATTTTTTTTTGGGACATCTGCACTTTTTGAAAATGAGCCTCATACAAAGGGATTCACCTTCTCCCCATGGGGTATAATGATGGCACCAGAAATGCAAGGGTTAAACAGCGAAATCAATACAGATCTTGAATGTAGCTGTAATCCACAAATATAGCTGAGGTATAGGAATATCCATAGTTTAAGGAGGTGATTGGATATCACGAGAGCCCAATATAAACCATTTCCCTTTCATGTGTAGGAGAAGGATTATTTACGTTCTCAAGGATCTCTCTGGTCTAGTGCTTTTCCCTTCTCTTCATGAGGCTATTATCTGCATGTAAGCTGCAGCAGACAACGTTCCAGTCACAGATCACAGGACCTGACAACATCACTAAGCAACAAACAGTAATGATAAGCACTCAGCAGCAAAGCTGTAACTCCTTGTGGGTTATAGCAAGTCTTGCTTCAACTTATCTACTTATATTCTGTTGCCCATCTAGCTGGAATATTCACCATGAGATTTGCAGGGGGGTAGCAGTAGTGCCATGTCTGCTTCTCCTCCTTGCTTCACCTCTAACTGAAATATTAAAACCTGGATAGATTTGGAATCTTTATCATCTTCTTTTTTCATATTTCAGACCTCCATCTGTGCTCCCACTGGTTTGTAGGGTATAGTGCAGTTCAACAGGGAAATGACAGGATGAGACAACCATGTTGAGAAGTGCTAAGTAAACAATATTTTAGCAGCTCGTTCTTAAAAGGAATGCAGTGATTACAAAGAAAAAGGTAGAAGACTAACACAGGAGTGTTTAAGAAGAAGGCAGAGTAAAGGACTCAAATTATCCCTGTCATTTTCTCAGCAGCCTGTAGATACAAGGGGAAAACACAATTTGAAATGTCTGTACACAAATGCTAGAAGCCTAAAAAATGAAATTGGAGAGTTAGACTATATAGCACTGAATAATGAGGTAGATATAATAGTCATCTCAAAGACCTGGTTAAAAGAGGACAATCAATGAGACAATATGTTACTTATGGTACAAATTATATTGTGAGGACAGAGAAGATTAAATTGGAGGGGAGGTTGCGCTATGTTAAAGAGGGAATTGAATGTTACAGAGGGAAATGAATCAAACAAAATAAACATTCTCCATGCCATATAGCAGTGTGCAATCCATATGGATAAAAATTCCATGTGCGAAGGGAAGGAATATTTAGGTAGAGTTATACACCATTTCCCAGGACAGAATGAGCAGACAGATGAAAAAATGTTTTCAGAGATTAGGAAAGCAGGCAAATTGGGCAACAGTATAATAAAGGGTGATTTCAATTATCAGTAGGAACTTAAAGACACAGGATAGCATTGAAAAATTATCAAAGCCAAATACTGTTCAACTCATTTATTTATTTATTTAAAAAATTTCTACACCGCTTATAGCCTAGGGGGCTCATAATCAAAAAATAAATACGTCTAAAAACTGGCCTAAATCGGCACTTGAACGATCAGTAAGACAAGTTCTCCAAGTGCTGATAATTGAAACGGGCTTTAGACGTACTTAAAAACAACTTAGGCCTTGTCAGTGCTGCTGTCCGACCAGAACTAAAAGGGGTGTTTTAGGAGGAGTGGTGAGGGCGGGATTTGGGTGGACGTGGGCTGATCTAAGATTAGTCGGAATGCAAGTATAACTGAAAGTTTAATGAGGCTGCCTGGACAGAAGTTGTACGTTGTGACTTAGGCCATGTAAAAACAGGTCAAAGTGGCAAAAAGGTAGCCAAAGTGACCAGAAAAGCACTGCAGATACAGACCCCCACACACTGCCCCAGTGATCACAGACCCCTCCTCCACCATAAAAAATGTAATAAAAGCCTCCAGTACATCAGCACTTGCAAGCCTGGCATAGGAAAGTCTAGTAGAGCTGCATAGAGGTGGCATAAGTGGTCTTGGGGAAGGGTTAGTGAACAATGGAGAGGAGGACGCAGGCTCTAATCACTGCATTCATGGTGAAACATGTGCACCCCTCAAATCCCCCAAAACTCTTTTGTACTGGGAATACAACTAGACAGACGCTGCACCATGCAGACACAAATCCACAAAATCATCCAAAAAGCTTTCTTCACCATGCGAAACCTAAGAAAAATCAGAAAATTCTTCAACAAAGATCAATACAGAATCATCGTCCAATCCCTGGTGCTTAGCATTGTAGACTACTGCAACAGTCTCTACTTATCATGCCCAAACAACATGATAAAACAACTTCAGGCCGTTCAGAACACAGCCCTCAGACTCATCTACTCTCTTAGCAAATTTGACCACATCACTAATGCATACTTAGACTCGCACTGGCTTCCGATAAAAGCAAGATCACAATTCAAATTCTACTGTCTACTATTCAAAGTAACCCATGGAGATGCACCAAGTTACCTTAACAACCGTCTATACCAAAACCTCACACACAGAACAAGGACAACTCAAAGCCTATTCATACACCCACCTCTCAATGGTACTCAACGCAAGAAACTTTACGACAACCTTCTAGCGACACAGGCTGCGAAAATTGACCCAACCGTCTCCAAACTGCTGACCACAACAACAGACATCAAACTTTTCCGAAAAGAAATCAAAACTCTTCTATTCAAAAAACACCTTCCATCATTCTAACCTACACGCACACGCATACCCCTTCATAAACACCACCCCTATAGTATCCCCTAGCCAAATTCTTCAAACCTTCCCCAAAATCATACTCAGAAACCTAAAAATACAACCTCCACCCGGGATCAGAATATTGCTTCCCTTAATACTATGTAAACAACCTGCATCTGTATATATAATTTTTTTTTTTTTAGTTCATTAATTTTATTGAATATTATAAGTAATATACAGAAAGCTCCTGGCCCGGATGGCTTTACAAATGAGTTTTTCAAATGCTTTCGAACCCTATTGACTCCTCAACTCCTTGCATATTATGATTTCCTTCACTCCACTCCGGACAAACAATTTAATTTTGCTGAGGCCACGATTGTAGTTATTCCCAAGCCAGACAAAGATGCTACTCTGGTTAAAAATTTTCGTCCTATCTCTCTTCTTAATTTGGACTACAAAATTATGGCTAAATTACTTGCACTAAGACTCACCACAGTGATCCCATCTCTCGTACATGGAGATCAAACAACCTGCATCTGTAACCAGAATATTCCGTCCCTCAACGTTATGTAATAATCTTCCTAATTTGTATGTATTGCTATTGTTATGTAAACTTGTTATGTATATGTTATATACCTGATATGTAAACTCCCTGGAAATGTCCAGTTTTCACCCAATTTTGTAATCCGCTTGGAACCGCAAGGCACAGGCGGAATAGAAATCTCTAATGTAATGTACAGTGGTGCCTCGCATAACGGACGCCTCGTACAGCGAACGCTGCGCATAACGAACTTTTTGTCTTGCTCCCTATAACGAACTTCGTTTCACACAACGAAGTCGCCCGAGGGGCCCGGGGGGGGGGGGCGGAACTACTCTCGCCGCTTCCTAATGTGAGCCGGGAACAGCAGCACCCTCCTGTCTGAATGCAGTGTTCCATCATCTCCCTCCACCTTACCTTAGATGCCGAGTTTTCCGGCTTTCTTTTTCGGCCAGCCACACACTTTCAAAGAGCAGCACATGCGCGCATGCTCTGTTGTTCAATCTTCTCCTCTGACGCAACCGGAAACCGGAAGTTGCAGGAGAGGAGAACATTGATCAACTCCAGCAGCTGCGCGTGCACAGCTTTTTGAAAGCGTGCGGCTGGGTGAAAAAGAAAGCTGGCAAACTCTGCATATAAGGTGAGGTGGAGGGAGGGAAATGTAGGGCTGCAGAACGAATTATTTTGTTTTACATGTATTCTTATGGGAAAACAGGGCTGCAGAACGAATTATTTTGTTTTACATGTATTCTTATGGGAAAACGCGTTTCACACAACGAACGTTTCACATAACAAACTTGCTCCTGGAACGGATTAAGTTCGTTGTGTGAGGCACCACTGTAATGTAATATAAGTGGCACCTGCAGCCATAAGAGCTATTGGGGTGGTAGACAGGTGGGTCTAGTAGGATCTAGGGGTGTTTTGGGGGGGGGGGCTCACCATGACCTAAAAAGGAGTTGTGGTAAGATGTTTATGTGGCACCCTTTTTGTGAAGTTCACAGCAGTGCCCTGTAAGGCACCCCACTACTCTGGTGCAATGTCTGGGCGTCCAGTCCATCACTTTGCTGACCCTGCCCACGTCCAAAAGGTCTTGTTCTGGGCGTATTTGACTTGGAAAAAATTTTGGACGAGAATGGGGTATAACGATGGACGCTACAGATTCCACAGAACCAGCAATTTTTTCTCCCCTCACCCGGGCGCAGCAACACTACATTACAGAAATATTTGAAGCCTGAAGTTTGGAGGGGGTTGGGTGACAGCAAGCCTTCCGCATACGTATATAGATAGATGTTCAAGTTTCCACACAGGCAGTGCTGGGTAGTTACATTGCTAGTTACCTAAAAAGTTAACTAATTACAGTAACTAGTTACTTTTTCCATAAGATTGACAAAATTAAGTAACTAGTTACTTTATTTTAGTAACTACTAACAAAATTTACAAATTACTTTTGCGTTGCTGTTTACATAGCTTGCAGAACAATTGATGGCAAATAACCATTCGTGCTATTTTACTGATTAAGCCTCCAATTCAACTCGTTTCTCTTGCCTCGTCACAGTGCGTTACAGTAACTCTCCATGTACTGGCTATCAGTGGTGACAGCCAGCCACAATGGGCTCTACTGAAATGAAAAAAATTGCTTCATAAAGGGCTGGACTGTTTTTGCACACTTAAAGAGACTAATTTGCATGTACTGCTATCAGTAATAAAAAGGGTCTCTGAACTGGCTAAGAGGCCCTAAACACTGGGGAGAGAACCCCAAAAGGGGAGGGGGAGTTCCCCTCATTCCAAAAGGAAGCCTCCAAGAAGGACTACTGTGGACATAAGATATTCTCACCCTGAGATAAAAAAGGAGGCGGTGACAAAGACCTGTGGACTGGAACAACACCTTATTAGAATCCTGGTACTCTCCGGGTGAACTTTGAGGAAATGAATGCTGCCTGTGGCCTAACCCTCAATAGGGCCCACAGTGGAGAAAAATGATAATCAGAATGCAAGCTCATTTGAGCGTTCAGTCTTCACTTAATTTTTTTTTTGTTATTGGGATCAGACAGCACAAATATCTGTGTATGTTGTAAACTTTGTCTGCCGGCTTTGAAGCAGACCTACAGCTGTGCAATCAATACTAAAGCAAATCTTAAGAAACATCTGCAAAACATCCACCTGGCTGCGCATGATAAACCGCCTTCGTTGAAGAGATCAGCAAAGCTGTTTTTCATCAGCTGCATCAGAATCCCTGCCAAAGAAACAGCAAACTTTGGCTGCTTCATGGAGCAGTAACGGGGGCATCATTGTGTCACAGAAGCGTGTGAGCTTGATATGAGAGACTTAAGAATTTTATCATTTTATCCAACTACGTTGTTCTCCATAAGACTCTCCAATTGTGATACATAGGATATCTTGGACCGCTGAGGAAGGAGTGTTTCTCCGAAACACGGACCTTGTTGGCTCCGTAACTCAATGTATATGAGAACCATTTTTTTGGATTACAATTTTGTATAGACTTTTAATAAACATTCCTGTACCTTGTACATTCCATTTTGCAGTCCTTTTTTTTGTTTTTGGTCTTCGCCTTTTACTGCAAACCTTTTGGATTTTTCTGTGTTTTGCCTCGTCACAGAAAAGGATCAATGATCTCATCACAAATTTTGTTATTGGGGGACATGCAAGCCTTCTCAGTGGTTGAATCACCAGAATTCATTCAGTTGGTCACTGGTCTTCAACCATTCAAAACCCTATTGACTCGCAAGGCTCTTATTGGACACGTTGAGGGCCAGTATTGTAAGATGACAGACAGCTTTCAGAATAAACTGTCACTTGTGACTGAAGTCTGCACAACATCTGACATACAGAAGCTTTTTTTGGAGTTGTCACATTGTTTATTTCCTCCCGTAATTCAGCGTTTAACTCTTGCATCCTGTTCAAATTGTAATATCCTGTATCTTACTGTAAAAATCCTGTACCGGTCCACTCTGTAAATCACTTTATCCTATGGCAAACCTCCCCGGTACCTGCTCACTTTGTATTAACCTGTATCGTATTGTAAACTTCTCCTGTTCCTGTTCACCTTGTAATATCCTATTCAATTTGTATTAACCTGTATCGCATTGTAATCATCTCCTGTTCCTGTATCTTGTTCCTGCTCTCTTTGCAATATCCTCTCCTCTCTGTAAACTTCCCCCATTATCGCTTCCAAATTGTAATTCCCTGTATATTATTCATTGTAATTCCGACTTATTATGCACACTCTTCCACTTAGCCTATGTATCTCAAATCCCTGGTTCCAATTCCTAGCTTATTTCCTGTTCCAAACATATGTATCTTGTTGTAAACATATGTCTCCTGCTGTAAACACTGCACGACCTTCTTTGTAAACCGCTTCGAACTTATGGTATAGCGGTATATAAGAAATAAAATTATTATTATTATTATTATTACACTGGATCGAGATCAGCACACTGAAACAAAAGTCTGCAGCATTGGCATGTTCACGTTTGCGAGGACGACATACTTTCGACCTGATTGCACCCACACTCGAGAAGGATCCACTCCAAATTTCGTATCACTGACCAAGTTCTCTGCACAGTTACTGACAACAAATCAAACTTTGTTAAGGCACTCAAGGCATTCTCAGAGACAGAAACAATGGGCATAGCGCCAACATAAGTTGTGCCCTCACAAAAAAACAATGGAGAGGTAACCTTCAGAAACATTGTAGACATCCTAGACAACCAAATAGATGCAGAAGCAACAGAGTATGCCCTTCCATCTCACCATCATTGTAGTACCCCACACAATGAACTCGATTGCTGTGTCTGATTCAGAAGGGGCCAACGAAGATGCAAATCCCAAAAAGCTAAGCTGTAGACCCTTGGCAAAATTCAGTGCCCTCTGGAACAAGTGCAGTAAAAGTGCACAAGCAGCTGAAATAGTGTACAAAACTTCAGAAACCACACTTGGTTTACCAAATGTTACTAGATGGCATTCATTCTATTATGCTGTTGGCAAATTGTATTCTGTGAGAAGCTTTCCCTAACAGCTTTCTGCTCAAATGAAATTGCTTTCATGGCAGAGTATATTAAGGTGATGAAAGGTGTCCTCCTTACACATCCAGGGTGGGAGGGAGGGAGATGGGAAAACATTATAATTATTATTCATTATATCTATTTTATTGAAATTATACGTGTGGTTTTATTTTCATTAGTTAAGTGGAGGGGGGTGAAAATGTTTGTTGTTGAAATATTTGTATATTTAAAGTGCTTTTGTTTGATTCGTTTATGTTTAAATTCACTGTATTGCACTGTTAATAATTGAAAACTAATAAAGATTTACAAAAAAAAAAAAGCGATGAAACTGATTGCTATGGGGCACTGGACACACTGGAGGCTGAAGACCAGTGTTTCATGGGATTTCTTCTGCCAATGATTTCTTCCCTGCGTGCACATCTTACCTCCATCAAGCCTTTGCTCAAATTTGCCAGTCCACTAGTTCATGCTCTAATGAATGGAATCATGAAGCACTTTGATCCATTTGAAGCTAAGGATGATTTGACCGTAGCAAGCGTTTCACATCCGCAATTCAAGCTGCGCTGGATCCAGTCAGATGCTGCCAGAACCGGTGCCAAATACTTGCTGATGCAAGCAATGCAGACTCAGGCTGACACTGCAAGCACTACCGTACTCCGAATGCAGCACCAACTTCCAGTGAAGGAAAAGGGGATAGAAGGGTATAGATAGAGGATCACTATACAGGTCCTGGACCTGATGGGCCGCCGTGTGAGCGGACTGCTGGGCATGATGGACCTCTGGTCTGACCCAGCAGAGGCACTGCTTATGTTCTTATGAAGACATCAGCTTTTTTTACTTCTGTGAATCAAATAAAGGGGATAACGCTATGCAGTCAGAACTAGACCACTTCTTGAATGATGCTGCACGTGATATATCCAGTCTTCAGTGCTATCCACCTGTGAAAAAAAAGTGTTTATCCTGAAGAATATGAACTTTCCATCAAGCGCACTAGTGGAGAGACTTTTCAACATCAATGGATAGATTCTTACACCAAGCGGGAACTTTAACTGATGAGCATTTTGACATGTTTTCAATGCTCAGAGCCAATAAGAAACTCACTGAAAAATAAAGTACTCATTGTAATTTTCCTATAGTTCATATAATTATAATTAATAAACAAAGTAAATATTAACTATCTAGTTAATTCTTTTTAGTACAATGGTACCTTGGTACAATGGTACCTTTTTAGTACAATGGTACTTTAATAGTACAATGGTACCTTGGATTACGAGCATAATCCGTTCCAGGAGCATGCTCGTAATCCAAAATGCTCGTTTATCAAAGCAAAGTTCCCCATAGAAAATAGTGGCAACACTGACGATTCGTTCCAGAACCCGGGGTCTGTATCTGTCGGGTGCCGGGTGCTGCAGCGCCGTCTCCTCCATCCGTCATCCGAAGAAGAACCCCACAGTGCCGCTTCGGGGAGGGGGGATGCCTCTAATGTCCGCCAGCCGCCGAAGAACTCCGCAGTGCCGCTTCAGAGGGATGCCTCCTCCATCCGCCGACCAGCCCTCCACGTCGAATGCCCCCCGCTTGCTGGAGAGCCCCCACCCGAGCCCACGTGGCTGAGCACCGCCCCACCCGCACGCCACGCACAACGCTGATGATTGACGCTGTGCGCGTCACACGCAACGCGCAGGCGGGACGGCACCCAGCCGCGTAGGCCCAGACAGAGGTCCTCCAACCTGCGGAAGGCACCCAACGTGGAAGGCTGGCCAGAAGATGGAAGAGGAATCCCCCGAAGCGGCGCTTCCTGGGCTGTAAGTGCTCGTTTATCGGGGCAGTGCTTGGTTTGCGAGTCAAAAGTTTGCTGAGTGTTTTGCTCATCTTGCAAAACACTCGCAAATCGGGTTACTCGCAAACCGAGGTTCCACTGTAATTATTTACATTTAGTGAAGAGTAACTGAAATCAGTAACTATTTACTTTTTATTCCATGTAACTAGTAACTTTTTACAGTAACTAGCACAGCACTGCACACAGGCAGCTGTGATGTATCTTATGTAATGCATTACTGCCCTGGGAGGTAAGATGATGGACACCTAAAAAAAAGGAGGGAAAGAGATGGAAGGAAGCTAGAGATCATGGAGGGGAGGGGGAAGTTGACAGTCAGTGAGTGAGAAAATGCTGGACATCACATTGTGGGGTATTGATGGGTAGGGAAGGAGAGAGATGCTAGACACCATGGGAGGGGGGGTGGGAATAAAGTGGCGATGCTGAACTATGGGAGGGAAGAGGAGAGATGCTGGGTTATGAGTGGAGGTTTGCCCCACCAACAAAAAGGCATCCTGCTGCTTCTGACTTCAATTTTATTCAAAAATTTCACTTCCTTTTTAAACAGGAAGTATAAGGGGATAAAAAGCAGCACATTGATCAGGAGGAAAGGCGGGAGAGGGGAGATATGATAGAGATGTTTAAATCCCTACATGGCATAAATGTACATGAGTCGAGTCTCTTTCATTTGAAAGGAAGCTCTGGAATGAAAGGGCATAGGATGAAGTTAAGAGGTGATAGGCTCCGGAGTAATCTAAGAAACTACATTTTTACAGAAAGGGTGGTAGATGCGTGGGACAGTCTCCCGGAAGAAGTGGTGGAGACAGAGACTGTGTCTGATTCTAAGAAAGTCTGGGATAGTCACTTGGGATCTCTTAGAAAGTGGAAGAGATAATGGTTACTGCAGATGGGCAGACTGGATGGGCCATTTGGCCTTTATCTGCCATGATGCTACAATGTTCTAGGAGTGCATATTTACTGTGTTCCCTTACTGCTGGATTGTTGATTTGACTTTCATTGCAGGAGAGTGGGGAAGAAATGAGGGTAGATCAGATTTTCAGCTGAATGGCAAGTAGTCTGTAATGAGTTATGACACCATGAACATTAATTTACAAATGAATTGATGTTTTTACTCCCTCAAAAATTACATAGACTAAGGGACACTTGAAGTTACAGAAAAATACTTTAAAAAATAATAGGAGGAAATATTTTTTCACTCAGCGGTTAATGTACCTAGTTTTAAAAAAGGTTTGGATAAGTTCCTGGAGGAAAAGTCCATATTCTGCGATTGAGACATACATAGGGGAATCCACTGTTTGCCCTGGGATCGGTAGCATGGAATGTTGCTACTCTTTGGGTTTTTGCCAGGTACTTTTGATCTGGATTGGCCACTGTGGCCTAGAGTGCTAAATATTCCGACGTTGCTCCAACCATGAACGTCGGAGCAGTGTTGGCGCATGTGACGCTCCGGGCTGTGGAAACCTCTACCTTAGCTTTGTAAAAGAGGGCCTAAATCATCTAACCCAGCCATTTGAATAATAGTTTTTGGCCAAGGGCTACGGACTGCAACTCCTCGAAGAGCCGGGTATGCATGCTCCCTGAGTGTCTGACAATGGATAAGACTCCCTACCCCTGCCCTCAAGGACCCTTAAATGCTGTTTCCCCCAACTTAGATTGACCTGGCAAGCCTGAAAATAAACCACTGGACATGAATATGTCAGAGTGCGCCATATCACCAAAGCCTGAAATGGTGTGCAAGGCAAAATGATAACTCCATTAATTATTCACTGTCTGATAATCACTCACAGTGATTTAATAGGCCTCGGTGTTGTCCTCAGTCAGTAAATCAGTTTTTCTTCACTGACAATCTAACTAATTAGATTTATCACTCTTCTTAATATTATTCTCCTGCTAAAACAAAAAAAAATAACCCTTTTTTTTCTGGAAGAACTATAAAATTGTAACAAGGACCAAATATAATGATATTTTTTCCATGCATGGAAAGTCTCTATTTTCTAAGGTTACCGTACATTAATAGTCAAATTAACATGCAGTACCTGTAAAGCCTCTGGATTAGCTGTCGGGAGCGTTCCCAGCAATACAGTGTGCGTAGTGGTCAGCTACATCTCGTGAAGTGGTGTTAGCTGCTCTTCATTATCTGCTGCATTAACAATTAATTATTATACACGGCCTATAATTTGGCATCCCTCCTGCCGACCTATTTCACGGGGGGGGGGAGGGGTTCGGGGGTTCTGGCAGGAGGGAGTGGGCATCCCTCCTGCTGATGTCATCTGGGGTATTTTTTCCCCCGATCAGCTGAGCCGGCAGGAATCCCCGAAGCCGGCTCAGCTGATCGGGGATTCCCTTGCCGTGGGTACAGAATCGGGAGGTAAGGTGTCTGGTTTTATTTATTTATTTAGTTCGATTTTTGGCTCGTCCTCCCTGAGGAGCCCCAGAAAACGTGTAACATACATAACAGTAGCAAAGAAGACACATAACAGTTAACAACAAGAAACAGAAGACCAAGGCGACAGGAGGGTACAGTTGTTCTGGATTAGCAGACACTTGGAGCCTGAAGCATGCCCAGGAAGCGAGTCGGTGTGTGCAAAGGGAGAGAGTCAGTTGAATATATACTGTGGTTTGGGGGTGACTGTCTGAATGCTAGCTTGTCCTGAGGGGTCAGGTGAAGAGGTAGGTTCTTATTGCTTTCCTAAGGCTGATTTGATGTTAGGAAGTAGACGATTCCAGTGCTTCGGTAAAAAGTGAGAGTATGACCGATTCTGTATAGGACGCCGGCGTGCAGTTCTCAGCCGCTTCTAAGGCAGCTGCTTAGGCCAGCGTCCTATACAGAATCAGCCTGTAACTGGTTAAGTGACACAGAAAGCTTGCAGTTAGCCCAGGATCACTTTAAATATCGACCACGAATTGATCACAGAAAAGGAACAAGTGAATATCATTTGCTAATTGAAAAAAAAAAAAAAAAAAAAAT
The DNA here is from genome assembly GCF_902459505.1 of Geotrypetes seraphini. Classification (NCBI taxonomy): domain Eukaryota; kingdom Metazoa; phylum Chordata; class Amphibia; order Gymnophiona; family Dermophiidae; genus Geotrypetes; species Geotrypetes seraphini. Next base: position 149,546,784 of record NC_047084.1, read on the forward strand.
GGACACTGGTCCTGTATTATTTAGAACCGAAGATGTAGCCCCCCCCCAAAAAAGTGCAATCCCCCATCAAACAGAATGAGGGTTTTAAGAGAGAACAAGACTAGGCCATAGTAATGATGACTTTATGATCCACATGCTAAAAACTAAACTAAACCTTAAGTTTGTATACCGCATCATCTCCACAGAAGTAGAGCTCGCCACGGTTTACAGTAATTGGTATAGAAAGAAACTACAATGAAAAGTAGAAGGGCTTAAGAAAGAGAGGTTTAGAGGGAATTAGTAAATCGATGAGGGAGAGGTCATTGCATTTTGGAGAAGAGCCAAGTTTTCAGATGTTTTCGGAAGAGTTGGAGGGAGGACAGGCACCTACCTAAAGAAGGATATAAAACTGCTGGAGAGGGTGCAGAGACGAGCAACAAAACTGGTGAAGGGTATGGAGAGACTGGAATATGAGGATAGACTTATAACACTAGGATTGTTCTCCCTTGAGAAAAGGAGACTGCGTGGGGATATGATCGAGACCTTCAAAATACTGAAAGGAATCGACAAAATAGAGCAGAGAAGATTATTTACACTGTCCAAATTGACACGGACTAGAGGACATGTAATGAAGCTAAGGGGGGACAGGTTCAGGACTAATGTCAGGAAGTTCTGCTTCACTCAGAGAGTGGTTGACACCTGGAATGCCCTCCCAGAGGAGATTATTGCGGAATCGACCGTCCTAGGCTTCAAGAGCAAACTAGATGCATATCTCCTTAAGAGAAGCATATAAAGATATGGTGGACTATAAATTACGCCAGGTGTACACCTGGCAGGGCCTCCGCGTGTGCGGATCGCCGGACTTGATGGACCGAAGGTCTGATCCGGAGATGGCAGTTCTTATGTTCTTATGTTCTTATGAAGCGGGGTGGTAAAACTGTTCCAGAGTTCGGTGATCCTGAAGGAGAGGGAAGTCCCTAGTTTTCCTGTATGGGATATGCCTTTTAAAGAGGGGAAGGATAGTTTGAATTTTTTGAGTGGATCTGGTGGTGTTGGGATTAGAGGAGTTCCAAGATAGTGGAAAAAGGGGAGGCAGGATACCGTGTAGAGACTTGAAGGTTAGGCAGGCGCATTTGTAGTGAACCCTAAGGATTACTGGGAGCCAGTGAAGCTTAGACAGAAGCGGGGAGATGTGGTCAAATTTGCTTTTTTGCGAAGATTAGTTTAGCCGCAGTGTTCTGGATCCGCTGGAGTCTGTGACGGCTTTTCTTTGTCAGGCTTAAGTAGATAGAGTTACAGTAATCCAGTCTGGAAAGAATGATGGATTGTACGAGGACAGCAAAGTGATGATGATGGAAGCAGGATCTCACTTTCCTTAGCACTCTGAGGTTGTGGGTTCAAATCCCGCACTGCTCTTTGTGACCCTGGGCAAGTCACTTAATCCCCATCGCCCCAGATACATTAGATAGCGTGGCAGCCCACCGGGACAGTTAGGGAAAAATGCTTGAGTACCTGAATAATTTGTAATCCGCATAGAATTGAAGATTAAGCGGAATATAAATTTTTTTTTTTTTTAAACAAAAACATAAGACTGGTTTTTGGCACACATGTTTGTATTTTTCTGCTGTTGATGACCCTGTTTATTGTGCATTATTGTTGTCTTTGTGGAGATGTATATTTCTTGTTACTCCAATAAAGATATATATATTTTTTTTTTTAAAAAAGAATTATCAGCATTACAGAAGTCACATAAAAGGGCTTAAATAGAGACTAAAGTATTAGTAACAATAAATACATCACTTATACACAATCATTGGTATATTACATAGATTCTTATCCCTATCCCTCTCCCATCCCTCCCAACCATATACTCCATTATTGAATGATATATGTAATAATAAAATACCCCCCTCCCTACCTCATAAACTGATAAACATAAGGGAAATACTTCTTAATCCTGACAATATTTTGTTAATGGTTTCCACACATCCTGAAATTTCTTAAAATATCCCTTTTGTAACGCAGTAAATCTTTCCATTTTATAGATATGGCATAAAGAATTCCACCAAAAGTTATAATTTAATCTCCTCCAGTCTTTCCAATTATATGTGATTTGTTGAATGGCAACCCCTGTCATTATTAGTAATAATTTATTGTTATTCGCAGAAATCTGACTTTTTGCTCTCATATCCATACCAAATATCACAGTATCATAGGATAATGCCGTTGGGTTCTCGAATAAATTATTAATTTGGTCCCAAATTAGGATAGGGAAAGGGATAAGAATCTATGTAATATACCAATGATTGTGTATAAGTGATGTATTTATTGTTACTGTGAATGAAAATATTAACACTTAATGTAATTTGTGAAAATGAATAAAGAATTATAAAAAAAAAAAAAAGAGACTAAAGTATCATTTTAGTCCAATTAAAAAAGCCACTGCCGCTTTAAACTCTAGAGCGTTAGCCATTACCACCTCCTTTTAAACAGGCGGTAATTTTTCGGCTAGCGTGCGCTAATCTTGTGTGTGCGCTAAAAACGCTAGTGCACTTTAGTAAAAGGAGCCCTTAGCTTTACAGTAGATTATCCCCAGCGCGTCCCAAAAGAATGAGTTTTCTACTCGAATCCACAGTTGCCGCTTCATCATTTGCTACTGAAGTTGCCACCTAATTACGCAACCGTTACTCTAATTATTCCCAGGAGATAGTAGTTGCGGCTGGCATCCTGCCTAGGACAGATCTCTATTCCAGAGATATGAATTTAATCCAAATGGCATGGTCTTTGCCGTGGGTACCTGTGCGTTCTGCTGTTCTGAATATCCTATTCTTTCAACAGCAACACGTAAAAGTTCACTGAGACGAAATCAGTTGATACCTCAGACAGGAAGAAACATCCCAGGAAAACATCCCAGGAAAACTGCACTAAAAGATAATGAGACACGCTAGTCTGACCCACACATGGAAATTACTAAAGATGTACACTTCCCCCTCTGTATCCCTGAATTCCGTATCTACGAATTCGCTTATTTGCGGTTTTAGATCAAAAAATACATTTTCGGTTTTCAGGCTATTTTAAACCCTGTAAGCCCCCCCCCCCCCCTTAAGCCTTACCTGATGGTCTAGCGGGTTTTCGGGGCAGGAGCGATCTTCCCACGCTCCTGTCCTGTGCAGATCGTTCACAGGAAATGGCTCAAGAGACTACGGGAGCTCAAGGCAGCCATTTCCTGTGAGCGATCTGCATGGGGCAGGAGCATAGGAAGATCGCTCCTGCCCCGAAAACCCGTTAGACCACCAGGTAAGGCTTAAGAAGGGGTTTCAGGGCTTAAAATAGCTGGGAGAAGCGGGGGTTAGGGGCAGAACCAGCCCAAATATTATTCACATTTTTTAAATATTTGTGGGCTGGCTCTGCCCCGAACTCCCGTGAATATGGAGGGGGAAGTGTATATCAAATATAAGCTAAGCATTAAGGATAGAATATTAAACATTTGCCTCTGGATTCTATAAATGGTGTACAAAATTTCCATTGTAAAACTGCACATTATCCTGAGATGTGAATGCAACTAAATCTGTTTTACTGCTTGGGGTTTTGCCAGATACTTGTAACCTGGGTTGACCACTGTTGGACACAGGATACTGGGCTTGATGGACCTTCAGTCTGTCCCAGTATGACAGCTCTTATGTTCTTATGTGAGCCAAGTATAGGACAATCAACCCATTGTGACATCACTGATGAGGTTGGCTCTTAGGCATTGGTGGAATGAGGGGCATTATGACATCACAATCTCAGCTCTGAAATGTTGTTACTCATTGGGTTTCTGCCAGGTACATAGGATCTGGATTGGCCACCGTTGGAAACAGGATACTGGGCATGATGGACTTTCTGTCTGTCCCAGTATAGCAGCTATGCTCTTATATGAGCTAAGAACAGGACATTCAAGCCATGGTGACATCACTGATGAGTTTGGCTCTTAGGCACTGGTGGAATGAGGCATTATGACATCACAATCTGAACTCTGGGAATGTTGGTACTTTTTGGGTTTCTCCAGGTACTTGGGACCTGGGTTGGTCACTGCTGGAAACAGGATACTGGGCATGATGGACCTTCAGTCTGTCCCAGTATGGCAGCTCTTATGTTCTTATGGCTAACGAGCCAATTAGCACCACAAATTGGATGCTAGCAATCAAATAATGGCATTAATTGGTAACAATGTAGATTTGGGTGCACATCTTGCTAAGTACTATTCTATAAAAGATCCATGCATAAATCTTATAGTGCACTGTTTAAAGGGGGCAGGGCTGTGGGAGGAGCATGGCTGAGTCAGGGGTGTTCACTAAAGATGCACATAGTATTACTGAATACCGGAGATCTGCTCCTATCTTATTCACCAAGATTTACACTGCATATTGGTGGATGTGCCCTTGGCCAACCTTTCAACTCCAGTGTAAAATAGAAATACTTGTGTGGTGGGTGGGTATGTGTTGAGGTGGAGCTAGGGTATGGTTTGTTGGGTTTTTTTTTTTTTGCAACTTGCCCAGATGCTACAATGTCTAGTTTTAGTCCCACATGAAGGTCTGAATATTTGTATGTATTTTAACACTGCAGATTGCTTTTGCCTCCCTTCTATGCCATCTCTGCAGATTGCATTAAAACACTGGGAAATAGTGCCCAAAATTGGAGGGTGGCCAATGTTAAGCCAATTTTTAAAAAGGGTCCCAGGAGAGATCTGGGAAATTACAGACCGGTATGCCTAACAACAGAACTGGGCAAAATGGTGGAAACAATTATAAAAAATAAAATTGTGGAACATGTAGACAAACATGATTTAATGAGATGGAGTCAGCATGGGTTCAGCCGAGGGAGATCTTGCCTCACCAATTTTCTTGACTTCTTTGAAGGCGTAAATAAACATGTGGATAAAGGTGAGCCGGTTGATGTAGCATATCTAGATTTCCAGAAAGCTTTAGACAAAGTTCCTCACAAGAGGCTCCTGAGAAAATTAAAGTGTCATGGGATAGGAGGCAACGTTCAGTTGTGGATTAGGAATTGGTTATCGGACAGAAAAGGGTAGGGTTAAATGGCCATTTTTCTCAATGGAGGAGGGTAAATAGTGGTGCGCCACAGGGATCTGTACTGGGACCGGTGCTATTTAACTTATTTATAAATGATTTGGAAATTGGAACGACGAGTTAGGTGATTAAATTTGCAGATGACACTAAAGGTTCAAGGTTCAAGGTTTATTACCGTATTTTCACGAAGATAATGTGCCTCAGGCCGCGCCCCCAGGTGGGACCTAAGGCTCCAGGGCCTATTCTGATTGGCCCACGCGCCTTAGGCCCCACCAGTAGGCGGAGCTTTGGGACGGATGGGCCAATCCGGCCTCATTCCGTCGTTGGCTGCCTGCCGGACAGGCGGGTTTGGCTCCCGTCTGTCCGGCCAACTACCAAAGGTATGGGGAAGGGGGGTGGGGGTGTCGTGGGGGTCGGCCAGGGGGGTCGCGGGTCGGCTGGGGGGGCGGTCGGTGGTTCTTGGGGGGGCGGTCGTTGGAGGGAGGGGGGTTTGCGTCGAGGGCAGGAGGGCCTGGGATCCCTCCTGCCCGTAATGTAGTGCGGGGTGGGGGTAGGGGGTCGCCGTGGCCAGGAGGGTTTGGGCTCCCTCCTGGCCCGATATTGTCGGGGAGTTGGGGAGTCGGCCGGGCAAGAGGGCTTGGGCTCCCTCTTGCTCCGATCGTGGATGCGGGTGCGGGTGGGAGCGCGTGCGAGCGGTCGTTCGGGGTGGGGGTGCGAGCGGTCCTGCTGGGGGGGGTGAATCGGGCGTCGGGCGGGGTGGGAACTATGTAGAAAAACTTTTGTATACCGCGCTCACGCGTATAACGCGCGAGGGGTATGCGCGGTAGGTAAAAACGCGTATAACGCGCGTGTTATATGCGTGAAAATACGGTAATATTTGATGTATCGCTGAATCTGTTTACAAAGCAATGTACACAAGTAAAAAAAGGATAAGATTATAAAGATACAAATTAAAAAATTCGTTAACATCAAATTTAAGACAAGACAGACTTGAACTGGGGAGGGAAGAAGGGCAAAAGTTACATCTGTTATATCGAGAAAACCAAATATGGAAAAAAACAGAAGGAAACGGGGGTAGTTAAAAAATTAAAAAATAAAAATATTAATATTGAGTATTAAAGGCATCTTTAAAAAGGTGCGTTTTTAAGGATTTTTTAAAAGAAAGAAGATCTTTTTAATTTTTAATATGTTCAAAGTTGTAAAATGCTTGCAGACTATGAAAAATTTTAGGAAATTGGAAGACTGGCCATCAAAATGGCAGATGAAATTTAATGTGGGCAAATGCAAAGTGACGCACATTGGGAAGAATAATCCAAATCATAGTTATCAGATGCTAGGGTCCTCCTTGGGAAAAACGATCTGGGTGTCAAAGTGGGCAATATGCTGAAACCTTCTGCCCAATGTGCGGCAGTGGCCAAGAAAGCAAACAAGATACTGGGAATTATTAGACAAGGGAGGGTAAACAAGACTAAGAATGCTATAATGCCTCAGTTGTGTGACCTCACCTTGAGGATTGCATTCAGTTCTGGTCTCCTTATCTCAAAAAGATATAGTGGAACTAGAAAAGGTTCAAAGAAGAGCGACCAAGATGATAAAGGGGATGGAACTCCTCTCATATGACGAAAGACTAAAAAAGTTAGGCTTTCCAGCTTGGAAAAGAGACAGCTGAGGGGAGATATGATCGAAGTGTACAAAATCCTGAGTGGTGTAGAACGCGTATAAGTGGACTGATTTTTTTGGACTGCATCAAGATTTACAAAGATGAGGAGATGCTCAATGAAGTTACAGAGTAATATATTTTAAACTAATTGGAGGAAATATTTTTTTCACTCAGAAATAGTTAAGCTCTGGAATGCGTTGCTAGAGGTAAGAGTGGTTAATGCAGTGATTCCCAACCCTGTCCTGGAGGAACACCAGGCCAATCGGGTTTTCAGGCTAGCCCTAATGAATATGCATGAGAGAGATTTGCATATGATGGAAGTGATAGGCATGCAAATTTGCTTCATGCATATTCATTAGGGCTAGCCTGAAAACCCAATTGGCCTGGTGTTCCTCCAGGACAGGGTTGGGAACCACTGGGTTAATATAGCTGGTTTTTAAAAAAAAAGGTTTGGACCAATTCCTGGAGTCTACTGTTGAGACAGACATGGGAGAAGCCATTGCTTGTCCTGGATCAGTGGCATGGAATGCTGCTACTATGTGGGTTTTTGCAGGTAATTGTGACTTGGATTGGCCTCCGTGAAGATGTGATACTGGGCTAGATGGACCATTGGTCTGATCCAGTAAGGCTATTCTTATGTTCTTATAAATACTAAATAAAGAACCAATCCTACCCTGTTTCCCCGATGGTAAGACACTGTCTTATTTTTTTTGGAAGGCCAAAATATGCTCTAGGGCTTATTTTCGGGGGGATGCCTTATTTACATTTTTTTCTAAAAAGGGGGGGGCTGTCTTATTTGACGGCTGAAGAATCGGTCGGCCGAAAAATCGTACCGTGTATGGCCAGCTTTATCCATCATACCATATATTGTACCATTTAATGTCCCCAATGTTCTCCATCAGGGAAACACAGTAAAGAGATTATTCTGTAGTGCAGCATTAGAGGGGACTTGACAATGTGAAACCATTGTTTATATACCGTATGCATTTTAAACAGGCTTTATATACAGTAAGTGGTATTGCTCACAGCAAAAGAAACCTGTCTGCGTGTCTCACTTTTGGATGTTCTGGCCGTGAACAAACTCCTGCAGTCTCCGTTAGGGAGGGATGAGGGAACCTGCCTGTGTTTCCTTGCGTGGAGTCACGTGCGCGCGCTGCAGTCCTGTCACTTCCTCCTCTTCACTTCATGACGAGGCGCGGCACGCAGCCATGGAGGCAAATACGGTAGACGGAGGGACCACACGGAGTCACCCACCGTACCACCCGATTCGGGTAAGCGCAGGTATCGGTGGGTGGCTTATTTGCGGGGGGGTGCCTTATTTTACATTTTTTTCTAAAAAGGGGGGGCTGTCTTATTTGATGGCCCTGCCTTATCATCGGGGAAACAGGGTAGAAACTTGATGTTTCAAATTCCAGTTTTATCCTAGAAAAACTTTACCAAACTCGGTTGATAATGGAGAGCGACTCTCAAGTTACAGTGGCTGGTTTTTGAAATTTCTCTACCCCCCCCCCATCTAGAAGCATTTCACCCCCATCCCCCTTGACGAGATAATTCACAGTCTGATGGAGAGGGGAAAGTGTGGCCTAGTGGTTAAAGCTATAGCCTCAGCACCCTGAGGTTGTGGGTTTAAATCCACACTGCTCCTTGTGACCCTGGGCGAGTCACTTAATCCCCCCATTGCTCCAGGTACATAAGACAGATTGTGAGCCCGCCGGGACAGACAGGGAAAAATGCTTGAGTACTTGAATAAATTCATGTAAACCATTCTGAGCTCCCTGGGGAGAACGGTATAGAAAATCGAATAAATAAATTTAAAAAATGTAACTGCACAACTCCTTCCCCCAAATCTGCTTTCTCCACAGGAGAGGACCACAGCCCAGGATGTCCCTTCGACAGCAGTAACTGGAGCAAACTCCTCACAGGTAATGCTTCTGGCCTGCTCGTTTGTTTGTTTAACCCCTGCCGTTATCCAGGGTGAGTTATACACTTACGTACAAAATATACATTGTATATGTAGGGTCTTATTTGAAAATTCTAAAGAGATTAAGAGTAGTCCAGAATACTGCTGTTCGCCTCATTTTTGGTTTTATGTTGAATCGATTTTTATTATCAAATAACACAGAACAGACCAATATGTCAGAACCACAGTAACAGAAGAAAACATCAGAAACAAAATAGGAGATCCAACAATCCCACCCGCACCACCCCCCCTCCCCAAACCCCCTAGTCTGAAACGAGAAAAAGTGTAGTGCAGTAGGCTTGGACTCAGATAGCCCACTGCCCAAGACAATGAGTAACACCAACCCTGAAAGAAAGAAGAAAGAGAGTAAAGAAGGAGAAGAAAGAAAGAGAAGTATACCTGGCGCCCCTCAAAGATGGAAAACAAGCCCAGGTCTCAGAAAAAGTCACAAGGAATTTAGAATGTCACTTCTAGCCCGTGGTGATAATGAAAAAAGGTAAGAATCCCAGATCCGAAGAAAGAGTCGCCTTCGTCGTAAGCTGTAAGACGCATCTTTACACTCCAGCAGCAGCAGAGCATGCAAACGATTCCTCCAGTCCCAAAAGGATGGAGAAGGTTCCCCAATCCAAACAGATAGAATTACCTTCTTCCCCAAGACACCCACCCGTCTCATAAACTGCCGCTGACCCGAATCAGACAAGCGGAAGGCCTCATACTTATCCAGCAAGAGACCAGCGGCAGAGAAAGGTAATGCATTGCCTAAGACGCTCTCCACATAAGTTACAACCTGCCGCCAAAAACGTTTGATTTTCACACAAGACCAGAAGGCATGGATAAACGAATGGGGTTGCTGGAGACACTTAGGGCATAAAGGAGAGTCCGTGTAACCCGAATAATATAACTGACTTTTCGTAAAATAGCCCCGATGAAGAACCCTAAACTGACACTCCCGTAGATCTGCATTAGCGGAGACTCCCGGGATTCTTGCAATCAAGGAAGGGAGATCTAAAGCGTCCCGTGCTATCCCCAGATCCTGGCACCAACGGGCTCATTTTTGGTTTTAAAAAAATGGGAGCATATCACCCCTTTCTATCACAAACTGCACTGGCTGCCAGTGGAGTCTAGAATATTGTTTAAGTTTTCTTGCATCTGTTACAAATTTAATAGGCTGATATCGTAATGTTTTTGTCTTGTTCTTTTCATTTCAACCATGCTGCATTTCATTCCTACGTTTCTTACCTGCATGGTTTGCACTTCTATTTTGATCAATTTTACTGAAATGTCGGTACTTCTATTCTGATCAATCTTATTGAAATGTATGTATTGCCTTTTTTGCTGTATTTTATTAAGATTTTTTATTGAAATGTATGTATTGTTTTTTCATGCTTTGAGCTGCTTAGAACCTCCCCGGTATGGCGGCATATAAATAATTATTATTATTATAAAATGATATACAGGTCGCATCAACAACAAACATCACTATAACCATAAAACAGTCCAGACCATAGAATACATCAGTGACCAGCACCCTGCACTCAACAGTCTCCACTCCTCCTCAATTAACCAGTCTCAGACCCTCGTATTTCATCTGACAGAACAGCTATCTTTTGAGTAATTTCTTAAAAAGGTTGTTCCATTCTCTGGGACCAATGCAATGGAAAACACTATCCCTGGATGACAATAGCCTCAGATCCTGCACAGATGGAATTTGCAGATCACAATGGTCAATAGACCGAAGCAATTGAGGCGAATCGTGTGGCAAGATACTCTGGATCAGGTATTTGGGAGCCAACTTCAACATATTTATAAACGACCTGGAAATTGGTACGACGAGTGAGGTGATTAAATTTGCAGACGATACGAAGTTATTCAGAGTAGTGAAGATGCAGGAGGATTGCGAAGACCTGCAATGTGACATAAATACGTTCGAGAAATGGGCTGCGACATGGCAAATGAGATTTAATGTGGATAAGTGTAAGATGATGCATGTTGGTAACAAAAATCTTATACATGAACACAGGATGTCTGGTGCAGTACTCGAAGAGACCCCCCAGGAAAGAGACTTGGGAGTACTGGTCGACAAGTCAATGAAGCCGTCTGTGCAATATGCGGTGGCAGTGAAAAGGGCAAACAAAATGCTAGGAATGATTAAGAAGGGGATCACGAACAGATTAGAGAAGGTTATCATGCCGCTGTACTGAGCTATGGTGCGCCCTTACCTGGAGTACTGCGTCCAGGCACTGGTCGCCGTACATGAAGAAGGACACGGTACTACTTGAAAGGGTCCGGAGAAGAGCGACTAAAATGATTAAAGGGTTGGAGGAGTTGCCGTACAGTGAGAGATTGGAGAAGCTGGGCCTCTTCTCCCTTGAAAAGAGGAGACTGAGAGGGGAAATGATCGAAACATTCAAGATAATGAAGGGAATAGACTTAGTGGATAAAGGCAGGTTGTTCACCCTCTCCAAGGTAAGGAGAACGAGAGGTAGCACTTTCTAAAGTTAAAAGGGGATAGATTCCGTACAAACGTAAGGAAGTTCTTCTTCGCCCAGAGAGTGGTAGAAAACTGGAACGCTCTCCCAGAGGCTGTTATAGGGGAAAACACCCTCCAGGGATTCAAGACAAAGTTACATAAGTTCCTGCTGAACTAGAACGTACGCAGGTAAGCTAGTCTCAGCTAGGGCGCTGGTCTTTGACCTAAGGGCCGCCGCGGGAGCAGACTGCTGGGCACGATGGACCACTGGTCTGACCCCAGCAGCGGCAATTCTTATGTTATTAACTTCTGTAAGCACTTGAAAATATTTACCAGTAACTTATAACATATCCTGTCCCTTATCTTCAGCCAATTCAAACTTATATAGTTCTCCGTTACATTCTCACGTCTGCCCATTCTAAACAGAGATCATACCACCGAATTCTGGGAACCTGTAGCGCACCCAAAACTGACGGCGGCATTCCCAGGAACACCAGGCGACAATAATCAAAAACAGATAATACCATCGTCTGCAGCACTGTCCTAAACAGAGGAGCCATCAAAGAAGACCTAAGTCCATTCACTAACTGAAGATGGAAATACACTTTCCGAACTACTAGGACTCGAGGATGCCCCTTCTACACTGCTACCTCTGACCCCTGCAGAAAGTGCAGCAAAAGAAACAACCTTCTAGGAAGCAGATCAAGCCTGACAGGCCTCAAAGAGGACTTTATTTCTACACAAGACTTGCAATAAGTATGGAGGGACATTGTCTAGTCTGTCTCTTCCTCTTCCCTAAACTTAAATGTCAGGAGAGGATATCAGTAGCAAAAAATGGCCATGGGCAGTGGAGTTTGCACGGCTGCTTCTTAACCAGCTGCCATGGCCCCCCCTCAGGGATTTCATTTTGACAAGCTTCAAAGCAGATGCAAGTACACTAGTACAAAACTCCTACGCTCTCCTGGTGTTCTGAATTTTCAAAAGGTAACGCGGTTTGTAGGCCTGCAGACAAAAAGCAAACGCTGCCGGTAATACGAAAATTTCCCTTTAAAACCGTTGCGCCTCTGGAATTATTGAGACAGAAAACATGGAAATCTCCTTTTCTCCAGGCTTTTTTTAAAATTCCTCGCCAATGTATATCTGTTCAAGGATGGAAATTTTTACCTATACTATGTCTACATCTTGTGGTTTGTTTTTTTTTTTAAATAAAGGAGAAAATCATGTTCTAGTTAATCTCATCATCCATTCTTCAGACATTCCAAGATCAAATCGTTAAGAGTTATAAGCCATTTTATTACGCTTGATTCTGGCAAATCTGTGAATTAGAACTTTTTTTTTCACTAGTAATGCATTTGACTACTTTTGCAAATAAAAATAATCACATTCTTTATTTTAAAAAGATAATTCCCAGAGGCCCTAAGTAACTCAGGAAAAACAAATAAACTACTTTTGTTTATAACAAGGTTTTAGACCAGACATGGGCAACTCTAGTCTAGAGGTCTGCACGGGAACGGGGATCGTGGGAATCCCGCAGGTCCCACAGGGTTCCCGCGGGAATCCCTCCCTTAACCCACGGGACTCCCACGGGGACCCCCCTCTAGCCAACGGGACTCCCACGGGGATAGAAGGCTTTGGAAGCAGGGTTTGTCCATATAATATAATTGACACGTCAGCCTTAGTAAAAGAGGGGGGTTTATAAGTTAATTACCTGAACAGAAAACAAAAAAAGGGTTCCACCAAAGAGATTCCACAAGGAAACTGTGGAATTGATGATCCTGTCAGAAGTAATTGCTGCTTTTTATGGGGACGGGCGGGGCTGGAGGTAATTCCTTGTGGGGATGGGTGGGGACGGAGAGGATCCTGACGGGAACGGGTGGGGACGGAGAGGATCCTGGTGGAGACGGGTGGGGACGGAGAGGATCCTGGCGGGGACGGGCATGGATGGGTGGGATTTCTGTCCCCGTGCAACTCTCTACTCCGGTCCTCGAGGGCTGGAATCCAATTGGGTTTTCAAGATTTCCCCAATGAATATGCATGAGATCTATTTGTGTGCACTGCTTTCAATGCATATTCATTGAGGAAATCCTGAAAACCCGATTGGATTTCAGCCCTCGAGGATCAGAGTTGCCCATGTCTGTTTTAGACTAAACTCGGAATTCTGTCTACACGTTATCAGTCTTGTTGCAATTGAAATGACCTTCATTTTCCCTCTCTTAATGTGCACCTACTTCTGAATGTGGGTGGAGGATGCACATCGAATATCAGTGGCCTAGCGAGGGTGAGAGGCGCCTGGAGTGGTGGCGCTCCTCCCCCTGCCCTCGCCTCTGTCCCACCGCTCCTTCCCTGATCCCCCCTGCCGCGTGTGCCCCCCTTCCCTTCCCCCGTATCTTGATTGTCTCAGATGCCTATGGCCCCTCTCTGATGCACTGAGCGTGGCCTAAGACTCCAATTGGCCAGATACCAAAGGCCATGCCCATGGATGCACCGTGAAGGGGAAGACCCGCCATTGTGAAGAAATGGGCTTTGTGGACAGAAGGTACTGGGTGGGGAGTGTTGGGGTGGGTTTTGGGGTGCTAGAATGAGGGGTGGGGGTTTGGGTTTGTTGGGGTGGTATCATGGGTTCAAGGGGGAGGCCTGCTCGCAGGAGGGAGTGGGTATCTCTCCTGCCTATCGCAAGTGGAGGGGGAGTGGTTTCAGTGGTCTGGCAGGAGGGAGTGGGCATCCATCCTGCTGGGAAACTTCAAAGGGGGGGGTTTGGGGGTGGAGGCGGGGAGGATTGGCCATTCCTCCTGCCGCAGACAGTGTCAGGTTGGGGTTCGTGGGTGACGGCGGGAGGGATTGGGCATTCCTCCTGCTGCAAACAGTGTTGGGTAGGGGTTCGGGGGTGGTGGTGGGAGGGATTGGGCATTTCTTCTGCTGTCTGAGTTCAAGGGGATGGGTTCGGGGGTTCCCTGCCGTATTCATTCAGCTTATCGTGGCAGGGGAATTCCCTTGCTGTGATCAGCTGATGGGAAGGGATCAGGCACAATTCTCTAACCGGTGCCTGTGACATGGGCGGGCTTGGGAATCTGTCCCTTTGGGCAGATGTGATTCTGTATAGGATGCCAGTGTACAATTCTCAGCCGCTTCTCAGGCAGCTTCACAAACTGGCATTCTATACAGAATTTCCCCCTAAAGACTCTGATTCTATGAATAGTCTAACTCATAGGCGCCATTTGGTATGGTGCCATTTATAGAATTCTGCCATGCAGCACTATCTGAAGTTAAATTTGGCCAAGAAGGAACTCCTTATCTTTTCTCCTAAATGTGCCTCTCCTAGCCGCCTGGCTGACCAGTGCAGTAGCGCAGTGGTTAGAGCTTCAGCCTCATCACCCTGAGATGGTGGGTTCAAACTCTTCAGTGCTCCTTCTGACCTTGGGTAAGTCACTTAATCCTCCACTGCCTCAGGTACATTAGATAGATTGTGAGCTCACCGGGACAGACAGAGTAAATGCTTGAAGTACCTGTATGTAAACCTCTTTGGTTGTATACAAGTCCCAATCTCTTTCCCTGATGTCATAATGCCTCATTCCACCAATAAGAGCCAACCTCATCAGTGATGTCACAATGGCTTCATTGTTCTATACTTGGCTCACTTCTGATATTGTACTGGAGGAGAGTGTAGTGCAGTGGTTTGCGCTACAGCCTCAGCACCCTGAGGTTGTGGGTTCAAACCCTGCACTCCTCCTTGTGACCCTGGGCAAGCTACTTAATCCTCCATTGCCCAGATTGTGAGCCCACTGGCACAGATAAGGAAAATGCTTGAAGTACCTGTATGTTAACTGCTTTGACTGTGGTTGTAAAACTAGAAAAAGTTGGTACCGAATAGAGAATGACACGGTGACAAAATTCATCACCGTCCCCGCGGATAACCGCGAGAAACCATCTTCATGTCGTTCTTTAAGGAGAGAGGGAAGAATCGGAGTATGAATGGCCACAACCACTGACCCGCAAGCTTTGCTTTGAAGGATGTAGAAGGATTGAGATTGAAATAGACACTAAAGAATGACAGTCTCTGGTATCCAGAGCAGATATTGTGATGTCATAATGCCTCATTCCACCAGTGCCTAAGAGCCAATCACATCAGTGATGTCACAATGGCTTCATTATCCTTGGCTCACATAAGAATCAGAGTATGAATGGCCACAACCACTGACCCGCAAGCTTTGCTTTGAAGAATGCTGGTGTAGAAGGACCGAGGTTGAAATAGACATTAGAAAATGACATGGGATTATTTCCCGCGGTTATCCGCGGGGACGGGAACGGTGATGAATTTTGTCACCGTGTCATTCTCTAGTACCGAAGTCCCTTTCCCTTTCCTCTGAATCTCGTCAGCTTTGTCTACTCTTCATCTCCTTTTACTGCATTTGCAAACAGACAGAGATCTAGATGAGTCTGGGCTAATTAAAGCCAGTGTAATTGTATTGTCTTGCCACTGACCTGATGAACAGAGAATGACCCCTGAAAGCTTGCCAAAGATATAAGTTCTTCCAATAAAAAGAATGCATTTGTTGACCATTATTTCCAAATTTCCAAGTGCACTAACAAAAATCACAGACCTCTGCTCTTTATAAAACTATAAAAGCGCTTTTTTTTTATTTTTATTTTTTTTAATTGAAATTTTACAAATACAAAAGTATAAGAACGAAACAAAACAATAAGCTGCAGACACCAAAATATATATAATAATATGCAAAATATAGGGCTCCTTTCATTATGCCACGCTAGCGGGGTTAACACGCACGACTTTTCATCACGCGCTAACCCCCGCGCTGGCCTAAAAAACTACCGCCTGCTCAAGAGGAGGCGGTAGCGGCTAGCGTGGCCGGCGTTTTAGCGTGCGGTATTACGCACGTTAAACCGCTAGCACGCCTTTGTAAAAGGAGCCCATAGTATAGTTAATATGCAAAGTAAAGTTAATTAGGATTTGCATGAGTCCTTACATATTCGTCAAGAGGGGGGGGGGGGGTCCAAATTTTTGTGAATCTGGCTATGTTATTTTGATAGAATGCTATTATTTCCTCCTACTTTCTGATGACACAAAGGTGATGCCACCATTCGTAAAAATGAAGCCTAGAATTGAAGCCCTTTTTCTGGGAACGTCATCGCTCCTCCTAAACTTACTTGCTCCACTTCATCACTGACGCTGAAACCGTGGATTGAAGACAATGTTTTTAATTTTCTTTTTCTTTCCAGTTTATGAATTATTTTTAATCTTATTCATTGTTTTGCCACTTGTTTTGTTTTGTTCTATTTTTATCATTTAAATTTCTCCAGAATTCTATTGTTCAATGGTTCCTCCATTCTGCATCTATTCCTTTCTCTCCTCTCTTCTACCTTCCAAAGTACTTAGATCAATGCAGTCTTGTTAGAATGTTTATTTTCTTATTTTTTCCTCTGTCTCTATTTTTCACTTCTTTATTACTCTCCAGGTACTTTAGTTAGATTGTGAGCCTTTGGGACACTAAGGGAATTTCTAAGTACCTTTCTTATTTATTTATAATTTTAATGTATATTTTCTGTAAACCGCTTAGAACCTAGAAATTAGCGGTATATTACATTACATTACATTACATTAGGGATTTCTATTCCGCCATTACCTTGCGGTTCAAGGCGGATTACAAAAGATTATAAGAAATAAATTACATTACATTACATTACAATTGGAAACAATATGGTGGATAGCTAAGGCAATCATGAAATCAAATATATTTTTGTATGGTGGTATTGATGTATCTGGATTAGAGGAATGCAATATGATTGATTTATATGACATAGAAGCGTTTTATAATCAATAACTTTGCTTGTCTTCAGCTTAGCAGCGTAGAGGATTTCTAGCAAATATTTCAGATGGCGACGTGCCGACGGCACAAAAGACACAGCTTGAAAGATTCTCCTGGGGAAGGGGTAAAACGCGGACCTCACGGACCTGACGGACATCGCGGATCTAAACCTGTACGGCCTTAAAAATCTGAGGTCCGTGTCGGTCCGTGTCCCTGCCGCTTGTACTTTCTGTCGCTGACAGATCTTGATTGAGATTTGAGCGCTGACGGATCCGTCTCAGCATAGGGAGGGAAAAGTGTTAGGATCCGTCAGCGCTAAAAATCTCTTCAAGGTCTGTCAGAGCCAGAGACTAGTGCTGGAGTTTGGAGACTTCTTTTCCCCGCTCTCTTGGCTTCTGCTCTGCCGCTCCAGCACTAGTCTCTGGCTCTGACAGACCTCAAAGAGATTTTTAGCGCTGACGGATCCTAACACTTTTCCCTCCCTATGCTGAGACGGATCCGTCAGCGCTCAAATCTCAATCAAGATCTGTCAGCGACAGAAAGTACAAGCGGCAGGGACACGGACTGACACGGACCTCAGATTTTTAAGGCCGTACGGGTTTAGATCCGCGAGGTCCGTCAGGTCCGTGAGGTCCGCGTTTTACCCCTTCCCATTCTCCTGTACGCTCCT
Source organism: Geotrypetes seraphini (assembly GCF_902459505.1). Lineage (NCBI taxonomy): Eukaryota > Metazoa > Chordata > Amphibia > Gymnophiona > Dermophiidae > Geotrypetes > Geotrypetes seraphini. Next base: position 149,564,414 of record NC_047084.1, read on the forward strand.
CGAACACACAGGCTTGCACTATCACCCTGCACTTTATGCCTCTTGTTCGGATTCTGTCTGGGATTATGAGCTTTGTAGTTTCTTGATTCCAGGGCCTGATTATGTTTTGAAAGAAGTATAAAAGACAAGAAATCAAATCAAAGAAGAATGTGTGTTTGTTCTCCAGATAAAGATTGAATTTGGATGTTCCGAACTAAAATGCCTGAGGCCTCAGACACTCATTTCCATCTCTGCAGCCGAGACGGAGCCCTTCCACGTACTTTGCACCTTGTAAAAACGGCAGCACATATTTCACCTGCGCCAGAGAAATGGCTCGGCTACTCTTCCCACTGTATGGAAACATTTTGAAATTAGAGGTGTGTAATCTAATGCAATACTGTGGTTGGTTCAATGCCTTAGGAACTAAGAACAGTCCAAGATCTTATTGCTGGCCTACAAGTATGTTCATTCTGCTGCCCCTCAATATCTCTCCTCGCGTCTCTCTCCTTACACACTTCCCAGAGAACTTTGTTCCTCAGATAAGTGATTCTTAGCGTTACCCTTCTCCTCCACTGCCAATTCCAGACTTCGTTCCTTTCATCTAGCTGCCCCCTATGCCAGGAATAAATTACCCGGGTTTGTCCGTCAAGCCCCTTCCCTTCCCTTGTTTAAAAGCAGACTGAAAAACCCACCTTTTTGATATAGCTTTCAATCCTTAACCCTACTCCTCTGCCCTCTAACCCAGCTGATTAAATGTTCCCTTAACTGTATCCATGACATCCTGTTTGCCTTTGGGAAGCAGAGCTGAGATTGTGATGTCATAATGCCTCATTCCACCAATAAGAGCCAACCTCATCAGTGATGTCACAATGGCTTGATTGTCCTGTACTCCGCTCTGCCCTCCAACCCAGCCAGCTGATTAACCATTTCCCCATAACTGTATCCATGGCATCCTGTTTGTCTGTCTTGCCTGTTTAGATTGTAAGTTCTTTCGAGCAGGGACTGTCTTCTTACTCTTTGTGACTCTGTACAGCGCTGCGTGCGTTTGGTATCACTATAGAAATAATTAATAGTAGAAGTACACTTTCCCCTCCGTATTCACGGGAGTTAGGGACAGAGCCGGCCGCGAATAATATTTGGGCCGGTTCTGCCCCTAACCCCCGGCTATTTTAAGCCCTGAAGGTTCCCTCTTAAGCCTTACCTGGTGGTCCAGCGGATTTTCAGGGTAGGAGCAATCTTCCTACGTTCCTGCCCCATGCAGATCGCTCACAGGAAATGGCTGCCTTGAGCTCCCGTAGTCTCCCGAGCCATTTCGTGTGAGCGATCTGCACGGGGCAGGAGCGTAGGAAGATTGCTCCTACCCCGAAAACACGCTAGACCATCAGGTAAGGCTTAAGGGGGGAATGGGGGAAGGGCTTAAAATAGCCCGAAAAATTAAAATAAAATTTTTGATTTAAAACCGCGAATAAGCGAATCCATAGATATGGAATTCACGAATACGGAGGGGGAAGTGTAGTAGTAACAAGAATAGCCATACTGTGTCGGACCATTGGTCCATCTAGCCTAGTTTCCTGTTTCCACAGTGGCCCATCCAGGTCATAGGTACCTGGCTGAAACCCAAATGGCAGCAAGATTCCATGCTACTGATCCCAGGGCATGCAGTGGCTTCCCCAGTGCCTGTTTCTCCAGGAATTTGTCCATACATTTTTTAAGCCCAGCTGCATTAACCGCTGTTACCACATCTTCTAGCAACGCGCTCCAGAGCCGAACTGTTCTCTGAGTGCAAAATATTTCCTCCTATTGGTTTTAAAAGTAACTTTGTCATTTTTGATGGAGTACAAAAAATTGATTCACTTTATGAGAGTAAATTCCTTTGCATGAGTAAATTGTGATTTATACTGCTGAAATATCTGTATGAAAATCTACCCCTTCAATCTAGTCAAAAGGGGTAGATTCAGTAATTGGTACTCAAATTTGGGTGTTGAAAATCGATGTGGCGTGCTATACTATATAGCAGTGTTTTTCAACCTTTTTACACCTATGGACCGGCAGAAATAAAAGAATTATTCTGTGGACTGGCATTGGTCCGTGGACCGGCGGTTGAAGAACACTGGGCTAAGTCGTGGGCCAGACCCCGCCCATCTCTACCCAATCTCCACCCCAGACCCCGCCCCCATAATAGTACTAATTGCCACCGTGAGACCGGGCTAGTAGGCTTGATGGACCTTTGGTCTGACCTAGTATGGCTGTTCTTGTGCTCTTACGTGTGCCAAGTAAGGACAGTCAAGCCATTGTAACATCACTGATGAGGCTGGCTCTGAGGCACTGTGGAATGAGGCATTATGACATCACAATCTCAGCTCTGGAATGTTGCTCTCATTGGGTTTCCGGAATCTGTCTATTTTTTGAGATGCTGGAATGTTGCTACTCTTTGGGTTTTGGCCAGGTACTAGTGACCTGGATTGTCCACCGTGAGAACGGTGATGAACCATTGCTCTGACCCAGTAAGACTATTCTTATGTTCTTAACATAACATAAAAACTCACTTGAATACCGCATAACCGTTAAGTTCTATGCGGTTTACAAAAGAATTAGTGAAAATAATAAGTGGATGCATCAATTACCCCCAAAAATCTAGAGAACAAATATGTTTTTAAAAGTCATTTAAATTGATGATAGGTGTCTGAAGACAGAATTACGTAAATGATTCAGGTCCTTGCCCCAAGATGCTGCCTGCTAGGAGAAAAGGCGTTGATACTTTTTAAGTTTACAGCCCTTGACTGATGGAAAGAAAAATAAAGCATGAGAATGCCTAAGATGTAAATGAATCAACAAGATAATTCAGTGCAAGACCTGCCAAACACCTTGAAGCAAAAACAACCAAATTTAAACACTACACAGGCCTCAACTGGCAACCAATGCACTTGCCTAAAAGAAGGCGTGACGTGGTTAAGCATATTCAGACCAAAAATCATATGGACTGCTGCTTTCTGAATAATACATAGTCTATAAAGAATTTTTTGAGTACCCGCAAGATGGACTATATTATAATAGTCAAGCTGGCTCAGAACCAGGAACCCGGGATTACACCAAAAGCCTAAAAGATGACGGATTAAAATATGCTCTAATGGTGCGCAGTTTCCACAAAATATGGAAACCTCTTCATACCAGGGCATCAACCTGATTCTTCATAGACAAACTCCGATCCAGAACTACTTCCAGTATCTTGATGGTGGGTTGGATGGAATAGATTTTATTATTTAACGTTGCCGTTGTCTCAATACAATTCTGATACGGAGACGCGTAAAAGAATTTCGTCTTTTCTGAATTGAGCTTTAATTTAAACTCAGCCATCCATTGCTCAATTATCTGAAAAATCTCAGCACGTGTACTGCTAATCAGCAAAAGTGAAACAGAAATAGGAATCAAAATGGTGATATTGTCCGCATAACTAAATAATTTGATCTTCAAATGAGGAAATCTATTACCCAATGTTGACAGGTAAACATGAAAGAGCAAAGAAGACAGTGGAGAACCCTGCGGTACACCACTGAAATTACTCCGGCTGTTGGAATTTTCGCCATTGAACTGGACTTGATAAGTACACGATGTGAGAAATCCTTCAAGCCATTCAAGAACGTCACCATATATACACCAATGGCATCCAGATATTCTAACATTTAACATTTGATCAACTAGGTCAAATGCACTACTTAAATCTAACTGCATTATCAGGACACTAGAACCCTTACTGAACCAACCATACAAACTGTCCAAAATAGAAGCCAATACTGTCTCGTTATGAATAGAGGCCTAAAACCTGATTGAGAATGCTCCAGATAGGCCAGCAATTGTAAATCGTGTTGTGATCAGTAGATTGGAGAGGTGGTGGTCTAGTTTTGCTGCTTGAGTGGCAAGTAGGCCATCATATATTTTCTTGCACTGTAGGCCTCTGATTTGGGGTGGGGGGGAGTGAACGGTGTCTTAAGCGTGAATCTTGCCCATAAATTTGGGCGCCGGAGTTATTCCTGCTGAAACCCGGTGTAAATGTCAGCGCTCAAGTTGGACATGGATCTCAAGAATTCAGTAATACTGCACGCATCTTTAGGGAATGGTACCGACCCGCCACGCCTTCTTTTGACGTGCACACCATAGGATTTGCATGTGGAGTTGTATAGGACAGCACAAATCCAAAATGTTGCCAAATTAATGCCAAGAATTGATCGTTAGCGCCCAATTATTGGCCCTAATTGGCGTGTTAGCCAATTAGTTGCGTGTGCCATTCAGGATCGTGTGCAACTTTGGCTGCCCTTTATAGAGACGGAATATGGAAAACAACAATTTGTTCAAAACCATGATAATAGCAACAAACAGAGAACAAACTGATGCAGAGTTCAAATGATTTCTTCCCAAGACCTCAAACACCCAAGACATTACTTAATTGTTTTCGTGTCCTTACTGGGGTAACGTGTTTATCACAGGTCTTGTGGAATGCCCTAAAAGACATGTGCATGTCGGGTTGTTGAGTCATTGGATGTATATACGAGATTTTGGAAGAATAACGGCATTTGCATGTATCAGATGAGTTGAAGGACACTTTTTTGGTGCTCACCATTCTGATTGGGACAATTCCACTCTGTTTTTGTGCTTGTGGAATGCCCTCCCATTAGATGTTCGATTAGAGAACTCGCTTGGAAAATTTAAAAGCAAGCTCAAAACTTTTCTCTTTAAAGATGCCTTTAATCTTTAGTACCAGCTTCCGCTTCTCAAACTTCTAATTTCTGTGAAGCTCTGAAACATCTGAAACAAAAGCTTCTTTAGTGGAGCTTGGACTAAAGAGGACTGCGAAGAATTGCAAAGGGACTTGAACAAACTAGGGGAATGGGCGACGAGATGGCAGATGAAGTTCAACGTTGAGAAATGTAAAGTACTACATGTGGGAAGCAGAAACCTGAGGTACAGCTATATAATGGGAGGGATGTTATTGAATGAGAGTATCCAAGAAAGGGACTTGGGGGTAATGGTGGACATGACAATGAAGCCGACGGCACAGTGCGCAGCGGCCGCTAAGAGAGCGAATAGAATGCTAGGTATAATCAAGAAGGGTATTATTACCAGAACGAAAGAAGTTATCCTGCCGTTGTATCGGGCGATGGTACGTCCGCATCTGGAGTACTGCGTCTAATATTGGTCGCCGTACCTTAAAAAGGACATGGCGTTACTCGAGAGGGTTCAGAGGAGAGCGATACGTTTGATAAAAGGGATGGAAAACCTTTCATACGCTGAGAGATTAGAGAAACTGGGTCTCTTTTCCCTGGAGAAGAGGAGACTTAGAGGAGATATGATAGAGGCTCACAAAATCATGAGGGGCATAGAGAAAGTGGAGAGGGACAGATTCTTCAAACTTTTGAAAAATAAGAGAACAAGAGGGCATTCGGAAAATTTGAAAGGGGACAGATTCAAAATGAATGCTAGGAAGTTCTTCTTTACCCAACGTGTGGTGGACACCTGGAATGCGCTTCCAAAGGACGTAATAGGGCAGAGTACGGTACTGGGGTTCAAGAAAGGATTGGACAATTTCCTGCTGGAAAAGGGGATAGAGGGGTATAGATAGAGGATTACTGCACAGGTCCTGAACCTGTTGGGGCGCCACGTGAGCAGACTGCTAGGCACGATGGACTTCAGATCTGACCCAGTGGAGGCATTGCTTATGTTCTTCTGAAGCAATCCCCTCCCTAATGGCTTGCCACTCCCCTTTTACCTCCCCTTTTTTAATTAATTTTACTTCGATGTATTTTAAACAACTTCTCCCTTCCCAACTTCCCTTTTGTTTCATGTACGTTAATGTGAATTTGCCTAGTATTCTAATATATGACAAAATATTGTTTTTATTTACCCATTTTAACAGTTTTCTACAATTTTTTAAATATTGTACACAGTTTAGACATTTGTTTTGATAGACGGTATATCAAAAATAGACAAACTTGAAGCTATAGACTTGAATCATTTGTGACAGGCTCTAGTTTAACAATCTGGAGTATAAATTCAATATATTCGATAAAGACGAGCACTTCGCTTGAGCCCGACGGCTACCCAGCCGTTTCACTCCAAGTTTCCTCAGGGGCTCTGTCTAGCATATGAGTTGGAACTAAATTACTGCAACATTACAATAACTTGTTTCAACAGTGGGAGAGTTTTAATGATTCTTTATTACAAATTCTTATTACGACTTTACATCTTCCCCTATATAGTTATAGTTTATTTAAATTTGTTATACCGCTTATCGTACTTCTAAGTGGTATACAGAATATAAAATAAACAAAAAAAATCAGGAGAATTACAAACTAATAATATAAATCTAAACAGACAGGACATTACAGACATATTGGAGACAAGGGGGATGGGACAAGGGTTGTCCCAACTATTAGGCTTTCCGCTTTCACAATTTGTCGTAAAAGTTGCCTAAAGGCAGTAGCAATTCACAGAGCTACCCTGCTGCCGGTCCCGGCGTCTTCTCTCCACTGCGGCCCACCCCAGCAGATACAGGAAGTTGTCAGAGAGGGTGGGCCGCAGTGGAGTGAAGACGTCGGGACTGGCAGCAGGGTAGCTCTGTGAATTGCTACCGCCGTATAGGCAACTTTTACGCCAAATTGAAGGTAGATGCGAGGGGGGAGGGGGAAAATACTGATTGGGGGCGGGAGGAGAAGGGTGAAAGCATTAGACGCCGGGAAGAGGCGCAGCAGAGAGAGCCAACCAGCAAGTAGGCTGGCTGGCAGCAAGATGGCTCGCTCAACAGTGCTGTCTGAGGCTGCCGCCTCAAGTTGGCCTCATTATAGAGCGCCCCTGCAGAGGGGGCATGTAAATTGCAGGTGCCCAGTCATAGAATTGTCCTTCAGGGTTTGATATTTGCTGTGTGAACAAAATATACATGTACTTTTCTCATGATCAATAATGTTTACAGCGTTGAAAATGCATTCTACCCATTATTCCTCTTGCCTGCCTCTGACCTAAACATACACTTGCGAATGCTTCTACTCAAAGTAGCTAAAAGTACGTTCATTGAGGAAGACTGCATGGACTTCTAGCAGCATTGATGGAGGTCAACTTTCAGACAGCCAATTAACACTAGCAAAATGTTTCTTACCAAAGGAATGACTTGGAAATTTGTCCTCTGAGAGGACAGAAAAGACTCAGTTAGGAAATATGGAAACAGATTTTACTTGATCAACAGACATAGAGTTCATACGGCAGGAAGGAAAGGTTAATCGTGCCAAAAAGCAATCTCCATGGATGATATGAACATGAAGATGCATGACATCATGACAGGCGAGTGTGGCTGAGGCGAGAAAATTGTGCACTTGGGAAAAAAAAACCCAGCCCAAATGCACTGGAATGAAACAATCCAAGTTCTGACAGAAGGGATCAAGAAGAGAAAAAGTATATAAGAAATTAGTGTGACCTTGTCTGTCTAGTTCTGGAGGCCACATCTCTGCATTGATATAAAATAGAGATAATCCAGGAGAATTTGCATCATTATTCTATAAGAAGAGAAATATTTATTTCAGTATTTATATACTACTTATAATTTAAGTGGTTTACATTCAGGTACTTCAAGCATTTTCCCTATCTGTCCTGGTGGGCTCACACGCTATCTAATGTACCTGAAGAAATGGGGGATTAAGTGAATTGCCCAGGGTCACAAGGAGCGGTGTGGGATTTAAACCCACAACCTCAGGGTGCTGAGGCTGTTGCTCTCACCACAGAACCACACATGCATATTCATCTAGGAGGAAGGCAGAGACAATGGATGTTAATATCATATAGATATTTCAAGACCCTGACAGTGCACAAAATACAAAGAAGCTAATTTCTTTACCTATGTAGATGACATCGCTTTACTTGTCCCTAGAAAAGATTTCATTATGAATACAGGAATGTTTAGTCAGAGTAGAAAAATGGGCTGGCTCTTAACAATTTAAAGCTGAATAAGGAGTTAGGATTAGAAACATAGAAAAAAGCAGCAGAAAAGGGCTATAGCCCACCAAGTCTGCCCATTCCAAGGATCCCCTCCCCTGAATTTACTCCCTTAAAGATCCCACGTGAGTATCCCATTTTCTCTTAAAATCCGTCACGCTGCTGGCCTTTATCACCTGGAGTGGGAGTTTGTTCCAATGATCCACTACTCTTTCGGTGAAGAAATACTTCCTGGAGTCGCCATGAAACTTCCCTCCCCTGATTTTCAGCGGATGCCCTCTGGTGGTCGAGGGTCCCATGAGCCAGAAGATATCATCTTCTGACTCGATACGTCCCGTGATGTACTTATATGTTTCAATCATATCTCCCCGTTCTCTTCTTTCCTCAAGTGAGTACAGCCGCAATTTTTTAAATCTTTCTTCATACGTGAGATCCTTGAGCCCCAAGACCATCCTGGTGGCCGTTCTGTGAATGAGTTGCTTTTGAAACTCCTGGTAATTAGCGACATAAAATTTCCACTTGATTCTACTTTGAAGATTTTGGTTATTACATTGGATTCATATTGATACAAAAAGGTCTTTAAAAATATTGGGAGTAACTTTGGATAAACATTCTGATTTAATATTTAAAAAAAAAGCATTTCAGTGCTTTGGAAGCTCCGTACCATCAAGAAGTACTTTGATGAAGCTTCTTTTCGCTTGTTAACTCAATCTTCCATTTTAAGTATTCTGGACTACTGTAACATCATATATTTGGGTGCTTTTAAGAAAATTCTCAAAAAGTTGAGAGTAGTTCAGAATACGGCTGTTCGGCTTATTTAGGGTTTAAAAAAATGGGAGTATATTACCGTATTTTCACGCATATAACATGCGCGTTATACACGGTTTTTACAAACCGTGCATAACCTTGCGCGTTATATGCGTGAGCGCGTTTTACAAAATTTTTTTTTACATAGTTCCCCCCCCGACGTCCGATTCACCCCCCCCCGCAGGACCGCTCGCACCCCCACCCCGAAGGACCGCTCGTACGCACCCGCACCCCCACCCCGAAGGACCGCTCGCACGCACTCCCACCCGCACCCCCACCCTGAAGGACCGCTCGCACCCCCACAGCCTCCCGACCCCCCCGCTCATCATGTAGAAGCTCCTACCGGTGTCCTGCTGCTTCCTCTTGGCGGTCCCGGCCCTTCTGTGAGCCCTGCGTCTGCGCTGCTTCGTCTTCCGGCGGTCTCGCTCTTTCTCTGATGTCAGAGAAAGGGCGGGACCGCCGGAAGACGAAGCAGCGCAGACGCAGGGCTCACAGAAGGGCCAGGACCGCCAAGAGGAAGCAGCAGGACACCGGTAGGAGCTTCTACATGATGAGCGGGGGGGGGGGGTCGGGAGGCTGTGGGGGTGCGAGCGGTCCTGCGGGGGGGGGGAATCGGATGGCGGGGGGATCAGGCTTTCAGGGTGGGGACAGGACTTCAAGGGGGAGAGGAGAGTCGGGGCGGGGGAAAGGAGAGTCGGGGTGGTCAGAGGAGAGTTGGGGCGGGCGAAAGGAGAGTCAGGTGGCGACGGGAGAGTCGGGGCAGCATGCGCGGTATATGGGTGTGCGCGGTATATAAATTTTTTTTTTACATATATATGTCGGTTTCCCGCGCGCTATACCCGTGTGCGCGTTTTACAAGGGTGCGCGTTATCTACGTGAAAATACGGTACTCCAATCTATCAAAAGCTTCATTGGCTGCCATTGGAATCCAGAGTCTTATTTAAGTTCCCATGTATCTGCTACAAAGCAGTATTTGGCATGCTGCCAGGCTATCTTACCCCTCATTTTACCCTGAGTTACATTAATAAGAGCTCTCGAAGAGTACACTTGTTTGCATATCCCTCAATAAAATCCTGTCATTTGGTTCCTTGACAGAACCTTTTCAGGTGGCCACACTGAAATACATGGCTTGCCAAAATTGCGTTAGAAGCTTCCTCTTATCTTGATTTTAGAAAACAGATAAAAACTCAATTATTCAATAGACTGGCAACCTAATGTATCTTATTACTTACTTATAATTTTTATCTCATTTTAAATTGTTTGTGTCTTCCCACTGTAAGCTTTTAACTTTGCCGAAATTTTAGATGATTTCAATTTTAAATATCTATTTGTACTTTATGTATAATGATTGATTGATGTGAACCGCCTAGAACTCCGGGTATGGTGGTATATAAAAATAAAGTATTATTATTATTATTAAGTTGAGACAACTCCACTGATTTCAAAACAATTTGAAATGATGGTTCAGACTTGGCTTTGATTCTTATGCAGCTGGATTAATGCAATGCTTTTAATGTAAGATTTATTTTATTTTTTTACAATTTATATTCCGCATACCCTACAAATTATTCAGGTACTCAAGCATTTTCCCCTATCTGTCCCGGCGGGCTCACACTCTATCTAATGTACCTGGGGCACTGGGGGATTAAGTGCAAAGCACTGCTGCAAGATTATTATGCAAAGCGAGAAGGATTGATTGGGTAGCTCCCCTTTTCATCATAGAGGCCCACACGTTTTTCAAATTATGCACATTACAGTATATTAGAGCATAGAACAGCTATACTGAGTCAGACTGATAGTCTATCTAGTAGAGAATGACACGGGGATAAATTCGTCCCCCTCCCTGTAGGAACTCAATTTCCCCGTCCCATCCCCGTGAGTTTTGTTGCTGTCCCTGTCCTATTCCTGTACGCTCTGCCTTAACCACACAAGCCTTGAACACTTATGATTTTAAACTGAGGCTTGTGCAGATAAGGACGGAGCTTAGGCATTGGTGGAACGAGGCATTATGACATCACAATCTAAGCTCTAGAATGTTGCTACTTAGGATTTTAAAGTGTTTGAGGCTTGTGCAGATGAGGACGGAGCTTAGGCATTGATGGAATGGGGCATTATGACATCACAATCTGAGTTCTAGAATGTTGCTACTTAGGATTTTAAAGTGTTTGAGGCTTGTGCAGATGAGAATGGAGCTTAGGCATTGGTGGAATGAGGCATTATGACATCACAATCTGAGCTCTAGAATGTTGCTACTTAGGATTTTAAAGTGTTTGAGGCTTGTGCAGATGAGGACAGAGCTTAGGCATTGGTGGAACGAGGCATTATGACATCACAATCTGAGCTCTAGAATGTTGCTACTTAGGATTTTATTGTGTTTGAGGTTGTGCAGATGAGGACGGAGCTTAGGCATTGGTGGAACGAGACATTATGACATCACAATCTAAGCTCTAGAATGTTGCTACTTAGGATTTTAAAGTGTTTGATGCTTTTGCAGATGAGGACGGAGCTTGCAGGAATGAGGTAGGGACAGGAAAAAAACTCTCTGAGATGGGACAGGAAAATGAGTTCCCACGGGGCCGGGGATAAATGTGTCCCCTTGTCATTCTCTACTATCTAGACAAGTATCGTATTTCCAATAGTGGTCAAGCCAGGTCACAAGTACCTAGCAGAAACTTAAATAGTAGCAAGATTCCATGCTATTAATTGCAGGGCAAGCAGTGGCTTTCCTCATGTCTATCTCAATAGCAGACTATGAACTTTTCCTTCAGGAACTTGTCCAAACCTTTTTTAAACCCAGATAAGATAACTGCTGTAACCACATCCTCTGGCAACGAGTTCCAGATCTTAACTATTCATTGAGTGAAAAATATTTCCTCCTAATCGTTTTAAAAGTATTACCATGTAACATCGATGAGTGCATAGACGTTGGAACAGAAGTGGCCACAGGGGCTGTGGCCTCCCCAAAATTTAGCCCTGATGGTCCAGAGGTGCAGCGGGCAGAAGCAAGCTTTCCGCGCTCCTGCCTGCTGCTAACCTGGTGGGTGGTGACAGCTTCGGGATGGGTTTTCTTCTGCCGCTCAGTGGCAATGAGCACAAACGCGCTTTGGTGCTCCTGCTCGGCGCTTAGCAGTATTTTTGACTGGCTCCCACGTATTCTCATGAATCATGAACATTCGCGGGAGCCAGTCAAAAAGCCGCTCAGTGCCGAGCAGAAGCACCAAAGTGCGCTTATGCTCGCTGCTGAGCAGCAGAAGAAAACGCATCCTGCGGTTGCCACCACCCACCGGGTTAGCAGCAAAGTAGAAGGGCAGGGCAGGGAGGGGGCTGGGTGCAGAATATGATAGGGGGAGGGAAGGAGGCTGGGTACAAAGTCTGACAGGGGGGAGGGAAGGGGGCTGGGTGCAGAGCCTGGCAGGGAGAGGCTGGGTGCAGGAGGTAGGGAGTTGGGAAGGCAGGGAGGACAGATGTTCAGAGGGTTGGGAAGACAGATATGTCACATACTGGGTGAGGGTTGGGAAGGACAAATGCTCAGATGGGAGGGTTAGGAAAGGAGGAAAAGAAAGATACTGCACAGGTGTAGTGGGAAGGGAGAGAAAGAAATCCTGCTGGTGGGGAAGGAAAAAGGAACAGAGAATTGTTGGACATAGGTGTGTGGCGTGAGAGAGAAAGAGAGATGATGTATATGGTGAAAGGAAGAAAGAGGAAGAATTGTTGGACATGATAATGGTGGAGAGGAGGAAGGGAGAAATGTTACACTGGGAGGGAGACGAGATGACCCAAAGAAGGGAGAGATGTCAGACCACTAGAATGGGAAGGAGAGAGAGATATGCCAGACCACAAAATGGAATGGAAGGAGGAGAGAGAGAGATGCCAGATGGTAGAAAGGAAAGGAGAGAGATGTTAGACCTCGGGAAGATGGAGGGAAGAAGAGCGAGATGCCAGACCATGGGGAAGGAGAGGAGAAAGATACCAGACCATATGAGGGGGAAGGGGGAGGACAGAGATGCCTGACCATGAGAGAGGGATGAGATGGTGCATAGGGATAGAGGGAAAGGGGAGACAGAGGAAGGAGATGGTGCACAGCAATGGGTGCAGCACAGAAGAGATAAGAAGAAATGCTTCTTATGAATAGATAGGAGTAGGGGAGAAGAAAGAGGGAGGAGATGGTACACATGGATAGATGGGAAGACATGGCAAAGTAGATTTTGAGAAGAAAGCAGAAAAATGGAAGAACGTTGAATGTTAAAAGTTAATGCTAAAGATGAATGTACTGTATTATAATATCAGAGCATTACCAGAAAATCATTGCTGAATCTTTCATACTTTAAAGCATTAAATAGTGCCAAATTTGTGCCAAATTCATACCAAATAAATATTAGAAAATCCAAAAATTGCTTAACTTAAAGCAGTTTTTGGACACCTAAAAACATATCTGTTCCTGAATTACTTAGGTAGCTGATTTGTACAATCTTTCCCACAATAACTGATCTCTGGAGCTGTTGGTCACTAGTTTTTAACTTTTGTTAGTTCTACTCAATTTGTAGCATTTTTAATCATTGCAAACCGCATAGAACTTCACGGTCCTGCGGTATATAAACTGTTATTATAGCTTTCTTAGCAAGTGGGTGCATATTTGTCGTCGGAGAATGTAGTAGTAATTCAGGTTATATTTGCGGTGGCATGCGAGTATTAGAGAGATTCCGTTTAGAGTATTAGGTCATGTCTTTGAGATCCATCCATCGGGGGTGTAGACGTGGGTCTTCAAGGAGCTGAGTTTGTAAAGAGGAAGGTTTTCACGGCTTTTCTGAAGTTCCAAAGATTGTCTAGTGATCTAATGGATGGGGGGGGGATGATGTGCCACATTCTGGGTAGGTAGTGAGAATACGATCGTCTTCAGGCTGTCTCAGACGTGAGTGAGTGGCCAAGTGGCAAGATCGGTTGGGGACATAAATTTGTAGTTTTGATGCAATGTAGTTTGGTGTCATTTTGTGGAAAGTCTTGGAGGCTAACACCAAAGCTTTAACCCTTTCAGGACCATAAGGATCGTAGGCCAATTTTTGTGGTTTTGACGACATTTTTATGGTAAAAAGGGCTTGCAGATGCCAAAAAATTGATTTTTTTTGGTGAAATATCATTATTTTTATTTAAAAAAATCACACTTCTGGCTTATGGACAGTGTGGCAAGTGAATCTTCTCGTCAATCTAGCAACGACGCTAATGAATGAATGTCGGAACCAGTTTGTTTACATAAAGGCAGTATCATATGGAATCCGTACATATCAAATTTAGAACTGTAGACTATCCCAATCAAAATTTATAGGATTTTAAAGTTATGGGACAAATATGTCCCTTGGTCCTGAAAGGGTTAAAGGCGCATCGTTTTTGGATAGGCAGTCAGTGCATGGATGCTAGTGCAGGGGCGACATGGTCTCGGAAGCCCAAGTTTTTTAGGAGTAGGATAGCGCTGTTTTGTACATCCTCTCAGTCCAGAGCTTCCTTTCAAATGAAAGAGACTCGACTCATGCGCATTTACATCACATAGGTATTTAAACATCTCTATCATATCTCCTTTCTTCCACCTTTCTTCCAAAGTAAACAGATTGAGATCTTTAAGTCTGTATACTTTGAAAGAAAGACGGGAAAGGGGGAGATATGATAGAGATGTTTAAATACCTACGTGATATACCTACGTTTAAATACCTACGTTTAAATACCTACGTTTAAATACCTACGTGATACGTAAATACCTACGTAAATGCGCATGAGTCTAGTTTCTTTCATTTGAAAAGAAACTCTGCAATGAGAGGGCATAGGATGAAGTTAAGAGGAGATAGGCTCCGGAATAATGTACAGAAATACTTTTTTACAGAAAGGGTAGTAGATGCGTGGAAGCGTCTCCCGGAAGAGGTGCTGGAGACAGAGACTGTTTCTGAATTCAAGAGGGCCTGGGATAGGCATGTGGGATCTCTCGGAAAGACAAAGAGATAATGGTTACTGTGGATGTGCAGACTGGATGGGTCAGGAGTAATCTAAGGAAATACATTTTGTACAGAAAGAGTGGTAGATGTGTGGAACAGTCTCCCAGAAGAGGTGGTCTGAATTCAAGAAAGCCTGGGATAGGCACGTGGGATCTCTGTTGACAACTTCAAGTGACTTTAAATCATTCCGGAAAGAAATCAAAACTTTGCTATTCAAAAAGACTATACAACCTTCACATCCCCCCCCTCGCATCCTCCCCCCTCTATGCAAACTACCGCTGACCTCCTACCCCTCCACTAATATCTCCCCAATGACCCTATCAAGTAACCAACCCTAAACTTCATCTTCCCTTCTAGTAATCCTCAATTCTCCCCCTTCCTCAATTTCTCCCCTTCGCCTCTTCTATTTAACGCCCCCAAAATTGTAACTCCCCTGCATCTACTGTGTAAGCGCCCCCCTAAATTGTAACTTCCTGGAGATGTCCAGCTATTTTATACTGTGATCTGCTTAGAACTGCAAGGTACAGGCGGAATAGAAGTCACCAATGTAATGTAATGTAATCTCTTAGAGAGAGGAAGAGATAATGATTACTGTGGATGGGCAGACTAGATGGGCCATTTGGCCTTTATCTGCCATCATTTTTCTATGTTTCTGCAAATAGAAGCCAGGACATTCTGGAGAAAGTCAATCTATATGGTCGCCAGGAGTCAGCTTTGACTTGATGGCAATTAATCAGTCAGTCACTGGATATAATACTAGAAACCAATTAAATGTGGTTTCACAGAAAACTGAAAACATTCCTTGTAAGAAACTTGTACAGTGATAGATTACTTATGTTGGAAAACCCTAAATGTTACTTTAAGTATTACAAATGGGTTGTGGATTTAATATACCGTCTTTTTGTGGTACAACCAAAGCAGCTATTCTAGTCTCTGTTAAATTGTGATCCAGACTGAACCAAACTGATGGATAATCACAGAATATAAGTACTTTAATGCTTTATTGTATTGTATTGTATTATATTCTTGACAAGCAGAAGATACTGTATATTGAAATGATACCGGATGTCACAGCAATAGGAAAAACACAGGGAATCCTTAGCAAAGGGCCTGCAAGGCTAACATTAGACCTCAAATAGGATTTTGGGGAGTTCAGTGGATCAGGTAAATAGCCACACTTAATAGTCTTATGTTCTTTGGGATCAAATATTTAAAAGATATTAACTGGGCAGGAGAAGCTCCCACCTGGTTAAACCCCACTGACCTGGTAATAATGATAATAATAATAATTTATATCCCATCATACCTTTTCAGTTCAAGAAGGTGTACAAGAGGTGCTGTAAAAATAATAATAATTTTATTCATATAAACCGCCATACCGAAAAAGTTCTAGGCGGTTCACAACAAGGTGAGCTAATACATGGGATACAGATAAAATACAAATTAGAGGAATGGACTTAAAAACAGATAAAGACAGAAAGCATTTGCAATACAATGCAGAAAATACCGGCATGGCAGGGAAAAAAGTAATACATAGAACAGATAAAATACATCAAGTTGAATATAAGGAACTTGATTGAAAAAATGAAGCAGAATGCATTAAGATATCAGCGAGGTAACATCAGTTGGAATTGGGGAGGGGTAGAAAGACAGTTGTGTGATGAGGTGGTAGAGGGAAGGAGGAAGAGGTGTGTAAAATGAGGTAGGTGTGGCGCAGATTTGGAGGATCAGATAAATTTGTTGAATAGGTGGGTTTTTAGTGATTTTTCTGAAAGAGTGGTATGTTAGGGAGTTCAGGATAAGGTCACTTAAGGTGTTGTTCCAGACCCCTGCTTGATAACATTTCTATAGAATCGGTCTCTAAGCTGAAAATTCTCGGTGTAATAATCGATGTAGATCTTTCATTTCATAACCATATTAGCGAAATAGTCAAATCATGCTTTTACAGATTACGGCTCCTACGTTCAATCTCTACTTTTTTAGATTCTAAATCACTCAATATCTTAGTTCATTCTCTTATTATCTCTAAATTGGACTATTGTAATTCTCTTCTAATCAACATAACCCAGAAAGAAAATAGACGTCTCCAAATCATCCAAAATACATCAGTTAAATTAATTCACAATGCAAAAAAATTCGACCACGTCACCCCCTTTACTTATTAAATCACATTGGCTCCCTATAACTCATCGAATTACTTTCAAAATTTTATTTTTGGTATACAAAACATTGAGCTTCAATGAACCCCAATTTATAGCCAAAATGATTGTCCCATATAAATCTCCTCGTTCTTTAAGATCTTCCTCATCACAATTGCTCTCAATCCCTTCACTAAGAACTATAGGCACAAGACGTAATGATATGTTCTCCGTGAAAGCCCCTACATTGTGGAACTCCCTTCCAAATTTTATTAAAAACGAAACAGATCTTGTCTCTTTTAAGAAAGTTTTAAAAACATATTTATTTCAAGATGCATTTGATTCATAAAACGCAACATTTCATGGTTCCCGCATTCTTCTTATCTCATTTTTAACCCATTACTACCCAATGTGCTTTCCTTTTGATGTTAAATTCTAATACATAACAAAATTGTAACTTTCCCCTCTCCTCCCCACCCTTTCCTGTTTGTCCAAATTTGTCTGTCTTTTGTTTCATATTTGTAAATTAAATGTATTACCACATTCTGATGGTTTTTAAATTGTACATCGCTTAGATATTGTTATAAGCGATTAATCAAATGAATATTAAACTTGAAACTATTAAACTTGAAGGAGAGTGTTCTGTTGAGGAAACATTGTGAGTTTGCGTCCTTTGGGAGAAGGGAGTGAGACCAGCAGTGTTCTGTGTGAGAAGTGGAGATTGTCCAGCAGGGTGAGGTGATTTAGGACAGTGTTCTTCAACCACCGGTCCGTGGACCGGTGCTGGTCCACAGCAATTTCCTGCCGGTCCACAGGGCCGGCACGTGCATCAGGCCCAAAACAGTGCTCTTCAACCGCCGGTCCACGGTGCGATCGATGCGGAGTTATCTTCGAGCCAGCTCCCTCTTCCTCACTGATTCAGTGCACAAAGCCACGGGCAGTGGCTCCTACGCGCGTCCTGCGCCTGAATCGGAAGCCTTCTCTCTGACATCACAACATCAGAGGGAAGGCTTCCAGATGAGGCGCGGGACGCGCAAGGAGCCGCTGCCCGCAGCTTTGCGCTTTGCATCAGTGAGGAAGAGGGAGCCGGCCTGAAGATAACGCCGGGGGCGGCATAAAATGGCCAGGAGGGAGCAGGCCAGAAGGTAAGGCATAGCATGGAGGGAGGGAGACAACAAAGGTAGGGGGAATGATTTTATTTTTGAATTTTGTGATTGAATTATGTCAATTTTGAGAATTTACATCTGCTGTCAGTGTGCTTTGTGTAGTTTAATTTTGTGGTTAACCATTATGTGTTGTTATATTGTGTGTATCTATGAAAAATGAATGGAAAAAAATTGTGTTACAATTAGTACTATTATGGGAGCGGGGTCTGGGGTGGAGATTGGGTAGAGATGGGCAGGTTCTTGCCCATGACTTAGCCCAGTGTTCTTTAACCGCCAGTCCACAAAATAATTCTTTTATTTCTGCCGGTCCATAGGTGTAAAAAGGTTGAAGAACACTGATTTAGGAGGTAGGTAGGTGTGGTTCCGAATTTGAAAATTATTCTTGCCTCTATAGGTAACCAGTGGAGTTTCTTGTAGTATGGGGTGATGTGGTCAGATTTTTTCAAGCCAAAGATAAGTCGGACGGCTGTGTTCTAGATAAATCTCAATTTCTTGATGTTTTTTTGTGAGATCCTAGGTAGATTATGTTGCTTAGGACCAGAGATTGGACCAACAGCCTGAATGAAGTGAAGTCAAATAATGGTTTTAGTGTGTGGAGCTCCCACAGTATGTGGAAGCATTTTATGATTAGGATGTTAGTAAGTTGGACCAGATGCACAAAAGGTTTCCTTGCAAGTAAATCTCTTTTTAACCAGTCTTACTTTCATGGAAATTTTCCTGCCGATGCTCTAAAGCACCCAGTTCTAGGACTACCCTCAAAGTGACTTGCCCTGTGGTCACAAACAGTATCAGTAATAGAACATAGAAGCAAGACCTGTAGTCCTGGTATTCCTGGTTCTCAGCCCTCAGTTCTAACCATTAAGCCACTTCCTCTTCCTCTGTTCAGGTAGAAGGTGAGGGGAAAAAAAAAAAAATTAAATACACCACAAGAAGGGATTGGAAATTTGGGCATTACTGATTGGATTTACATATCACAAGGCCAGCTTTGGAATAAACTGATTCTTTGTGCAACTGGGAAATAACAAAGAGACAGAAACATAAAAAGAAATTAAGATAGATAAAGACCTTATGGCCTATCTTGTCTGCCTAACCGTGCCATCTACTATCCCCTGCTCTTCTTTAGAGATCCCACGTCCTTATCCCAAGCTTTCTTGAATTCAGATACACTTTCTTGTCTCCTTCTCCTCCATTCCAAGTATTCACCACCCTTTCCGTGAAAAAGTATTTTCTGAGGTTGCATCTGAATCTATCACCTTGCACCTTCATCCTATGCCCCCTCATTCCAGAGTTTTCTTTCAATTGAAAGAACATCACCTCATGCACGTTTAAGCCACATAAGTATTTAAAGCGCCTCTGCATCTTTCATATTTCCCGTCTCTCGCATTTCCTCCTCTCTAAGTCTGTCCACGTATGCCTTGTGATGCAGACCAGTGGTTCTCAATCCAATCCTGGAAGACCACCAGCCACTCAGATTTTCTGATAGTCCTAATGAATATGGATGGGCCAGATATGCGGGCCTGTCACCTCCGTTACATGCAAATCTTTCTCATGCATATTCATTGGTGCTATCCCGAAAACCCGACTGGCTGGTAGTCCTCCAGGACAGGGTTGGGAACCGTTTTAGCAGCCTTCCTCTGGACCGACTCCAACCTTTTTTATATTCATGTGAACCGTTCTGAGCTCCCTTGGGATAACGGTATAGAAAATTGAATCAATCAAACAATATATTTTTGAAGGTATGGTCTCCAGAATTGCACACAATATTCTAAATGAGGTCTCACCATACAGGAACATCAATACCTCCTTTTTCCTAATGGCCATTCCTCTCCTTACGCATGCCCAAGCATCCTTTCAGCTTTCGCCATCATCTTTTCAACCTGTTTGACCACCTTGAGATCACCACATACAATCCCACCCATGTCCCGCTCCTCTTTCATGCACCCAAGTTCTTCACCCAAACTGCCCTTGGGGTTTAGCAGCCAAAATACATGACCAGACTGGGTAAGCACCGTGAGGATGCATGCAGTGGCATAGTACGGAAGGGGTGGGTGTGGGTGTGGGGGATCCAGAAAGAAGTAAAGGTAAATGCAAAGGAGCGAGAGACATAGAGCCTAGTACTTTTATTCCCTTGATTGAGGGAAAAGAAAGTTTGTAAGAACATAAGAAGTTGCCTCCGCTGAGGCAGACCAGAGGTCCATCTCGCCCAGCGGTCCGCTCCTGCAGCGGCCCATCAGTGGTCTCTGACTAATTTTACAAATTACCTCTAATCCTATCCCTCTAACCTTACCTCTACTCCTATCTGTACCCCTCAAACAGTTCTTGATCTTAGAGTACAAAGAGAATTAAAGGAAATGGGGACTAGAGGCAAGAATATTCCATTCAAAATTTGGAATACTGTGCTTGCACATTTAAATTGGATTCTACGGTGGACTGGCAACCCACGAAGAGCATACATGTTAGTCTAACTGAAAGGAAGAACAGTCTGGAATTTAATCACTTATCTACAAAAGGAGGGGGAAATGAATATTAATAATAATTTAATATGCACTGTATGAGATGCTCCTTGTTGCCAAAGGTTTTCTGCTCCATGTTTTGGCATCCCTATCTTTATCACGTATGGCAACGCAGTAACAAAACTGGCAAGGAATGCATTAATCTATGTTAAAAATCCGAGTCCAGTAAGCCATGTTGACTCCTGGGAGCAGGATGTCAGTGAGGCAGTTCCCCCATTTAGGTATAAAGGCTTAGAAAGTTTACAAGCTGTTCCAGCTCTGGATTAATAAATGAGCAGTCATGACCCTATCTGACACCCTCTTCCGAGAAGGGCCTGGAGTGGCTGCCCCTCTTAATCTGCACTTTCTACAGCTCTGTATAAACACAAGATGAAATAAACAGTGGCCTCCGTTTGGGACAAGGAGGTGAGGAATCCATGAATTTGTTACAGCAGAATTTGGCTAGTTTAAGAGACAAGGCTTCTAGCCAGTTATGTTTAAATTATTTTTATTATTCCAGCAGTAATAAGCAAATACAAAAATAGTACCATTCAGGAAAGAACATTTTCAACAATATAATCAGTTCCCTTCCCATCCCCCCCTCCCCTCCCCTCCCCAAGAATCCATGGCCAGTCCAACAGCTGAGAGTGGGAATAAAATCTTAAAGATTCAAAAGTCTACTGCGAGCACGCGGTGTGAGGTCCTGCCAGAAGTGCTCCCACACCTGACAAAATTTGCGACCCGGGCCAAGAGTCAAGTCTCCCACCATGCGTCTCTCCGGTGTTGCGTTCATTATCATTAGGGATCTCCATTGTGCATATGACGGGGGATCGCGGGAGAGCCAGTTGGTGAGGATGGCTTTTTTTCCCATCAAAAGGGCTCTGGAGATAAATGCTGACATTCCCCTGGGTTTGGGCGAGGCTTTATTATAAAATCCAAATAACGCCCTCGGTTGCGGAAGCCATCGCCTTCCCCAAAGCGATGTGGTATATAGGCCAAGATGTCTCCAAAACTGTTGGATTGCGGGGCAGGCCCAAAACATGTGAGCTTCTAGCCAGTTAAAATGAACAACCGTAATTATAATCTAACATTTATAGGCATAAGAAAGAAAGCAATTTTTTTCGCCAGAGCGAAAAATGCAGTCTGTGGATGCTATTTTTTTTTTTTTAAAACCAAAGCTTCAACATGAATAAATGCGTTAAAATTTGAAGTTTTGTAAAAACAAAAATTAAACCAAAATAGGGCTACCAGATTTGTTCAGGGAAAAAAAGTCTCTTCTCCTTCCCCGAGTCTGGGCTGCATCTGTAAGGTCTCCGAGCATGCGTGGATGCCCATCAGACGTGGACCCAACCTGGAGGCCTGCCAAAACTCAGCGGTCTGGTAACCCTATATAAAAATAAAGTTTAAAAAAAAAAAATCACAAATACTGTACACCTGGGCAGGAGTCTCTTTGCTGTGTGTTTCGCCCCCTGCCTCTTCCTCCTTTTCCCCTCATCTGCTCCTACTGCTACAGCAGTGAATTGTAGAGCAAAATTGTCAGCTTTAGCTGCCTAAAAGGTCAATGCAGAAAGCATGGATGTCTGCTTCTACTATGAGTGCAATGATGTGCCAAACGGCAAGCTTATCCCTGGAATCTGTATCCAGATTTAGGTGGGGATCTCAAATATGAATATAACTGAATTAGTCAGGCCCTGAGGCACCTAGATTGACACCTAATCCCCCCCCCCTTTTTACTAAACTGCAATAGTGGTTATTAGCGCAGGGAGCCGCACTGAATGCTCTGCGCTGTTCCCGACGCTCACAGGAATTCCATGAGCGTCGGGAGCAGCGCGGGAGATTCAGCGTGGCTCTTTGTACTGATAACCGCTATCGCGGTTTAATTAAAGGAGGGATTAATTTTATTTATTTATTTATTTAAAAATTCTTTTAGCCTGCTTACACCTGAGCGGGTCACACAAACACATACATTATTGTCAAACAACAAAAAAAGACATAAAACATAGTTCAGACTCTTAAATGTTCTTCAATCAATCATTTAGAAAAAGCCTCTACAAATAAAGTTGTCTTCAAAACCTTCTGTAAACAACCAAAGAGGTCCTGCCAAATTGTTCCATAACAATACTCCTGCCACTGAGATAATGGAAGCCCTAATTTTCTTATAATGTACAGTCGTCAGCTCCTCGCTAACTAAGAACATAAGAATAGACTTACTGGGTCAGAACAATGCTCCATCAAGCCCAGTAGCCTGTTCTCACAGTGGCCAATCCAGGTCACTAGTACCTGGCCAAAACTCAAGGTGTAGCAATATTCTATGCTACTGATACAGGGCAAGCAGTGACTTCCCCCATGTCTTTCTCAATAACAGACTATGGACTTTTCCTCCAGGAACTTGTCCAAACCTTTCTTAAAACCAGCTATGCTATCCGCTCTTACCACATCCTCTGGCTAGGTGATACACTTTTCAAACTGATTCTTGTCTTTCAAAATTCCTAACTTGGTTCCTGAAATGTAGATAAGCTCTGCAAGGTTTATTTTCCATTGCCAATCCTGCTATTGTCACTGCTTAATAAAAAAGATTTAACTAAAAAAAAAAAAAAAAAGGAGCTTTAAGTCTTACAGCTGGTCTAATATGCAGATAGAGATTACATTGCAGAAACTGCTATATTTATTGGGGATATTTGGATATAAAAGAGAAAAGGTAGACTCCAGCAGAATTTGATTGTCACAGTGACTCATTGCTAGCCCCTCCTACAGAACTGTTTGACAGAGATGGTCAAAAAAAGTACAGGAATAGCTCTGTATAGAACAATATTCAAGTGACTGAAATGCAGGGGCCTGGGGAAAGGACAAAAGTGATACCTCCTAACATCAGATCTCTTAATGAGCTTTTGAGCTTTATCTATATATATAAAATCGGAGGTATGTATGTGTGTATGTATGTGTGTGTGTATGTGCCGCGATCACGCAAAAACGGCTTGACCGATTTGGACGAAACTTGGTATGCAGATCCCTCACTACCTGGGGTGATATGTTCTGGGGGTCTCGCAGCCCACCTGCACACGTGGGCGGAGCTACAAACAGAACATCAGATTTCACCCATTCATGTCAATGGCAAAAATGTAAACAGCTGCCATTCTCACAGTAAATCAAAAACAGCTTGACCGATTTGAACGAAACTTGGTATGCTGATCCCTCACTACCTGGGGTGATATGTTCTGGGGGTCTCGTGTCCCACCTGCACACGTGGGCGGAGCTACAAACATAAAATCAGATTTCACCCATTCATGTCAATGGAAAAAATGTAAAAAGCTGCCATTCTCACAGTAATTCCAACTATAAAACACTTTCTATGACACTATAACCACTAGGGACATCGTTTCTATTCTACCACGGACACCAGACATATAGAGTTTGTATGTTCTAACTGTGTTTGTAACTGTTTCCTTCATGCACCCCAGTTCATAATGTTATTACATTACATGAGTACTCACATATGCTGAACTAGGAACACAGGTTCCATTCTGAACCGGGAAAAAACTGCATGGAGTTTCTTTTCAACCTGAGTTTCCACATATTGAGTTGTTTAAATCAATACTGAAACTTTTGGATGCCACTTATTCCAACAGATCTTCCTTTTCAGTTTAAGAGATTGCAAATTCCAGTGAGACTTGCATTCTCTATCACAATCAACAAATCACAGGGACAGACTATTACATACTGTGGAGTGGATTTAAGATCCCCCTGTTTTTCCCATGGACAACTCTATGTTGCTTGCTCAAGGGAGGGTTCACCCAAGAATTTATATGTTCTTGCTCCTGGAGGTGAAACTAAAAATGTTGTTTATAATCAAGTTTTGTGTTAGTTGTATTGTATTCATTTTGTCAAATATTTCACATTATAATTTGAATATTGTACTTTTTATAAAGCTGTTAAAAAATAATTTCATTCACCACTATAAAGTATCTTTATTTGAATCCATTTACAGTGTTATTGCTATAATAAAATACCCGTGCAACGCCGGGGCATCAGCTAGTGAAAGCAATAAAAACCTACTTCTTCATCTGACTCCTCAGGACAAGCTAGCATTCAGACGGTTACTCCCAAACCATAGGAAGGCTATGAAAATAGTAGGGGGTATGCGCCAAAAGATGTACGAGAAGACCTGAATATATATGCTCTAGAGCAGTGTTCTTCAACCTTTTTACACCTATGGACCGGCGGAAATAAAAGAATTATTTTGTGGACTGGCAAACTATCAAGACTGAAATTTTAAAAAAAAACGTTTCCACCCCGTCCCTGCAAACCATCTGATCCCATCCGCACAAGCCTCAAATAGTTATGATTTTATATTGAACGGATTTTATTAAATTATAAATAGAAACAATATTCTGTATAATTGTCATTTTATAAATACAAAAAATACAGAGCAAGGATCAACAAAACCCCTGTCTCCCCTCCCCTTCACATATATCCCCTCTACTATCAAGAAAACTGAATAAGTCAAATTATTACAGAATGCTACACAGAAATATCATGCTAACAGAATACCGTAGCCACACATGACAGGAATAGTGTTAGGGGAATGCAACTAGGGCAATTGCCCACTGGTCAGAGAGAGCCCTAAGCCAGCTGGAAGCTAAAGAAGCACTGCCTGGGCTTTGCAGTCCCCAGTTATGTCTAACAGGAAATAATCCGAAGGAGCCAGGTCAGGACTGTAGGGTGGATGGTTCAGTTGCTGAAACCCACATTCTCGGATGGTAGCCTGTGATCGTCATGACATGTTCACCGGCGCATTGTTGTGAAGAAGCAGCAAGCCTCTTCATGTGACTTTTCCTCATCTTTTCTCCTTGATTGACTCCTGCAAAGCGATCATGATGTTGGCGTAACTCTTGCTGGTTATGGTTGTTTTTCTGTCTTGAACTTTTTTGGGGTGGGAGATGCTTCCACTACATTGACTCCAGTTTGGACTCAGGATCTCTGTGATAGACCTAAAATCTGATATACTTGTCTCCAGTCACCAAATGATGAACAAAATTCACTTGGTCTTCATGGAACATCTCCAAGTTGTTCTGACAGCACTGGATGGCCTTCTGATCTGGCGTCAGCATTCTTGGAACCCATCTTGCACTAACCTTGGATATGCCCAACTTTTTTCATGAATTATTTTCCAAACTGTACCTGCTGAGATGCTTATTTTTTTCAGCTATTCTGGGAAACCTTAATTTGTCTGAATGAAAAAATTAAATCGTCGGCTCTCTTCCACATTTCTGTAGAAATTGCTTCCACAGGTTATCCAGCATGAGTGAGGGTCATCTTCAATGGACTCTCTACTCCACTTAAACTGCTTACTCCAAAAGTTTACTTTGTAGGATGATGGGGCAGATTCACCATAAACTGCAGTCATGCGTTCATGGATCTCCTTTGGATATTTTCCTTCTTTTGTGAGAAATTTTATCACCGAATAGTGCTCCAGATCTAGCAGTTTGTTACTTGATTCACAGAAGGACTCTCCTGACATCCTGTCTCTTGGAATGTTAGACTCGCACTGAGCCGCAACCGTGCATGAGTAGCCTTGAGACATGTCACAACATGCACAGACTTGTTTCAGCACGCTTGCTACTTTCTTTCATGCTCAGGTAGATAAATTATTGAAGGTCCCTCGTATCTGACTAATATTCCATGATTTAGTATTTGTTTCTTGGACTCAAAACCATTTTTGCCTTAATTACCTCCACTGGGAAGCTGTGCTATGAATTTTGAATATATTGTGGGTGGATGTGCCGTTGTATATATAATCTTTTTCATCTAGTCTTCCCTTTTTTTTTTTTTGAGTGCTATTTCCATTTACATAATTTGTAAGGAGAGGGGGTTGAGTTTTTTTTTTTTCATAACTACACTTTTTGGGGTGGAGTGATGAGGCTTAAAACTAGATGCAAAGATTGCCTACATCTCTCCGACATCCCATTTCCCTTTGTCTATATTGTTTAGAGCAGTGGTCTCAAACTCAAATCCTTTGCAGGGCCACATTTTGGATTTTGTACGTACTTGGAGGGCCGCAGAAAAAAATAGCTCATGTCTTATTAAAGAAATGACAATTTTTCATGAGGTAAAACTCTTTATAGTTTATAAATCTTTCTTTTTGGCTAAGTCTTAATAATAATATTGTCATTTATAACTAAAGAGACATTATGATCAAGAAACTGTTTTATTTTACTTTTGTGATTCTGATGAACATACCGAGGGCCTCAAAATAGTACCTGGCAGGCCTCATGTGGCCCCCGGGCCACGCGTTTGAGACCACTGGTTTAGACCATTTTCTCCGTCTCATTTAGCTCATGTTGTGCTTGATTGCCTCGTTGTTTGCGCACCATGCAGTGGCACAGTAAGGGGTGGGGGGTGGGGAGTCGATCCCGAGCACCTTCATGGTGGGGGCACTGGCACCCCTTCTCTTCTCCTCCCCCCGTCGAATGCGCGCTCCCCTTCCCTTCCGTGACCGTGTCGGCTCCCGCTGACATCACTTCTGGGTGCTTTGCGTAGGAAGTTTCAAAGTTTATTTACATTTTAATATACCGTCCATCGACGCATATCTGGCCAGTTTACAAAGCTAAAAGCATAAAAGTAAATATAAAAATGGGGTAAAAAAAAAGGCGAGCCATAAAGTAGTTGAGGATGAAGACATCCCTGGACTTGAAGGGGTTGGGGAAAAGGAGAGTTAATAATTATATCATAAGAATAAAAGTAAATGGAGGTATGAGGGGTGGGGGGAAAACACCAAGGAATGGGAGTTGCTTCATAGAAGCGTTTTTTATGTGGAGTGATATCAGAGGGAGAGGATGCGGTTGCGGAGAGCACATTGAAGCTGTTGAGCGCAGTGGTGAACAACTGGGAAGGGGGTGGATGCGCGCGAACAGCAGGGGGGGGTTCGAGGAATGAGGATTTTTAAGTTTTCTCAACTTTGGAACGATCTTCCGTTCCTTATAAGAAGCTCTGGTTCTCTTCTATTTTTTCATAAGCTTTTGAAGACTACTTTATCAGAGATCAGAGAAGGTTATCACATCGCTGTACCGGGCCATGGTGCGCCCTCACCTGGAGTACTACTCGAAAGGGTCCAGAGAAGAGCGACTAAGATGGTTAAGGGGTTAGAGGAGTTGCCGTACAGCGAAAGATTAGAGAAACTGGGCCTCTTCTCCCTCAAACAGAGAAGATTGAGAGGGGACATGATCGAAACATTCAAGGTACTGAAGGAGATACACTTAGTAGATAAGGACAGGTTGTGCACCCTCTCCAAGGTAGAGAAAACGAGAGGGCACTCTCTAAAGTTAAAAGGGGATAGAGTCCGTACAAACATAAGGAAGTTCTTCTTCACCCAGAGAGTGGTAGAAAGCTGGAACGCTCTTCCGGAGGCTGTTATAGGGGGAAACACCCTCCAGGGATTCAAGACAAAGTTAGACAAGTTCCTGCTGAACAAGAACGTGCGCTGTTAAGGCTAGTCTCGGTTAGGGCACGAGAGCGGACGGGCACGATGGACCATTGGTCTGACCCAGCAGCGGCAATTCTTATGTTCTTATGTTCTTTATTCACTAAACATTTTGGAAATTAATTATTTTCGAAATTTTTCTTTTATGGTTTATATTTTTTTAAGTTAACTATTGTAAACCAGATCGAGCTTTCTTAGAATGAACACTCGGTATATAAAGCCAAGTATTAGATTAGATTAGCGGGGGGGTGGAGATGAGGGTGGGGGAGGGGACCTCACTATGCCACTGACACCGTGAATCAGTCAGTGTAAAAATTTGTTGAAGTCGCTTCTGAGTCTATCTCCTTTCAAGCTCCTACATGACCTTTTGCTCGAGAAATCTTTTTATTTTATTTCTGAATGTTTTATTTCTTATGCATTATTTATACCGCAAAGCAAAAAGGAAGACCCAATGTTCCACAGTAAAAACAATCCAACGATAACAACAAAAGACTGTGGATGTGGATGTTCTGAAAGGTCATTTATTATACACTCTTCACAATAAAAACATAAAAATAAAAAGTCTGAATTTGTAGTACACGTGTAATTGTCCTACCGGACCCTCCACCAGTGTTCTTCAACCTTTCGACACCTATGGACCGGCGGAAATAAAATAATTATTTTGTGGACCGGCAGTTGAAGAACACTGGGCTAAGTCGTGCCCATCTCCACCCAATCTCTGCCCCAGACCCCGCCCCCATAATAGTACTAATTGTAACATCATTTTTTCCATTCATTTTTCATATATACACAATATAATTGTATTAACGACACATAATGGTTAACCACAAAATTAAAATGCACAAAGCACACTGTATGCTTTTCAACATTCATTCCTACCAGAAAACAGATAACCCCATGCAAATGCAGGACCAAAAACTAAAAATACTAATATATACAAACAAACCCTAAGATGCAAGACTCTGCAAGCAGTACAACCCCAGAGGAAACCAAACAAATGCATTTCTTCCTGAACAGACAGCAGATGTAAATCAATAAAAATAATAAATGTATTCCCCCCTATAATTGTTGTCTCTCTCCCTCCATGCTGTGTCTTGCTTTCTGGCCTGCCCCTCAGTGTTATCTTTGGGTCCACGGTGCAATCAACGTGGCGTCTTCGGGCCGGCTCCCTGAGTGCTGCAGTGCACAAAGCTGTGGGTAGCGGCTCCTTGCGCACGTCCCACGCCTCATCTGGAAGCCTGCCCTCTGACGTTGCGACATCAGAGAGAAGGCTTCCGGTTCAGGCGCAGACTGCGCGTAGGAGCCTTTTCCCATGGCTTTGTGCACTGCAGCACTCAGGGAGCCGGCCCGAAGACGCCGCGTTGATTGCACTGTGGACCGGCGGCTGAAGAACACTGCCTTGGGCCCTGTGGACCGGCAGAAAATTTCTGTGGACCGGCGGTTGAAGAACACTGCCCTACATGGTTCGTGTTTCGGCAAAATCGCCTTCCTCAGGGGTCCAAATGATGTAGGGTACACAGGTAAAAATGCAAATTAAAAACAATGTATGCTTCTTTGAGCAGAAGAACGAAAATGGCTTGAAACAAGCAGAGTAGCATGTAAAATCGTAATTTTACACACTACTCTACTTGTATCAAGCCATTTTCGTATTTTTACCTGTGTACCCTATATTATTTGGACCCCTGAGGAAGGCGGTTTAGCCGAAACACGGACCATGTAGGGTCCGGTAGGACAATCACACGTGTACTATAAACTCGGACTTTTATTTTTATTTTTATGTTTTTATTGTGAAGAGCGTATAATAAATGACCTTTCAGAACATCCACATCCACAGTCTTTTGTTGTTATCGTTGCATTATTTATACATTCTGGGGCCCGATTCTATATAGGCCGCCTATAAAATTGGCGCCAACTAGTGCAATTCTATAAAGTGCAATTCTATAAAGGTCAGAATCATGCTTAGCGCTACCTAAGCGGTGTTAGGCATTGCTAGGTATCCTAACTTTAAAATGCACCATATTTACGCAAGGTTTTTCTTGGTCTAAATGTGTGCACCTAAGCTAGGCACAAAATAGTGTCTAACTCCAAAGCACTCCTTGATTTGCCCCCTAACCACGCCCAATTTTAGGTAGGCGCTTTGGATGAGGGAGGTCCTGGATTCTCTACAGGATGAACTGTTGCTGTGTAGTAATGGAACCCACACAGGAGAGGGCCATACTGGACTTAGTGCTTACAAATGAAAAGAGTGCGATCATCTGATATCCACTGATCACCGGCTGGTATGGTTTACGACAGGTGTGGAGAAGGGTCACTCAAAAGTGAACGTCCTAGACGTCAAAAAAATCTAACTTCGTTCAGATAGGGAATTAGCTCAAGAAGTTGTTAATTGGAATGAAACATCTAGAAGAAGCAGGAAAGCAGTGGGCAAAACTGAAAGGAACTATTTTAAGGACCGCAAACCTTTATGTAAGGACAGTAAATAAAATAAGAGGAAAATAAGACCACTTTGGTTTTCAAAAGAAGTAGTGGGAAAGGTAAAGATAAACAGGTTAACCTTCATAAACTACAAGAGATCACAGAAAGTGGAAGGCAGGAGACAATATCCAGGAAAGCTAAGAATAGCTGGTAGAATAGCCAGGAAAGCAAAGATGCAGATGGAATAAAAAAATAACCAATATAGTAAAATGAGGAGATAAGACAATTTTTACTTATGTCTGTATAGGAGGAAATGCAAATTTCCTGGAGGAAAAGTCCATAGTCTGTTATTGAGAAAGACATGGGAGAAGCCACTGCTTGCCCTGGATTCGTAGCATGGAATTTTGCTACTGTTAGGTTTTGGCCAGGTACTAGTGACCTGGATTGGTCACCATGAGAATGGGCTACTGGGCTTGATGGACCTTTGGTCTGACCCAGTACGGCTGTTCTTATCCTCTTACGTGTGCCAAGTAAGGACAATGAAGCCATTGTAACATCACTGATGAGGTTGGCTCTGAGGCACTGTGGAATGAGGCATTATGACATCACAATCTCAGCTCTGGAATGTTGCTCTCATTGGTGTTCCGGAATCTTGCTCTTCTTTGAGATGCTGGAATCTTGCTAATCTTTGGGTTTTGGCCAGGTACTAGTGACCTGGATTGACCACTGTGAGAACGGGCTACCGGGCGTGATGGACCTTTGGCCTGACCCAGACTATTCTTATGTCAGCCCTGCACCAGAAAAATGGGAAAATTATGTAAGGAAAAAGCTTTTTTATTGTTGGGATATTTTGGACAGAGTGCAAGGAACAAGGAGGGGCTAAAGCCCTTTCTGCTCTCAGCAAGACACTGGGTAGGACTAGTCTGGAAGTTTATAAACACTAGATTAGAGGTTACCAGTCTGTCCATCAAGGTGGCCTGAGCTGTACTCCACACTGTGCAGGTCACACTCTTACATGGTTAAACACTGGCATCACAGACATGGAAGTTGTCAATTCATCAGCTACAGAAAGATAGTTAGATACGAGTATGATGCAATCGTGGAAGAGTAGTTTTGTGTTTTGTCCACACCAATGGAACAGAGCAGTGTGGACCTGGTCTTCAAGTCACACTTTAATAGCAACCAATGGTTAAAAAACAAACAAACACCCCCCCCATAAAATTGGCTTGTCAATCATAGAAACATCTGGCAAATCATGGACTCGACACTGACCGTGTTTCGGATAAAATGCCTGCATCATGAGTTCCTATTAGTTAGTTACAAATCAAAAATGAAAGCCAGATCCTTAAGGTTAAAAGTATAGTGGAACGTTATCCCTCTCAAAAAAAAAAAATAAAGGAAGATTAGTCGAGTCCATAATTTTCCAGATGTTTTTATGATTGACAAGACGATTTTTTTTTTTTTTTACCATTGGTTGCTATTAAAGTGTGAATTGAAGACCAGGCTCGCTCTGCTTGGTTCCATTGGACTTGTTGCTACTCGTGCAGAGGTGACTGTCTCCACTGCTGGTATTTGTCCACAGCTTAGCCTCATTAGGGCTGGCTCAACCTATGGAACAAGTGAGGCCCTGGCCCAGGGTGCTGGTGATTAAAGGTGTCAAAATCCTAATCCAGTCTACCTTTAAACTTCTAGAGGGATAGATGCTGGACTGGGATTTAGGCTTCCTTTATCATCAGTGCCCTGAGCCAGTGCTTTACCTGGTCCAGCAGGAGGAGAGACATGAGAAAAAGGGGAAGATACCAGACCAATGTTGTGTGTGTGGGGGGGGGGGGAGGGAGAGGAGAGAGATACCAGATTGTAGGGGTGGGGGAGGCACCACAGCAAAAGTTGACGCCGCCCAAGCGTCACAGACCCTTGAACCAACCCTGACCACATTTATTGTAAATTAACGATTAAACCAACAACCCATTTTATTTGCTAATTTTAACCTTACGATGTCATCGCCAGCTCCTGAACTCATGTCGTAAGATGTGAATATGAACATAAAATACTCATACTCGATCCTCATTCATCGTTGCCATTTTCAGAAAACACACCTCAGAAGTCTGCCCGGCCTTATTTTCAATTGCTGGAGTTACTGTTCAAGCCTACTTTAGCCCGCCTAGCTCTGTCTTGTCATAATTGGGTCAGAGACCGTAGAAATCTGCCCGCTACCGGCCTTAGTTCCTGACCACTGGAGTTGCCGAGCAGGCTCTGCTCAGTTTTGTTCTCTTTCCATCCTCTTTCTATATTCTGGACACAGGAGACCTGGGATCCTGAAGATTAGTGCACTAAGAGGGAAATTATATAAACGGTAATTAAACTTAAGATGCCGTTCTGTCGGAATGCAGACTTTGGAGCGCAATCCACGCATCTGGGCTTGTGTTGATCTCTCAATGTCCACATTTGTTTCTTTGATCTAATAGCAAACACTAGGACCTCTGAGAAAGACATGTTAGTCGAAGCATGGACCGTGTTGGGTCTCCTTCATCTTTTCTACGTGGATTGTTACTACTTTTAATATAGATTTAATAAAAGCCTGCATCGAGAACATCCTTTCCACAGTCTCTTTTGCTTTGGTTTGTTGACTCACTGTGGAAATATTGTGTTTTCTTCTGTTGGATTGACTTTGGTTAAATTTAAAGTAACTATTGGCACTGGAATTGTGCCTCCGGAAGCGCCTACAAGCACCAAATGCCATTATAGGTATGGCTAATGCTGGAAGTGGAATTAGGCACCATAAAGTGCCTATATAGGCCCAATTTTTGGCAAAGATAGGCACTGGAAATGTAGGACTTGAAAACTCTGGCCTACTTTTCCGGCGCCCATCTTTCCCAGAGGTGCGATTCTCTAAACAGCGCCATTGCGTGACTGACAAAAGATTTTTAGGTGGAAACTGATATCGGCACCATTTAGAGAATCTGGGCCTAAATGAGCAAAAAGCTAGGTATTGGAACATGAGCTCAGACAAGTGTTGTCTAAGAAAGTTAGATTTGTGCGTAACTGTTTGGAAGCTGAGCCTAAAGTTATGGCAACAGATTTAGTCATGGGTAGCTGGGGCCCGCACAGAGTAGAAGGTGTGACTCTGGCCACCTTATGAAATTAATTTATGGTTTGAAGAAATATGACCATGTGATGCCCTTCTATCTGGCTTCCGGTGGAGGTTCGCATTTTGTTTAAGTTGGGTTGACTGTGCATGGTATTGCTCCGATCTATATAACTGATAGATTCCTTGTAGCATCTTATAAACCTAGAAGAGGATCACATGCTTTGTTTCTTTTTCCATCTGTTCAGGGTTGTGAAAGCAAGAAATCTTTGGATCATACATTAGCATTCCAGGCTGCTTCCTACGATAAGGAATTTCGACCTTTGTTGAGTAGCGCTTATTCTTACAAACATTTTAAAACTCAATTGAAAACTTACCTTTTTTTCAAAGTACCTGGTGAATTAATTTATATGTTTCTTATGTCATTTTATTATTAATCTTTTGTTAATCGCGTTGAACTTACTGTTACAAGGTTTACAAGTACGATGTTATGTTATGTTGTTGGCCAGACTGGATGGACTGTGCAGTCATTTACTGTGCTACTGTGTATTAGATGCCTCCTGGTGCCTTGAGCGGGAATTGGAAACCGTCAGTTTAGACTACACTTGGAACAACGTCATCCATGCCAATTTGTTCTCTTTCAGGGAATCTGCTATGTGGTGTAGAAACTACTAATTTAAAACCCATCTGAGTGGATATATAGCCAGAAATATTTCTTGAGTAAAAGTGTTGAGTCTGCTCTTAAAAGATTTACATTTTTCATTTTGTCAGATTTTCATTACATCATACAATTCAGTGGAATACAATTGGGTCTTTCATCGTTCAAATCCAAGTTCAAGCTGAAATAATTCTATGTATGTTCTTAGCTGGTAGTGGAGATGTAGGAATAACTTCTATATTATATACCATATTATCAGAGGTAGACTAAACAGAAGTGGTGTTCATTGCTTCATTGCCTTTAGAGTTCCATCCCTAAGACAAGCCTAGAGTTTTACAATAACCTTGCTCATCCTTTTTAAAATCAACAGACAAGCTGAACGAGCTACTTTTTAATTAGGCTAACTTATCACATTTGCAACTAGCATTCCAGAGTTAGAATTTTCTTCTGTTTTCAAATCAAAACTGTGCTCAGTGCTATAACATCTTGGTTTTGTTCTGGTTTGCTCTCAACCTAGTTGCTTTCTAGGCAATTCTAATCTAATCTTTCATTTTTTATACCGATTCATTCCAACAGAAGGGCTTGATTCGGTAAACAAAATATTAATAAAATTATACAGGAGATTAGAACAGAAACTATGGTATATCTTTTAGGCCAGAATTTTATCTTTTATGATTGATTATTTAAAATAGAAGGATCATTAGTAAATTTCTGAAATAAATATGTCTTCAGTACTTCATGAAAGTGAGTAGATGAGAGAGAACTCTACTTATAGAAGGAAGGACATTCCAAACTTTTACAAATAAAAAAAATGATCAACAAAAACTGGCCATAGTTTTTATTCCTTTAACAGTGGGAAAGCCAAGTTTATATTTCTGAGAGCTCTTACAATTAGAGATTTCTTGGCACCGTGAAGACCCAAACATATCCTCTTTTTAGAGAACTGTCTCGGTTCTCGGATGGACTTTCTTTTTTTTTTTTTAATCTTTATTCATTTTAAAAACTAACATCAAGTACAATAAATTATCAAACAATGTACAAATAAACGGCACATAATTCCATCAAATGATATAATGATATAATAAATACATATCCCTTCCCCCACCCACCCACCCTTTCATACAGCATAAAGAAAATCAAGAGTAACACCAATGATCAAGACAAGCAAAATGCGATCAAATAATAGATTAAAGGCATATCCCCCCTCCCCTCCCACCCACCCATCCTGGACGTGTATAATCAAAGGGTTAAAACTAATATTCAATCTTTACAAAATTTTGTGAATGGGTCCCAAACCTCCTTGGATTTCTTATAATGTCCCAATTGTATTGCACTCATACGTTCAAATTTATAACTTTGGCACAAGGATTCCCACCAAAAACTATAGTTTAACGTGTCCCAATTTTTACAATTTTTAAAATGAGCTGTATGGCAACTTCCCTCATGATGAAAAGTAGTCTATTATTGCATGAGGTTATTGGACTCTTGGCCCTCAATAACGTGCCAAACAGCATTGTATCATATGTCACTGCCCCCCCTTATTACGTCACTGGTTGAGGGAAAAGGTTGTAGAAAATTGTTATATGTGGCTTGAATGGATGAAGGGAGGGAGGGAGAGAGAATGATGCTGACACTCTGGGAGGGAGGGAGAGTGACTGGACTATAGCTTTTGATTTATTTGCATTCCCCGTCCTTGCTTTTGACATTTAGGTACAGGCTGGTTGCCACTACCTTTTGCTACAGATGTATTTTTTTCCCCCTTGTTTATCTTTGCTGGGCGAAGGGAAATTTGTCGTGAATTGAGCACCCCTAAACATTTTCAGAAGATGGCTCCTATGGTGGTAAGCATGCCCTAACACTTACTGCAGATTGGTAAAAGAGCCCTAATGTTATTATGAAGAAAATCTGGATGAATGGCTTTGAATATTTTATTAATTTATTAGATTTTTTTTAGCCGTCCTCCCACAGGAGCCCAGAATGGATTACAAATCAGGTCCTCAAAGGTCCAAGATAGCGGCAGCAAGATGATAGTGTCTCCAACTTAGCTTGGCAGAGGATTGCAAAAATTTTACCTTCTATCCAGTGGTGTACCAAGGAAGGGGGGACAGTCCGCCCCAGGTGCACGCCTTAGGGGGAGTGCACAGCCAGCCAGATTCGGGTCGTCCGGTGCCGGTCCGCGCAGGGTTGGCAATATCACATTGGGGCCATCGGCAGCATCTGGGCTGCAACGGCAATGAGCGGCATCGGTGGCCCCCCCGCGATGCAATTCATGATTGGCAACGCCCCCCCCCATGATGACACTTAAGATTGGCAACGGGCCTCCTACCCCCGGCATCAACAGTGCTTCAGATCGACAATGCAGTGCTCAGTCAAAAGCTTCCCTCTTGACTGAATTGCCTGGGCGGAAACAGGAAGCTGAGTCAGAGGGAAGCTTTGGACTGAAAACTGTGTTGCCGCTCTGAAGTTCTATTGATGCCGGGGGTAGAAGGCGGCCCCTTGCCGATATTAAGTGTCATCACGGGGGGGGGGGCGTTGCCAATCATGAATTGCATCGCGGGGGGACCACCGATGCCAAAATTGGAAAGGTGAGAGGAAGGGAGAGAGATGGGCCTGTGGTGGATGGAGAGATTGAGAGAAGGGAGCAGATGATAGAAGGGGGAGAGAGAAGAGGGCAGATGATAGAAGTGGAGAGAAGGGGGAGAGAGAAGAGGGCAGATGATGCAAGTGGAAAGAAGGGTGAGAGAGAAGAGAGCAGATGATGGAAGTGGGGAGAAGGAGGAGAGAGAAGAGGGCAGATGATGGAAGTGGGGAGAAGGGGCAGATGATGGAAGTGGGGAGAAGGGGCAGATGATGGAAGTGGGGAGAAACTAGTCTGGCTTGTTTAGTTGTACAATGGGTGTATTGATGTTGTACTGCTCACTGCAATATGTAAGATGCTGCCTTTTCCTAGGTACTCATGTGTGACGTGTGGCTTGTTACTAAAAATCATGTTTTTTGTACAGATGGGGGGGGGGGGTCAAAAAATGATGGGCCCTGGGTGTCACATATGCTAGGTACGCCACTGCTTCTATCGACATGCCTCATTCTAAACGTAAAGGGAATATTCAAGCTGATCCCTCGGCGGCGAGGACCTCTTCCCCCTGTGCAACAATCTATTCGGGAGTTCACCGCTGCCTCTGGTTTGCATGGGGATTCCGGAGAGTTGTCCGCTGTTTCCTCGGCAAGGAGAGATGCCGCTTTCTCCTCCAGATTCTGTCCCGCCACCATGCCCTGCTCAGCTAGGGGAACCCTGTGAAGTTTCCTTTGCGGGGGGAAACCCCAATTCGAGGGGCTGTTACTGTGAGAAGTTTGAGGGAGCAGAGAGAGTTGGGAGCTGGAGTAGAAGTTTGCTCCCATCTGACGAGACTGGCGGTGGTGACGCTGGAGAGCATTTGGGACGCACTCTTGAAGTTGAACACGATAGTAGCCAAGTCTCAAAATGTTGCTTTACTTGTGAGTACTGTGGATGCTTGGGGTAAAAAATGGGATGGTTTAAAAGAAGAGTTTTCTTCTAATTGAAGCAAGTTAAGGATTGCATGGAAAGCCTTCAATATTTATTTATTTAATTCTCTATACTCTTTATGCCATATATATAAAATGGAAAAGTTTATTGCAGTACAGCGGGGTTATCTTAAAAAGTTTCAGAATGTGTGGAAACCATTAACGAAATATTGTAAAGATTAATTTAAAATTGGTTCCCTTATATTATTTGTTAATTTAAGGTGCAGGGAGGGGGGTATTTTATTATCACATGTTTTATATGATAATGAAATATATGGGAGGGAGGGTTGGGATAGGGATGGGTATAAGAATTTGTGAGATGTGTCAATGATTATTTCTAAGTGATGTATTTATTGTTTATGTGATTGAATATATTTTAACACTTATGTAATCTTGAAAATGAATAAAAAAATTAAAAAAAAAAAAATTATCTATACAGTTCTCCCAAGGGAGCTTAGAATAGTTCACATGAATTTATTTAGGTACTCAAGCATTTTTCCCTGTCTGTGCCAGTGGGCTCACAATCCATCTAATGTACCTTGGGCAGTGGGGGGATTAAGTGACTTGCCCAGGGTCACAAGGAGCAGTGTGTGTTTGAACCCACAATCTTAGGGTGTTAAGGATCTAGCTTTAACCACTGTGTAGTAGTAAAAGTGAGCCAAGTATAGGACAATCAAGCCATTGTGACATCACTCATGAGGCATTGGTGGAATGAGGCATTATGATGTCACAATACCAGCTCTGGTTATCATAGGCTGAACCTTTTCACACTATTTATTCAAATTTCTATACTGTTCTCCCAGGGGAGCTCAGAATTGTTTACATGAATTTATTCAGGTACTCAAGAATTTTTCCGTCTTTTCTGCTGGGATCACAACCTATCTAATGTAACAGGGGCAATGGGGGGATTAAGTGACTTGCCCAGGGTCATGAGCAGTGTGGGTTTGAACCCACAACTCAAGGCGCTGAGGCTGTAGCTTTAATCACTGTGCCATACTCTCCCCCTGGTATTGTAAAAGATAAAAAAATTACTTAATTGAAAGATTGAGCAGTTAGCAAATCATAATCATAGACTGATTATGCGTCTTCTGAATTTCTCGAAATCTTTGGGAATAACTCCTATGGAATTATTTTAATAGTATTTAATTGAGGATTTGAGATTTTCTCCTGAAAATATTCCCTAGTGAATCAAATATACTATTTACCTGTAAAAAAAAAAGAAAGAAATGGGAGCTAACCCAGGGATTGGAAAAGGCTAAATAAGGGACTAGGGAATTACTTATTATGGGAATGATAAAAGCAGGGAAATAGGAGGTTAAGAGTTAAAAACAGCCTCAAAAAGGTGGGCTTTTTGGCCAAGATTTGAAGAGGGCCAGAGAAAAAGCTTGACTAATGACTTAGGAAGGCTATTCCAGGCATATGGCAAAGCAAGATAAAAGGAATAAGAGTCCAGAGTTGGTACTGGAGGAGAAGAGTTCAGATAAGAGTGACTTACCAGATGAACTGAGATAAGAGAGGAGAGAGACTGAGAAGCTACAGAATGAATGCACTTGTGAGTCAGGAAGAGGAGTTTGAACCATATACAGAAACGGAGAGGGAACAGATGACGTAACTCGAAGAGAAGGGGGTTACGTGAGTGCAGCAACCCTGGCAAAAGATAAACCATGCAGCAGAATTTTGAACAGATTGAAGGGGAGAGAGATGGTTTATTTTAGTGAGATAGTCAATATATCAGGTTTGTCACCGACTGTGAAAACAGTTTGCTGAAATGTTGCTGTTCTTTGTTTAATTCTATTTATGGACTCTCTGGCAATAAACTTCTCTTTTTATTTGATCCAATTACAACAGTAGGATGAAATAGGTCATATAGAAATGTTTATTGAAGGAATGATAAATTTCATATTTTATTATAATTTCATTAATTACTTCAATACAATGCGAATAGGAGGGGGGAAGAGGAGGGGGAAGGGGGGAAGGGAGGTGGGAGTAGTAGGGGGGGTTGATATGGGTCTTATGGAAATATATTTTGGAGGGATGATAGAAATATGTATGAAAATATTATAATTGTGAATCTATTTGAAATGAAATCTATTTGTATGATATTATATTTAATTATTTCCTTCAATAAAATGTTATAAATTACACGTTGCCAACATTTAGGCAGTGTTAGTGTTATATACCATTGACCAAAGACATTGACAGCCAGGCTCAAATAACCAGTAGATGGGCGATTTTGTGAATTAAGCATTTCTTTAATGAAGTAATTCAATTAATTGTTCTTCAAGTGTAATAGGATTGACCAGCTGGTACGTAGCTAATTTGAACTCTTATGGTGGCATAGTAAGCACAGCCTAATTAATACATATTAGATGTTTTCTCTGCTTCCCCCTCCCCCCCCCCCCCCGCTCCAAATGATAAGGTTGCGATCTGTTGAGAAATAAACACCAGTGGTAGGCAAAGGTAGGGGTTGGAACCTAAGAACAGTACCGGGCAGAGCTTTGCATTCTTGCCCAGAAATAGCTAAGGAGAAGAAGAAAAAAAACCACAAATTTTTAGATTGAATCTGGTTGGGCAGGCTAGATGGACCATTCGAGTCTTTATCTGCCGTCATCTACCATGTTACTATGTTTTATGTTACTTGATGAGAGGAAGGGGACATACAGGAATTTATCTTCAGCAGCCCGCAACGTTACTGGCTTAACATTCAGGGCCGGATTCTGTAGACCAGAGTTCTTCAACCTTTTGACACTTATGGACCGGCAGAAATAAAAGAATTATTTTGTGGACTGGTGGTTGAAGAACACCGGGCAAAGTCATGGGACAGACCACGCCCATCTCTGCCCAATCTCCACCCCAGACCCCGCCCCCATAACAGTACTAATTGTAACACCATTTTTTCTATTCATTTTTCTCATATACACACACAATATAATCTTATTAACAACACATAATGGTTAACCACAAAATTAAACCACACAAAGCACACTGTATGCTTCTCAACATTCATTCCTACCAGAAAACAGATAACCCCATTCAAATACAGGACTAAAAGCTAAAACTACTGATATATATAAATGAAACCCTAAGAGTCAAGACTCTGCATGAAGTAGAACCCCAGAGAAAAAGAAACAAATACATTTATTCCTGAACAGGGCAAAATACAGACAGCAGATGTAAATTCACAAAACTGACACAATTCAATCACTAAATTTCAAAGTAAGATCATTCCCCCTACCTTTCCTGTCTCCCTCCCTCCATTCTGTGCCTTACCTTCTGGCCTGCTGTCGCCTGGCCATTTTATGCCTTCCCCCCCCCCCCGGTGTTATCTTTGGGCCAGCTCCCTCTTCCTGACTGACGCAGTGCAAACAGGCTCCTCGCGCGTCCCACGCTTCATCTGGAAGCCTTCCCTCTGACGTTGCGACATCAAAGAGAAGGCTTCCGGTTCAGACACAGGTCGTGCGTAGGAACCGCTGCCCGCTGCTTTGTGCACTGCAACACTAAGGAAGAGGGAGCTGGCCCGAAGATAGCGCCGCATCGATCGCACCGTGGACCGGCGGCTGAAGAACGCTGTCTTGGGCCCGATGCACGTGCCAGCCCTGTAGACTGGTGGGAAAGTTCTGCGGTTGAAGAACACTGCTGTAAATGAAACCTAAATTGGCGGCTACCCACATAAACGGCACCAGCAGCATGTCCATCATGCTTCAGTGCCATTTGAAGAATCACGGCTAGCAGCGCCGACCACAAAACTTAGGTGTCTGCAACGCGGGCCGAGGTTCTACTGGCCTACATTGCAGACGCCTAAATTCTTTTGAGAATCACCTCTAACGGCGCTTAAGGTCATCTTTGCCCCTAACCATGCCTACTTTGACCTAAGGCACTTCCTTAAACGCGATTAATATACTTGGTTAAATAATTTATTCTGTTCTTAATAATATTGTTCTTTGTTTATAGTCTTTTGTAAACTGCGTTGAACTTATGGCTACGTGGTTGATAAGCACGATGTTATGTTAAGTTAGGCGGTGGTACAGCGCTTACCACTGCCTAACTTACACTGCTGTTTCTAGAATCAGGCCCTCACTGCATATAGCTTCAGTCATAAACCCAGTTCTGGGTTGGATTCTGGGCAAATTCCTTACTGTCTATTGCCCTAGGTACAAAACTTACATTGTGAGCCCATTAGGGACAGAGAATGGGCCTCTATATTATATGCAGGGCCGGATTACCCAATAGGCCAACTAGGCACGTGCCTAGGGCCTGAAATAGTAAGGGGAGCCCACTGAAGGACGACATACCAAATGGCAACGGGCCCCCTCCTCTTCCCTCCCTCCACAGAAACGGGCCCCCACCCGATGACAACGTCGGCCTCCCCCCAGCATCGACGGACGGCAATGTAGCCAATGAAGCTTGAAGAAGATCCCGCGATGAATGCGTCTGCCGGTCCATCCCCCTCCGACGTCACTTACTTCTTCCAGCAGACGCAGTCATCGTGGGATATTCTTCAAGCTTCATTGGTTGCGTTGCCGTCGGTCAATGCTGGGGGGAGGGCCAGCGTTGTTGTCGTTGGGTGGGAGCCCATTGCTGTGGGGGGGGGCGGTGTTGTCATCATCGGATGGGGGCCCATTGCTGTGTAGGGAGTGAAGAGGGGGGCCCGTTGCCGTGTGGAAAGGGTGGTGAAAGGAGAGAAAGGGGGCATATGCTGATGGAACTGGTATGCAGGGAAAGGGGGAAGGATACTGGATGGATTTAGGCTGGAGGGAAAGAAAGAGGGCTAATGTTGATGGAATTGGTGTGCAGGGAAAGGGGGGAAACAAGGGGGATGGATATTGGATGGATTTAGGCTAGAGGGAAAGAAAGGGGACTAATGTTGATGGAATTGGTGTGCAGGGAAAGGGGGAAAACAAGGGGGAAGGATACTGGATGGATTTAGGTTGGAGAGAAAGAATGGGGGCAGATGCTGATGGAAATGGGGGGAAGAGAGAGAAGAGAATGAAATGCCAGACCATGGGGGTGTGGGTGTGGGAGAGGGAAGGGAAGAAGAGGAGAGGAGAGGAGAGGAAAGAGATGCCAGATCATTGGAGGAGGGAATGG
The DNA here is from genome assembly GCF_902459505.1 of Geotrypetes seraphini. NCBI lineage: Eukaryota > Metazoa > Chordata > Amphibia > Gymnophiona > Dermophiidae > Geotrypetes > Geotrypetes seraphini. The sequence continues at coordinate 149,607,211 of NC_047084.1, forward strand.
AAGAAGATGGATTCCAGACCAATGGGGGTGAAGGGAAAGATGGAAGGGGAGGCATACAGTTTATGGAAGTGGCATAGGACAGGGTAGTTGGGAAGAGAAATGGAGAGATGACAGACCTTGGGGTGGTGGGGAAGGAGGGAGAGATGCTGGATGAAAGGGTAGTTGAGAAAAGGACAGATCGTGGATTTGGGGATGGTGGGGTCCACTGCTGAAGCTGCGGATATGGACGAGGGAGGGAAGGGAAACGGAAGGGGAGGACAGAGATGGAAGATGGATGGTTAGCACAGAGAAAGAAGAAAACGATAAATGGGCAGGAGACCCTGGCAAGTGAGTGATCAGAAGACAACCAGAGCCTGGGACCAACAAAAGGTAGAAAAAATAATTTTATTTTCTGTTTTGTGATTACAATATTTATTTTGTTTACACCCTAGAGCCGGTGTGGGGTTGGAGATTTTGTAACCCTATATGTCTGCTAAGACTAAGCCTTAGTCACTTAGGGGTCCTTTTATTAAGGTGCACATTTAGCATGCGCAAAATCAGTTAGCGTACCTTAATAAAAGGGCCCCTAAGTATCTTAATTAAAAACTTGACCCGCGACTTAGCCTTTTTTCAGATTTTGGCCCCTTATGTGATTGAGTTTGACACCCCTGATGTAGAGTGAGGCAGTTAGGCGGTGTAAATGTAGTTATTAATATAGACTTATATTTCGGATAGTAAGTAGGTAGGAAGGGAAGGAAGGGGGATTTGTTCAGAGATGTTTGGGGGATTGCATAGAAGAAAAACTGTGCACTGGTATGCTAATCTTTGTTTTGAATTAAAAAAAAATATAAGTGGAAATGAAAACAGATAAATGGGGGCGGGGCATGGGCGGGGCAGGCCCAGGGGGGCCCGGTGTACTTGTGTGCCTAGGGGCCCTCGAAGAATTAATCCTGCCTGATTATATGTAAACCATTATGGTTGTACCCTTATCCCATACCAAGTTTCCATGTTTATTTAACATTTGTTATTCCGCTTATCATAATTCTAAGCGGGGTACAGAAATATATAATCGGGGGGTAATACATACTTGTGGGTCAAGACTGATGTACAAGGGACATGAAGTTGGGGGGGGAGCTCACCTCTTTACCAACTAAGGGCTAGATTCACTAAGCAAACCGATCGGTTTGCGACCCCTTAGCGAGCAGATTTCCTTCCGGCCCGATTCACAAACCTATCCTGTGATCCGCTTCAAATCCGTGCATGCAAATGAGGGGAAACACATGCAAAGTGGGCAGGGTCGCGATTCACCAAACAAATTTAGTACACCGATTGGGCTGGCTGATCAAGAATAGGAGTGACTGCTGGGGACCAGTCGCACACGTCTCTGCCGACTCTCCTGCTCCATTGCTGCCCTGCACTCTGCCCCGATCTTCCACTGCCGCCCTGCACTCTGCTCCGATCTTCAGTCTTGGGGAATTTTTTGAAGCTAAAAACTTTACTGTCATGAATACACCATAAGAACATAAGTATCGCCTCTGCCGAGTCAGACCATAGGTCCATCATGCCCAGCAGTCCGCTCCCGCGACAGCCCCCCAGGTCAATAACCTGTAAGTGATCTATTACTCTAAAGCATTTTGTACTGTATAGTAACACTCTAATTGTACCACTCAATCCCCTTTTCCTTCAGGAACTCGTCCAATCCCATTTTGAAACCCAAAATCGTACTCTGCTCTACCACCTCCTCTGGAATCGCATTCCAGGTGTCCACCACCTTCTGAGTGAAGAAGAACTTCCTAGCATTTGTTCTGAACCTATCTCCCTTCAATTTTTTTGAGTGCCCTCTAGTTTTTGTTGTCCCCGCCAGTCTGAAGAATCTGACCCTCTCTACCTTCTCTATACCCTTCATGATCTTATAAATTTCTATCATATTCCCTCTAAGTCTCCACTTTTCCATGGAAAAGAGCCCCAGCTTCTCCAGCCTCTCAGTATATGAAAGGTTTTCCATGCCCTTTATCATTTTTGTTGCTTTTCTCTGGACCCTCTCGCATATCGCCATATCCTTCTTAAGGTAAAGCGACCAGTACTGAACGCAGTACTCCAGATGCGGTTGCACCATCGCCCTATACAGCGGGAGGATAACCTCCTTGGTTCTGGTAGTGATACCTTTTTTGATAATGCCCAACATTCCGTTCGCCTTTTTTGAGGCCGATGCGCACTGTGCCGCCGGTGTCATTGTTTTATCTACCAAAACCCCCAAATCCTTTTCTAGGTTGCCTTCCTCAATATCATCCCCCCCATTGGGTTTCCTTTCCCTATGTGCATGACTTTACACTTTTCTACATTGAAGTTCATCTGCCATTTATTTGCCCACTCACTCAGTTTGTTCAGGTCCCTTTGAAGTTCTTTACATTCCTCTACAGATCTAACCTTACCGGAGAGTTTTGTGTCATTCGTGAATTTTATAACTTCGCACTTGGTCCCTGTTTCCAGGTCATTAATAAATATATTGAACAGCAGTGGTCCCAGCACTGACCCATGCGGGACGCCACTCGTGACCCCTTTCCAGTCAGGATAGTGTCCCTTTACTCCTACCCTCTGTTTCCTGTCCGCCAGCCAGTTTCTGATCCATCTGTGTATGTCCCCTTCCACCCCGTGGTTTCCTTAGTAGGCGCTCGTGAGGTACCTTGTCGAAGGCTTTCTGGAAGTCCAGGTATACTATGTCTATGGGGTCACCTTTGTCCAATTGTTTGCTTATCCCCTCGAAGAAGTGCAGTAGGTTCGTTTGACAAGATCTTCCAGTATAGAAACCATGCTGGCTTGTTCTCATCAGCCTATTTTTTTCTATATGCTCATTGATACTACTGTACAAATTCACAGAGGGCAGGAATAGGGTCTTGTTTATTTTCCACCTTTATATCAAGCGTGCCCTCAAATGCCAGAAGGAAGATAAGGGATGGAGCAGCGGAATTTCAATAGAACTTTTGAAAAGATGGCTTTTGTGGGTCTAGCTAGCACTTCCTAAGCGTTTCATTTCCCTTCAAACATTTGTGAAAGCCGCCAGTTCCTGCACTGAATCTTGTCAGACTCACATCCCAATACACGGTGGCACTTGCAATTCTGCTGCTCGCACAAAAATGGAATCAGGAAAGACGGGGGATGGTGACAGAAAACCAGGACTTTCTTATTATGGGACTGCATCACTTTGCATTTGTCCACATTAAATTTCATCTGCCATTTGAATGCCCCGTCTTGCAATTTCCTAAGGTCTGTCTGCAATTTTTCACAATCCGCATGCGCTTTAACAACTTTGAACGGTTTAGTGTCATCTGCAAATTTAATCACCTCACTCGTCATTCCAATTTCCAGTTCATTTATAAATAAGTTAAATAGCATCGGTCCCAGAACTGACCCCTGGGGCACTCCACTGTTTACTCTCCTCCATTGAGAAAAATGACCATGTAACCTTACCCTCTGTTTTCTATCCAATAACTGGACAGTTGCGCAAAGGTGGTAGAAATGGTTCTGGATCCCACATTTAATCTTTACTCCACTTATGAGCCTGTTTCAGAATTTAAAAAAAGAAGCCTGTCCAGTCCCGATCTTCCAGCTCTGCCGCCTTCCCTTTAGTGAGAGCCCGTGAGTTTAAAGTGGGGCTGCATGCCACAGTGCAGCCCCGTTTTAAACCCAAGGGCTCGCACTAAAGGGAAGGCGGCACAGAGCAGGAGAGTCTGGGCGGCAAGACTGGCTGGAAGGGGAGAGCAAGAGAGTCAGCGGGCGTGAAGAAAAAAAAGTTGCAGCTGGTCGGGTCTAGATGCACGCGCAGACCATCTACAGATGGTCTGCGCATGTGTTGGGATCGCAGACCTGCGATCCGTGCCGGCAGATGGTGGCATTCCTCCGATCGCCCCCATCTGCATATTAGGGAATTCATTGGACCTTCCTGGATCGGGCCCGGATCAGGCCCGATCGGGTAGGTTCGTGAATCTAGCTCTGTTTCAGCTTCTGTATATCACTCCCTTCTCCTAGGCCCCTCCCCTGCTTCTCCGAGGCCCCTTCCCTCTCCTTTTTCTTCTTCCTCTTTGATCTGTCGCCTTGAGCTTGTATAGGTTTGTGCAACTCACAAATGGAAGATTAGATCCATCGGTAAATAGGACAGTGAGACAGTTAAGGTGACTACAATATGAAGGAATTCTGTCAACGGCTTACATCGAAGGCGTCCTTGAATAAGAAGGTCTTCAACTTTGATTTAAAGCGGTCTAGGAGGAGTTCTTCTCTTCTATGGATCGGTATAGAATTCCGCAGTCGGGGGGTAGTTACTGAAAAAAATAGAAGTTTGGGTTGTGTCATAATTTATGTGGCATAATGAAGGAATTGTCAGCAGATGATGGGATTGAGATTGGAGTGATCTTGAGAGTGTGTAGGGAAATAGGAGTCTATTTATGAATTCTGGGACATTTGTTTGTAGGGTTTTGAAAGTGCTTTTTTGTAAGTTTTCTAAACACTGTATCCCGGATTTCTACATATTGTAACTCGCTGACTGTCCAGCTCTCTTCGGTGTGAACCGCCCAGAAGTCTCACGACTATGGCGGTATAGAAGAATAAAGTTACTATTATTATGATTATTTTACACGAAATTCTATGTGAGATGGGAAGCCAGTGCGCTTTGAGCAGTAGGGGGCGTTACATGATCGCATTTTTTTTGAATTTGAATATGAAACTGATTGAAAGCTAATCAACACTGAGAATGCCATGCATTATTTTGGTGCACTTTTTAGATTTTTTTTCCCCCCCCACACATAATTCCCTGAAGTACGTTCAGTGTGCCTAATACCAGAGGCTCTGGGGGAGGCAGCTAGAGGGAAATTCTATAAAAGGCGCCTAATTTAATTGGGAAATGCCATTTGAAACAGCAAGCAATGTTAAATTTAAAGCGTCGACCGGCGTCTACACTAAAGGGGCCATAATCGCACCGCCGGAGGTGCCTACTGGCGCCTAACACCACTAATGCCGGAAGTGGCATTAGGTGCCATATAAAGCGCCTATGTAGGCGCAATTCACGGTAAAGATAGGCGCCAGAAATGTAGTCCTTTGAAAACTCCGGCCTACGTTTCTGGCACCTATCTTTCCTGGAGGCGCCATTCTCTAAATGGTGCCGTTGTGTGACTGACACACGATCAGCGGCCACTTTTTAAGTGACTGCTGATATCAGCATTGGTTAGAGAATCCGGGTCCTAGTGCTTCTGTAGCGTTATACAGTGAAGGGTCCTTCCCTGCTGTGTTCAACAGTGCCCCCCACTGTCCATTTATTGCTAACATAGGTGTTACCCCCTCCCTCCCCCCCACTCTAAGGATTCTAACATGCCCTGCCACATCCCGTCCCACTTCACCTTCTCCCCACCCCCAACTTAGCCTCCCAAGAAGCAGAGCCATCGACTGCCTATGGCCTAGATCCGGTCCTCGAGAGCCGTATTCCAGTCGGGTTTTCCCCAATGAATATGCATGAGATCTATTTGCATGCACCGCTTTCAATGCATATTCATTGGGGAAATCCTGAAAACCCGACTGGAATACGGCTCTTGAGGACCGGAGTTCCCTACCCCTGGCCTAGATGATGATGGAAAAGAACCAGCTCTGACAGTCAGCTTGAGTCTGAATTCTTTAGTGGAGAATGGATGGCATATTCTGAGCTCTTAAATCTAATGACAAACTGGAATTCAATAAAATGTTTACAGTTTTATAAGATTCTGGTTGTTAATCTTGGAAGATAACACATTCCAAGGTGCTTTGCTTTGATGTTTAACTGGGAAGCGAAAGTGGTTATTAGATGCCTCCATCTTCACCAGATCACATCCAGCTTAGGTCAAAGGGAATCCAAAAAGATGGCATATGTGATCTTGGTGTAATCATAAGAACATAAGAATTGCCACACTGGGACAGGACAAAGGTCCATCAAGCCTAGAATCCTGTTTCCAGCAGTGGCCAATCCAGGTTACAAGTATTTGGCAAGATCCCAAGGAGAAAAAAAGATTTTATGCTGCTTATCCTAGGAATAGGCCGTGGTTTTCCCCAAACCATCTTAATAATGGCTTATGGACCTCTCTTTTAGGAAATTAGTCAAACCTTTTTTAAACCCTGTTAACCTAATTGATTTCACCACATTATCCGGCAACGAATTCCATATTCTATATTCTTGTTTACCAACTCTCTGAGATAGGTATCAACTCCACAGTCCTAGGTTGGTTCTCTAAATTCCTCCGCTCTCGTTCTTACATTGTTAACATGAATGGCACCTCATCCTCCCCCTGGAAACCGAATTGTGGAGTCCCGCAAGGCTCTCCACTATCCCCTATCCTTTTCAACATCTATATGTCCTTCCTAAAACTCCTCCACTAATGGCTAGTGCAGTGGCCTGAGAACCAGGGAACTCCTGTTTGATTTCCACTGCAGCAACTTGTGACTGGGCACTTAACTTTCCATTGACCCAGATACAAAATAAGCACCTGTATATGAGGGTAAATCAGAAAGTAAAGGCAAAATACATTTAACGACTTTAACAGAAGCAACTGTGAGCAATTGAACGTATCACTTTTCCACGTAGTCCCCATGCAAGACAACACATTTGTATCATTCAAATAGCTTCTGCATTCCTGCAGATAAGAAGTTTCTCGGTTGCTCCCAAAGCCGGGTGAGCATCACTTCCTTTACTTCATCATGCTTTGTCTTTTGGTCTCTGGGTCCCAGTGATTGCACCCGTCTCGTCGCCGGTGACAATTCTCTCCAGAATTCTCAGATCTTCTTCATACCATTTCAGGGACTGGGTCGCAACCTCCACACGCTGTTGCTTGTGCAGATCAAGTAAACTGTTTGGGAACCCATCGTGCGCAGACTTTCCTGTATCCCAAGTCATTATGCATTATGGCAAACGCAGATCCATAGCTGACCTTTTATCAAAGTATTTGGCTAAATAACTTATTCCTATCTTCTAGACTATGCTCATTGTTTATAATCTTTGCGCCAGAAGACGTATGAGGAGAGACTGGAAGCCCTGAATATGTATACCCTAGAGGAAAGGAGAGACAGGGGAGATATGATTCAGACGTTCAAATACTTAAAGGGTATTAACGTAGAACAAAATCTTTTCCAGAGAAAGGAAAATGGTAAAACCAGAGGACATAATTTGAGGTTGAGGGGTGGTAGATTCAGGGGCAATGTTAGGAAATTCTACTTTACGGAGAGGGTGGTGGATGCCTGGAATGCGCTCCCGAGAGAGGTGGTGGAGAGTAAAACTGTGACTGAGTTCAAAGAAGCGTGGGATGAACACAGAAGATTTAGAATCAGAAAATAATATTAAAGATTGAACTAGGCCAGTTACTGGGCAGACTTGTATGGTCTGTGTCTGTGTGTGGCCGTTTGGAGGAGGATGGGCAGGGGAGGGCTTCAATGGCTGGGAGGGTGTAGATGGGCTGGAGTAAGTCTTAACAGAGATTTCGGCAGTTGGAACCCAAGCACAGTACCGGGAAAAGCTTTGGATTCTCGCCCAGAAATAGCTAAGAAGAAAAAAAAATAAAAAAAAATTTAAATTGAATCAGGTTGGGCAGACTGGATGGACCATTCGGGTCTTTATCTGCCGTCATCTACTATGTTACTATGTTTTATGTTAATAAGCACAATATTAATATCCAAATTTGCAGCCCATTGAGACACCGTTATCCATCGGTCTTCTCTAATCGAGGCATCCGCCCTGTCAATGTGCTCTTGTGTGCGCAATGTTGATGGGCGACCAGAATGACCTTCGTCGGTTACCCCTGTTCTTCCTGCTTTAAACCTTTTTACCCACTCATAAATCTTTCGTTGATTCACGGTGCTATGACCATGCTGAGTCAGTATCCGATGGTGAATTTCCACAGGTTTCACTCTCTCTGGCCAAAGTGCACTACTATGTATTGTTCTTCCATGGTGCAATCTTGCAATGGAGAGTCCATGTTTCTGACCTTATTGCTGCGAAACACGGAAAAAGGCCGAGTGCTGCACTGTGCGTGGATGAACAATCCAACAGGCAATGTATGTGTATTTATGTTGCATTTCGCTAGCTCTGTTCCGATTATCATGTAATTTAACAATTGCCTTTAATTTTTGATTTGCCCTCGTATATGTAAACTGCTTTGATAGTAACCACAGAAAGACAGTATGCCAAATCTAGGGTTAACAGATTTTCCATTTGGCTAAATAACTTATTCCTATCTTCTAGACTTCAAAAAGAGGAAATCCGGACTTCTGGTAACCCTAGCCAAATCCTGTCGCCTTTCCCTTTGTTTGTTTTATCTGTCCTCATTTTTAGTAGAGGCCCACTGCTGTGTGGCTAGCAAAGTCTTTTTGTTGCTGCAAGTAGCTGTGGCTTACATTCTAGCAACCCTTAATTTTGGGTTTAAATACAAATATAGGGAACAGATCTCTGCCAGTTTTCAGAAATCCAGTTCTGGTTCATAAACATGAATGTAGGTGAAGCCCTTCTATTCCTCATCCACTCCCTCTCTGTCACCATGATGCTCTTACTGTTCTGAGACAAAGATCACAATATCTACAAAATATCTTAGGCACTGGATATCTAAGATATTCTGCAAGAAAACATTGTACCTTAACTAAATGTAATTCATTGCAGAAGGTTCTCAGATAATTGTAGGAACATGAGGTATCTCATGCAGAAATTTGTGTCTATGAAAAACCTTGTAATTATCCTGCAAAATGCAAAAAATCTGTGGTAGAGCGGAATACTGCTATTATAATAACAAGTTTCACATGCTTTGATAATACACTTAAATCATAGATATGATTATAATTTCCACATAGAGTCCTAATACTACAGTTTAAGAATCTGTTGAGCATTAGATGTAGAGGTTTTTAGCTACGCCACTATGCTTTATACAATACCAGAACCTTTATCAACAAAATTAAGGCAAACCAAGAAGAAATGGGCATCATGGGGGACTGTAGAGAAAATAAATGATTGTGAAGGTTAATTTTGTAAGGGGGGGGGATCTAGCATAAGAATATTCCCAGGTGCCTATTTAAGTTAATTTTATACAGAAAAATTAGTGTCTAGGAGAAGTAGGAGTCTGTTATTGAGAAAGACATGGGGGAAGCCATTGCTTGCCCTGTATCGGTAGCATGGAATGTTGCTACTCCTTGGGTTTTGGCCAGGTACTTGTGACCTGGATTAGCCACTGTGAGGATGGGCTATAGAGTAAGATGGACCATTGGTCTGACCTAGTAAGGATGTTCTTAATCTCCTACGTGTGCCAAGTAAGGACAATCAAGCCATTGTAACATCACTGATGAGGTTGGCTCTGAGGCACTGTGGAATGAGGCATTATGACATCACAATCTCAGCTCTGGAATGTTGCTCTCATTGGGGTTCTAGAATCCTGCTATTCTTTGAGATGCTGAAATGTTGCTACTCCTTGGGTTTGGCCAGATACTAGGGACTTGGATTGGCCACTGTGAGAACAGGCTACTGGGCTTGATGGACCATTGGTCTGACCCGTAAGGCTATTCTTATGTTCTAATGTTTAGTGACATAGCCTGAGAACCTAGGAACCAGCTCCTTTTGACTGTTGGTTACTTAACTCATCGTTGTCCCAGGTACAAAATAAGTACCTGCATAGAATAGATAAAGTGCTTTGATTGTAACCACAGAAAGGCGGTAACTCAAATCCCATCCCCTTTTCCCTGTCTTTACAAAATAGCAGCATAAGTGGCAGAAATTGTACCTACAATGTGGACAATTACATAGAGAGCTGCATGGGAACAGGGCTGATGGGAATCCTGTGAATCTGCAGGGATCCCACAGGGTCCCCTCTTGGGTCCATGTGGATCCCACAGGAATCCCCCCTTGGGGTCATGGAGATCCCATAGAGATGAAGGCAGCTCTTAAGGGACTCCCGTGGATATGTTACCTCGCTCATCCAAGCAGTGCCTCCTTCTTCCTGCCTTTCAGCTACGCTTGTTTCTTCACAAAGCCGCATGCAGCATTTCCTGCATGCTGCCCACGGCTGACCCAGAAGCCTTCTCTTTGATGTGCAACATGTAGGAACCACTGCCTGCAGCTTTAAGAAGTAAGTGTGGCTGGTATACACCCATGGGAGGGGGGCATGAACTTGGAACACAGACGGGAGGGAGGGAAGGAGTGAGCGAGTGACAAGAAAGGGAGAGAGGAGACATGAACGTAGGACAAAGGAGGGAGGGGGAGGGAGTATGCTAGTATATGAGAGGGGCATGAACTTGGGACAAATGCTGGAGGAAGGAGGGAGGGGGCACAAACTTGAGACACAGAAAGGAGGGAGGGATAGGACATGAACTTGGGACATAGGAGGGAGGGAAAGAGCTGCTGAGGTGGGGAGAGAATAGAAAGGGAGACTTGTTGGACATGAGTGTGTGAGTGAGAGGGAAAGAGATGGTGCACATGGGGAAAAGAAGAAGAGGAGAATTTTGGGGCATAATGAGAAAGAGGAGTGAGGTAGAGATGCATGGGGACGAGACGAGAGAGTGAAATGTTGGATTCTGTGGTGGAGAGGGAACAGTGGGACAGATTGAAAGGGATGCAAGAGGAAGGAATATTGAACATAGTGGTGGAGGGAGAGATTAGGCATGGAGCTGGAGAGGGGTGATAGAAGAAGAAATGGTGGGCATGGGGCTGGTGGGCAGGGGCGAAAGATGCTGCACATGGTCCGAGGGATGAGAGGAAGAAATGTTGGCTGTGGCAGTAGAGAGGGTGGGAGGAACGCACCCTGGACCCCTCCTTCTCTCTTTCCGCACTCCCTTTGTAGCAAGGGAGGGAATGAGCGAAAGAGAGATGTGGACAGTGAGAGAGAAAGAGAGACATATTGCACATTAGGGTGGAAGAGAGAAGAAAAATGCTGTGCAGGAGTGGGGTGGGGGAAAAAGAGGGAGAATGATCCAGGATAGAAGGGAATGAGGATGCTGTACAATGGGAGGGAGGGAGGGAGGGAAGAGAGAAACGCTGGACCATGGTAGGAGGAACCGATGGACAGCAACCACTTGAAGAAGAATTTGCAGAAGACAGGAAAGCAGAAAAAAAGAGAAACTGGAACCCTAGGCCCTAGTCATACCTCTCACACTTAGTACTTAGGGGTAGAGTTTGAATTGAGTACATATGTATGCATGTAAATGCTAATCTATGTGCATTCTTAAAAATTATAGGTATGAACAACGCAGCTTCTCCAGAGCAGATGACAGAAATCAAACCCATCCCTGCTAGAAATCAAATGTATCCCCACCTGTTCCCACTGGACTCAAATCCGTCCCCACAAGTAATATCTTCTGTCTATTTTATTTAATTATGCTACTGAGTTAAAGGCTCTGGTAGAGTTCCATTTACAAATAAGCAAAGACACTTTATTAATTTGGAAATATTAATTGGGAAGAATATGTACTTTTTAAATGGTTTTGTGCCAGAATCTCTAATGTAAATATAAATCAGCTGATGAGGACCCTCAAGTTATGTCAGCTGCAGACTTCCTTTGAAGGTAGCCAAAAATCCCTTTTACCAAGCCGGGCAGGCAGCAACATTCCCAAGTCACAATCCTGGATCATTCTCCCTCCTTTTCCCCACCCCACTCCTGCACAGCACCCCACTCCTGCAAAGCCCTAGTCATACCCCTCACACTTAGTACAACAAAACTACCACTAGGGGGCGAAAGACATGATTTTGAACCTGAGTGAGCATCCAAAGATCACTGCTGTCCCCACTAGAAACTAGCAAGAGAGACCACCTGTAAGAGCTGGGGTAACCATATGGCTCTAGAAAAAGGAGCATGGATTGAGACATCCGGATTTTACTTCCACTGCTTTCAGTGGAAATAAAACCCGGATGTCTCATTTCGTCCACCTTTTTCTGGAGCCATATGGTAACCCTAGGTATGGCTCTTGTTGAGGTGCATCAAGGGGAGGAAGGAGGATTATGGTTCTCGTCAGAGGGGTCAGTGGGAGTTGGAGTGTGGGAGGTCTCCATTAACTTTTGCACCTCTCCCTTCCAGGTCTATCCTGTAAAAGGGCACTTGTACATTTCTTGGGGAAGGAGCACAAGCCAACAGGGATACATTTTTTGTAGACATGGCTTCCATCTGCAAAATGAGAATCATAGATCTGTAGAGGCACACCTATATCATAGCAAAGCCAAGTCATAAGAACATAAGAATAGCCTTACTGATTCAAACCAATGGTCCATCAAGCCCAGTAGCCTATTCTCACGGTGGCCAATCCAGGTCACTAGTACCTGGCCAAAACCCAAGGTGTAGCAATATTCCATGCAACCAATACAGGGCAAGCAGTGGCTTCCCCGTATCTTTCTCAGTAACAGACTATGGACTTTTCCTCCAGGAACTTGTCCAAACCTTTCTTAAAACCAGCTGCTTCCCCTTTAAATCCCTGCATCCTGAATTCATGGATTTCTACTTTAGCAAGAAAATCGCATGCGTGCTTTACATGTGAGAACTGGGGCGAAGTCCATGAGCTAATGCACCTGCAGACTTTGCAAGTACCCAAGCTGTTTAAAATGGTCCCAACAGTACAATTTAGTCTAAAACAATGTCTCGCAAACCTTTTGAAGCCACGGCACACTAAACTCGGGGACTCGTCTGCAGTGTGCGAATGATGACATCCTGCACACGTATGATATCATCATGCTGACCATCCACGCATGGCAGAGGCCCTCCAGACAGGGGCCCTGAGTGGGGGGAGGGAGGGGAGGAGGAGAGGCACCGACACCGACTGCCCACAGGACATGCCTCTCGTCGCGAGAGGCTCGTCCTTAGGGCAGTCAGCCAGCTGGCTGACTGCCCTAAGGACGAGCCTCTCATCGCCGACGTCTCACTTCACGCCTGGAATCTCACCCGCAGCACACAGTCTCTAAACCAGAGATTCTTCTAACGAGAAAGTGAAGAGCTGGCAATTCTTTCAACTGGAAAGAATAAATTTACTGAAGATAGCTCCACAAGCACTTCACGACTACATATTTTGACAACTCCCTGCATTTATCCTGAATAGATATTTCCACGAGCTTGAGAGACTCAGAAAACAAACTTGATTAAAGAGACTAACAGTTTGCCTACCTAAGATAAAAAGCCGACATCACATACTAAACCCAAATTACTATTATTGAGCTTCAGCCCGGCACAGCCTGACAGAGTAAATCATGGATGTTAATGCTGCTTCTGGGAGGGGATGGAAAAAGAAACCTCCGCACCCGTTGAGACCTCAGGAGCTCTTGGCACAGCGTAGTGCAAATGAGAGAAAAGACATGAGCGAACACATTTCCCATTGCGTGTAATTGTTCGCATACCGTAGTCACAGAAAATCATTGGATCTATCAATTCACAACTCCAATGCAGAGAAATAGCCGTACGTGTGACCTGGCTGACATTCGATGTTATATAGAGAAGAACGGCTTCTGAATAACCCTTTGAATGCTGGTTACAATGATGTCAAAACTGACTGGGGCAACCATTGCTTAAAGGCGGCTGGATATCTTTAATTTTCTCCTGGGCTCTCTCTTTGAACTGCATATTTAGTCCATCCACTATAAAGATGGTTTACATATTCTATGCAGATTCTACCTCTGTCCATACTGGATTCACAATATATTCTGGAACTACATTGGCTACCTGGACAGTTCCGTTCTCTTTTCTCAAAACCTTATGCCTAGCACATAAATTGCTCCACATCAGTCTGGCCCACTAATCATGCCTTACATCATAGAAACATAGAAACACAGAAAAAGCGGCAGAAAAGGGCTATAGCCCACCAAGTCTGCCCATTCCAAGTATCCCCCCCCCTGAATTCACTCCCTTAAAGATCCCACGTGAGTATCCCATTTTCTCTTAAAATCTGTCACGCTGCTGGCCTCAATCACCTGTAGTGGGAGTCTGTTCCAATGATCCACCACTCTTTCGGTGAAGAAGTACTTCCTGGAGTCGCCATGAAACTTCCCTCCTCTGATTTTCAGCGGATGCCCTCTGGTGGTCGATATCATCTTCCGACTCGATACGTCCCATGATGTACTTATACGTTTCAATCATGTCTCCCCGTTCTCTTCTTTCCTCAAGTGAGTACATCCCGTCTCGTCAATTATGATCCATTGATACAAATCGTCCGGTGCTTCCAGGCCCCCGTCAGGCTCACTATGAAACAACCAGAAAGTGACCTTCCTTCATATATATCACAGGGAAGCCAGTTTTTCAAAGTTCAGGTCCATGCTGAAGAAAACTCCTCTTTTAAAAAAACGCTTTCAATCTCAAACCCTCCTGATGTTCATTCAGAAGACCTTTTCTAGGTGGTACTACTCGAAAGGGTCCAGAGAAGAGCGACTAAGATGGTTAAGGGGTTGGAGGAGCTGCCGTACAGCGAAAGATTAGAGAAACTGGGCCTCTTCTCCCTCGAACAGAGGAGATTGAGAGGAGACATGATCGAAACATTCAAGGTACTGAAGGGGATAGACTTAGTAGATAAGGAAAGGTTGTTCACCTTCTCCAAGGTAGGGAGAACGAGAGAGCACTCTCTAAAGTTGAAAGGGGAAAGATTCCGTACGAACGTAAGGAAGTTCTTCTTCACCCAGAGAGTGGTGGAAAACTGGAAAACTGTAACTTTCATTTCATTTCAACTTATAGTTTTTAAGTTGAATTTTTGCTCTCTCTTTGTATGTGTCAGCGTGCTTCCTTTCCAAAACCTTTTTAGTATTTGCTCGCTGTCTTGGACCATGCATTGGATCAAGAAGTATCCCAAAAATCGATAAACATAAACATGGCCAGCATTTGGCCTCTCTTCAAATCCCTCTTTTTCCCCTCACAGAGCTTAGGAAGCATGTATTGGTTAAATCTATCTAATGAAAGCTTGCTTATTCATTAAATTTGGAACCTAATTCTAGGTTTGCAAACCTGTTTTGCTGGATAGGATCTGTCACAGTTAAAGATCCTCTGTGCTTCCGTGTAGAGCAATGAATGGAAAACCAGAGGTCAAGTATGATGTATGGTGCTGAGAAATAAAATGAATTAACACACCTTATGGTCCTTATCTGGATCACAGTTTATTTTTCGGGGAATAGAATTAGATTTATTAGATGCGACAAGCAGTGTTTTAACCAGATTAACCTTGAAAACAACGTCGACATTATGTATTATTCATGGCTTTAAATGAACTAAGAACTTTTATTTCATACTACTCAAGTGTTTATTTCTTTCTAGAAATTTTAACCACTGATTCCAGATTTCAGAATGCATGGCTGTATTATATCATATGTTTCTTTATGTTTACAATATCTTCTGGCCGTTCGATATTCAGTGCTACTTAACCATCCAAGAATGGTTCCTGGCTGGTGGAGTAGCCGGCGAAGCGCTAATATTCAGCGTGAGATAGTGGCTTAGTCGCTAGCATGGTCACTGGCTATGTCACGCAAAATAGCCAGTTAGCGTCAATAGAAGGAAATATTTTTTCACTCAGAAAATAGTTAAGCTCTGGAATGCGTTGCTAGAGGTTATGGTAAAAGCGGATAGCGTAACTGGTTTTAAGAAAGAGTTGGACAAGTTCCAGGAGGAAAAGTCCATAGTCTGTTATTGAGAAAGACATGGGGGAAGCCACTGCTTGCCCTGGATCGGTAGCATGGAATGTTGCTACTCCTTGTATTTTGGGCAGGTACTAGGGACATGGATTGGCCATCGTGAAGCCATTGTAACATCACTGATGAGGTTGGCTCCGAGGCACTGTGGAATGAGGCATTATGACATCACAATCTCAGCTCTGGAATGTTGTTCTCATTGGGGTTCCGGATTCTTGCTATTCTTTGAGATGCTGGAATGTTGCTACTCTTGGGTTTTGGCCATGTAATAGGGATCTGGATTGGCCACTGTGAGAACGGGCTACTGGGCTTGATGGACCATGAGTCTGACCCAGTAAGGCTATTCTTATGTTCTTAAATTCATTGGCTGACCAGCTGATGAGCAGCCAGATAGACCTGCATAAATAGTAAGTCTATATTTGGCTGCTATAATTTAGCTGGACAGTTGATGAATATTGACTTAATTGGCTATATTTATAGCAGCCAACCCCACCCTCTCAGAAATTCAATTTTGGTTGCCGAATATGACCACAAGAGATGGTCAAGCTGTCTCCTGTGGCTTGAATATCGACCCCTGGGCCTAGTCCGTAGTTGATGTGAGGAATCTGGGTGTTAGTTCTTTCCTTGGAGGTGGAGGCTGTAGCAGTTTCGAGAGGTCTACATATATAGATAAGACTTGTAAATCAGCTGCAGGGCAGACTTAACCATAACGGAAGCTAGGTGGTTACCAAAACACAGCATGCACCCCTGACCTTCCTCCATACTTTTCCCTAGCACGAGGTTGCTGCCCGCGTCAGCATCGGTGCTCTCTCTGACGTTACTTCCGGGAACCACACCTAGGAAGTGACGTCAAAGGGCGAACCGACACCGACCTGGGCAGCATGCTGCTCACGCGGAGAAGCTAAAAAGGAACATGGCAAGGGAAGGGGGCATGCGATGGCAGGGGGAGGGGGGCAGGAGAGGGGTGCCACTACCCTGGGTAACATAGTAACATAGTAAACATAGTAACATAGTAGATGACGGCAGATAAAGACCCGAATGGTCCATCCAGTCTGCCCAACCTGATTCAATTTAAATTTTTTAATTTTTTTTCTTCTTAGCTATTTCTGGGCAAGAATCCAAAGCTTTACCCGGTACTGTGCTTGGGTTCCAACTGCCAAAATCTCTGTTAAGACTTACTCCAGCCCATCTACACCCTCCAAGCCATTGAAGCCTTCCCCAGCCCATCCTCCACCAAACGGCCATATACAGACACAGACCGTGCAAGTCTGCCCAGTACTGGCCTTAGTTCAATATTTAATATTATTTTCGGATTCTAAATCCTCTGTGTTCATCCCACGCTTCTTTGAATCAGTCACAGTTTTACTTTCCACCACCTCTCTCGGGAGCGCATTCCAGACATCCACTACCCTCTCCGTAAACTAGAATTTCCTAACATTGCCCCTGAATCTACCACCCCTCAACCTCAAATTATGTCCTCTGGTTTTACCATTTTCCTTTCTCTGGAAAAGATTTTGTTCTACGTTAATACCCTTCAAGTATTTGAACGTCTGAATCATATCTCCCCTGTCTCTCCTTTCCTCTAGGGTATACATATTCAGGGCTTTCAGTCTCTCCTCATACGTCTTCTGGCGCAAGCCTCCTATCATTTTCGTCGTCCTCCTCTGGACCGCTCATTCTTACTACGCCACTGCTGCCCGGCATTTTTTTCACATTACAAATTATTAGAGTTTCCGTCAAAGCCCTCTCCAGCCCATCCTAAACTGAATAGCTATATATGGGACATAGACTATGGACGTCTGCCCAGAACCGTTTGGGGCTTGCATAGAGATGTTTGGGGCTTGCATAGAATTAAAATTGTACACTGGCACTGGTATGGTAATCTTTGTTGTTTGTTTTGAATTTATAATAAAAGAAAAAAAAAAAAAGAAATACAAGAGAAAATAAAGAAGTGAATAAGAAAACAGGTAAATGAATGGGGGTGGGGGTGGGTGGGGCAAGGTGTGTGTGGGGTGTGGGCGGGGCAGGGCCATGGGGGGCCCAGTGTAATTGTGTGCCTAGGGGCCCTCTAAGAATTAATCCTGCCCTGTTTGCCCCCATTTCCTCTGTATACGTTGAATATCCTTAGGACGTTCAAAGCAATCTAGAGCAGTGTTCTTCAACCTTTTTACACCCGTGGACCGGCAGAAATAAAAGAATTATTTTGTGGACCGGCAAACTACTAAGACCGAAATAAAAAAACACATTTTCGCCCGTCTCCGCAAGCTCGGTCCCCACAAACCATCTGATCCCATCTGCACAAGCCTCAGTTATGATTTTATATTGAACGTATTTTATTAAAGTATAAAAAGAAACAATATTCTGTACAATTGTCATTTTATAAATATAAATATTCAGAGCAAGGACCAACAAAACCCCTGTCTCCCCTCCCCTTCACATATATCCCCTCTACTATCAAGAAAACTGAACAAGCCAAATTATTACAGAATGCTACACAGAAATATCATGCTAACAGAATACTGCAGTCACACATGATAGGAATAGTGTTAGGCTTTGCAGTCCCCAGTTATGTCTCTAGCAGGATATATATTTCAAATCTGATATATTGTAATGACAAAATAGAAATAAAATGATTTTTTTCTACCTTTTGTGGTCTCTGCTTTCATCTTCTTTCCACTCTTCCTTCCAGCGTCTGCCCGTTCCATCCACTGTCTGGCCTCTCCTCCTTCCATATGTATATGACTTCTTTCTATGCCCCTCTCTCCTTTCCATCCAGCCTGTGCCTCCTCTCTCCTTTTTACATCATTCATTCCAGCTTCACTGCTTTCTTCATTTTTATCTCTCCTACACCAGATCTAGCATATTTATCCCTCTCTCATTTCTCTGCTGACCCCCTTTCCAGCATCAATCTCTCTCTACTTTCTCATTCCTGTCTCTCCCCTTTCCCTCCTCTAATCTCCCTGCCAGCTGTTTCCTTCCTTTTTTCCTTCTCCCTTCCCTCCTCCTCCCTATCCAACAGTAGCTCTCTTCCCATCCCTTTCCCTCTTCCCCTCCCAGCAGCATCTCTCTTTCTACCTCCAGGTGCAGTAGCAGCTCTCCCTTTATCCAGCAGCTTCCCAGCTTCCAACAGTGGCTTCCTCTCCTTCCAGCAGCTCTCAGTACTTGCCTGCAGCAGTGATTTCCTTAGGCAGCCTTGGGTCGTTGCTGCCTCTGAGGAAGGGGAAGTTGCCAAAGTGAATCACTGCCCTGGTAAGTACAGAGCTGCTAGGAGAGGAGACAGCCACTGTTGAAGGCTCCCTGCACATTCGCGACCCCCCCCCCCCCCGGCAAAAACAGCTTTGCACCGCAGGCCCTGCCGCCCAAGACGAGCCGGAGGCCCCTATCCGCCGCATCCTGCACGTGGGCAGAATCTCAGCACAGACACTGCTGATGGCCCCAATCCACACGCTGCCCCCCACCGCGCACGCTGACCATCTCCCTTCTAATTGCAGCTTCCCCGCGGCCCTCTTCGGCGACTCGGTCGGGGCAGCGATCAAGACAGGCTGCCGACATCGGGACCTTCCCTCTCTGAGTCCCGCCTATTTTGTTTCAACTTCCTGTTTCCGCATAGGCGAGACTCGGAGGGAATGGCTGACGTCAGCAGCCTGTCTTGATCGCCCGAGGCTGGGAGGAACAGAAGATTTCCCCGAACATCACCAGGGCAGGAAATTTAACAGCGTTCATCTCGCCGGTCCTGCGCGGACCGGCAGGAATTTTGAGCGGACCGACACCGGTCCGCGGCCCGGCGGTTGAAGAACTGTGATCTAGAGCCCTATATAACGCGGACACCAAAGTATGGGAAACGTCCACCCCCCAGAAAGAAATCCCGGAGGCCTGCCCCAATCAGATGCGCAATCCGCTCCGAAGGAAGAGAAAAGATATAATGCTTGGCCTGACAATAAGCAAAAGTATCTCCCCCAACATCTTCCCAATAGGTGGAGAGTTTTCTTTAAACAGTATCACTTATAACTGTAATCTTTGTAACACCAGGCGGTAAGCTCCGCCCCTCTGCCTGCATCATCAATCCGTGACTAGGAGCAGGATAAAGCTGTAGGTGAACAGTGGCCACTATTACTTGTTGCACCTCATTGGGACAAGAGTGGCTGTGCACTCTCTGCTAGAGAGTTTTCCTAAACAGCATCACTTATTACTGTAATCTTTGTGACACCTGGTAGAAAGCTCCACCCCTCTGCCTGCATCATCAATCAGCGACTAGGAATAGAATAAAGCCGTGGGTGGACTGTGACCACCATTGCTTTTTGTACCTCACTAATAATCAGCTATGCACTCTTTCTGGTAGAGAATTTTCCTTAAACAACATCACTTGTTACTGTTTCTGCTTCCATCAAGTCTTCAGTGAAATCAGGTTCTAGGTTAATAATAATAATACACTACAATCTCATTATAACGGACTTTTAGGGACCTGGAAAAACAGTCTGTTATATTCAGAGTCCGTTATACCCAGAGTTGCATTTTTTTAAAAACTTTATTTAGGTCAACTTGAAACAACGTACAATAAATGAACAACAGTCACTGCACAAACATATGAGCAACATCAGTAATAAAACTCAGCAAAACATTGGTATGGCATGAAATGATTGCAAAACCAGAACACTAAAAAATGGTCTAAAGCGTTTTGTCATACTGTACTGGAAAGAAAATTACTCTGTCATTTTCTTCTGGGCTGCGTTTTGATACTATATCACCGGCACGCCAAGCGCCTTGTAGGCAGAGCCTGCATGTCCGTTATAGCCGAACAAAACTATAGCTAAAAGCGGCTCTGGGGACCAAATTGGTTGTCCGTTATATCCGAAAGTCTGTTATATGCGAGTCCGCTATACCCAATGATTTTCTGCATGTTTAAGTTTTCAAGTTTCAAGTTTATTAGGATTTTATATACCGCCTATCAAGGTTATCTAAGCGGTTTTTACAATCAGGTACTCAAGCATTTTCCCTCTCTGTCCCGGGGGGCTCACAATCTAGCTAACGTACCTGGGGCTAGGGAGGATTAAGTGACTTGCCCAGGGTCACAAGGAGCAGTGCGGGGTTTGAACCCACAACCCCAGGGTGCTGAGGTTGTAGATCCAACCACTGCGCCACACACTCCTCCTTATAAAGACGCACGGCCGGGATCAGCGGACCTCGTCCGCTATAGATGAGGTTCCGTTATAAGCGGGTCCGTTATAACGAGATTATACTGTGACTTTATTTTTCTATACCGCCGACATCCAGAAGAGTTCTAGGCGGTTTACAGATAAGAAGAACTGGACAATCAGTGATAAAAATACAGTGAGCATAAGACAAATATAATTTCATAGTTCTTAAACATAAAAACATAAAAATTTCTTGAACAAGTACCGTATTTGCCGGCGTATAAGACGACTGGGCGTATAAGACGACCCCCCAACTTTTACGGTTAAAATATAGAGTTTGTTATATACTCGCCGTATAAGACTACCCCTTCTTCCGATTCGCGACCCCCCCCCCCAAGCCGGCAAAAACAGCTTTGCACCGCAGGCCCAGCTGCCCAAGACGAGTCGGAGGCCCCTACCCGCCGCATCCTGCACGTGGGCAGACTCACCACAAACGCTGCTGATGGCCCCAATCGACACGCTGACCTCCCCGCGCACGCTGACCATCTTCTCTCTGCCTGCACTTTCCCCGCGGCCCTCTTCGGCGACTCAGCAGGGGCAGCGATCAAGACAGGCTGCAAACGTCGGGACCTTCCCTCTCTGAGTCCCGCCTATTTTGTTTCAACTTCCTGTTTCCGCATAGGCGAGACTCGCAGAGGGAATGACCGCCTGTCTTGATCGCCCGAGGCTGGGAGGAACAGAAGATTTCTGCAAACACCATCGGGGCAGAAAATTTAACGGGTCCATCTCGCCGGTCCTGTGCGGACCGGCAGGAATTTTCTGCGGACCGGCACGTAAACAGTACCCGGCGTATAAGACGACCCCCGACTTTGGGGAGGATTTTAAGGTACTGAAAAGTCGTCTTATACGCCGGCAAATACGGTACTAGTTTCCTGAAAGAACAGTATGATTTAGTTTGATGGATCAAATTACCTAACCAAGATTGCATCATCAGTTAGCGAACAGGAGTAGCATAAAGTCTCAGGTGAACTGTGGTGCTATCCGCAGACACACTAATGACGGGGCATAATGAAGCGTACCCCCATTGTCTGCTCCTCTGTGTGGCCCAGATGTGGCCTGGTATTGGTGTAGGGTTACCAGATTTTCCCGAAGGAAATTCCCGACCCATGGCCACGCCCCCAGGCCTGCCCAGTTCCACCTGGGTACCGCCCCCCCCCCCGATCCACCCCCCCTTAACCCGTCCGTGCATCAGGACAGCATCCACACATGTGGGGATGCGACACGATGATGTTGTGCGTGTGCGTTTGACATCACTGCGTCGCATCCACGCATCCACGGATGCCGTCCCGACGTGGGAAGCTTTTCAAAATCCGGACATCTGGTAACCCTATATTGGTTCCATTAAGCAACCTCTGGTAATAATTCTGTTTTCATAACATATTGAAAAAGTGAGGGTATCGGTTCTCTTCTCTTCTTTGTGTTTCATCTTACTCTGCACTGTTGTTGCCATTGATATAAGCCAGTGGTCTCAAACCCGTGGCCTGGGGGCCACATGCGGCCCACCAGGTACTATTTTGAGGTCCTCGGTATGTTTATCATAATCACAAAAGTAAAATAAATCAGTTTCTTGATCATATGTCTCTTTATTAAGACTCAGCCAAAAGGAAAGATTGATAAACTATAAAGAATTTTACCTCATGCAAAATTGTCATTTCTTTAATAAGACATTAACTATTTTTTTTTTCTGAGGCCCTCCAAGTACCTACAAATCCAAAATGTGGCCCTGCAAAGGGTTTGAGTTGGAGACCAGTGGCCTATAGGAAGAGGAGATGCAAATATTAAGAGCCTTAGCCAATAGGGAGAGGAGGAGATAGTGGATGGGCCATTTGGCCTTTATCTGCCATAAAGTTCTATGACATCACAATGCAGGTGTAAAGAGCCTTAGCCTATAGCAGTGGGCTCAAACTCGCAGCCCGCCAGGTACTATTTTGAGGCCCTCGGTATGTTTATCATAATCACAAAAGTAAAATAAAACAGTTTCTTGATCATATGTCTCTTTAGCTATAAATGACAATATTATTATTAAGACTTAGCCAAAAGGAAAGATTGATAAACTATAAAGAGTTTTACCTCATGCAAAATTGTCATTTCTTTAATAAGACATTAATTATTGTTTCTGAGGCCCTCCAAGTACCTACAAATCCAAAATGTGGCCCTGCAAAGAGTTTGAGTTTGAGACCACTGATAAAAGCCTATTAATCAAATTTCTGTGCATGGAGTCTATGGCAAGTTGCATTCTTTGAAAACAAAACAAAACCTATAACAACCCAAAACCCATAGAGGAGGCAATAATTATACATCTTTAATATCTGTTCTAAGTGAATCATGAGTAACACTGTTTAATGATTTTAGATGTGGCTACCTATAAGACTGATGTAATTAATTTTGATCAGCCCAGAATAAAGTACCTTTGATTTATGATCTTATTCAAACTTATTCCATGCAAATACCTGTAAAACTGAAACATGGTTCACTGAAGCTAATTTAGTTCTAATTATGTACCTCTGCTTATGATTGATGAGTGAAGGTGGAGGCGTGATGTTGATCTGTTGTCATGATCTTGATATGAGAGTGTTTTTCTTCATTTCAGATTGATTCATTCTGAATTGCAAATTTTGTTTAGCGTCGGTTTATTGTATCTTCCTCCACAACCGGCTAATCATGCGGTGAGCTTATTTGTAGACTGGCTTATTTCTCTTGACCGTGAAATCTCAATCCTACCTAAGGGTGATTTCAATATACATTACAATGATTATGCACTTTCATAAAGGACAAAATTCTATAAATGGTGCCGGAAGAAATGAAACTATTGAAAACCATTTGCACAATATAAAAAATGGACACTACTTCTATATTCCAACTTCTTAATTAGATTTACTACTTAAGTAATTGGATTTAATAGTATGACTGTTGACTTTTAATCACATTACATTAATTAACTTCTAATGGGGTCAAG
Organism: Geotrypetes seraphini; assembly: GCF_902459505.1. NCBI lineage: Eukaryota > Metazoa > Chordata > Amphibia > Gymnophiona > Dermophiidae > Geotrypetes > Geotrypetes seraphini. The sequence goes on from NC_047084.1 coordinate 149,630,963, forward strand.
CCTCAGAATTAGGAGAACATGTTTCCCAAAATGGGATTACTTAAGACTTGAATTGATGAAAATAATGGGATGAACTATAATTAACAATAAGAGGAAATGAATTGCAGTGCAATTGAATAAAAATTTGAGAGGAGATATCTTGATTGAATTTGATTAGATAATATATATGGTTGGATATGAGTTGGTCCTGAGTTTCATAAATGGCATGCTGATCTATTTCAAGTAATATATATCCCATACCAAAATAGTTTTTGTAGTTTAAATTTAATAAGTTTTTAAGGATTCAAATTAATAAAAGAGGAGACATAGTATTTAGAATTGTTTATTTATAAAAATTAATGTAATGTAGTTTTAAAAAATAGAGAATTAGAATAAAATAGTTAATTTATCTATATTGGTAGGGAGGTGGGGTAATAGCCGGTGATGTTATAAGGAGATAAGAGAGTAAAGAGTTTCTCTCTTTAAGTAATCCCATTTTGGGAAACATGTTCTCCTAAGTCTAAGGCTTGTCCCCATTAGAAGTTAATTAATGTAATGTGATTAAAAGTCAACAGTCATACTATTAAATCCAATTACTTAAGTAGTAAATCTAATTAACAAGTTGGAATATAGAAGTAGTGTCCATTTTTGATATTGTGCAAATGGTTTTCAATAGTTTCATATTTTGTGGATATAATACCATTTGAAGTTTGTATTGTTTTGTTGCCGGAAGAAATGAAACATAGAAACATGATGGCAGATAAACATTACATTAGAGATTTCTATTCCGCCATTACTTTGCGGTTCAAGGCGGATTACAAAAGAGTAATAGATGGAGGGTTGCATTAGAAAATCTCTGGTTATTTTTAGAGATGGTAAAAAGAGGGTCAGGTTGATTTGGGGGTCAGGAAGAAGATTGGGGGGGGAAGAAGGTACTTGTGGTGTTAAACTTTGTCATGGATTTCTTAAAGAGTATAGTCTTTATTTCTTTTCTGAATGTCTTGTAGTCTGGGGATGTTATCAGTAGATTGGAGATTTGATTATCTAGTTTTGCTGCTTGAGTAGCTAGGAGGCCATCATATAGTTTTTTCAATTTAACTTCTTTGATTGGAGGATGTGTGAAGGGGATGTGTTTTCCTATGCCTGGTAAAGGTAGTCTGGATGAGGCGGTTGTTCATGTAGGTTGGGCTGTCTCCGTTTATAATTCTGAATAGTATACAGTAGAATTTAAATAGTATTCTTTCTGGAATTGGAAGCCAGTGTGAGTTGAGGTATGCCTCTGTAATGTGGTCGTGTTTCCTCAGTGAGTATACGAGCCTCAGAGCTATGTTTTGAATTGTTTATAATTGTTTTATCATTGTTGCAGAGCAGGGAAGATAGAGGATGTTGCAATAGTCTAGCAGACCTAGGATCAGGGATTGTATTATGAGCTGGAATTGTGTTCTTTTGAAGAATTTTCGGACTTGTCTTAGGTTCTGTATTGTTTTATTTATTTGTGGTTGCATGGTGCAGCATCTGTCTATAGTCATTCCTAGTAGTTTTAGGGTGGTTTGAATGGGGTAGTTGATTGAATTTATTTCTATATTGGTTATGCTAGGAACTTTGTTATTTTCGAAGAGGATGAATTTTGTTTTGTCTGGGTTCAGTTTCAGTTTGTGATCTTTCATCCTGGTTGCTACTGTTTCTAGTGTTCGGTGTACTGTGTCTCTCATAAACCCATCTATTCTGCCCATCCTCAGTAATCATTATCTATTCCTCTCTCTAAGAGATCCCATGTGCTTATACCACACCTTCTTGAATTCAGACACAGTCTCTGTCTCCACTACTTCTTCAGAGAGACTATTCCATGCATCTTTCCGTAAAAATGTATTTCCTTAGATTACTCCGGAGCCTATCACCTCTTAACTTCATCCTATGCCCTCTCAATGCAGAGTTTCCTTTCAAATGAAAGAGATTCGACTCATGCATATTTACATCATATAGGTATTTAAACATCTCTATTATATCTTCCCTCTCCCGCCTTTCCTCCAGAGTATACAGATTGAGATCTTTAAGTCTGTCCCCATACGCCTCATGATGAAGACCACACACCATTTTAGTAGCCTTCCTCTGGACCGACTCCATCCTTTTCATATCTTTTTGAAGGTGCGGCCTCCAGAATTGTACATAATATTCTAAATGAGGTCTCACCAAAGTCTTATACAGGGGCATCAATACCTCCTTTTTTCTACTGGCCATACCTCTCTCAATGCAACCTAGCATCCTTCTAGCTTTTGCCATCACCTTTTCAACCTGTTTGACCACCTAAGTGCTTTTCTATAAATGGTACTATTTTTTTTTTTTTTTTTTAATTCAGGTTCTATCCCATTTTGCCCAAAGAGCTCAGAACAGGTTACAAGTTAATATACAATCAACATAGTTACAGTACAAGTTATTGATACAAGTTTTTATCCTAACTCGATACATACTACGGATCTAATACCAATATACATAATGTACAGTTTACAGCAGGGGTGTCCAATGTCGGTCCTCGAGGGCCGCAATCCAGTTGGGTTTTCAGGATTTCCTCAATGAATATGCATGAGATCTATTAGCATACAATGAAAGCAGTGCATGCAAATAGACTTCATGTATATTCATTGGGGAAATCCTGAAAATCCGACTGGACTGCGGCCCTCGAGGACCGACATTGGACACCCCTGGTTTACAGGTTAAATTTGCCATAATTACATTTCAAGTTGTTTCAATACAATTTTTATCCTTTTTTTAAAAAAAAAAAAAAACTTTATTAATTTTCAAGTATGAACAGTGCAATATATATATAGCTGAAGGTGATGGGACAATCGCATGCCAGATACCAGCGCGCTGACAATCGAACGCTGACAATTCGGCGCAAGACACAAGTGCGCCACAGGAAAACTTAGTTTTAAAGAGATCCGACGGGGGTGTGGGGGGGATACGATTCAGACATTCAAATACTTGAAAGGTATTCACATACAACAAAATCTTTTCCAGAGAAAGGAAAATGGTAAAACTAGAGGGCATAATTTGAGGTTGAGGGGTGGGAGACTCAAGAGCAATGTAAGGAAATTCTTCTTTATGGAGAGGGTGGTGGATGCCTGGAATGTCCTCCTGAGGGAGGTGGTGGAGAGGAAAACGGTGACAGAGTTAAAAAAAACATGAGATGAACACAGAGGATCTCTTATCAGAAAATAATGGTATATATTGAAGAACTAATAATAGCTTTATTTATATCCCGTCATACTTATTCAGTTAAACTAGAAATACAGTATGGATACTGCAGGTATCGTGGCAAATGAAGATTACAGCATTGGTTTAGAAGGGAGGGGGAGAAAGGAGGGAGGGTGCGTATGTTGGGAATGTAGGTGGGATGGAAGGGGTTTCGAAAGAGCAGATAAACTTGTTGAATAAGTGGAATTTCAGAGATTTTCTGAAGGATTGGTATGATGGAGAATTCAAGAGGAGGGCACCTAATGTGTTGTTCCAGATGCCTGCCTGGAAGGATAGTGTCCTATCAAGGAATTTTTTGTATTGACATCCCGCGAATTGAGGATTTAACAACAGACCACAATGAAGACACTTCCAACAAATACGGTGACTCAGACCGTAATGAACATGTAGGCATAAGGTCATAAGATTAGCCTTACTGGGTCAGACCAATGGTCCATCAAGCCCAGTAGCCCGTTCTCATGGTGGCCAATCCAGGTCACTAGTACCTGGCCAAAACCCAAAGAGTTGCAACATTCCAGCATCTCAAAGAATTGCAAGATTCCGGAACCCCAATGAGAGCAACATTCTAGTGCTGTGATTGTGATGTCATAATGCCTCATTCCAAAATGCCTCAGAGCCAATCTCATCAGTGATGTTACAATGGTTTCTATACCCAAGGAGTAGCAACATTCCATGCTACCGATCCAGGGCAAGCAGAGGCTTCCTCCATGTCTTAATAAAAGACTATGGACTTTTCCTCCTGGAAATTGTCCAGACATTAGAGGCATCCCCTCCCTTGAAGCGGCACTGTGGAGTTCTTCTTCGGATGACGGACGAAGGAGGCGGACGGAGGAGACGGCGCTGCAGCACCCAGCACCCAACGGGTACAGACCCAGGGTTCTGGAACGAATCGTTGCTGTTGCCACTATTGTCTATGGGGAACTTTGCTTTGATAAACGAGCATTTTGGATTACGAGCATGCTCCTGGAACGGATTATGCTCATAATCCAAGGTACCACATTTTAGTCTTATTTTTAACATTCATATACCGTGGGCCAGATTCTATAAATGGCATCTAGAGACACCTACATTATAGGCGTCACTCAGCGCGGTTATCAATGAATTGCTTGGTGCTGCTTTATAGAATCCTGCCTAGCACCTAATTCAAACGCCTAGCGATGCCTAAGTCAACCACACCTATTCTCCGCCCCTAACCACACCTACTTTTCAGGTAGGCATTAGGCGTCGAAAGGTGCCTCCTGTTAGGTGTCACTGGGCGCTGCGTGGAATTCCACGCCTAACTTTAATTTAAATTTTTTTTCATCAATTAACTACAACGGCACGGTCAATTACAGCACCATGTATGCTAATTGATTTAGTTTAGGTTAGGCGCAGATTTTAGTTGGGGGTCACTAAGCATGCCTCATTTACGGCACTGTTTATAGAGTCTGGCCCTGTATGTTCCCACCTGCATGCCTAAATGCCTGTATGGTGTACATTAAATTGTATTCTTGCTGGGATCGGAAGCCAATTGCATTGGCTTCCGATCCCAGCAAGAATACAATTTAAATTCTAATGCCTACTATTTAAGACTTTATATGGAGACAGTCCAAACTACCTGAATAACCGCCTCATCCACAACACCTCAACCAGACATAGGAAAACTCACGCCCCATTCTCTTACCCCCCAATTAAGGAGGTCAAACGGAAAAAACTATATGATGGCCTCCTGGCCACTCAAGCAGCCAAACTAGACAACCAAATCGCCAATCTACTGACGGCATCCCTCGACTACAAGACTTTTAGAAAAGAAATAAAGACCATACTCTTCAAGAAAACTCTAAAAAAAGAAGTAATACCGCAAGTCTCAAACTCCACCTTTTACTAAAGCCAACTACCCCAAACAAATAATCTTACCCATTTCTCACTCTTTTTGAAAATGACCAATTTTTTTTATTTTTTTGTAAGTTCTTGTTGTAATACATAAGAACATAAGAAGCACCATCTCCGGAACAGACCCTAGGTCCATCAAGTCCGGCGATCCGCACACACGGAGGCCCCGCCAGGTGTACCCTGGCATAGTTTTGGTCCCCATATCGCTCCAAGCTTCTCGTAAAGAGAAGTGCATCTAGCCTACCCCTACCCATATCACTTCATGCCACTCATAAGGAGATGTACATCTAACTTACCCTTAAATCCTAGAATGGTGGATTCCGCAATTACCTCTTCTGGGAGAGCATTCCAGGTGTCCACCACTCGTTGCGTGAAGCAGAACTTCCTGATATTTGTCTTGAACTTGTCCCCCCTTAGCTTCAGCCCATGTCCTCTTGTCCATGCCACATTGGACATTGTAAATAACGTTTTTTCCTGCTCTATTTTGTCGATTCCTTTCAGTATTTTGAATGTCTCGATCATATCCCCTCGTAGTCTCCTTTTCTCAAGGGAGAACAACCCCAGTCTCTTAAGTCTTTCCTCGTAATCCAGGTTCTCCATACCTTTCACCAGCTTTGTTGCTCATCTCTGCAGTATGATATCCTTCTTTAGGTATGGAGACCAATGCTGGACACAGTATTCCAAGTGTAGTCTGACCATCGCTCTATAAAGCGGCATTATGACTTTCTCTGATCTACTCGTGATTCCCTTCTTTATCATGCCTAGCATTCTATTCGCGTTCTTCGCTGCCGCCACACATTGCACCGACGGCTTCAGTGTCCTATCGATTAATACTCCCAGGTCCTTTTATGTTCAGATTTTCCCAGAGTTGCACCTGACATACTATACTTGTGTTCCTTATTTTTTCTGCCTAAGTGCATCACTTTGCATTTTTCCACATTAAACTTCATCTGCCATTTATCTGCCCAATTCTCCAATCGGCTCAAGTCACTCTGGAGTTCTTCACTGTCCTTCTGCGATTTGATGGCCCGGCATAGCTTTGTGTCATCTGCAAACTTGATGATCTCACTGGATGTTCCATCCTCTAGGTCATTGATGAAGATATTAAATAAGATGGGCCCAAGTACCGAGCCCATCTTGGATAATTCTTTTGTAATCCGCCTTGAACTGCAAGGTAATGGCGGAATAGAAATCCTTAATGTAATGTAATGTAATTTACACATAGAGCATGCGCATACACGCGGGTGCCCTGTTTCTAGATTCTAGAAAATGATACCCAGTGTTTACTTTATTACCTCTTTGCACCAGATAAATTTGCAGATGTGGATATGAAAAGACTTGTCTACAATTCCATGGAAGGTCGGTGATATAAAAGAGAGATTTTAACCTATCACCCAAGAGATAACCTGAGTCGGAATTCAGCATTTTAACACAAAATGAGTTGCTCTCCTGTCTTTCTACGCAATTTGCACGGAGCAGAACTTAACGCATCCACTAGAGTTTCATTCCAATCGAATGGCTCAAATTTCCAAAGCAATTTTCTACGACTCGGTCTCACCTTGACATTTTCATCGGCGGACGCGTTTAGAAAGAAGAGCGGAGTCCTCCGAGTCGCCCGGGGGCATTTGACCGATCGACGGAAGAGCAAAGTCCTCCGAGTTGTTCGGGGGCGTTTGGCCAGTCGGCGGTGGAGGAAATGCCCCAGGGTGTTTGCTCTCCAGATATGCTGAGATCGGGAGTCGGCTCAGTAGGAGGAGGGGTGAAGCCAAAATTATTATCTGTGCATTCAGAGGAGATGGGACAGAAACTGCCTCAGGATTTCCTGACACTGACTTCATCGCCTGCTGAAGTTCCAGGTACTTTTTCTTCAGAGGTTCTGGGTGCTGAACTGATACCAATGCAGAGGCCCAAGGTTTTCAATATGGAGACAATTTGGGAAGCAATATCCAGTTTGCAAATCTCTTTGGGAACTCAAATGCAGCAACTTGCCACACGTTATACCTCTGTTGTGTCCGAAAATTTGGAAATGAAAAATAGGATATCTAGCGTTGAAAACAAAGTGGATGGACATGAAACTAGAATAAAAACAGTGGAGTCCCAGGCTTCGGTCTGGGTAAGAGATAGTGGAAACCTTAATTTTAAGGTGGGAATGTTGGAAAATATGACTAGAAGAAGTAATCTTCGGATTATCAACTTTCCAAAATTACCACTTATTTCAGCGCAGGATACATTTAAAAAGTACTTGAAAGAAGTTTTGAAAGTTCCCGAAACCTCCTATCCGCCTCTCACTAAAATATATTATTTACCAACCAGAGTATCTGTTCAAAAACCAAACCAGCAGAATTTGTCTGCTGATAGTTTGGATTTGACAAAGTTCCTGGAGAGGTCAGATGAAGAGATACCGGAACTGCTACGCTGCTTGTACAATTTGCTATCGATGCTGACAGGGAATGGATGCTTAAATTGTTTTTTAAGTTTAAAGATGTACCATTTATGACTAAAATAGTGAGAATGTATCCAGACGTGTCACGAATGACCCAAAAGAGAAGAAAACAATTTCTTATTTTGAGACCAAGGGTTCTGCAGTTAGGTGCGACGTTTGTACTCAGATTCCCCTGTAAATGTGTAATGACCTATCAAGGGAATAGATTTATTTTCTTTGAACCTCAGCAGTTGACAAAATTTATTTCTGCTAAAGAGCAAACTTAAATTCTTGAGAAAATTTCAGTCTCAACCTGCTCAAGTATAAAGTTTTTGGTTATGTTCTCTCCCGCTACCATCTTCATTTTTCTTTGTATTATTTGATAAAGATTTCAGCAATGTTAAAGCTTTCTCCCCCAAGGATTGAGGTCTAACGATACATACCAGTAAAAATGTATTTTGGGTCTAATGTTTTTGCCGTATGAGAAAGAAAATTTTGCTTTGTCCTTGTATTTTATTTGTATTACCTATTGTCTTATTTTACTCTTTGAACTGAGTTGTATTATTTTCTTGTTTTGACTAATATTATGTCAATACTATAAAATGAAAATAAAGATTTAAAAAAAAAAAAAAAAAGAAACATTCTGAAATCGAGAAAAACTTTGTTATCCCTATCTTTAATCACATCACGTCGATTTTCATGTTGACATCTGGGATCAAAGCATCTCCCTCCTTCTTCAATTTGCCGGAGTCATATAATTACCGAGTCTAGTTCCGGTGAGGATTTTCTGGTAAAAACTAATTGTTCTTTTATGCAAATGGTTTTGCAATTTATAATGCAAATGCAGTCATTATTTCCTGAAGAGAAACAGGTGAACTTGAAAGCAGCTTACCTGCTCCAATTTCTCTTGCACTGGAATGAAAGCTCCTATCTGATCAGTTAGTTATAAGGCAGATGTTTTTTTGGGGGGGGAAGTGGTGTTTCCTTTTCTGGATTTACTGTGACATCTCATAACGACCAGCATTTTTTTTTTTAAGTGCTTTTGCAGAGCTTCAAATGCCACAAAGGCAGCTGTCTACATGGCCTACACAGGGTTTTTTTTGAGAACCGCTGGCAGCTGTGATAGAACCCTTAGGTTGCCAAAATTTGAGTCATGCACACAGCAAGACATATTTCAAGGCGTGTGTTTTTATTTTCTCTCTGTGGCCCCCGAGGAGTTGAAATGAAATGTTGAAATTACCCTGCACGAGTGATGACTGTTCGTATTTCTGGTTAGTAAATTGAATGTCTACGAAAAGCAGCCTTCATAGAAATTAATATTGTAATGCATGATGTAACAAAGAGTTATTTCTTTCTTTACACACAACATATGCTCCCTTCACCCACACAAAATCCACCTAGAATTGGCTGATTCAGATTCGCAAGAAACATCCAGGTCAACATTCCGACTCTCCTGCTCTCTGTCGCCCTTCCCCACAGTGCAGCCCCCGCTTTAAAACCACGGGCTCGCACTGTGGGGTAGGGTGGCAGAGAGCAGGAGAGTTGGGGCGGCAAAAGCAGGGCTCGGCTGGAAGGGGTAGAGAGCAGAGCGGCAGAAATAGGCTGCAGGGCTGGGATTTAAGGCCGAGGACAGTCGGAAAGGACGTTTAGAAACATAGAAACATAGAAATTGATGGCAGAAAAGGGCCATAGCCCATCGAGTCTGCCCATACCAATGACCCACTCCCTGACTTTTACTCCCCTATAGATCCCACGTGAATATCCCATTTTCTCTTAAAATCTGACACGCTGTTGGCCTCAATCACGAGGCAGCTCGTTCCAATGATCGACCACCCTTTCGGTGAAGAAGTACTTCCTAGCATCACCTTGAAATTTCCCTCCCCTGATTTTCAGCGAGTGTCCTCTGGTCCCCAGCAGTCGCTTCTTGTGTTGACCGGCCAGCCCAGCCGGATCTCAAGATTTATTTAGTGAATCACGTCCCAGCCTACTTTGCATGCCGTTCCTCTCATTTGCATGCACAAATTGGAATAGGATTGGCACAGAGGAAGTGAATCGGTCCGGAGTAAAATCGGGTTGCAAACTGATCGGTACACGATCGGTTTGCTTAGTGAATCTAGCCCTTAGTCCACCTTAGCATTATAACTCTATCCTTGACTCCCATCAATTTGGGTTCCTTTCTGGTCATGACACTGCAACCCTTCTCCTGTCATTGATGGACTTTATCCGTCTAGGTTTTAGCCAAGGTGAACATTTTCTCTTGGTCAGCCCTGACATCTCTACCATCCACACTGCATTCCAAATTAAACCTGAAAACCCTTCTCTTCGATGCTGGAATCTTCTTTTCTCTTAGCCCCCTCCAGCTGTCTGCCTTTTCTCTTTTTCTTTCCTCTCTTTCTCTTCTCCTACTATATGGTCTGCCCTTCCCCCTTCTTCTCGCTGTAAGTCGCCTTGAGCCTGCATAGGTATGCACGACACGCAAATAGATTAGATTAGATCAGGGGTGTCCAACCTGCGGCCCTGTGAAATATTTTGTGCAGCCCCAGTCAAGGGTGATGCAGTGTTTTCTTCTGCTGCCCCTGGGTGTTTTCCGTCTTGCTGGATCCCTCCTCTGTCTTGCTGCAGCGTCTGCGTGTTTGTGCAGTCCCAGAAACATTTTTTTTGGCCAATGCAGCCCAGGGAAGCCAAAAGGTTGGACATCCCTGGATTAGATCTTTGGTACTATCTGACATCAAGTGCTGCTAAATGGACTTTTTTCCATTGGTGTATTGGGCGCAGTGTCGAAATGGTTTCAATCCTTCCTTTCGAACAGATCCTACTCTGTTTTTCTCTCCCAGAATAGATCTACAGAAACTCTTATTACTAGTGGTGTTCTGCATGGTTCCTTCCTCTTTCCTGTTCTACTCGACATCTTGCTCCCGCCACTATGGTGCCCTCCTTAAGTATCTCAGTATTGCCTACTGTCTCTATGCCAGCTACATCCCCTTTCCCACCGCACATGCTCAGATCAGAATCTACCTACCATCCCTTCCATCAAAGAATTCTATTACACTAGGAAAACTAATTTCTTCGTTGTAGCTCCAACTTTATGGAACGCCATGCGACTTCAACTCCGCCTTGAAAATTCACTCAACAAATTCAGGATTAAACTAAACACATTTTTATTCAAAGACGCATGCCATAGCATTTAAATATATCTTCTGCAACAGCCAGCAAACTAAACACGAACCACTTTTAAGACACGATCCCCTTTCCTGATGTTATGTCCTCCCCCTCTCTTCCTCTTCTTTTAATTTGGTTTTTAATGATGTAATTATTAACCTTCCGTTCCCCCTTTACCCTCAAGCTCATGTTCGTACTTGTAATTTGTCTATTTTAATGTTCACACTTCCCCTCCCCTTATAATAATTTAATTTTAACCTTTTATTTTTAGCATTGTAAACCGGCCAGGTGTCCGTCGATGGTCGGTAAATTAAAATTAATAAACTTGAAACTTTTCACACGTGCATGAAAACGGAGTACGAGCAGGGAGAAGGCTGGCTTGGTGGTGGCTTGAGGAAAAGGCCGTTGACTACCAGTGTTGGAATGTTTTTGGCCAGTGGAGGAAGACCTCTTCCACCGCCAGGGCTTGGGGGATCTCCGCCTGCTCAGGTATTTTGGGGGTCATGAGAGGGGGGCAAAATTTTATGCCCCCACACTTTGTGCTGGGACCCCCTAAAACTCATTGACTGGCTAAGCCACTAATCCCAATAAAGATGGCCAGAACAATTGTTATATTAACTTTATGTAGTTAGCTCTCCAGATAACAGTAAGAATATCACTGCTATCTTGAAAACGCCGGCACCGACCATACTGCATGAATATTCAACGGTGGCTGCACTCGAGATACTGGTACATAAGAACATAAGCAATGCCTCTGCTGGGTCAGACCCGAGGTCCATCGTGCCCAGCAGTCCGCTCACGCGGCGGCCCAACAGGTCCAGGATCTGTGCAGTAATCCTCTATCTATACTCCTCTATCCCCTTTTCCTACAGGAAATTGTCCAATCCTTTCTTGAACCCCAGTACCGTACTCTGCCCTATTACAACTTCTGGAAGCGCATTCCAGGTGTCCACCACACGTTGGGTAAAGAAGAACTTCCTAGCATTCGTTTTGAATCTGTCCCCTTTCAACTTTTCCGAATGCCCTCTTGTTCTTTTATTTTCCGAAAGTTTGAAGAATCTGTCCCTCTCTACTCTACTCCGTGATTTATGTAAGCTGCGTTTAAAAAGAATGCCGACTTTGGCGGCTGAACGCTGAACCAACACTAAATTATCTTACGTTGTCCCCAAAGCAGTTTTGTATCTGTGTTAAATTCATAGAATTTTTCAGGCACATTGAAATGGATTAAAATGGCCCATCTGCACTGCATGTTTCTCTTAATAGTGTAAATACATAGACCTTTAAAAACCCAAACAATGCTTCTTTTCTCTCCTTAAGTAGTTAGATAAGATCTAACCTTTAAACAGAACAGCTTGAGACCGAGGTATCACTAGACCATTGTTTGGCACTCTGAGATACCCAGATTTACTCCTAGTGCACAAATTTGTACAAACAGTTTATAGAATAATGTCTTTTCATGCAATTTAATGTAATAATTAGATGCTAGTTGGCATTAACAGCCAATTTATTAGCTATAATTGATGTTAAATGGTGTTAATTGGTGTTAATTAGCAGTTATGTGAGTAATTGTCATTAGTAACTATTCTAAAAGTTGTACACTAGAGAGTTGCGCGTGGACAGAAATCCCACCCGTCTCTGCCAGGATCCTCTCCGTCCCCACCCGTCCCCACCCGTCCCCACAAGGATCCTCTCCGTTCCAACCCGTCCCCGCCAGGATCCTCTCCGTCTCCACCCGTCCCTGCCAGGATCCTCTCCATCCCCACCTGTCCCTGCCAGGATCCTCTCCGTCACCACCTGTCCCCGTCAGGATCCTCTCCGTCCCCACCAGGATCCTCTCCATCCCTACCTGTCCCCATCAGGATCCTCTCCATCCCTGCCCGGATCCTCTCCGTCCCCACCCATCCCCGCCAGGATCCTCTCCGTCCCCACCCGTCCCCATCAGGATCCTCTCCGTCCACACCCACACCTGCCAGGATCCTCTCCATCCCCACCCGTCCCTGTCAGGATCCTCTCCATCCCCACCCATCCCCGCCAGGATCCTCTCCGTCCCCACCCGTTCCCGTCAGGATCCTCTCCATCCCCACCCATTCCTGCCAGAATCCTCTCTGTCTCTACCAGGATCCTCTCCGTCCCCACCCGTCCCCGCCAGGATCCTCTCCGTCCCCACCCGTCCCCACTACAGACCCCTCCACCATCAGCCGATGCGCTGGCTGAATTTTTTTTTTTTTTTTTTTTAACAACAAAATCAACAATCAAAGATCCAACCTATCCATCTCCACAACCAACCATTTGAACTACCCAGTCGCCCAACACATTGACGAACCCAGGGTAGACTTGTACTGGAATAATTTTTCTATCCCCACCTGGAATCAATCTGCAAACTCTTCTCGAAATACGCCGATTCGTACTGCAAATTGGACAGTTGCCCACCAAGCCGCTCCAATCACCTTCAAAGCCAAGTTACACGATTGGCTCTCCTCTCTACTACTGTCTGGTACATTTCCTGAGGAGCTAGGTCAGATACTAATCACTCCGATCCTAAAAAACCCCAAGGAATCTATCAAGTTGACATCAAATTACAGGCCCATTGCCAACATCAGTGGCATACCTAGCATATGTGACACCTGGGGCCCATCATTTTTTGACACCCCCCCCCCCATCTATATGAAAAATATGATTTTTAGTAACAATCCACAAGAGTGTACCTACAAAAAGGCAGCATCTTAAACACTGCAGTGAGCACTAGAACACCAATACATACATTGTAAAACTAAACAAGCCAGATCCTGTACAGTCAATTGATCCTGTACAGTCAATGCTATCAGAAAGCCATGTCCCTTTCATACACACAGACAGATACACCCTCGCCCAATAGGGAATAATCACAAACTAAAAATACGCTCCCGTTCCTACACCGTCAACACAAATGGCACCATGTCCACTCCTTGGACTCCATCTTGCGGTGTCCCTCAAGGATCACCCCTTTCCCCTATTCTCTTTAACATCTACATGTCCTCCCTGAAACTCTTTCAACTATCCCCCCTGGAAACAATCTACACTTATGCAGACGACATCCTTGTCCTCCTTGAGACTGACCAGAACCTCACCAACCTCCATGAAAACATTACAGCTTGCATAATGAGACTCCGTGCCTGGTCCCTCTCGGTACAGATGAAACTAAACGAATCTAAAACAAAACTACTCTGGCTCGGCCCAAAATTCGAACACCTGCCCACACTTTTCACACTACCCACAGGCGATACACTAAAGCTCGAGTTCTCATGCAAGGTCCTTGGTATCACTATCGATTCCTCTCTCTCCCTCAATGACCACCTCAACTCCTTGGCAAAATCATGCTTTTTCAGCCTTCACATGCTGAGGAAAGCTAGATCCTACTTCAGCCAACAACACTTTGCCATCCTTGTCCAATCCATCAACCTCTCCAAACTAGATTACTGCAACGCCATCTACTTAAATCTATCAAAAAAAGTATTCTAAGACTCCAGCTAATCCAGAATACTGCAACCAAACTGATCTTCTCAAAACGCAAGTCTGACCATGCCTCCCCACTCCTTGCCAAACTTCATTGGCTCCCAATAATCTCCAGAATCCATTTCAAATGTTCCTGCCTGGCTTTCAAGATCATTCACAGAATCCTCCCTCCTCTTATCCCACTGTCTTTCAACTCCTCCAGTCCCGACTCCTCCAGAACTGCCCAAAGGCTTAAACTAGCCTTCCCCTCTCCACGCGGCATCCACTATTCAGGCAAACTGGGAAAATCCCTTCTCTTCAAAATCACAGGTCTTTGGAACGACCTCACCACCCCGCTGCGGAACCTGAGCTCCCTTCAGTTATTCCGCAAACAACTGAAAACCTGGCTTTTCAGCAAATTGTAGCTCTATCCTTCCCCCCTTTCTCTCCCCCCTTCTACACATAAGTTCATGTAATCCTTTTTCTTCTTCTCTACCCACTATTTTAAGTTCTTGTAAACCGTGTCGAGCTCCATTCTCATGGAGATGATGCGGTATATAAACTTAAGGTTTAGATTAGATTAGATTAGATGTAGACAGAAGTGAAACTGAACCGCCAAGAAACCAGACTCTGCATACAATGCAACACTACAACACCACAAAACAGTAATACATGTCCTCTAATACTGTGCAAAATATAAAGACAGTAGATGTAAATTTGAAAAAACTGATACATAACAATCACCACTTTACAAATTAACAAATAAAAATAAAACAAATAATGAGAAATAAGAAAATACCATTTTATTGGACTAATCCTCGTAAGCTCGGTCCCCATCCCTGCAAACCACCTGATTCCATCCACACAAGCCTTGAATTGTTTTATATTGAACTTATTATATTAAAGTATAAAAAGAAACAATATTCTGTCAATTTATAAATCAGCATCTTATCCCCACTCTCTCTTCCCCATTTCCCTTCAGCATTCTCAGCCCACTCTCTCTCCACTTTCCTTCAGTGCACGCACATAAAAACAAGCAAGTAATTTTATATCATTTTCATTCTATTCATTCATAGAAATTAAAGTCTAAATAATGCCAGTCACATAACAAAACATGATTTTACAAAAATAATTCCCTGCACAGTCAAGCCTGCAAGGGTTACTAGATGTCTTTCAGCAGCTCCCCTCCCTCCCCCTTACCTTCGTGGCCAAGTCAAAATGATTTACCAAGAATAAAATTTTAAAAACACAAAGCACACTGTACGCAGAGAAAATGTTAATTACCATTTATATTTCGCGGGTTTTCAAAGAGGTCAAGGCAGATGACTTTATGCAATGTCACCTCAGTAACAACTATACAAAAATAGATAAATATACCCCCTCCCTTTTTACTAAACTGCGATAGCGGTTTTTAGCGCAGGGAGCTGCGCTGAATGCCCCATGCTGCTCTCGACGCTCATAGGCTCCCTGCGCTAAAAAACGCTATTGCGGTTTAGTAAAAGGGGGCCATAGTGCAAAATATAGATAGCATATACAAATTCTCAAAACGGACACATTTTGATCACTAAATTGAAAATAAAATCATTTTCCTACCTTTGTTTGGTAATTTCATCAGTCTCTGGTTGCACTTTATTCTTCTGACTGTGCATCCAATATTTCTTCCCTTCTTTCAGCCTTCTGTATGCTTTCTCTCCTCCAGACCTCATTCCCTCCCCCAGCTTTTTCTTTCTTTCATCCTGCCCCCTTCTTTCTTTCTCTCTCTATGCCCCCTTTCTTTCTGTATGTCTATCTTTCTCTCTCTCTCTTCGTGTCCCATTTCTTTCTTTGTTTCACCCTGCCCCCTTCTTTCTTTCTCTCTCCATGCCCTCTTTCTTTCTCTCTCTCTCTCCGTGCCCCATTTTTTATTTTTCTTTGTTTCACCCTGCCCCCTTTCTTTCTGTCTCCCTGTCCCCCCATTTCTTTCTTTCTCCCTCCCCTCCCCTATACCACCGCCATTGGGAAAATGCTGCCACCGCCGCTGGGAAATAGGCTGCCACTGCCGCCATTGGGAACAGGCCAGCTCAGAGTTCACCCTACTTCTCTTCCCCGCGGGGCTGACCAACTCTTTGCTGCCCGACGTCAATTCTAAAGTAGGAAAGGACGTTCTGGGCCAGCCAGGCAGCGATTGGCTGGCCCAGAACGTCCTCTCCGACGTCAGAATTGACGTCGGGCGGCGAGAGTTGGTTGGCCCTGCAGGCAAGAAAAGAAGGGAGAACTTGGCCGGCTTGTTCCCAATGATGGCAGTGTAAGCTTTTCCCCGGCGGCAGCCTATTCCCCGGTGGGTGGCCAGCTGTGCACCCCCTTGGGGCGTGCACCCGGGGCGGATCACCCCCCGCCCCCCCCCCCCCCTTGGTACGCCACTGGCAAACATTCCCTTTTTTTGTAAAGCTGATGGAAGGCTTGGTAAACCAGGATTTAGTAACGTACCTGGATAAATTCAGCATACTTTATGACAACCAATCAGGTTTTCGTTCTGGGTTCAGCACAGAAACAGTTATTGCTTCATTGCTGGATTCCCTCCTGACACTATTCAGCCAAGGCTCTAGTGCACTAATCCTTCAGCTGGACTTGAGTAGTGCTTTCGATTTGATCGATCATGCCATCCTAATTGACTGCTTAGAAACAATAGGTCTCTCCAGTAATGTATTAAATTGGTTCCAAGGATTCTTGACTAAACGATCGTACCAAGTCTATAGCGATAATAATCAATCCTCCAGCTGGGTAAACCATGTGGAGTCCCACAGGGTCCCCCCTATCTCCCACTCTATTCAACATTTACCTTTCCCCATTGGCGAAACTACTGCAAAAATTAAAAATCAAATTTTACATCTACGCTGATGACATCATCATAATCCTCCCCTTAACAAGCCTGACTCCTGAGACGAGGAATCATCTAGCATTAACTTTAAAGCAAATCGAATCATGGATGACTGAGTTCAAAGTGAAACTCAACGCCGAAAAAAACTAATTCTTCCTGGCAAGCCCGAATGACAAAATCAAAGACACTTCAATTTCCCTGAACGGACAGAACTTCCCTTTTGTCGACACCATAAAAATCCTGGGAGTGACACTGCACTGTCACCTCACTCTAGATACTCACACAGAGCTACTGATCAAAAAAGGCTTCTCGACACTATGGAAATTAAGAATCATCAGAAAGTTCTTCGACGCAGCATCCTTCCGACTACTGGTGCAATCCTCGACTATTGCAACATCATCTATCTGAGTTCTCTCAAGAAAACCATTCAAAGACTCCGAATAATACATAACTCAGCAGTGCGACTGAACTTCTGTATAAAAAAAATGGGACCACATAACCCCCTACTATCAAAAACTCCATTGGCTGCCTCTAGAAGCAAGAGTGCTGTTCAAATTTGCCTGCCTTTGTTTCAAATCCATTCTTGGTTTGGCCCCCCTATACCTGGTCGCCTATTTTAAAGTGGACTGTCCCACCAGGCCCACACGCAGAATACATATGTTTAGCTACCCAATAATAAAAAACTGCCTATACAAAAGATTCCTTGACAGAACTCTTGCTTTCCAAGCAAGTCAACAAAACGGCTGGCTAGGCAATCTCATCAAGCACTCCTCATCCTACCTTAACTTCAGAAAACTAGTTAAAACCAACCTGTTCAACTGATTTGTAACCGAGAACTCTTAGAAAGTCTCACCCCTGTACTCTACCTACTTGTACTTGACGTCCCTACAATGTGACTCTCTCTCTCTTCCTCACTACAAATATTCGTGTATTCTAAGACTTCATTGTATTCAAGGACTTCATTGTTATTTCTTCGCTGACTGTCGAGCTCTTCTTGTTGTAAACCGCCTCGAACTACTTTGGCTTTGGCGATATATAAAAATTAAAATTATTATTATTATTAAAAAGGATCAAAGCGGTTTATAATATAATTCATTCAAAATTATGAAAAGAACTCTATTTAAATAGAAAAGAAAAAGAAAAGAAGGAATAACATTTCTAATACATAATATCCTATAACATCCAAATTAATAAAATAAAATTGAAAATTAATTAATACAAATTAAATATTATAAAAATGTATAAACTGTACGACTTTAGATTTTTGCGCAACATATGCCATAAAACTTTTTGATGTGCTTTCATTCCGTTCACACTTCATTTTCATAAGGCAGCGCTGCGGCACAATGGGAAATATTTACATCATTTTACATTCTGTGAACCGCTTAGAACCTCCCCGGTATGGCGGCATATAAATAAATAATAATAATTATTATTATTACATCAACTTCCCTCAGGATACAACACACTAACCCCCTGTTTTACTAAGGTGTGCTAACTGATTAGCGCGCGCCAAACGCTAACGCGTCCATAGACTAACAGGCACGCATTAGCGTTTAGCGTGCGCTAAATCGATTAGCGTGCACTAATCGGTTAGTGCACCTTAGTAAAACAGGGCCTAAGGGATACTTTTACTGTGGCGCGCTAGTGCGTCTTAGCATGCTAATTTGTAGCACACGCTAAATGCTAATGCGTCCATTATATCCTATGGATACGTTAGCACGCATAAGCATTTAGTGTGCGCTAAAAATTAGCGTGTGCTAAGACGCACTAGCACGCCTTAGTAAAAGGACCCCTAAATTTCATAAGAATCGGCCAAGTTCCATCAAAGATATGACAAAAACCATTAGGCTGTGGTGTTTTGAGGCTCACAGTGTATAAATGGCACCTAATTTGTGGGCACTGTTAGGCGTGATCGTCAATCATTTGCTAGGTGCTGTTTATAAAATCACACCTAGTGGTGCCTAAGTGGTCGAGTCCTTAGGCGCATTGCCATTTAGGCCAGGGTTTTCTTGGCGCAAATGAGTGTGCCAAAGGAAGATCACTCCTGCTGCAATTTACCACTGGACCACCAGGGATACTAAAGGGCATGGGCAGAGCCGCTAGCGGCAGCCAATTAGCTATGCAGGAGTGGAGGAAAGTCGCTCCTGCCGTGATTCACCACTGGACCACCACGGAAACTAAAGGTACGCGGGGGAGCCGGCAGGGAGATGATAATAATTAGAATCGGCTGGGACAGGAGGCGGGAGGGATCCCTTCTGTCCCTGCCACTGTTGGACCTCCAGGTCTCACGGTAGGCCCGGCAGAGGCCTGCAAGGCATCAGGAGGGAGGGGGAAAGGGTACAAAACCTTGCAGGGAGGGAGGGGGGCTGGGTGCAGAGACTGGCAGGGCAGGGGAAGGAGGGAGTGAGGAGGCTGGATGCAGAGCAGTGAGGGAGGGGGAACAGGGTGTAAAGCCTGGCAGGGCAAGGCAAAGCACTGTACTTGAATATTAAACCCACTCCCCCTGGGTTATATGCGAGTCAACCTTTTTTCCTCCTTTTTGGGGGTAAAAAGGTTACTTTGGTTTATATTCAGGTTGGTGTATATTCGAGTATATAGGAATACCTTATATATATCATGTTTTTAAATTTAATGTATACTTATTGTTGTTTTTTTATGGTATTGAATACGCTGAAACACTGGTAGTGTCAAGTCTCCCCTAGTGTTACCCAAATAAAGATCATTTGATTGAATCCTATCTGGGCTGGTGACATCTCTTTTTTGCGACTCCTGCATTTGAATCTCCATTTCCGTCGAAAAGGTGCCGATTGGGTTCCATTTTTGTGCTTTAATGCATAGTTTTGTGCTTTAATGCATAGTTTATGCACATTTCAGAAGGTGCTTGCTTGTGCTGTCCTACTTATTCAAGCTGCTTGCAAAATTATCTCCCCCCCCCCCCGAAATGGAAGGATAAACAGTAATATGTCTGCCTGAAAATACTCTATACTCAGTTCTAAACCTGAAATCCATTGTTTGTTATACTTATATTGAAGAGGAATTCATGGATATTTTGATCAAAGCATGAAATTATCTGTTCAAAAACTCTACAGGCAACGAGGAGCAAAGCATTCTTTGATTAAACCGGGGAGAATTAGTTGCATCGAGCCACTGAGGAAACAGAGCACCAGAAGTTTAATAAACCACAGAGATAGCAGCTGTCTAATGCAAATTCTGATTTATGAGTCGGTTCTGGCATTATGACAGGTTGTCCTCTAACAAAACAATAATTAACCACCTCAAAATGGATATTACACATTAGGTGCATTCTTCAATGTTTATGAATCCCTTGCAAATAATCCAAAATACTGCGATAAAAATAATCTCTAACAGTAAAAAATTTGATCATGTTACACCATTCCTACAGAAAGCACACTGGTTACCTATAACACACAGAATCCTCTATAATAAAACCCTAAGCGCGCATGCGCACTTAGGAGGCTGTGTTCCCTGCCACCGTGGTGTCTACTTCAATGGCTGTATTCAATTTGCAGCGCGTGGGGCAGCTTGCGGCGTGTGGTGCGGCTTGCGACGGCTTGCAAAGCGTGGACAGATTTGAGCGGTGGTGGCGGTTTGACTCAGGCACTGCCAGGATGCCTCTTCTCGCCTGCCGGGATGCCTCCCCCGAACAAGCAAACGCAGCAGTCGCGGGGCATTTGTTAGGTTGGCCCACTTCGATAATGCAAGGTGGCCAGACTAGCAACAGCCCCGAGGCTGCACAGGCTACCGGATGCTAGACAGGGGGAGTAGAGAAAGGAGAAGGCCTATTGCTGGACAGGGGGATCAGGTAAGAGGTACTGGTGGACAGGGGGGAGGTAAAAGGAAGGGAGAAGGCCTACTGCTGGACAGGGGGAGCAGGGAAGGGGTGCTGCTGGACAGTGGAGAGGTAGAAGGATGGGAGAAGGGCTGCTGCTGTACAGAGGGAGCAGGGAAGAGGTGCTGCTGGACAGGGGGGAGGTAAAAGGAGGGAAGAAGGCCTACTGCTGGACAGGGGGAGCAGGGAAGAGGTGCTGCTGGACAAGGGAGAGGGGAGAAGGCCTACTGCTGGACAGGGGGAGCAGGGAAGGAGTTCTGCTGGACACGAGGGAGGTAAAAGGAAAGGAGAAGGGCTACTGCTGGACATGGGGAGCAGGCAAGGGGTGGTGGTGGACAGCCGAGGAAAGAGAGAGAGAGAGAGAGAGAAAGAAAGAAAAACAGCGGCCAAGGAGAGAGAGAGAAAGAAAGAAAGACACACTCACACATCTATTCTAGCACACGTTAATATAATGGGCTTAAAGACTAATCTCTTATAAAATAGCATTATTAACTTACAAAATACTAATAGTCAAAGGCCCTATATTTCTAGAAAGATACTTGATCCCTTATGCTCCTATTAGATCCTTAAGATCAGAGGAAAAAAACCCTTCTTTCTGTCCTGTTTCTAAGATTCATTTACGCACGGCAAAATTCAATCTTCTCAGTCACGGCTCCGCAAATATGGAACTTGCTTGATACTTGAGAGGGTTCAGAGAAGGGTGACAAAAATGATAAAAGGTATGGAAAACCTTTCAAACGCAGACAGGTTAGAAAGACTGGGGCTCTTCTCCTTGGAGAAGCAGAGACTCAGAGGAGACATGATAGAGACATACAAGATCATGAAAGACATAGAGAAAGTGGAGCGGGACAGATTCTTCAGTCTATTGGGAACCACAAGAACAAGGGGGCACTCGGAGAAATTGAAAGGGGACAGGTTCAGAACCAATGCTAGGAAATTCTTTTTCACTCAGAGGGTGGTGGACACCTGGAATGCACTTCCGGAGGATGTGATAGGACAAAGTACATTACGGGGTTTCAAAGAGGGATTGGATAAATTCCTGAAGGACTCGGGGATTGAGGGATAGAGATAGGACTATGAAGGTTAATAGATAGAAGGGAAAAGAGGAATGAAGGGTTTCAGACAAAAATCACTTTACAAGTCATGGACCTGATGGGAGCGGGCTGCTGGGCGCGATGGACCTCTGGTCTGACCCAGCGGAGGCAACTTCTTATATTCTTATGTACAAAGGGAGCACCTTATTCACAAAAAGGTGCCTAACTCAAAAAATGCCCACATTTAGGGACTGATTCTACAGACGGGCTGGCAGCCAATCGAGGTGGTCAGTCAAAGCAGGAGAGAGATCACCACCATCCAAGTAGAAATAAACATACCACAGTGGAGATACGAAGTGATGTTGGTGTGCAATTTATTCATCAATCATAAAAATCTGAGTGGTGGCTCGACACGCATGTGCTTTGGCCAGTATGGCCTGCCTCAGGAACCTTTTTCAGAATAATCAGTTACTAGAATAATGTGGCCTGCTATGATTGAAACACCTCATTCAAGTATTGTGAATTCAACTGAAGATACCAGTTTCAGGTCAAAAGTGCGCCGGGACAAAGGCGCGCCCAGACAATTGAGCGCAGCACGCGCCGCCGCGCCGCTCTAAATGACTGTTTTTAGTGATCCGACGGGGGGGCATGGGGGTTCCCCAACAAAAACCCCCGTCGGAGCCCCTAAAAACTGTAATTTAGAGCGGCGCAGCGGCGCGCGCTTTTGTCTTTCGCGACGTTGTCTATGAACCGAAGATACCGTGTCAGTACCTATGCACATGACCAGCTAAACCAGTTGGGTTCAGTAGGTTTTGGGATGCTTTTGGAGGGCTCCCCAAACACTATAAAGGGGGTTATGGTGACGTGTACCTAGGCCTTTATGTTTTCACTGTGATCAAGATGATAAAGGGGATGGAACTCCTCTCATATGAGGAAAGACTAAAAAAGTTAGGGCTCTTCAGCTTGGAAAAGAGACAGCTGAGGGGGAGATAGGATTGAAGTCTACAAAATCCTGAGTGGGAGTAGAACGGGTGCAAGTGGATCGATTTTTCACTCCGTCAAAAATTACAAAGACTAGGGGAGACTCGATGAAACTGCAGGGAAATACTTTGAACACTAATAGGAGGAAATATTTTTTAACTCAAAGAATAGTTAAGCTCTGGAACACATTGCCAGAGACTGTGGTAGTGTAGCTGGTTTTAAGAAAGGTTTGGACAATTTCTTGGAGGAAAAGTCCAGAGTCTGTTATTGATAAAGAAATGGGGGAAGCCACTGCTTGCCCTGGATTGGTAGCATGGAATGTTGCTACTCCTTGGATTTTGGCCAGGTTCTAGGGACCTAGGTTGGCCACCATGAGAATGGGCTACTGAGCTTGATGGACCTTTGGTTTGACCCAGTATGGCTGTTCTTATGTTCTTACATGGCCAAATATAGGACAATTAAGCCATTGTAACATCACTGATGAGGTTGGCTCTGAGGCACTGTGGAATGAGGCATTATGACATCACAATCTCTGTTCTGGAATGTTGCTCTCATTGGGGTTCTAGAATCTTGCTATTATTTGAGATGCTGGAATGTTGCTACTCCTTGGGTTTTGGTCAGGTACTAGGGACCTGGATTGGCCACAATGAGAATGAGCTACCCGGATTGATGGACCACTGGTCTGACCCAGTAAGGCTATTCTTATGTTCTTACCCCCTAAGGTGCTCCACTACTCTACTTGTTTGTCTGTGTAGCCAGTCTACTACAAGTGCTGGTCCCTGCTACATCCCAATGACTTGATTGTGCATTTCTCTTTCAGAAATTGTGTTTTGGTGGTTTTTTTTAATGGTTCATAAAACTTAGACACACCGAGGACAAGCACATCTGAGAAATGACCATTTTCAAAACAAAAAGATCGATGTTTGCTACTGGATTTTTGTGCATCTTCCATAAAACGTCCAAACTTAGATTTGGATATCATATCTAAAAAAATGCACCTCTTTGTCATTCTGCCAGGTACTTGTGATCTGAATTGGCCACTGTTGGATGCAGGATACTGGGCTAGATGGACCACTGGTCTGACCCAGTGTGGCTGTTCTTATGTTCTTTCGAAAATGCCCCTCTGAATCACTTGGCTTCAGAAATATGGTCTACTCTTCACTGCAGTTCATTTTTCCAAGTATTGTTCAACCATGGTAAGACCCCGTGATACACTGTTGTGACTGTCTCCCAACTTCTTCATGCCCTGAATTATTAAGAATGTATAATTTGGAGACGTTAAGGAGATGTGTCTTCAAGGGCCTGTGCTAGCGTTCAAAACCTTGCACGACATGGCACCGGGCTACATGATGACCAAGCTTCCTCTGTATGTGCCGAATAGGTCCTGCCTCTCCCAGGATGGAATACACCTCAAAATGCCCCCTGGTTGTGCCCTTCAACTGCAAACCGGCAAACAACGTTCCTACTCCCTTTTCATACCGAACCACTAGAATCAACTGACCCTACGGAGCAGATCCCTTAAAGGACTCCACAACTTAAAAAAAACAACAACAATAAAAACATACCTCTTCACCTAACTCCCCTGCCTTAGGCCAATAGATTACAAAGAAATTTAAATGTATATTGGTACTAGATCCTGGGTATGTGTCACATGAGGATAAAAACATATCAATAAATCTTGCACTGTAACTATATCTAACTTAACCCTTAAACCGTACATTATGGGCTCCTTTTACGAAGCTGCGTTTGAGCATTAACGCACGGAATAGCGTGTGCTATATTGCTGCGCGCGCTAGACGCTAACACCAGCCTTGAGCTGGCGTTACTTCTAGCTGCGTAGCGCGCGGTGATATCCTGCGTGCGCTAAAAACGCTAGCGCACCTTGGTAAAAAGAGCCCTATGTATATCGGTATTAGATCCCTAGTATGTGTCAAGTTAGGATAAAACTTGTATTGAAAATCCTTGCACGGTAACTATGGCAAACTGTAACCTGTAAACTGTGTACTATGGGCCTCATAATCAAAACTTTAAAATGTCCAAAAACCAGCATAAGTTGGCACTTGGATGTCTTAAGAGTAGGGACATCCAAGTGCCGATAATCAAAACCAACTTTCTGGATGTGCAGCAGCACTTCTAAGCCCTGACTGGCTCAAAATGGGCCCTGATTGGCTCAAGATGATTTTGAGCCAATCAGGGCCTTTGTCCCCTCCCACTGCATCCCAAGGTGCATCAGGAGGAGGAAGCCCTGTCATTTGCAGCATGCGGCACGGTAGGCTGGAGTAAGTGAGCTTTCCTCCTGCCGATTTCTCATCTGAAGATATGGGGGGGATGGGGTTCCTGGATATGGGAATGTAGGGGGGATGTGTGTAGGTGTGTGTGTGGGGGGGGGGGGTGGAGATATCAGGGGATGTCTGGGTAGGTCTGGGATATCAGGGGGATGTGAGGGATATCAGGGGATGTCAAGGGAGATCCGGGTATGTCAGGGGGGAGGGGTGTAGGGCTTAGCAGCTCAGCTGACCCTGGTAGGGAGAATCCCCATCAGCTGAGCCACCAGGAATCCACAAAATCGGCTCAGCTGATGAGGATTCCTTCTGCCGCAATCAGACCATGTAGTTGGTGGGTGCATCTACAAAACTTGCTTTCGTATGTTTTTCACATGGAAGTTTTTATTTTTGAAAATGGGCTAAAAAGGTAGGTGTCCTAAGGACCAAAACTTATACCTAGCTCATTTTCAAAAATAAAAGACAGATGTTTGGCAGCTTTCAAAATGGACATTTTTCCTACTAGGTTTGTGGACATCTTGCACAAAACGTCCAGTCTCAAACTTAGGCACACTTTTGATTATGCCCCTCCACGTATATTGGTATTAGATCCCTAGTATGTGTTGAATTAGGATAAAAACAACATTTACCGTAACTATGGTAAATTGTAACTTGTTAACTGTGTATTACATATGTCAACCTGTAACCCATTCTGAGCTCTTTTGGGAGAACAGGATAGAAAATGAAATAAACTAACCCCACCCACACACACACACACACTTTTTTTTACTAATCCACGATAGTAATTATTAGCTCGGAACTGCACTGAATGCTCTGCGCTGTTCTCGACACTCAAAGAGTTCCTATGAGCGTCGGGAGCAGTGCGGAGTATTCAGCGCAGCTCCCTGCGCTAATAACCGCTATGGCGGTTTAGTAAAAGGGAGAGGGAGTTGCAGTAACTAACTATTACTCTTGCCATTAGAGATTCAGCTACCACCTCTGTTCTTTTTCATTTTATATGCTCAGAGTTTTTCTTGTTTCCAGGGTGGCAGGAGGCACGATGCATTGGCCAACCCATCTAATATAATAAATCCCTAAGCGCGCATGCGCACTCCCACCTGCGTGCTCCCGTTTTCCAAGAGCTGTAGGGACCCGCAGGTAGGAGTGCGCATGCGTGTTTGCGGCGCGGAGTCTGTCGGACGCGGCAGCTCTTGCAGTCTGAACTTAAGGATATGAACTGGCCAGGGCGATGTCAGCGGGGGCCGGAACGGACTTTAATTGCTGCCTCCCAGGCTTCTCCTCCTGCTCCGGCTGGGCCCGCGTAAAAAAATAACAAAAAAACCCAGAGCTCACTTTGGGTCCGGCAACGGCTGCGGGTCCTGAAATCTTCCAATTCCAGCAGTGTCTGCAGCACTCTACACACGCTGCTTCGGAGCAACAGTGTGTAGAGTGCTGCAGACGCTGCTGGAATCGGAAGGTTAGTCGGGACCGGGGGAAGGGGGGGCGGTAAGGGACTAAGGGAGCCTGCCAGACCGCGGGAAGGGAAAGGGGGGGTATGGGAAACGCTGCTGCTGCACAGGGAAGTGGTGTGGGGGGAGGGAAATGGAGGGGGAGGGAATCCTGCTGTGGCTGCTGCACAGGGAAGTGGTGGGAGAGAAATGCTGCTGCATAGGAGGCAGGGAGAGAGACAGATAGAAAGAAAAGAAGAAAGACACAGGGGCAGGGAGAGACACAGTAAGACAGACAGACAAAGGGGGCCAGGGAGAAAGACAGGCAGCGGGAGGGAGAGAGAGACAGAAATAAAGACACACAGACATATATTCTAGGACCCGTTAAAGTAACAGGCTAAAATACTAGTGCAAAATATAAACAGCTCAGCTAACATACTGCAGTATAAGAAAAGAATATATATAGCCTTGGAAAAAAAAATGTTCTTTGTTGAAAAAAATGATCACTCGGGATGATATCTGCAAGGAAAGAAAGATACATTTCCCTGTCTTAGAAGAAATATCTCTCTATGCAGATTGTATAATAAATGGCAACTTCTTATTCCCATTTCAAGCTAGGCCATGAGAGGTTTGCCACTGAAATAATATTGAAAAGGATGGTTCAAAGAAGCACAGGAAAAGTGATTGTCTTCTGAGGTATAGGGAGGCTTGCATTCACATGACTTGCAAGCATAAAACAGAGGAGATGTGTCAACAGAAACCATAATAAAATAATCGTATAGGACATGTCTAGACATGCAACACAGCTCACGGCTTTCCAGTCTTGTCCCTGTTAAAACAGTATGTTTGAAGACTAATATTTCTTGGAGAATTATATATGCCAAGTGTTGCATACTGTTCACGGCAGCAAAACTAAGGCAATTTTAGCAATTTATCTGACATATAATAATATAGTTCAGGTTCTTATTTTTATCCTGATTTAATTCCTAACTTGTATTTAGTCACTCCCACCCTTAGGAAACAAAAGTGAACTAGTAACAGATATGGGTTGTATTATACTTACTCCTTTGTTTAAAAAAACTCTGAATTGGACCCAACATCGGCCTCCCACTACCGTCCAGTTGCAAATATACCACTGTTAACAAAGATTTTGGAATGCATTGTTTCAAGGCAACTTTTGGATTATCTGGAGGAATTTTCCATTCTCCTTCCATTCCAAAGTGGATTCCGTCCGAATCATAGTACTAAGATTCTTCTCATTTCACTAGTTGCAAAAGTTCAGAATTTTTGGGTTCACGGTCGATGTGCTATTTTGTTACAATTCGATCTTTCTGCAGCCTTTGATGTTGTTGATCACGATATTTTAATGCAACTATTGATTAATATCGGTTTAGATCATAGAGTTCTGAATTGGTTTACTGGTTTCTTGAAATTACGATCGTATCAAGTACATGCTGAGGGTAAATTCTCTCCATCTAGGTCTCCTGTATGTGGGGTACCTCAGGGGTCTCCTCTGTCCCCCATATTATTTAATATATATATGACGACTTTAAAATATTTTAATTTATCTATCTCAGAATCAATTTTTACTTATGCCGATGATATGTTCATCTTACTTGATGTAGATCCATCTCTGTCAAATTTAACAGTTGACATTAATTCTTGCATTTCCAGACTTCAAGATTGGGCTTCCTCTGTACGTATGAAGCTAAACACCACTAAAATTAAACTCCTATGGTTTGGCCCTACTGTATGTAACTTACCTTCTGCTATATGATTAATTTCTGGTGATAATCTGAAGATTAAATTTTCATCTAGAATTCTTGGGTTCGTTCTGGACTCTACTCTCTCTCTAACTAATCAAATTAATATTGTATCAAAAAAATGTGTTTTTCAGTTTACAGATGTTGAGGAGGGTACATTGTTTTTTTCCAACAACATCATTTTGCAGTGCTATTGCAGGCTATTATATTAGCTCATCTGGATTATGCAAATTCTCTTTACATCAGTTCAAGTAAAGGCAATTTAAGGAGTTTGCAGCTTATTCAGAATATGGCTGCCAAATTAATTTTTGGTAAGAGAAGATGTGATCATGCCACTCCATTGCTGACGGCATTACACTGGCTTCCAGTGTATTGGAGGGTCCAGTTCAAGTGTGCTAGTGTGGTATTTAAAAGTCTATATGGGATTTTTTCCCCCATTACTTACACTTTTCTTCAATTCGCAACGCCCCTTCTCTACTAGAGAAATACATAAATTTAAATTAGCATTTCCGTCTATTAAGGGTATTCAAACTTTAGGAAGGCTCTCCCACTCTCTGACATATGCCTTGGTAAAAATCTGGAATGACCTTCCTCCAGAAATTAGATCCCTTTCCTCTTTGACTTTTTTCAGAAAAACTTTGAAGATGTATTTGTTCAAGAAATTCTTAACTGATGAATAATGGATTGTAATAGTTGTACTCCTGTTTAATTATTGTTTTCGCCTACCCTTTTGGGCTAATGTTGTGAACCGGATCGAGACCCCTTCAGGGAAAGAAAGACCCGGTATATAAAACTAAGGATTAGATTGGATTGGGTGTATCCACTGGATGGGGGGGGGGGGGGGCTTTTGGACCTGGGCCATCCCAATTTGGGATCAGGCCCCCTCCAACATTATGCCACCATTGAATGGATGGAAGGGATGCCCAAGCTTTGCGAAATTGAAGAGAATTTTAAAAATATATAAATAAAAGACAAGTTGATATCTTGAGAAAACTATGGTATATACTTGAATATAAAATGAGATTTTTAGGCCCAAAAATTGGGGTCTTGTCTTATATTCGGGTCATCGCCCACCTGCCCCCCTCCCGGACTTGTTGCAGGCCTCCGCCATCGTAATGTATGACTTGGTAGGTTGGGACAGGAGGGATCCCTCCTGTCCCTGTTAACTCAAACTATTTTTTTACCTCCCTTCCACCTTCCCCCATGTACCTTTTTCGGCTTTTTGAATCCCTGTTGGTCCAGCAGTGTATCTGGCAGGAGCGAGCTTTCCATGCTCCTGCCCCGTGCTGAGCCCCTCCCTCCCTGAATGGCTGTCTCAGTTCTCATGGCCCTGTGGTGCACCGGGCAGGAGCGAGTTTTTTTCACTCCTGCCCGGCCCTGAGCCGCTCCCTGAATGGCTGCCACCAGTTCTCACGAGTCCCGTGGCTTTCACTAAAAATTGTGCTACACTTTTGTAAAAGGGGGGGGGGGGGGGAATAATGTAACTTATGGATGGGATTGTAAGAAGATTTTGTTGAACAGAACAAATCTTATGGGATGGTGAATATAGTATCGAATAATTATCAAGATAAGAAGGAAATCGAGTCAGTAGAGTCTTAAAAACCAAAAGTTACATTGATGATTAATGAGTAACCAATGATTTTAAAAGGGGATTGACATGATCAAATTTCTTTTTCCCAGTTATTAATTTTATAGCAGTATTTTGAACTAATTGTAAACGATGTAAATCTTTCTGACTTATACCGTAATATAAAGAATTACAGTAATCTAATGTACTAATTACTATAGAATGAACAAGGATGATAATAACAGAGGGAAGTAGAAGGTGAGATATCTAATTAATAAGATGTAATTTATAATAACAACATTGTACATTATTAGACACTTGTGTCTGCAAAGATCATTTAGAATCAAAAGTTACATCTGGAATTTTTAATATTGATGAAAGTTGAATTGGAGTATCAGATAGTATCAATGGAGAAGGAACTGTTTGATTATCTTTTGTATAGAAAAGCAAAGCTGTGGACTTTTGAGGATTCAATGATAAGTGATTGAAGTGTAACCATGTAGATATTAAATTAAGTTTTTGATTAATTTGCTGAACTTCATTAGGAACCGAAACATTAATGGTATGGAGAGGTTGAATGTCATCAGTATAAATAAAAACATAGAAACATAGAAAGATGACGGCAGAAAAGGGCTATAGCCCAAGTCTGCCCACTCTACTGACCCACTCCAATAAGTCTAGATGCTAGTGACTCGTCCTACGTAGGGATCCCACGTAAATGTCCCATTTACTCTTAAAGTCGAGCACGCTGGTGGCCTCGACCACCTGCACCGGAAGCTTATTCCAGTGATCTACCACCCTTTCCGTGAAAAAATACTTCCTGGTGTCACTACTAAATTTCCCCCCTCTGAGTTTAAGCAGATGCCCTCTTGTGGTCGAGGGTCCTTTGGGGAAGAGGATGTCATCTTCCACCTCGACACGTCCTGTGATGTATTTAAATGTCTCAATCATGTCCCCCCTCTCCCTGCGTTCCTCTAGAGTGTAGAGCCGCAGTCTGCTCAGTCTCTCTTCGTACGAGAGACCCTTGAACCCCAAGATCATCCTAGTGGCCATCCGCTGAACCAACTCGACTCTAAGCACGTCTTTACGGTAATGTGGCCTCCAGAATTGCAGACAGTATTCCAGATGAGGTCTCACCATGGTTCTGTACAGCGGCATTATGACTTCTGGTTTCCGACTGATGAAACTTCTATTGATACATCCCATCATTTGCCTTGCCTTGGATGTGGCCTTCTCTACCTGTTTGGCAGCCTTCATGTCTGCACTGATAATTACTCCCAAATCTCGTTCTACTGAGGTCCTAGCTAATGTTACTCCATTTAAGGTGTAAGTTCTGCACGGATTTCTGCTACCAAAGTGCATGACCTTACATTTCATAGCATTGAAGCCTAGCTGCCATGTCAAGGACCAGTTTTCCAACGTACAAAGGTCCTGTGTCATACTATCCTGTAAAAAGCTTTCACTTACTATATTGCACAGTTTTGCGTCATCGGCGAATAATGTTAGTTTACCCTGTAGTCCTGTGTCAAGTCCCTTATGAATATGTTAAAAAGGAGAGGACCCAAGACCGAGCCCTGCGGCACTCCGCTGGGCACTTCTGACATTTCAGAGAGGGTACCATTGACCACCACCCTCTGAAGTCTACCACTCAGCCAATCATTGACCCATGCAGTTATCGTCTCACCCAACCCCATTGATTTCATCTTGTTTAGTAGCCTGCGGTGTGGGACGCTGTCAAAAGCTTTGCTGAAATCCAAATATACTATGTCCAGATTGTGCTAGAGTATGCAACAGTCAAGCACCTTGTGTATGCTAGAAAGTAAACCGCATACATTAATACCTTGTTCTTACAAAAATTTAATAAGTAATCTTATCCTCGATCCTCAGCGAGGCCACCTCCCGCTCAGCGTTCACTCATAGTGGGTGGCTTTATGCCTCAAATCGCCACTGGATCGATTTACTTTTTGTTTTTTAATTCTCTTTTTGGCTGTTTTTACTTATATGATTTTAGCTTTTCATAATTTATAACGTTCTATTTAATTATTTGTAAAATAAGTACTTAGCTGCATAAGAACATAAGCATTGCCTCTGCCAGGTCAGACCAGGAGTCCATCGTACCCAGCAGTCCGCTCCCGCGGAGGCCCCCCAGGTCCATGTCCAGGTCCGCAGAGGCCCCCAGGTCCATGACCCGTAAGTGATCCTTTACCTAAACCTTTTATTCCCTAATCATTTAATATCCTGTATAGTAACCCTCTATCTATACCCTTCAATCCCCTTCTCCTTCAGGAAATCATCCAATCGTACTCTGTCCTATCACCTCTTCTGGCCTTAAATCAGATGGGGGGAGATATACCGGCATGTTTCACCCATGTGTTTCCAACGGTTTCTTCAAGGCTATCACTCCATCATAACTAACACACCATTCTAACAGACCACTACGTTCAGCTGAATACCAATATACCATCACCATCTAGAACACCAATACACCATCACCATCACCATCACCATCACCTATGGGGAAAAAAGCATAAGCTGCACTGCTATTAAAACAGATTCTCAACAAATACAGAATAGGTAACTAAAATTTTAAAATACAAATATGCAGACAAAACCTGAACCTCAGGAAGACAAACCTTCTATACTGGAAAAATAGAAAACAGAAATGCATTTCCTCTGTACTGCGTAAAATATGAGAAGAGATGCACATTCCCATAGGTTACAAATTCCAATTACACTCCAGAAAAATCAAAATAAAAAAGGCTTTGTATCTATTCTTCGTGTCTGAACATTAATTATACACTTTTTTTTCAAATTCAATAAGCCTTTCCAATGATGTACCTAGTATATTTTATTTGACACTTGGGGCCAACCATTTTAACCCCCCACTCCTCTTAAATATGAAAAAAATTATTTTTAGCAATAATCCATGAGTCATGCAACAAGGGTGTAGCTAAGAAAAGGCAGCATCTTAAACACTGCAGTAAGCACTAGAACATCAATACACATGGAGGGGCATAATCAAAAGGAACGTTTAAAACCGTTTTCGTCCAAGTTGCAAGTCGTCCAAAGTAAAAAAGTGCTTAGGACACATTTTCGAAAAATATGTCCAAATTATTTTCCCTTTCGAAAATCGTCTAACTATACGTCCTGCTCATCTGATCGTCCAAGCTGCTAAATCGTCCATCTTTATACCACATTTTTGTCCAACTTTTCGTCCAAGTCAAAAACGCCTAGAACAAGCCCTGTTGGACGTGGGAGGGGTCTGCACACCCAGACATGGCACCTAAATAGTGGGGTACCTTACAGGGCATTGCTGTGAACTTCACAAAAAGGGTGCCATGTCTTCATCTCACTACAGTTCCCTTATAGGGCATGGTGAGCCCCCCCAAACTACCTCCAGAATCCCCTAGACCCACTTATCTACCATCCCAATAGCCCTTATGGCTGCAGGAGTCACTTATATGCTAGTAAAAAATGGGTTTTGGGGGTGTATAGAGGAGTGCACGTTTCAATATCAATATCCCTAATCCACCCCAGGATGGTTTAAGATGCCTCTGTGCTGCAAGACTAGGCTTTCCTATGCCAGGCTGTCGGGTGATGATGTTCTGGAGGCACAATTTTCAAGTTGTGATTAATATTTTTAGGGGGGGGGGTCGGTGATCACTGGGGTAATGTGTGGGAGTCTATTATGTGTTTGCAGTGCTTATTTGGTCACTTTAGATGGGTTTTTGTGACTTAGACCTTGTTTTAAATGGTCTAAATCACAACATCCAAATTCAGTCGATCCTGTGCTGTATAACTTTCGGTTTTACATGCAGGACGACTAAGTCTAAGCCAGCCCACGTCCCGCCCAACTCCCGCCCTCGACACTTCTTCTGAAACACCCCGCTTAGCGATGGTTGTTCAGCGGCACTATGAAGGCCTAGGTCATTTAAAAATACGTCCAGAACCCGTTTTTATTATCGGAACTTGGACATATTTTGACAATGTTCGTCCAAGTGCCAACTTAGGCCGGTATTTGGACATTTTTCTCTTTCGATTATGAGCCCCACATTATAAAACTAAATAAGCCAGATTAGTACAAATTGATCCTGCACAGTTAATGCTAACAGAAAACCATGTCTTTTTCATTCACGCAGAACACAGATACACACTTGTCCAGAATGGAATAAGTAATCACAAACTAAAATTAGAACTATGTAGACTAGGGCTGCCCAAGTCCAGTCCTCGAGATCTACCGGCAGGTCAGGTTTTCAGGATATCCACAATGAATATGCATGAGAGAGAGATCTGCATACCAAGAAGGCAGTGCAGGCAAATCTCTTTCATGCATATTCATTGTGGATATCCTGAAAACCTGGCCTTCCAGTATATCTTGAGGACAGGACTTGGGCAGCCCTGATGCAGACAAAAGTTAAACTGAACTGCAGAGAAGCCAGACTCTGCATTAAGTACAACACCACAGAAATAGAAACAGTGCAAAATACAATGCAAAATATAAAGATAGCAGATATAAATTGGGAGGAGGGGGGGAATGACAAATAACAATCACCACTTTAAAAATTGATAAACAGAAAAAAAAACAAAAGATAGAAAATAAGATACCATTTTATTGGACTAGTACATTTTTCAAAACCACCTTCTTCAGGTCAATACAGTACACTGCAGTTATGGTATCCTGTCCTGACCTGAGGAAGGAGGTTTGGGTCTCCTAAAGTTAGTTTAAAAATATATTAAAATTAGTCTAATAAAAAGATCACCTCATTTCCATTTTCTATTTATTAATGTTTATCAACACAACTACAGTACTTCTTTATCCTAAAGCAATTTAAAAAAAAATATATATTTTTTCTACCTTTGTTGTCTCTGGTTTTTGCTTTCCTCATTTGCTCTTCATACTCTTCCATCTGTCCTCTTTTACTGCCCCTTCCATCCACTGTCTTCCTTCTCCCCCCCTGAATATGGCATATTGTCCCTTCCATAAACTGTCTACCCTCTCTCCTTCAACCAGCCTGTGACATTTCTCATACCTTTCTTTGCTCCTTGCAAGTTTCGGGCTACTGGCAGCATTAATGAGTTGAACATGCTGCCTCTGGTGGACCTAGAAGCTTTCCCTCTCCTTCAAGTTCCTTTTCCCACAGAGGCAGGATGTTACAGTAGAGTGAAAGCTTCTGGAGCCACTGAAGGCAGAGTTTTCAGCTCATTAACACTGCCAGCGGCCTGAAGTTTGACTCATGGAGAGACCAGACTCTGGACTGGGGCACCCCTGATTAGCTGCACCCAGGGCAGATTGCCCCCCCTCCTCCTTGGTGCACCACTATATTAGTAGGCCATGTGAGGGCCCAAAACTATTGGGGGTGTTCAGGCATTCACAGCACCCACAGAGCTGTGCCCAAGATCAGCACCTAACATTCAGTATCATATATAGAATTCCCCTGTATGTGTATAGCCAGTGTCAGTGACTGCCTCATCTATATCTGTATCCATATTGATATTCAGCGTTCCTTTAAGAAAGATTTGGACAAGTTCCTGGAGAAAAAGTCCATAGTCTGTTATTGAGAAAGACATGGGGGAATCCACTGCTTGCCCTAGATCGGTAGCATGGAATATTGCTACTCCTTGGGTTTTAGCCAGGTACTAGGGACCTGGATTGGCCACCGTGAGAACAGGATACTGAACGGGCTACTGGTCTTAATGGACCATTGATCTGACCCAGTAAGGCTGTTCGTATGTTTTTTCTATCCACAGCAGTGCTAGCTATATGTATATGTTTAATTGCCATGGCCAGAGCTTTAAAATAGAGAATGACACTGGGACAAATTTGTCCTCATCCCCACAGGAACTCAATTTCCTGCCCCTGCGTGTTTTGTCGCTGTCCCTGCCCCATTCCTGTAAGCTCTGCCTTAAACGCACAAGCCTCAAACACTTATGATTTTAAAGTGTTTGAGGCTTGTGCAGATGAGGACGGAGCTTAGGCATGAGTGGAATGAGGCATTATGACATCACAATATGAGCTCTAGAATGTTGTACTTAGGATTTTAAAGTGTTTGAGGCTTGTGCAGATGAGGACGGAGCTTAGGCACTGGTGGAATGAGGCATTATGACATCACAATCTGAGCTCTAGAATGTTGCTACTTATGATTTTAAAGTGTTTGTGGCTTGTGCAGATGAGGATGGAGCTTGCATGTATGGAGCAGGGACAGGAAAAGAACTCATGGGGATGGGACGGGAAAATGAATTCCCATGGGGAAAAATTTGTCCCCGTGCCATTCTCTACTTTAAAACCTAGGTTTACTGCTGCCAGTGAAAATTGAGCTGTTACCCAGAGTGCTGGAAGGTGTGAAATATACAGACATTTTTATTCTTTTAAATCTTGTAGATAGTTTTCAAAGGGAAAGAGTCTGGCTACAAGTATTCAGGTACAGAAGTACCTGTGCTGTATGAAAACCTCTCAGGCTGCAGAAAATTGCTCTCTCGCTGCCTTAAAAGATCTTTTTCGCAGTAATGATGCAGAAGGACTTAGGATAATTCTAACTTGGCTTTGCTTGCTGATGAGAAAATCCTCAGTTTTATAATCCACTGCAGTCATTCTTTTTTTTCCATCAGAAAAATGATTTAATCTATTAGAGGATATATCCTGCAATCCTTATGATGATTTTTACTAGGAAATGAATTATTCAGTTTCAGATGCATTTATATTCTTCATGGGCTCAATTTGTCTATAATCATTTTGACCTCTAGAGAATGGGGAAGCCTGAACAACACCCATTATAAAAGGAAAATATTTGAGAAGTAGTTTGTAAAAAAAAAAAAAGAAAAAAGATGATATATTCAACAAAATCTGAAAAAAATATATTTGAAGTGCATAGGAAGCAAAACTGCTACAAAAGTTGCCTTTCTACCCTCCAGTCTGATTACAGATGTTTCCACAAACAAATAGAAAGGGTGTGGCGCAGTGGTTAAAGGTACAGCCTCAGCACTCTGCTCAGGTTGTGGGTTCAAACCCACGCTGCTCCTTGTGACCCTGGGCAAGTCACTTAATCCCCCCATTGCCCCAGGTACATTAGACAGATTGTGAGCCCACCGGGACAGACAGGGAAAAATGATTGAGTACCTGAATAAACTCACGTGAACCGTTCTGAGCTCCCCTGGGAGAACGTATAGAAAATTGAATAAATAAATAGTGTGAAGAGTTTCAGCCTCTGGTAACCAGAGCTGATATTGTGACATCATAATGCCTCATTCCACCAATGCCTAAGAGCCAGCCTCATCAATGATGTCATAATGGCTTCATTCTGCTATACATGGCTCACTTTTACTACATTTTAATTTCTAGTGGCGCAGTGGTTAAAGTTATAGCCTCAGCACCCTGAGGTTGTGGGTTCAAACCCATGCTGTTCCTTGTCATCCTGGGCAAGTCACTTAATCGCCCCACTGCCCCAGGTACATTAGATGGATTGTGAGCCCAACAGGAAAGACATGGAAATGCTCAAGTACCTGAATAAATTTATGTAAACCATTCTGAGCTCCCCTGGGAGAACAGTATAGAAAATTGAATAAATAAATAGTGTGAAAAGTTTCAGCTTCAGATTCCGGAACTTGGAGGCTTGGTGGATGGCTGGTTAGCAGTTGAGCTCCCTCCTCTAAGCATCATTTTTTAAGTTTCAAAGTAACAATTTTTCTTCTATTTGAAGATAAAATCCTCTAAGATGACATCCAACAAACAGAAGATACAAGAGACTCCTGTAAAATCTACAGGAAAGATTATAAGATTGAAGGAAGACTCACAGATTCATACTGAAAATCCTCTGCCAATGGATGCATTGGATGTAATAGAGGTTATGGAGGCACTGAGGAACATCAATATATCGCTTATAGAGATGAGGAAGGAAATGATTCTCATGAATAATAAGCTGGATATGGTTAAAAACAGAATAGACAAGATGGAAAACAGAATAGAAAAGATGGAACAGAAAGAACAGAAAAATAAAGAAAATCATAACATTTTAAAGAAAATGAATAGAAAAATGACAGATCTTGAAAATAGATCTAGAAGACAGAATATAAGAATATTAGGATTAAAGGAAGGAGTTGAGGATAAAAATATGATATCCTTCTTGAAAGAAGTTATACCAAAAATCCTACCTCTTAAATTAAAAATACCAATGGAAATTGAAAGAGCACATAGGATTGGAGTGAAAAAAGCTCAGCATCAAGGACAGCCAAGATCAGTAATATTAAGATTATTTAGATTCCAGCATGTTCTTGAAATTTTAAAAGCTGCAAGAGAAACAAATAATCTTGCATATAAAGACTCCAAACTGTTCTTTGTCCCTGATTTTGCCAAACAGATTGTTCAAATAAGAAAACAATTTCTACAACTAAGACAACCTTTAAAGGAACTGGGAGCTAAATATGGACTATATTATCCAGCACAAATGAGAATCGCATATAAAGAAAAGTTCCATAAATTTAAAGATCCAGAAAAACTTAAAAGAGTTTTTGTTATGTATAGAGATTATTATATGGATGGAAAACATGTTTTTGATTTTTACTTTTATTTACCTTGATATGGGAAAATTTTGAGGAATACAGAAATAACTTAATAATTTTGTTTTACTGGTTTTCTTTGGTATTAAAATGGCAGCTGCAACTGTATTTTAACTGTCATGGAACTATGGAGATAGTTATCATTTAAAATAGAAGAAAATTATACACTTGAGTTCTGATACAGCTGTTACAATAAATATTCAAATAATTACCTTACATCAGATGAAATGGACGATGAATGGGAGAGGAGTAACAGAAAAAGCCTTGAAAAATCATTCTGAATTGGAACAGTGGGATCTGATGCTTCTGTGATGCTTTGCTGGAGATTGGATGGGGAGCTGTGATGGTGTGGAAGGAGGCGAGCAGTACTGTGTTTTTGCCTGAGAGCGGCCTGGATCCGTCCTGACCGCGTTGTCCCTGCCCACTGCCTTGAGTCTTGCGGAATGAATGAAATGTTAGCTTCCGGGTTGGATGGAGGAAATGTCGAGGTGGCCCCCAATACCTGAATCGCTGAATTGGATCCTCTTTAGTGACTGCTTCTGCCCCTTGGGAGAATCTTCATTAAAGGCTGGGGCCGAAGTGTGATGACTGGGTGCCGGGGAATCGTTTGCATTCCAGCATGCTTTCAAACTATTTGAAAAGCCCAGAGGCTGCGCTGGTATGACGGGGGGGGGGGGGGGGGGGGGCATCGTTGTATTACCGCCAAGGCGTTGTATTGCATCTTTCTGGATGCCTCCCCTGCAACATGGTGGTTCCTCTGCTGCATCTGGCGCCCGGTTTCTCCCCTAGGCAGTGAAGGGGCGAGGTGGAGTGGAACTGCCTGCGCTCTGCGTGTTGCTTGGAGGATCGATAGCGATGGACGCCTCCAGCTCCACTTCCGGCGGCGATATGTTCTTGTGCCTGGATGGCTGTGGTATGGAACGATTGTAAGTGACCTCATCTCAATTTAAACTAGACAGCGGCAAAGAGTGGATGAAAGGTGCTGGGGATGCTACAGCTGCTCATACCATCTAGATTTTATGGGTGCCTTCTTATCAAGTTCCTTCTGCGAAAACTTTTATCCAGCACAAACTAGGTTATAGGTGCCTACAAAGAACTGAATGAATTTTTCAAGAAATTTAGTTAATTAATCCATATGGTTAATATACCCTAGTTAATATTTAGTCTTATTATATGAATTGATGAATTGGTTTTTAAAGGCTAATTTATGGGAAAAACAGAACAGCACTTCTTCATAATACAATTCTCTGCCTAGTTGGCATTTTCATTGAACGTTGACACTTGCATGTAGTTCAAATTGATTGATGCAGCAGGTATACAGAGACTAAGATTATAATTTAACATCCCCTATGTGTGTCCCTAGATATGATGAATCAGATGTCACTATATTTTTATTATCCTAAGATAAAGATATGAACTATCAATTGATATACAGAAAATTTATGAATTGAATGAATTTTCTAGATCATCAATTATTAATAATTAAGAAATAAATTTGATATGGTGTAGATTTTATGAATTGAGTGAATTTTTCAGGAAACTAAATTAATTAATTTATGTGGTTAATAAACTCTAGTAAATATTTAGTCTTCCTATATGAATTGATAAAACTAAATATTAATGAAACATTACCATTTAAGGGATGATTAATTATATTTCATGAATAGGGAGAAAATATATTTTTTAGATTTATGAATTTTACAATTTAATAAAATTGATAAATTGTCATATTGGGGGTAATTAATTGGTTTATGCTTCTTAAGTAAGATTATATATCTATTGATAAATCTTTTAATTATATAGGTTGATCAATTTATATAATTTAGAGGAAATAGTGCAGTAAGATGATTGGGGGAGGGTAGGTGCTACCAGTCTGATTTTATGTCTTCAAGTTATCGTAATATTAGTAGGGAGGGATTATGGGAGGGAAGGGTTTTGGGGATATTAGAAATATAATATTTAGGAGAATAAATGAGGGAGGGGGATTTGAGAAAGAGATGTTTAAAAGAAATAGGA
Organism: Geotrypetes seraphini; assembly: GCF_902459505.1. Lineage (NCBI taxonomy): Eukaryota > Metazoa > Chordata > Amphibia > Gymnophiona > Dermophiidae > Geotrypetes > Geotrypetes seraphini. Next base: position 149,671,448 of record NC_047084.1, read on the forward strand.
ATTATATTCTATGTATTAAATTAAGGGAAATGAGATACAGGCAGGAAAATCATAAGTATGTGAAATATTTGATGAGATTCATGTATCCTGTAAGTAAAGATTTTAATGGAGTTTAAATTATTTTCGTTAAATGTTAATGGCCTCAACCATCCTATAAAAAGAAAGAAAATACTATTGTTTCTAAAACAACAGAATGTAGATATATGTTTTATCCAGGAGACTCATCTATCGGCATTAGAATCCCCAAAACTAGATGGAGACTGGGTAAAACATTGTTTTTTTGCTCCACCAGTGAGGAAAAAGGCAGGTGTAGCAATATTGGTAAATATAAAATGTAATGCTATGTTTAAGATGATTGCGACTGATCCTTCAGGAAGGTGGGTACATGTTGACATGAGTCTGGGAAATACTATGCTGGCGCTTTTCAATGTATATGCACCTAATTCGAACCAAATGGGATTTTTTAAATCTCTACAACCATTGTTACTACCACTGTCTCCATCGAGACAATATGGGATGCTTTTAAGGCTACCATGAGAGGTCAAATTATTTCATTTTCGGAATATATTAGGAAACAAGTTAAAGACAATTTTCCAGTTTGGAACAAGAAATTAAGCTTTTGGAGTCAAAATTGATTGATAAATGGGAATACTCTACGTTACAGGCTCTTTTAAAAGCTAAAGGTAAATACAATGAGATTTCTTCTAAATTGATAAGGAAAGACTTATTTTCTCAACAAGCTTTGTATTAAGGAAATTCAAATAGGGTGGGAAGATTACTGGCAAATTATCTGAAAGCAAGAAAAAGGAAAACAAAAATAATAGCAGTAAAGAATGAGAACGATATTACCTGTTCTCAAATTGGACCGATTTTAAAATAATTTTTAAATTTTTATAAAAGCCTGTATTCTTCTGAGCCTTATTTAGATAAAGAAAAGAATGGGTTAGAATTTTTAAAATTAATTAAGGGACCAAAAATTCCTGAGCATATAAAAGAAAGCTTAGATAAGTCAATATCACTAAAAGAGCTGCAAGCAGCGTTGAAGTCTCTTAGAGTTGGATTCGCTCCAGGTGGTGATGGTTTTACAGTAGAGTTTTATAAATCATTTCAAAATACACTATTACCTTATTTGTTAAATTTATATCAGGTCCAACTAACAAATGGTTGCATCGTAGGAACTATAGTTTTGCCGAAGCCAAATAAAGATCCCGCATTGGTTTCAAATTACAGGCCTATTTCCTTAATTAATGTAGATGGCAAACTTCTAGCTAAAACATTGGCTTTACGCTTGGCCAAGGCTCTCCCTTTTATTATTGGTATGCACCAAACAGGATTTGTTGCTCAAAGACATTCCTCTAATAACACCAGATTGGCTTTTCATATTTTAAATTTAACAAAAGCCATGAATGATCCAGCCTTTTCTATATCCTTGGACGCAGAGAAGGCCTTTGATCGGATAGAATGGGCCTTTATGTATCAAGCAATGGAATGGTTTGGTATAAGTTCAGGATTTATACAAATGATGCAAACATTGTATAGCTCTCCTACTGCTAGATTATATATTAATAATAACTTCTCAGAGTGTTTTAGTCTGCAGATGGGGGTTAGACAAGGCTGTCCTTTGTCTCCTTTGCTTTTTGAGATTATATTAGAACCCTTGTTATTAGCTATTCAGCAAGCGAAGAAGATACAGGGTATTCTTTATTCAGATCGGGAATATATAGTTTCTGCTTATGCAGATGATATATTGCTTCATTAGAGAAATCCGGAAACAACCATTCCAAGCTTATTAGAATTGATAGAAAAATTTGGAAAATTTTCAGGGTACAAGATAAATTGGAGTAAATCAGTTCTTCCACTTAGGCCCTGATTCTCCAAAAGTGCGTCCCGATTTTAGGCAGCTGTAGACGTCCTACAGCTGTCTAATCAGCCAATCGGGATGCACGTTTTTTAAAAAAAAATGCTCCCCAGGCAGGCCGCCCGGGAGAGGCGTCCTATACTAAACGCCGATTCTGTAACCGGCGTCTTTAGAGAATCGGGTTAAAATAGACGCGGCCGCTATACTTATGGCAGCAAGGGATCTCCCTGCTGCAATATGTATAGCGGCCGCGGTTGTTGCGGCCGCCTGTCCCATCACCGACAGGAGAATGCCTAACTCCTCCTGTCGGAACCCCGAGCCCCCTCCCCCCCAAACTCGTAATCGCCGACAGGAGGATGCCCAACTCCTCCTGTCGGAACCCCGGAACCCCCTCCCCCCCAACTCGTAATCGCCGACAGGAGGATGCCCAACTCCTCCTGTCGGAACCGCGGAACCCCCTCCCCCCCCAAACTCGTAATCACCGACAGGAGGATGCCCAACTCCTCCTGTCGGAACCCCGGAACCCCCTCCCCCCCAAACTCGTAATCGCCGACAGGAGGATGCCCAACTCCTCCTGCCGGAAAGCCCAACGACCCCCCCCGCCCCCACTAACCTCCCTCCCCCAACTAACCTTTCAATGTTGGTCAGCTGGACGGGTCTTGCTGCCGTCCAGCCGACGGGTCTGCCTCGTGGAAATGAGATGGCACGCCCCTTCCCGGCCCATCCCCGCTAAATCTAAGGCCTGATTGGCCCAGGCTAGGCACCTTGGCCAATCAGGCCTTAGGATTAGTGGGGATGGGTGGACCCGCTATGCCTAAGGCCTGATTGGTCCAGGCTTCTACAGCCTGGGCCAATCAGGCCTTAGATTTAGCGGGGATGGGCCGGGAAGGGGCGTGCCGTCTCATTTCCACGAGGCAGACCCATCGGCTGGACGGCAGCAAGACCCGTCCAGCTGACCAACATTGAAAGGTTAGTTGGGGGAGGGAGATTAGTTGGGGCGGGGGGGTCGTAGGGCTTTCCGGCAGGAGGAGTAGGGCATCCTCCTGTCGGCGATTACGAGTTTGGGGGGGAGGGGGTTCCGGGGTTCCGACAGGAGGAGTTGGGCATCCTCCTGTCGGCGATTACGAGTTTGGGGGGGAGGGTGTCCGGGGTTCCGACAGGAGGAGTTGGGCATCCTCCTGTCGGCGATTACGAGTTTTGGGGGGGAGGGGGTTCCGGGGTTCGGGGTTCCGACAGGAGGAGTTAGACATCCTCCTGTCGGTGATGGGACAGGCGGCCGCGGCCGCTATACTTTATTGCAGCAGGGAGATCCCTTGCCGCGATCAGTATAGCGGCCGCGTCTACTTACAATGTAGACCAGCATTTTGCTGGCCTACATTTTAAGCGTCTCTTCCTCTACTAGGGAGATGCGTAGGGCCTCCTAAGTTCGCCTAAGGCCTGTAGGCGAGCTTAGGCATCTTGCGGGTCTCCCTAGGCTCCCGGAGGCGCCTTCAGGCCTGCCTGGGGAGCATTTTTTTTAAAAAAACATGCATCCCGATTGGCTGATTAGACAGCTGTACAGTCGTCCTTGATTTGTGAACCGCCTGGAACTCTTGGTTGGGCGGAATACAAAAATAAAGTTTATTATTATTATTTATTATAAATTATTCAAATGAACATGGAGTCCACTGACAAGTTATGTTAACACTGATTAGGAGGATTATTCCCTGATTTTTTTTTATTTTCACATCCAGGGCGGGTGAGTGGGAGGGTGGAGGGTTATCATATTCTGATGCTATCCTTGATTAATATGTTCAATATGATTTTCAAAATGGGCTCCTTTTACAAAGCTGCGCTAGCATTTTAGCGCACGCACGCACCAGATTAGCGCATGCTACCCGATAAACTACCGCCTGCTCAAAAGGAGGCGGTAGTGGCTAGAGCGCGCCCGCTAGTCTGCGCGTTAAGGCTCTAACGCACCTTTGTAAAAGGAGCCCTATATGTCTGAAATAATACATTTGATTTTCAATCTTGTAATGGGGTGGGGGGGGAGAAATGTTTTGAAGTATTTTATGACTGATTTATGTGCAATTTTTGTAGTTAATTAATATATGTAAATTTTTTATGCACTATTTTTGAATGAAAAAATCAATATCGCATGTCTCGTTCCAGGGTAAGCAGTGGTTACCCCCATGTCTTTCTCAATAACAATAATCTGCATGCATCTGACCACTCCTTAGAGCAGTGTTTCGCAAACTGTGTGCCCCGAAAGATTCTAGTTATGCCCCGAGATGCCAGCGAAGAGGAGAGGTACAGCTGCCGCTATCTAACAAGATCCTAACAAGAACGGTAGCAGAACGAGACTTAGGGGTGATCGTCATTGAGGACATGAAAGCTGCCAATCAAGTGGAGCAAGCTTCATCCAAGGCAAGACAAATCATAGGTTGCATACGGAGGGGTTTCGTCAGCCGTAAGCCGGAAGTCATTATGCCATTGTATAGATCAATGGTGAGGCCCCACCTTGAATACTGTGTGCAATTCTGGAGGCCGCATTATCGCAAGGATGTGCTGAGACTGGAATCGGTCCAGAGAATGACCACCCGGATGGTCTTGGGACTCAAGGATCTCCCGTACGAAGAACAGCTGGATAAATTACAGCTATACTCGCTCGAGGAGCGCAGAGAGAGGTGTGACATGATCGAGACATTCAAGTATCTCAAGGGCCGCATCGAGGTGGAAGAAGATATCTTCTTTTTCAAGGGTCCCGCGGCAACAAGGGGGCATCCGTGGAAAATCAGGGGCGGGAAACTGCACGGTGACACCAGGAAATTCTTTTTCACTGAAAGGGTGGTTGATCGCTGAAATAGTCTTCCACTTCAGGTGATTGAGGCCAGCAGCGTGCCTGATTTTAAGGCCAAATGGGATAGACACGTGGGATCTATTCACAGAGAAAGGTAGGGGAGGGTCTTTGGGGTGGGCAGACTGGATGGGCCGTGGCCCTTATCTGCCGTCTATTTCTATGTTTATGTTTCTATCTGACTGCTTACAGGACGAGAGGCACGTCCTGTAGTCAGGCCTTGTGGCGAGTGGCATGTCCAGTAGTCAGTCAGCTGATGCTAGCTCCTCTCCTCCTCACTGACGCCTCTGCTCCTTCTCTTCACCTCTCCTTCTGCAGCGCTCCCCCCAACCAATGGTAATAGGAGGCTCAGGGCTGCGGCTGGAGGATATCCGCGCATGCGTAGACGTAGATGCGATGATATCACGTCTGCGCATTTCTGGGTGTCCCCTAGCAGCAGCTCCGAGATTAGTGTGCCAGCGGCTTAAAAAGTTTGCGGCACGCTGCCTTGGTTGTCAGGATTTAATTGTTTCTCGGCTCCTTTAAACAGATCTGAAGTTTTCATGCAGATTTTCAGACCACGTGCAAAGTGTGAAACGCTAACAATTCTTTTTGATATTTGGATGCAATTCAAAATGAATTTATCCTCCTTCAAAGGATGCTGAGGAAGCACAGACAGAGCCCCCCTATGTGCTCAGAAAAGTAAGGTGGGAGCCGAGAGATTTGGGAAAATTGCTTCTAAGGTCTCTCAAAGGAAGATTAGTTGAAAGCCCATTGCACTGCCAACAGAAAATGCTGAAAACCAGTCATGCTTAGGAAAATATTTTTTGGTGCTTCAGCTCAAAAATTGGGGTTGGAAAAGGGCCAAGATATAAATCTTCAAGGAGGCTGTGATGCTCTCTTTGTGTCTGCCAGACGCTTGATTATTTTGTTCAATTTTTTTCCTTCTTCAAGTTTATTGCTATATAAATAAAGTCTGATCAATGCAGATTTTTCACCTGCACTGTCAAATATTTCTAGTTTGTCCTATGGGGCATTTCTCCAGCTGTTATCCACAGGGAGATCAGGACATATGAGAAGGTTTAGACATGGTGACAGAATTTGTCACAGATAACCATAGGAAACCATCCCATTTCATTCTTTAATGTCTGTCTCAACCTCAGTCCTTCTACACCAGCATTCTTCAATGCAAGGCTTGAGGGTCAGTAGCTGGGCCCATTCATACTCTGTGAGCCAAGTATATGATAATGAAGCCATTGTGACATCACTGATAAGCTTGGCTCTTATTCGTGGGATGAGGCATTATGACATCACAATATCTGTTCTGGATTCCAGAGACTGCCATTCTCTAGTGTTTATCTCAACCTCAGGCCTTCTACAGCAGCATTCTTCAAGGCTTGAGGGTCAGTGGCTGAGCCTATTCGTACTCTGATTCTTATGTGAGCCAAGTATAAGATAATGAAGCCATTGTGACATCACTGATAAGCTTGGCTCTTATTCGTGGAATGAGGCATTATGACATTACAATTTCTGCTCTGGATACACTGCACAACAATTTTTTGGTTAAGTCTTGATTCCTGAAAAGTTTTTGGTGATTATGACAGGTACCAACTTGGTATGCTCAAATATGGTTTTGGTTTTACTGCATCACGTAAGAACTATGAGAAATAGACATTTTTATGTTTACTGACAATAAAATATATAGTCAAGTTTACGTTTCGCACAAGCGACTAAATGAAACAGAATTAAAAGTGTTTTGCTCCCGAGTTTCTTTTATATTCAGTGTCTGGTGCATCACGTTGTAGCATCCAACAATAGTCGGCAAGCATTGACGGATTCCAATTGCCCTGGTATCGTTTCTCCATCGTAGCTATGTCTTGATGAAACCTTTCACCGTGCTCGTCACTCACAGCACCGAGATTTGCGGGGAAGAAGTCCAAGTGTGAATGGAGGAAATGAATCTTGAGTGACATATTGCACTTCATTCTCTTGTATGCTTTGAGAAGTTTGTCTACCAGCTGAATGTAGTTTGGGGCTCTGTAATTGCCCAGAAAATTGTCAACAACGTCTTTCAAGGCTTTCCAGCCAATTTTTTCCGGCCCAACTAACAGATCTTCAAATCGCTTGTCACTCATAACATGTCTGATCTGGGGGCCAACAAAAATACCCTCTTTGATCTTGGCATCAGTTATTCTTGGGAACATCTGTCTTAAATAACGAAAACCTTCCCCTTCCTTGTTCATTGCTTTCACAAAATTCTTCATGAGTCCCAGTTTAATGTGAAGAGGAGGCAAAAATATCTTTGTCGGGTCAACAAGCGATTCATGTGCTACATTTTTCTGTCCTGGAACTAACTTTTTACGGAGTGGCCAGTTCTTTCTAGAATAGTGCGACTCTCTGTCTCGGCTGTCCCATTCGCAGATGAAACAGCAGTACTTTGTATAGCCAAGCTGCAGTCCTAGTAACAGAGCAACGACTTTGAGGTCTCCACAGATATTCCAGTTATACCTGGTTGATAAGACACTTATGGGAGAAAAAATTGTTTGCATCCAAATATAAGAAAAAATCACGACAAAATTGAAGATTTCTCTGAAATGGTACGTGATGGGTAATTTTTGATGTAATATTCATGATCAGCACCCAAAATTCTATAAGAAACACCCAGCAGTGTTCAGGAAGCAAAAACTTTGTTGTGCAGTGATATCAGAGACTGTCATTCTGTCTATCTCAACCTTAGTCCTTCTAAAACAGCATTCTTCAATGCAAGGCTTGAGGGTCAGTAGCTGAGCCCATTCATACTCTGATTCTTCTCTCTCTCTCCTTAAAGAGTGACTTGGGGATGGTTTACCGCAGTTAACCACAGGGACGGTGACAAATTCTGTCACCATGTCATTCTCTAGAACTTCATTCAACTTCTGCATTTGATGGTCTGGATGTAACAGAAGAAGGTTCGGGATTATGTAGATCTTGTAATAGAAGTTTCTGCATCAGCTGATGTTCTGACAAGTTGGACCGAAACAACCTGGAATTATCATGCAGAGAGTGCTGTTAGGCAACCAGAAGGAAGAATTCAATGAACCTCACTGGGATTGTGTCCAGTTCTGGAGAAGTTCAAATAGGAGTGATGGAAACAATTCATAGTGTGTGCTAAAAGCTAGCTCTGTGAAATAAGATTTTAGGAGCTAATAACACAAGCCCTAGAAAACTGCTCTATCTAAGCTGAGCGAGAGTCCTCCAATTATAGTGCTACCAGTGGGGGTGCTGTTTCACTATCACATTTTCATTAATGAGGGACAAGGGAAACTCTATACAATATGGAAGCACCACTTTCCAACTGAGCAATAAAGTCAGAGGACTTCTGCTCAGCTTAGAGCAGTGCTCTGAAACCCAAACCCTTTGCAGGGCCACATTTGAGATTTGTAGGTACTTGGAGGGCCTCAGAAAAAACTAGTTAATGTCTTATTAAAGAAATGACAATTTTGCATGAGGTAAAACACTTTATAGTTTATAAATCTTTCCTTTTGGCTAAATCTTAATAATAATAATATTGTCATTTATAGCTAAAGAGACATATGATCAAGAAACTTTTATTTTACTTTTGTGATTCTGATGAACATACCGAGGGCCTCAAAATAGTACCTGGCGGGTCGCATGTGGCCCCCGGGCCGTGAGTTTTAGACCACTGGTTTAGAGGGAACAGTGCCCTAGAAGGGATGACAGGAAAACAGACAAGGACAATATCTCGTAGGCATAAATAATGTACATTTTTTTCAGTGCAAAGGAAGTTCCAGAACATGAGACTATGATATGAGGCTCAAAAGTGATATTTATTTATTTATCAGGTCTATTTCTATTCTGTCAGCTTCAGACTGTCCAAAACAGAGCACAATTTCTTGGAAAATACAAAATTACAACCAGTGGCATAGTGAGGGTAAAAGGTGCCCAGGGCGATGGTGCCCTCTCCCCTACCCTCTTCTCCGCCCCCACCCCATCCGCTCCTTCCCTGCACCTTCCTGCCATCTGTACGCACACACGTACACCCCTTCCCCCATACCTTTTTAACATCCTGGGCACGAGCAGCAATCCTAAATTGCTGCTCGGGCCAGCGTCGGCTCTTCCTCTGACATCACTTCCTAGGTGCAGGTCTAGGAAGTGACATCAGAGGAAGAGCCGACGCTGGCCCAAGCAGCAGGTTGAGGTTGCTGCTCACGTCTTGAACATTCAAGAGGCATGGGGGAAGGGAAGGGGCGCAATGCACATGGTAGTGGGAAGGCGGGGAAGGAGCAGGGGGTGGAGATTGCCCCCCCTTACTACACCACTGACTACAACACATTATAAAGTAAAATACATATATAGAAATTTAAGTGGGTCCTTTTACTAAGCTGCATTAACGAGTAATTACCGTAGGTTAAAAAGCACTACTGTGGATTACACGCAGGTGTCCCACAGTAGTTTGGGGATTGGCGTGTACTACCCACGTGCTAAAAAAAACTGTTTTTATTTTTCAGTGCTGGGCGGGTCTGGGGTGGATAGTAGGCATGCTCTATGCTAACTGGTTAATGCAGCTATATCACCGATTGTCAACCAATTAACAATGGAGCCCTTACTGCCTACAAAATAGGTTGCGGTAGGGGCTCATGCACTCATTCACTTAAAACAATATTTAAGCAGTTAACCCAACAACGTTAGTCTGTAATTCAGATATTTAAAAGCGTTAATTAATAGCCTTTTGAAACCTTTACAAATCCTTTAGTTTTGTTTGCCAAGGCAGTAGCTGCAAGCTCCTTCCAACTTCTTAGTCAAGTCAGCGTGTGGACATGTCTGTGTGCCTAAGTCCTTCCTTTCCTTGCCAGTCCACTCATCCCCAGATCTCATCCCTCTCTTGAGTAGGTGGTTGGTGCTCCTCCAGGCTGACTAGGCCTGCTACTGCATTGGTCTGGATGCTCTTCCTGAGCTCTGATGACTGCAATTCTCCCAAAAGCTTTCCTCTTCCACTGGTCACTCCTAGGAAGCCTTCTTGTTTGTTGAATCATGCTCCGGAGGCCTTGTCCCCCTGCTGGGCACCTGGTGCCAAGTGCACCCTAGAGGCCCTGCCGCTATGCTGGGCCCCCGATGCTGATCTGAGGTCTTGGGTCTTCAAGAGGAGCATCTTGGGAGCTTCCCTGCTTGGGTTCAGATGACCAGCCCTTAATAGGGCTCTGCAACCACCAGTAGCATTGTTCTCTCTGTTCTTCCCCGCCTTATGCACCGATAGTGCCTCTATAGGCCCTTTTCTTCTTCCTTGAGCTGCTCCCAAAGGCTGGTTGCCTTGAGCCTGCTCTGCAACCACCAGTAATAGGGCTCCCTCTAGAGAGCTACCTCTGCTTTTGCTAGTTCTATGCCCCAGTTGTGCCCCTGCAGGTCCTTTTCTTCTAACCTGAGTTGTTTCCAAAGGCCACTTGCCTTGAGTCTGTTCCCAAGGGCTGATATTCTTCCTCTTCCTTCTACCATGAGCTGCTCCCACAGGTCTCTTGCCTTGAGCCTACTCCCAACGGCTGCTTTTCCATCTTCAAAAGAGCCTCTAGGGAAGGGGTCTCAAAGTTCTTCCTCGAGGGCTGCTTTCACTGTATGCTAATAGATCTCATGCATTGGGGAAATCCTGAAAACCCAATTGGATTGTGGCCCTCGAGGAGGGCCTTTGAGACCTCTGCTCTAGGGGTACACATCTACTAGCACTCAAATATACCAGCACTGAAGACAGCCCTATAACGACCAGTGACAAGGTTTCCCATCTCAGCCAGAAATAGATGGCTTAGCATGAGACAGACTGTTCACTTATAATGAACACAGCATACAGATATAACTCTGTATCCTAATCACTCTTTCTTTTAACACTGCAAATTCCCAACTATTCTCTCATTCTTTTGAACTCATGGGGGACAGATTTTCCACTTCCCTCCTACTGATCCAGCTCTTTTATCTTATAACTCCACATCCATTTGGAACCTCAAGCTTTTAATCCTTTTCATGAATTAATCCCCTAAAATGTATGTTTCTGTCTCTTAGAGAATAATTTGCATAAGATGCTCCCCAGCTCCTTCTGTAAGCACTGAGCCATGAGACTTTTATGAACTTGTTACATTTTGGCCCTGATTCTACAAACGGCACCTACCGGTAGGTGCCTACATTTGCTCCCACCTAGGGTTACCATATTTTTCTCTGAGAAACCCCGGACATATGGCTCCGTCACATTCCGTCTCCGGCCCGAATCGGTTAACATAACTAGGCATCAAGGGAAGATACTGGTCACTAATCATAAAAAATTAAGATTAATCCCGGTATTACAGCCAGCTAATGGGAACTAGGTTCCCATCAACTAGAGAAATTATTTAATTACCTGAGACATTTATTTAAATATTGTTGAAATAATAATGTTTTTCACAGTCATGCGGAACATCTGAAAGGAAGCTAGTGTTCTAAGCGTAGAAGAGAATCCATTCCAGGTTTCTATGAGTCTAAGGGCTCCTCTTATCAAGCCACGCTAGCGGGGATTACGCACGCAACTTTTCATCATGCGTTAACCCCCGTGCTGGCCAAAAACTACCGCCTGCTCAAGAGGAGGCAGTAGCGGCTAACGTATGTTAACCTGCTAGCCCGGCTTGATAAAAGGAGCCCTATATGGATAGACCGACATAACATTCCAATTGATTTTATTCTCTTGAAGGAGGGGAAAGAGAGTTTATAAAAGAGATGGAAAACCTTTCATACGCTGAGAGATTGGAGAAACTGGGTCTCTTTTCCCTAGAGAAGAGGAGACTTAGAGGGGATATGATAGAGACTTAAAAAATCATGAAGGGCATAGAGAGAGTAGAAAGGGACAGATTCTTCAAACTTTCAAATAATAAAATAACAAGAGGGCATTCAGAAAAGTTGAAAGGGGACAGATTCAAAACGAATGCTAGGAAGTTCTTCTTTACCCGTGTGGTGGACACCTGGAATGTGCTTCCAGAGGACGTAATAGGGCAGAGTACGGTACTGGGGTTCAAGAAAGGATTGGACAATTTCCTGTTGGAAAAGGGGATAAAGGGGTATAGATAGAGGATTATTGCACAGGTCCTGGACCTGTTGGGCCACTGCGTGAGCAGACTGCTGGGCACGATGGATCTCAGATCTGATCCAGCAGAGGCATTGCTTATGTTCTTGTGTTCTTATATTTGTGAGTATTTCTTGAATCAAGAGACCGATAAGCGTTCAATGTCAAAGGCACCAGAGGTGCAAACTTGCCATATAGGAGTTTAAATACCGTGCAAGCGCATTTGAATTGTATTCTGAAATAAACAGGAAGCCAATGGAGTTGTCTTAACAAGGGGGAAACATGATCAAAATTTCTCTTTCCAAAAATCAATTTAGCCGCCGTATTTTGTATCAGTTGAAGTCATTGTAAACTACTCAAGCTTAAGTAAGCAGAATTGCAATAATCCAACTGTGCAAGTATAATGGCCTTCACCAGTACTGTAAAATGTTGTTGGTGAAATAAATATCTAACTTTTTTCAACATACATAAACTAAAGATGCACCTCTTTACTAATTGGATTACTTGATCTTGAAATGAAAGAGAAGAATCTAAGACGATTCCCAGAATCTTAGATGAAAATTCAGTTTGTAAAGATACACCTGATTTCAAGGTAACAGGATATTAAGGGAGCTCAGAGAGGTTCTGGCGAGCCCTATTAAAGACTTGTTCAACAAATCTCTGGAGACGAGAGTGATTCCTGGGGATTGGAGGAGAGCGGATGTGGTCCCTATTCATAAAAGTGGTCACAGGGATGAAGCAGGAAACTACAGGCCGGTGAGCCTCACTTCAGTTGTTGGAAAAATAATGGAAGTGTTGCTGAAAGAAAGGATTGTGTACTTCCTTGAATCTAATGGGTTACAGGATCCGAGGCAACATGGCTTTACAAAAGGTAAATCGTGCCAAACGAACCTGATTTAATTTTTTGATTGGGTGACCAGAGAGCTGGATTGAGGACATATGCTAGATGTAATTTACTTGGATTTCAGCAAAGCCTTTGATACAGTTCCTCATAGGAGGCTGTTGAACAAACTTGAAGGGCTGAAGTTAGGACCCAAAGTGGTGAACTGGGTCAGAAACTGGCTGTCGGACAGACGCCAGAGGGTGGTGGTTAATGGAAGTCGCTCGAAGGAAGGAAAGGTGACTAGTGGAGTCCCTCAGGGTTCGATGCTGGGGCCAATCCTGTTCAATATGTTTGTGAGTGACATTGCTGAAGGGTTAGAAGGAAAAGTGTGCTTTTTTGCAGATGATACCAAGATTTGTAACAGAGTAGACACCGAAGATGGAGTGGAAAATATGAAAAAGGATCTGCAAAAGTTAGAGGAATGGTCTAATGCCTGGCAACTAAAATTCAATGCAAAGAAATGCAGAGTAATGCATTTGGGGATTAATAATAGGAAGGAACCGTATATGCTGGGAGGAGAGAAGCTGATATGCACGGACGGGGAGAGGGACCTTGGGGTGATAGTGTCCGAAGATCTAAAGGCGAAAAAACAGTGTGACAAGGCAGTGGCTGCTGCCAGAAGGATTCTGGGCTGTATAAAGAGAGGCGTAGTCAGTAGAAGGAAGAAGGTGTTGATGCCCCTGTACAGGTCATTGGTGAGGCCCCACTTGGAGTATTGTGTTCAGTTTTGGAGACCGTATCTGGCGAAAGACGTAAGAAGACTTGAGGCGGTCCAGAGGAGGGCGACGAAAATGATAGGAGGCTTGCGCCAGAAGACGTATGAGGAGAGACTGGAAGCCCTGAATATGTATACCCTAGAGGAAAGGAGAGACAGGGGAGATATAATTCAGACGTTCAAATACTTAAAGGGTATTAATGTAGAACAAAATCTTTTCCAGAGAAAGGAAAATGGTAAAACCAGAGGACATAATTTGAGGTTGAAGGGTGGTAGATTCAGGGGCAATGTTAGGAAATTCTATTTTACGGAGAGGGTAGTGGATGCCTGGAATGCGCTCCCAAGAGAGGTGGTGGAGAGTAAAACTGTGACTGAGTTCAAAGAAGCGTGGGATGAACACAGAAGATTTAGAATCAGAAAATAATATTAAATATTGAACTAGGCCAGTACTGGGCAGACTTGCACGGTCTGTGTCTGTGTATGGCCGTTTGGTGGAGGATGGGCAGGGGAGGGCTTCAATGGCTGGTGTAGATGGGCTGGAGTAAGTCTTAACAGATATTTCGGCAGTTGGAACCCAAGCACAGTACCGGGTAAAGCTTTGGATTCTTGCCCAGAAATAGCTAAGAAGAAAAATAAAATAAAAAAAATTTAAATTGAATCAGGTTGGGCAGACTGGATGGACCATTCGGGTCTTTATCTGCCATCATCTACTATGTTACTATGTAACTATGTTAACAAGGAAACTCTCTGGAGTGACGATGTTCCTAAATGGACTTTATTTGAAAGAGTCAAAGTTCCAAAGTTACAGCAAAATCATCCACATAAAATAATTTCATCCACATAAAGATAAATTCATCCACATAAAAGCCTTAAAGGACCTAGTCCACTAGGGATACAGGACCCAACAAGGTCCGCGTTTCGACAAAAAGTCTTCTTCAGGGGTCCCTGGGGGTCCTATAAAGGTGAATATGTGGGAAACAATTGTGTGGTGGGCCGGAAGTGAGACACTGCTTGCGTTTGCAATAGAAAAGGTTTTCTCTATATTCATTAAAACTCTTGCTATACCGCTTAAACTACAAATAAGAGCAAAGTGGTTTACAAAATAATATGTTCTCTTAGGCTTTGGTGGCTGATGTCATGATTGTTGCAGTTGTCTGGGTCTCACTGCATTTGCGTAGGTCGAACTGTTTCAGCCATCCTGCTGTGGTTTTCTTCGTGATGGCTGAAACATTGGTTTTACCTACCCAGATGCGGCAAGACCCAGACAACTGCAACAACCCCTTATATTCTTCCAAGTGAAGAGTCATTTTTTTATACCTATTTTTGCTTTTTCAGCTGTCACGCCATCAGCTAAAACAAAAAGTAAACTACCCTATGTTACAGAAAGGAAAGGGGGGAAAGAGTTTTGGATTTAGCCCACAAAATATGAAAGCAGTGGCTCAACAAGAACAATGTTTGCTGAGCATAAGAGCATAAGAATAGCCTTACTGGGTCAGACCAGTGATCCATCATGCCCAGTATCCTGTTCTCAAGGTGGCCAAAACTGAAAGAATAGCAACATTCCAGCATCTCAAAGAATAGCAAGATTCCGGAACCCCAATGAGAGCAACATTCTAGAGCTGAGATTGTGATGTCATGATGCCTCAGAGCCAACCTGATCAGTGATGTTACAATGGCTTGATTGTTCTATATTTGGCTCATGTAAGAACATAAGAATAGCCTCACTGGGTCAGACCACAGGTCCATCAAGCCCAGTAGCCCGTTCTCACGGTGGCCAATCCAGGTCACTAGTCCTTGGCCAAAATCCCAAAGAGTAGCAAGATTCCGGAACCCCAATGAGAGCAACATTCCAGAGCTGAGATTGTGATGTCATAATGCCTCAGAGCCAACCTCATCAGTGATGTTACATTGGCTTGATTGTCCTTACTTGGCAGACGTAAGAGGATAAGAACAGCCGTACTGGGTCAGACCAATGGTCCATCAAGCCCAGTAGCCCGTTCTCACAATGGCCAACCCAGGACACTAGTACCTGGCCAAAGACTAAAAAGTGTAGCAATATTCCATGCTACCGATCCAGAGCAAGCAGTGGCTTCCCCCATGTCTTTCTCAATAACAGACTTTGGATTTTTCCTCCAGGAACTTGTCCAAACTTTCTTAAATCCAGATACGCTATCCACTCTTACCACATCCTCTGGCAACGCGTTCCAGAGCTTAATTATTCTCTGAGTGAAAAAATATTTCCTCCTATTGGTTTTAAAAGTATTTCCCTGTAACTTCACCAAGTGTCCCCTAGGTGTGCTAAGCGTTTTAAAGCGCATTTAGCGGGCGCTAAATCAACGCATACGCTAACCGCTAATGCGTCCATAGGATAACATGCACCCGTTAGTATTTAGCACTTAGCGCTTGTGTAGCGTGTGCTAATATTTACCGCATGCTAAAAAGCATAGCGCAGCTTAGCATAAGAGGGGGCTAGTCTTTGTCATTTTTGACGGGGTGAAAAATCGATCCACTTGTACCCGTTCTACCCCACTCAGGATTTTATAGACTTCAATCCTATCTCCCCTCAGCCGTCTCTTTTCCAAGCTAAAGAACTTCCTCTAAGGAGTGGCCAGGTGCGTGCAAATGTTTTTTTTCGTGTGAGCAACACGGTCTAAAAATCAAAAGATTTTGATCCCAGTATTAGCAATGCACTGCACAAAAAAGCATCACACATATTGTAATTGATTTAGGGCTCCTTCTACAAAGCCACAGCAGAGGTTTCTACTAGAGAATGACACGGTGGCGGTTTACCCACGGCCACCGCATTTTAGCCGCGGGTCACCCGCTGAAAACGGGGAAGAAAACTAGCAGTCGCTGCGGCGACGGGGACAAGGCCATTCACCGCCCACGGGGCGGTGAATGGTCTTGTCCCCGCAGTGAGGCATGAAGGATCGCGCGGTCCCCGCAGCTCACACCCGCCTGCCCAATCGATTCTAGTGTTTAGCCAGCTCTCTCCCTTCTCCTCACCTTAGTTTGTAGATTTTCTTTTTCGGCGACCTGCACGCTGTCAGAGAGCCGCGCACGCGCGGCTGCTCAGTGTTCAATCTTCTGCTCTGACGCAACCGGAAACAGGAAGTTGCAGCAGAGCAGAAGATTGAACACTGAGCAGCCGCGAGTGCGCGGCTCTCTGATAGCGTGTGGGTCGCCGAAAAAGAAAATCTACAAACTAAGGTGAGGAGAAGGGAGAGAGCTGGCTAAACACTAGAATCGATTGGGCAGGCGGGTGTGAGCTGCGGAGACCGTGCGATCGCTAGTGTTCCCGGCTCAAATTGGAAGGAGGGAGTGAAAGGGAAAGGGGATGAAGTCGGAAAGAAAAACCCACAGCAGGAAAGAAAGGGAAGGACTGGCAGGTGAGCCAGATGCTAGAAGGAGGGGGGGGGGGGGGAAAGAAAGAGGGAAAAAAGCTAGATGGGGTTGAAAAGAAGAGACACACTGGTATGGAAGAGGAAGATAGGGGAAATCTGGACACAGGAAGGTAACAGAAAGAGGGGAAATTATGTGCATGGGGCATAGGGACAGAGACATAAAGGGGACATGCCATGGGGATGGTATATGGACACAGGGGGGGGCAATGGCAGATACATATGGGAGATATTAGAAATGGGGAAAACAGGAGCACAGAAGCGAGATGGTTTGTGGGGATGGGACAGGGACCGAGCTCGCAGGCTCCAGTGGCTTGCACAAATTACATTGTAACGTGCCATGAAAATAAGAGGGAGGAAGGTAGATAGATAGGCCACGCGAGAGAAGCTGAAGGGTGGTAGAAAGGAACAGATGGTAAAGGAGGGAGGGAAGGGTGGTGGTGGAAAGGAATAGGACAGACATTGAAGGAGGGTGGAGAGGAACAGACCCCGAAGGGAAATGTGGAAGACAGAATGGGAAGTAGACAGATGCCAGACTATGGGGGAACGGAGGGAAGAAGATGGGTGCTAGACCAATTGGGGGGGGGGGGGGTTAAGGGAGAGGCACAGTAACAGCAAATGGAAGACGCAGAGAGAAGACACACAGTGGATGGAAGGAATTCAATGAGAAGATGTGGAAAGCAGAAACCAGACAACAAAGGTAGAAAAAAAAATTATATTTATTTATTTATTTTTTGCTTTAGGATAAAATAGTATATTAGTTGTGTTGATAAAAATTTATAAACAAAGCCCTTCCAGCTGAACATCTCTTTCTCTAGTTCAGCAGCAGGAACTTTGATTTATAAGAAAGGAATAAGCTAAATATTACAGTACTAAGGCTTATATGGATGCAGCGGGGACGGTGACGGGGCGGTGAATGGGATGGCAGTGGCGGTGACGGGGCGGTGAAAGGGATGGCGGTGACGGTGACGGGGTGGTGAAGGGAACGGCGGTGACGGGGCGGTGTAGAGGATGGTGGGCCGGTGACGGGGCGGTGACGGGGACAGATTTTTTCCCCGTGTCATTCTCTAGTTTCTACCGCAGACCGATGAGGTAAATGCTTCGACGTTCATAGAAATTCTGGGGTCCTTTTACTAAGGGGGGCTAGCCGATTAGCGTAAGCTCTATGAGCGTCAGAGTATTTACTTTACAAGCCTAGGGTAGAAACCTCTGAAGCAACCTTGTAAAATCCAGCATTAGTTTAGCTTAATTAATTTTTCTAGTTTAATTTTGTTTGAAAGTCAGGTTAGGTTAGTATATATATATTTTTTTATGAGCAACCAAGTAAAATTTTGCTCAGTCAAAAAAATTCTCTTTTCCTCTAAAGGGTATAAACTAAAGTTCTCTCAGCTTCCCAGGACAGTCATAAGAAATCAAGGTAGATGGTTGTGTACACAAGAGGAATTAAGAACATAAGAAATGCCTTCACCGGATCAGACCTTAGGTCCATTTAGTCCAGCGACCCACAACGCGGAGGCTAAGCTAGGTGTTCCCTGATTAAGACATTGTTCCACCCGTATCCCTCAATGTGATTTGCAAGAAGGTGTGCATCCAACTTTCCCTTGAATCCTAGAATGGTGGTCTCCGTCACAACCTCCTCCGGGAGAGCATTCCAAGGGTCCACCACTCACTGTGTGAAACAGAACTTCCTGACATTTGTCCTGGACCTGTTGCCCCTCAGTTTCAGTCCATGACCTCTTGTCCGAGTCACATTTGACAATGTGAATAACAATGTTTCTTGCTCTATTTTGTCGAATTCTTTTAGTATTTTAAAGGTCTCTATCATATCCACCCTGCTTCTGGGCTTCTAAGTCTATTTAGGATGAGATAAGACAAAATGCATGTTGGCATGAAGAAAGAAGTGGTATACATGCTCTACTTTAACATTTGTAAAAGAACCAAGGAAAGGCAAAATCTACCACCACAGGGAAAGCATTCAAATAAGGCAAGGAAAGAACATCTGTGTATCTGTCCCCCCCCCCAAAAAAAAAATCAGTTTCTAAAATTAAGCATGAAGGATTTGTCTTTTAATTTCACTAATTACAGTACATTAAAAAGACTTCAACTGACAACGTAAGAAATCCAAGCTTAATGCCATACAAGTAAGGAAAATGCTCTTAACTACTGCTTCAGTAAGACAAAGGAATATATTCCTTTGGTTAACAGCTTTAAGATTTGCCATGCTATAAAGAGGAAAACGTAAATATGACAATCAGTCATAAGTGGTCATGACTCAGCTTGTTGGTGAGGCAAAAGTGAGGGCTAAAGGGTGGGATGATGTGTAGCAGTAAAGGTACAATGGGGCCTTAGGCTCCTCCCTCTGTATCCTGGGACACAAAGGGAGGAGCCTAAGGCCTGATTGGGAGGGTCCTGAGGCATCTGAGCCAATCAGGGCTTTAGGCCACTCCCCATGCATCACATGATGCACCGGGGAGGGGAAGTCCCACCATTTTGGAATGGCAGGCCTCAGAGCAGGAGGGATCGAGCATCCCTCCTGCTCTCAACTTCTGACCAAGGTATAGGAGGGAGGAGGAGGTATAGGGGAGCATCCAGTGACAGGAGGGAGTAGGCATCCCTTCTGCCCTTTTATGGGGGGAAGGGGGAGGGTAGGGGATGGTTTGTGGGATGCCTGGTATGGGGAGCCTCCAATGGCAGAAAGGGGTGAGTATCCCTCCTGCCATCTTCACTGCTGTGGAGGGAGGAGTTTGCGGGATATCTCTGTGGGAGTTCAGGCCGAATTTCAGCCTGCCTGTCTGACATTGCCGCTTGGATGTCTTGCCGCCATCTCAAACTGAATATGGCTAAAATTTGTAATGCTTTATAAACGGCTTTCATATACAGTGTTCCCCTGGTCATTCATGGTTTACTGTTCGGGGTCCCGGTCATTTGTGGATTTTCTGACCACGAATGACCGGGCAGGAGAGTGCAGTCAGAGCGACAGGAGAGAGCAGCTGGAGCGCCAGCAAGTGAAGTAAATCACTCGCAGTATCCTCCAACTGTCTCTTCCTGCACTAAAGTCAGGCCTCACCAATCAAGAGCTGCGTGTCAAAGCAGCTCCTGATTGGTGAGGCCCAACTTTAGTGCAGGAAGAGGCGGTCGGAGCATACCATAAGTGATTTCCTTCACTCGCTGGTGTTCCGGCTGCCCTCTCCTGCCCTCTCCTATCTCCCCCGCTAAAAACCGTATCGGCGGGGGTTCCTGGAACGGAACCCCCGCGAATATCGGGGGAGTACTGTACATGGAATACAGATCCATGTATATGAGAGTCATTTTTAAAGGATTACAAATTTATATGTTTTTTTTAAATAAAGATTCCTGTCCTTGTACATTCCCGTCTGCAGTTTCTTTCTTGTCTTTGGTGTTCGCCTTTTACTGCAGACTCGTTGGATTTCTTCGTTTTGTGAGCCAAAATATCCCAATGTTGTTTAATAACTTGTCGAATTAAATGTATATTGGATGAATATGGTAACACTCATATCATGGGAGCCTCATTTTGTTTCTGCTCACTTTGTATGTCTTTTCACTGTGAATGGGTGACATGCGCTCTCTTATATGTCTTTTTAATGATTTACATTACATTACATTGGTGATTTCTATTCCGCCTGTGCCTTGCGGTTCTAAGCGGATTACAAATTAGAAGAGATCTGGACATTTCCAAGAGAATTACATAACAAAGATTCATATAAGTTACATGATACGGTAGAGAATTATAAATTAGAAGATATCTGGATTTTTCCGAGAGAATTACATAGCAAAGATTCAGTAATTACAGAATACAGTGGAGAATAACAATATATTCGGGTAACAGAAGAAAATTACCTAACATTGAAGGAAGAAGTTTATTGGATACAGATGGTAGTTGCTTATTTAGGAATCTGAATATATTTTGGTAGGTATGGTTCGAGGAGTTGACTAATGCGTTATTCACGGGGGAGAAAGCATGTGCGATTAGGGAGGAGATTAGTAAGTAGGGAAGTGTTTTTTGAATAGAAATGTTTTGATTTCTTTTTGAAACACTTTAATGTCTGTTGTTTTGATCATCAGTTTGAAGATGGTAGGGTCATCTCCAAACTGATGATCAAAACAACAGACATAAAAGTGATTTGATTTGAATACCCCTGACATATAAATCTATTGGCTAACTCTTTTGCGTTAGCTTTGTGCATTTGTTCTTTTGAGCATAAATATAAACCCAGGACATTTTCCATGTGGACGCTGTTCATTTTAGGTGTAAGGCTTGATTCTGCCCTTACAATGAAGTTGCAAAGACCATTCAAGCATGCTTTGCAGGAATTAATCTGTTCCACCGATTAAAACCCATGCTATTGCCACATGATTTTCGTACAGTAGTCCAGGCTATGGTTTCATCGAGACTTGATTACTGCAATGCCCTGTACCTTGGAATAACAAAAGCAAGGGGTAGGAAATTCCGGTCCTCGAGAGCCGGAGCTAGGTCAGGTTTTCAGGATCTCCAGAATGAATATGTATGAGATGGATTTGCATGCATTGCCTCCTTGAGAAGCAAATCTATCTCATGCAGATTTATTGAGGCTATCCTGAAAATCTGACCTGGCTCTAGCTCTCGAGGACCGGAATTGCCTACCCCCTGGTGTAGGGCATTGCAGGTTGTAGAAAACACAGCAGCAAGATTGATGAGAGGATTGTCAAAATGTGATCACATTTCGCCGTATCTCCAACAATTGCACTGGTTACCAGTTGTTTTCAGAATACAATATAAAGCAGTAATGATCTGCCATCAGTTCTTGCATGGAATTAGAGAATGACACGGTGACAAAATTCATCACCGTTCCCGTCCCTGCGGATAACCACGGGAAACCATCTTCATGTCATTCTTTAAGGAGAGAGGGAAGAATCAGAGTATGAATGGCCACAACCACTGACCCACAAGCTTTGCTTTGAAGAATGCTGGTGTAGAAGGACTGAGGTTGAAACAGACACTACAGAATGACAGTCTCTGGTATACAGAGCAGATATTGTGATGTCATAATGCCTCATTCCACCAGTGCCTAAGAGCCAATCACATCAGTGATGTCACAATGGCTTCATTATCCTTGGCTCACATAAGAATCAGAGTATGAATTGCCACAACCACTGACCCTCAAGCTTTGCTTTGAAGAATGCTGGTGTAGAAGGACCGAGGTTGAAACAGACACTAGAAAATGACATGGGATTATTTCCCGCGGTTATCCGCGGGGACGGGAACGGTGATGAATTTTGTCACCGTGTCATTCTCTACATGGAATCATCCCAGAATTGTTTGCAAATAACATGTTCAGTTATTCACGAAACAGATCATTACGTTCTGAGAATTTAGCTTTACTGAAAACCCAAGGCTTGTGGAGACTGGTAAGATGACTTTCTGCCATGCGGGAGTTAAAATATGGAACTCCCTTGTGGGCCAAATACGTAATTGCCATGGAAAGGGCTTGTGTAGAAAACTACTCAAGACGCAAATGTTTGTGGCCGCCTTTCTCTAGCCAATAAGTTGTTTCTCTGGTATAATTGATGAATTATTCACGATCTCTATATATAAGCTTTGGTGTTAGTTTGCAGATATGATCTCTCAGGATTATTTGTGTGTTTGTCTTATATTTTTTATAATTTTATGAATGTAAATTATGTAAACCGTTTAGTGCTAAACGATTTAGAAATTTTTAAAAAATAAATAGCCAATTACCCTGTCCCGTGAGTTTTGTCGCTGTCCCTGCCCCATTCCTGTATGCTCTGCTTTAACCGCACAAGACTAACACTTATGGTTTTAAAGAGTTTGAGGCTTGTGCAGATGAGGACGGAGCTTAGGCATTGGTGGAATGAGGCATTATGACATCACAATCCGAGCTCTAGAATGTTGCTACTTATGATTTTAAAGTGTTTGAGGCTTGTGCAGTTGAGGATGGAGCTTAGGCATTGGTGGAATGAGGCATTATGACATCACAATCCGAGCTCTAGAATGTTGCTACTTAAGATTGTACAGATGAGGTTAGAACTTAAACATTGGTGGAATGAGACATTATGACATCACAATCTGAGCTCTAGAACGTTGCTACTTAGGATTTTAAAGTGTTTGAGGCTTGTGCAGATGAGGACAGAGCTTAGGCATTGGTGGAATGAGGCATTATGACATCACAATCTGAGCTCTAGAATGTTGCTACTTAGGATTTTAAAGTGTTTGAGGTTTGTGCAGATGAGGACAGAGCTTGCAGGGATGGGGCAGGGAGAGGAAAAGAACTCGCAGGGATGGGACAGGAAAATGACTTCCCGCGGGGACGGGGGAAAATTTGTCCCCGTGTCCTTCTCTACAGCTGAGCATGGAGGAGAGCACAGTGATGACAGCAAAACAGCATTATCTTGCCACTGTAAAAGAACAGATACAGCTGATGCTGGCAGGGGAGGGGTGGGGGGGCTGCCAATGTAGATGGGGGATGGGTAGGAAGCGGTGATGCAGATATATGGGGGAGGGGAGGCACCGATTCAGACAGGGGCACCAGAGTAAAAGTTGGTTCAGTGTACCACAGGCCTTTGAGGCCGTACAGCTCAGTACAGAATTCTGGCAAATATTCTTTTTTTTTTTTTTTTAATTGTTTTTGTAATTTCCTATCAAGCGATACATTTGCTCATGTTATGGAGTACATACTGTGCACTAGCAATATTATAAATAGTTTCTTCTTTTTTGTATTTTTCTGTAGGGGAAAATTTGACAGTAAGGGTAAAAAAACTCATGATGTGCCACACAGCTGTCCAGCTGTTATATACTGCATAAGCAGCTGGAAAAAAAGGCAATGGTACACAAGTCATTTCAGTTAGCCAGGAAAGCAAGCCAACTAGGGGAGAAAGGTGTGAAAAAGGATTTTAAGATACAGAATAGAGACAGTTAGAAGAAACTTCATAAGAAAGAGAAACCTTGCATTTATCAAACAGAAAAAAGTGGAACTTGGCTAAAAGGAAGAGGGAAACAAGTGGTCTGGTATGAGCAAAAGAATTTATCGAACGTGGCTCACCCAGAATGCTGCAAATCAGATCGTGGTATCACAGACACCGTGGGGCATAGAATACATTTTGTTTTATTCATGGTGAGCCAAGATATTCATATTCGGTCATGCAGACAAGGTTAAACACTGTTTCATTTATCATAAACCTGGCATGATAAATAATGGTACAGTTCAGCTACCGGGCAAAGGAAAATTCCTTGCCCTTTTGCTCAGAATGCCTATGGAACAGATCATATCATTTTTTACTCTTTTCTATGCTGTTACAATGTACTATAGCAGGCAAATAACAGAAACAGATCACGGTTTTCTATAACCACCCGAAGCACCTGGGCAGATGTTTTCAAAGAGTACAAAGGAACATTACTTTGTTAACTCCTTGACTTGTCTTAACCCATCTGCCCCACAAAAACATGATGGCAGAAAAAGGCCAAATGGCCCATCTGCAGTAACCATTATCTCCTCCTCTCCCTATTGGCTAAGGCTCTTGACATTTGCATCTCCTCTTCCTATAGGCTAAGGCTCTGTGCACCTGCATTGTGAGGTCATCGAGCTGCCCATCCGCAGTAACCATTATCTCTTTCTCTCTCCGAGAGATCCCACGTGCCTATCTCAGGCCCTCTTGAATTCAGACACAGTCTCTGTCTCCACCACCATTTCCAGGAGACCGTTCCACGCATCTACCACCCTTTCTGTAAAAAAGTATTTCCTCAGATTACTCCGGAGCCTATCACCTCTTAACTTCATCCTATGCCCTCGCATTCCCCGATAGAAACATCTTTTGTTCATTTGAAAGAGAAGAAAAGTTTAAACAAATAACACCTTAGTACAGAGCTCCTTTTATCAAACTATGGTAAATGCTCTGATGCACATAGGAACTGAATGAGCGTCGGACCATTTACCTCACCGGCCTGCGGTAAATAGCTCTACTGTGGTTTGATAAAAGGGGTACACAGTGATTGAAGAACAAGTTGAAATGGGGGGAGAAGATGGAGTTTCAAGTTGATATGCCTCAAATAATAAACCCAAATCTGGGTATCCTGACATACCAGAATTTGAGCCTATCATGCCTGAACTTTCCCTCTGTGGTAATTTTAAAATTTGTGGGTTTTAAAAAATTATTTTTAATTATCAGGGGGAAAAGTTCATAGTCTGTTATTGAGAAAGATACAGGGGAAGCCACTGCTTGCCCTGTATCGGTAGCATGGAATATTGCTACACCTTGGGTTTTGGCCAGGTACTGGTGACCTGGAATGGCCACCATGGGAACGGGCTACTGGGCTTGATGGACCTTTGGTCTGACCCAGTACGGCTGTTCTTGTCCTCTTATGTCTGCCAAGTAAGGACAATCAAGCCATTGTAACATCACTGATGAGGTTGGCTCTGAGGCACTGTGGAATGAGGCATTATGACATCACAATCTCAGCTCTGGAATGTTGCTCTCATTGGGGTTCTGGAATCTTGCTATTCTTTCAGATGTTGAAATGTTGCTACTCTTTGGGTTTTGGCCAGGTACTAGGGACCTGGATTGGCCACTGTGAGAACGGGCTACTGGGCTTGATGGACCATTGGTATGACCCAATAAGGCTATTCTTATGTTCCCCAAGTATAGGACAATTAAGCCATTGTAACATCACTGATGAGGTTGACTCTCAGGCACTGTGGAATGAGGCATTATGACATCACAATCTCAGCTCTGGAATGTTGCTCTCATTGGGGTTCCGGAATCTTGCTGTTCTTTGAGATGCTGGAATGTTGCTACTCTATGGGTTTTGGCAAGGTATTAGGGACCTGGATTGGCCACCGTGGGAACGAGCTACTGGGCTTGATGGACCATTGGTCTGACCCAGTGAGGCTATTCTTATGTTCTTAGGTATTATATTGTTTGTACTGTTTTTATTGGAATGCCCTCCCGAGGGAAGTGGTGGAGAGGAAATCAGTGATGGAATTCAAAAAAAGCATGGGATAAACATGGAGGATCTTTAATTAGAAAACGAAGGATGTAAATTAAAGAACTAAGGCCGGTACTAGACAGACTTGTGTCCCATATGTGATAATTTGGTGTAGGATGGACTGGGGAGGGCATCAATGGGAACTCCACTGATTTGGAACATGAAGATGTTACTGGCCAGACTTTACGGTAGATATCCTGGTTGGATAGGCAAGAGTGAGCTTGGACGGCAACTTCAGCATTTGGAACCTAGGACAATGCCAGGTGGACTTTACAGTTTATGGCCCAGATATAGCAAAGAGACAATTTAATCATGTATTTTTAATGGGTATAACTAATGGGCAGATTGGATGGACTGTTCAGGTCTTTATCTACCGTCATTTACTATGTTTTATGTATTTATGATTTGTTAAACGGATAACTTTGTACTGTTTAATATCATAGATTTACTAAACCCCTGGGGTAGAGTTTGCTGCGATGGTTAAAGCTACAGCCTCAGCACTCTGAGGTTTTGAGTTCAAACCCACATTGCTCCTCATGACCCTGGGCAAGTCACTCAATCCCCTCATTGCCTCAGATAAATTAGACAAATAGTGAGCCCACTGGGACAGACAAGGAAAAATGCGTGAGTACCTGAATAAATTCATATAAACTGCTCCCATGGGAAAACAGTATAGAAAACTGAATAAATAATGTGAAAAGTTTGAGCCTCTGATCATCAGAGCTGGTATTGTGACATCATAATGCCTCATTCCACCAATGCCTGAGAGCCAACCTCATCAATGATGTCACAATGGCTCGATTGTCCTATACTTGGCTCACTTTTTGCTACACTTTGATTTCAAGAATGCAGTGGTTAAAGCTACAGCCTCAGAACCCTGAAGTTGAGGGTTCAAACCCTGGGCAAGTCACTCAATCCCTCTATTGCCCCATCTACATTAGATAGATCATGAGTCCACCAGGACAGACAGGGAAAAATGCTTGAATCCCTGAATAAATTCATGTAAACCATTCTGAGCTCCCTTGGACATAGAAAACTAAATAATAACAGGCAATTAGCCCAAAACATAGCCATACCAGGTTGTTTCATGTTTTAAATAAAGTTTTATAGTTAATGCTGGATTTCCCATCCAAACCACCTCAACCAGACATATAAAAACACCCCCCTCCCCCCATTCATACACCCTCCAATCAAAGAAGTTATACGAAAAAAAACTATATGACGGCCTCCTAGCCACTCAAGCTGCAAAACTAGACAACCAAATCTCCAATCTACTGATAACGACTCCAGACTACAAGATGTTCAGAAAAGAAATAAAAACTAGACTCTTCAAGAAATCCCTGAAAAAGTCTTAATATCATAAATTCCTTCCTTCTTCCCACTAACTTCCCGACCTCCCTCTCTATTATTTCCTGGAAATGACCAGAGATCTTCTTTTGTAATCCACCTTGAACCCGCAAGGTGATGGCGGAACAGAAATCTCCAATGTAATGTAATATTTTACACTTTTTTCTCCATGCGCTTAGATTTTCCAAATCCCTCTTCAGTCCTAATGCCATCCTATTCCTCACAGATTGAGCAATGACAGGTTCCCTTGACGGCTCAAGGGGGAATTCCCATGTAAGAATCAATCACGTGATGCTGCTTCCGGGTGATAGTGTCACAGATTCCTGAGAAAATCTTTGGGATCTTTTCCAGATAAGCCCCGCCAAAAAGTTAACCCACGCCACCCAAAAAAAATGATAAAAAAGAGGCGCGATCTGTAGAAAGTAAAGTGTGGGGGGGGGTTCCCCCCCACTTCCCCCCGTCGGAGCCCTTAAAAAAATGGTCGACAGTTTATCCTATTTTTTTATAATGTTAAGTTTCACATCCTCTTTTTTATAATCTTTTTTGGGTGCTCCGACGGGGGGTGGGTGGGGGGGAACCCCCCCACTTTACTTTATACACATCGCGCCACGTTGTGGGGCCGTTGTGCTGAGAACTTCACTGGTTAAGGTTGCGTGCGCTGGCAAAAGGTGGCGGGGCTTAACTTTCGGCGCGTCCACTTTTTCCATTAGTGGCGGGGCTTATCTGGAAAAGATCCAATCTTTGAGCCTCACCATCCCATACACTCCACCTAACCTCCAGACCCCCAGCTTCCTTCACTGTACCACTGGTATAGATAAAAAAAAATGATTGACTCATGAATTGTTGCCTGAATCTGATTTGAATATTCACTTCTCTGTGATTAAAATATGGGTCAGGTTTTCACTGTCTTTCACTATTGTCTCATATCTCTCTCTTCTATTAGCTCCATTCCTTCCGTTAGCCCCACCAACTTCACTCTTGATCTTCCTTTACGCGACAAGAAAGATCTCTCATAGCAGCGAAAACAGAAGTCACCGAGCAAGCACCAACCATTCTTCCGCAGGTAATGTATTAACATTAACCCCCCCCCCCTCACACCCACCCCTTTTACAAAATTGCAGAAACGACTTTCAGCGCAGGCCGGCACGCTGAATTCTCTGCGCTGCTCCCGATGCTCATAGAGTCCCGGTTATGAAAAGCTTTCCTTCACATCGTGTCGGGCGCATGACCTCCTGCCCGATGAGAACAGGCAGCAGGGGCGTGGCTGGGGCGGTACTGGTGCATGATTGGACGAGGATGGGTGGAACTGAACATGCCTGGGGGCAGGTCTAGGGGGTTCCGGATTTTCCAAATGGAAAATCTGGTAAACCTATCTTTAAGTGATCTTGTGACCACTATCTCAGGTTCAGAAAACTTTTACAAGGCATTTCTGTATCAAGACAAGGAGCCAAACCCTGAAGTACCTGAAATGGTAATTGTAAAAGCCCATTCCTAAACTGTCTAATGCAGGGGTGCCCACACTTTTTTGGGCTTGCGAGCTACTTTTAAAATGACCAAGTCAAAATGATCTACCAACAATAAAATTTTAAAAAACGCAAAGCACACTGTACGCAGAGAAAATGTTAATTATCATTTATATTTGGATTTTTATTCAAAGAGGTCAAGGCAGATGACTTTATGCAATGTCACCTCAGTAACAACTATACAAAAATAGACAAATATACCCCATCCCTTTTTACTAAAGCGCGATAGCGGTTTTTAGCGCAGGGAGCTGTGCTGAATGCCCTGCGCTGTTCTCGATGCTCATAGGCTCCCTGCGGTTTAGTAAAAGGGGGCCATAGTGCAAAATATAGACAGCAGATATAAATTCGGACACATTTTGATAACTAAATTTAAAATAAAATCATTTTTTCTACCTTTGCTCTCTGGTGATTTCATGAGTCTCTGGTTGCACTTCCTTCTTCTGACTGTGCATCCAATCTTTCTTTCTTTCTGCCTTTTTCTCTTTCTGCCTCCTTCATGTTTCCTCTCCTCCAGACCTCATTCCATTCCCCAACCAACATCTCTCTATGTCCCTCCATGAGTCCAACTTTTTCTTTCTCTCTCCCTGCCCCCTCCCCTCCTTTTTAAAATTTTATTTTAACAAGTTTTATTGAATTTTCACAATGGCAAATACAGCACAAAACAATACAACCAATACACCAGACAGCCAAATCCCCACCCCAAAACATAAACAGTCATACTGGTACTCTTCAGTATAAAGCAATACTATCCAACCCAAAATTTTCCCCTCCCTTTCTTTCTTTCTGTCTGTATTTCTTTCTCTCTCCCTGCCCCCTTTCTTTCTTTCTGTCTTTCTCTCTCCCTGCCCCAAGCTACTGCCGCCGATTTCTCCCTGCTTCACTGACACCAGGCCAGGTGCGCACAAACGCCGGGCCCACAAGCCTTCTCCCCCTCACCACCTGACATCAATTCTGACGTCGGAGATGAAGTTCCGGGCCAGCCAGGCAGCGATTGGCAGGCCCGGAACTTCCTCTCTGACATCAGAATTGATGTTGAGGAAGGAAGGCTGTGGGCCTGGCACTTGTACACGCCTAGCCTGGCGTCAGGGAAGCAGGGAGAACCGAACGCAAAGGCACCGTGAGCCCGGGCTCCACGATCGACTTGCGTTGCCTTTGCAATCTACTAGTCGATTGCGATCGACTTTTGGGCACCCCTGGTCTAATGCAACTCTTGGGGCAAAACAAAGAGCCAACAATGACCTACTTGAATCTATGACCTAACTGTATGGATCTACTTGTATTAGCAACTCTATTGAATCGCTGTGTCAAACCGTCCATTGTAATTTCCTGCGTAACTGACCCAACCTCTTATAATGTAATTGGACCTTGAACTGAATAGGTAAAGGCAATGGCATAGTGAGGGTGAAAGGCACCCAGTGCGATGGTTCTCCTCCCCCCATCCGCTTCTTCCCCGCCCCCTCTTGCCACGTGCGTACTAGAGAGTTATGCGGGGACAGAAATCCCGCCCGTCCCCACCAGTATCCCATCTGTCCCTGCCAGAATCTCCTCCGTCCCTGCCCGACCCCATGAGGAATCTCCTCCGTCCCCGCCTGTCCCCCATAAAAGTTACCTGTCCCCATAAAAAGCAGCAATTACTTCTGACAGTTTTGATTTTTTTAAAGTCTTAGTTTATTTAAACCAACAATAAAATACAATATAAACAAATAACAGCAAACAGAAATAAGAGATGCATACATCACCAGAAAGAATTAGAATAGACATTAGGTTATGTGACAGTAGGGTCGACCATTTCTTTGTTAAAAGAAATAAAAGAGTTGGATTTTTTGACAATATAAAGCTCATATCTGTACAGCAAATAAATCTAGTTCCACCATCTGGCATAGGTAACTTGTGAGAGATCCATAAATGATTTTTAATGCAGCAATGAGTAAAGATTCAAATAATACAGCATCAAAATCATTTAAAGCAGAATCGAGAGAGGCACTTTCAGTGGCGTACCTAGCATATGTGACATCCGGGGCCCATCATTTTTTGACCCCCCCCCATCTGTATGAAAAACATGATTTTTAGTAACAATCCACACGTCACACAAGAGTGTACCTAGGAAAAGGCAGCATCTTACATACTGCAGTGAGCAGTACTTCAATAAACCCATTGTAAAACTAAACAAGCCAGACTAGTACAGATCAATCCTACACAGTCAATCCTAACTGAAAACCATGTCTTTTCGAACATACAGAAAACATCTGCGCCTAGTATGTAATCACAAACTAACACCTCCCCCTTTTACAAAACTGTAGTGTGGTTTTTAGCCATGGTGGTAACAGCTCAGATGCCAACGCTAAAAAACGCTCTACAGTTTTGTAAATGGGGAGATAGAATAAAAATACATAGATAAAGGTTAAACTGAAGCACCAAGAAGCTGGACTCTACATACAATGCAACACCACAGAAACAGCAATGCATCTCCCATAAAGCAAAAAAAAATAAATAAATAGAATTTTTTTCCTACCTTGTCTTCTCTAGTTTCTGCTTTCCTCATCTTCTTGTCACTCTCTTCCTTTCATCCACTGTCTACCCTCTCTCTGCCATCTTCTCTCCTTCTATTCCCCTTCCAGAAACTTTATGCCTCCCCTTTCCATCTCTCCCTTCACCCCCATTGGTCTGGCATCCATCTTCTTCCCTTCCTTCCTCCAATGGTCTGACATCTCTCTCCTCTCCTTTCCTCTCCCACACCCCCATGGTCTGGCATTTCACTCTCTCCTCTCCCTTCCTCCTCTCACTTCCATCAGCATCTGCTCCCTTTCTCTCTCTCCACCATGATTCCATACCACCCTGACCCCCCTTTCTCACCCTTCACCATGATACTATACCACCCTGACCCCCTTTCTCACCCTTCACCATTCCTCCATACCACCCTGACCCCCTTTTTCTCCTTCCACCACCCAAATCAGCAAGGTCCCGCGATGACTGCTTCTGCTGAATGAAGATAAATCATCATTTTAAAAAAGTGGATTAAGCAATCCCTTAACCACCAGTGTCCCCGCAGTGCTCCACATCCAATGCTTACAGTCCACCTAATAACAACAAAAAGTGTTTCCGAAAACCATGTGGTACCACGCGACTCCTACCTGCCAATCGGCAGAACAAAGCGGCACAGCGT
Organism: Geotrypetes seraphini; assembly: GCF_902459505.1. Classification (NCBI taxonomy): domain Eukaryota; kingdom Metazoa; phylum Chordata; class Amphibia; order Gymnophiona; family Dermophiidae; genus Geotrypetes; species Geotrypetes seraphini. The sequence continues at coordinate 149,703,223 of NC_047084.1, forward strand.
CCCACATCCCTTTCACTGGCAATCCGCAGCGCCGCAATTCCGTCAATTCTCCAGCATGAAGAAGAAATAACCATTCTGGCCACTTCGCGTCTTTGTAGAGATCCAACTAAGAAGCTTGCATCCTCTGCTCTTAGTCCCGCGATAACTACGGCTGCCAGTCCACCCCTCCCCCCCCTCCGTCACTTACCACTTCCGGAGCAGAGGCAGCAGCGCGGGACCTTCCTGCACTTCAGCGAGGCTGCCCACATAAGTATGACAGCCGCGCTGAGGTGCAGTTCAGAGCAGTGCAGAAGACTCCGGAGTGTGAACCCTGCTGGCTGTGCACCCCCTTGGAGCGTGCACCCGGGGCGGATCTCCCCCCACGCCCTTCCCCTTGGTACGCCACTGGGCACTTTTCAGGACAACGGTTGCATAAGAAAAATGTGCCAAAACTGAAAAATGTGCCAAAACAAACTCAGCAAGTACTTTTAGATTCTTTTATATAATGCTTCAGGAGAGGTTAAACTTTTACTATTTTGTGAGCAAACAAACAACCTAGAAAAGCAAAGGTCATCTGGTGGGATGCATTTTTGGTTTTCTTGTCTGAAAATATTTCCTATATTTCAAATGAGAAATCTTAATATATAAAGTATATTTTATGGTACAATGTTGCTCAAGTCCTTCTGCTGCTCTTTGAGTTCTGTTTGATATGGAAACTTATCAAGCAGTGAATGTCTAAAAGAATGTGGATTGGGTGAGACCAGCAGCCATGAGAACTCAATTCACGGGAAAAGCAAAAGAATCCAAAAAGATCTGGCTTTCTCCCTTCAGAGGTCCTTACTTTCTCCTACTTTGTCAATGAGGGTGAACTGGTAAACAAGGTTCAAAACTCGTTTATCAGTCTCCACCAAATAATTTTGGCACAACGGTAAGTTAAGGTTTAATTCGAAGTGTCCAAGTTTCCAGTGTCTCAACAAAATAATCCAAAAATATAGCTTTGAGCCAGTCCTTAATTAAATATGCAAATTTCATGAGACCTCCCATGAGTAGCATATATGAAGCCAGGGTACCCTCTGTGAGAGTCTAAAGATAGGGATTATATAGACGGAGCCTGCACTTGTGTCAGAGAACTTGTCATGTCCTGAACTGCTGTGCTTAATTCTGTCTTGAGCAGTCAGGCCATGAAAAAACTGCAGGGGTTGACAACTGAATCTAAGATATTCTTTGGCCTCCAATGAGCTAATATTACAATCTGCAGTCAAGAAAGGTGTTTGTCATTTAAGGAGAAAGTAGAATGCAGACCTTAGGAAGATAAAAAACAACAACCCAGTTGCTTTAGAGACATGTTTGCCATTCACAATTACAATTCTACATACACTGGGGCTGGCCCGGCTAAGGCCCACAGTTGGCAGTGACTGGCATTTTTTGGCTGCTATTGACTAGTTAAGTCAAAATGTGGCCTGATTTGGCCATTAAAACATAGCCAGCCAGCACTAATTAGGGCAGTGATAACTGGCGTGTTTTTTCAAGCTGTGTTTATTACAGAGATTCTGTGACTATCTTTCAGATGATAATTTTCGAACTGTCATCACGTTAATGATGACACCTTTGCTCGACTATTGTAATTCCATTTATCTAGGATTGCCTAAATGTGTCTTGCGGGCACTGCAGCTGGCACAAAATGCCGCTTCACGCCCTATTGTTCAGGCCTCGAAATTCAATCACATTGCACCAATACTTCAAGAGATTCATTGGCTGCCAATTGGCATGCAGGTCGAATTTAAGGTTCTCTGTGTGCTGTTCAAGATGCTTCAGCATAATTGTCCGTCGAGCGGGTTATAAATAATTTTAAATAAAATAAAATAAATATTTGTGACGAGCTGGCTAAGTCACGTGACATGGCCGACGATGGCTAGCCACTAACCACAAATTTTCAGCGGAGATAACTAGCTATCTCCCACTCAGTATTAGTGGTTAGCCAGCCAAATGTTTCTTAACTGGCCAGAACCCGTTTCTGAATCGAATGTGTATAAATTATTAGAATAACGAAAGTGCCAGAATTCCACCTAAGCATTGTTCTCTAAATACATACATAGCTTATGCCTATACGCAGATATGTGTGTTTACCTGGTTAGACTTTACAGCATGAGTTCTCACCTTGGTCCTCAGGATGAACCTAGCTAGTCACATTTGCAAATTTATCTCATTGTGGATAACCTGGAAACCTGATTGGCTGAGTATGTCCCAAGGACTGAGTTGAGAACTGATGTTTCATACAACAGGTACCACATTCTGGTCTCCTGATCTCAAGAAAGATATAGTGGCACTAGAAAAGGTTCAAAGAAGAGCGACCAAGATAATAAAGGGGATGGAACTCCTCTCGTACGAGGAAAGACTAAAATGGTTAGGGCTCTTCAGCTTCCGCAAACATCTGAAAATCTGGCTGTTTTCAAAAATGTAATACTTACCCCATCTTTGGCATCGTAAGCCCCCCAAACCTCCTTTCTCTATACCCTTTAACCTTTGGAGTTCCTTTCTCTCTCAACTCCTGTAAACCGTGCCGAGCTCTATGATTGTGGAGATGATGCGGTATATAAACCTAAGGTTTAGTTTAGTTTAGTTTATATGGCTGAGGGGAGATATGATTGAAGTCTACAAAATCCTGAGTGGAGTAGAATGGGTACAAGTGGATTGATTTTTCACGCCGTCAAAAATGACAAAGACTAGGGGACACTCGAAGTTACAGGGAAATACTTTTAAAACCAACAGGAGGAAATTTTTTTTCACTCAGAGAATAGTTAAGCTCTGGAACGTGTTGCCAGAGGATGTGATAAGAGCAGATAGCGTAGCTGGTTTTAAAAAAGGTTTGGACAGTTCCTGGAGGAAAATTCCATTGTCTGTTATTGAGAACCACATGGGGGAAGCTACTTTTTGCCCTGAATCAGTTACTTAAAAGGTACCAAAACAAGTAGCGAAACCAAAAAGACAATACCTGAAACTCCTTACCGGGCAAACAGTTGCTCCATAAAAATAAATACAATAAACGATACACCAATAATTAATTGTGATAATATAAGCCTTCAGTGTGAGAAAGTAAGCTAGTGAGCCAGCAAAACTGCAGCTCAAATGCTTGATCTTTTAGACAGAACAAGAGAGCAAAAAGCTCACTTGACTGACGCACACCATCATAGGGCCCGCATGTGTGCTCCCATTGTGAATAAATGTAAAACACTAAAACTAGTGCAATAATTAATAAAAAAAAAAAATATATATATATATATATAATTATTACGGAGCAATGAATGCCAGGGAGTTAACCCACAATTTAATGGCAGGAGAAGCAGGAAAGTCTTAGCCCCCTCCACAAAAAAACATCTAAAAGTAGTTAGCTTTTAGAGTATGTTGGTAAATCAAGTTAGCGTTGAGAATAGTAGAAGATACGTATTTCGTTGTAGTCTTCGTAGTGGTTCAACCAAGCATTGGTTTCAGGAACAAAGTCCCTTAGGAACCAGCGCTAACAAGAAGAAGTGAGACGCCACCAAAATCTCTGTTTTCACCACCTCTTCCAGGAGACTGTTCCACGCATCTACCACCCTTTCGGTAAAAAAGTATTTCCTCAGATTACTCCGGAGCCCATCACCTCTTAACTTCATCCTATGCCTGCATCATTCCAGAGATTCTTTTCAAATGAAAGAAACTCGGCTCATGTGCATTTATATTATGTAGGTATTTAAACGTCTCTATCATATCTCCCCTCTCCTGCCTTTCCTCCAAAGCATACAGATTGATATATTTAAGTCTGTCTCCATATGTCTTATCATGAAGACTACACACCATTTTAGTAGCCTTCCTCTGGACCATCTCCATTCTTTTCATATCTTTTTGAAGGTGCGGACTCCAGGATTGTATACAATATTCTAAGTGAGGTCTCACCAGAGTCTTCTACAGAGGCATCAATATCTCCTTTTTCCTATTGGCCATACCTCTCCCTATGCAATCTAGCATCCTTCTAGCTTTCGCCGTCACCTTTTCAACCTGTTTGGCCACCTTAAGATCATCACATACAATCCCACCCAAGTTCCGCTCTCCCTTTGTTCCTGCCACTTTTCTTCACTTACCCTCTCTGTCTCTGGTTTCCCACCAGTTTTATTAGTTTGGTAACATCTGCTACTTTCATTTGATCACTAATATATATAACACTGGATCTAACCCCCGTCCCCCACAATACACACACACACACACACACACTCACTCTTTCAGATCTTGATGTATATCAACATCACACAAAGAGACCTATGAACTATTTACTCTTCCACTGGTAGGTAGGCATTACTATTCATAAGGAGTTGCTGTCAAAGGCTCCCTTTCAATTCACAGCAATGACAGTGTCAAAATACTAGGACTTATCTGAAGAAAAGAAAAAAAAAAAAAAAGGGAAATAAAAAATAAATATAAAGAAGGCACAAACTATGGTAACACTGCCACCTAGTGGAGACAAAAAAATAATTATATACAATCTACAAAATAAACAATTATCTAAGAAGTGTATGGCAATAATTGTTCCGAACTTAGGCTTAATAACATTTCTGAAAGAATAATGCTAGTGATCAGTTTGGAATAAGCACATGACACCTGAATCCCGAAACTTGAAAGGCTACGTGTAACAAAGAAGCATTCTGCTTGCATTCTGAGGGGGTGGGGGATACACAAGCTTTTTATTTTCAGAAATAGAATGCACATAATTCTTATCCTGTTCAGGTTCTTCAATCACTTTAACAGTACCCACAGGGGACAGCAGGATCCCGTTAAAAAGCTTTTAGTTTTCTGGTGCTCGAGATGTGACTGGGAAGCTTGGCACAAGTGTGTCTCCTGGTGATGAAAGAGTGCTCAACGGAAAAAAGAGCGAAGCCTGATAAATTGAGAGCTTTTCATCCTTCTCCAATTTTGCAGTAAGTGCAGGGTTTCCATTCTGGGTGCACTGAGAGCCCGTTAAATTCCAAGTGTAAAGATTCATTAGTGCAAAGAAAATAGAAACACACAGGTTGATACCGAAAGCAGAAAAGGGAAAAGTGGGTCAGTAGAGTAAAGGGTCCAAGTATTTAAATCTACTGTATAATCTTGTATGTCCAATTCACTCCATTGTGAATGTTTACTTGTAAACCGTTCTGAACTACTGGGAGGACGGGATAAAAATCTAAATAAATAAAGAAGTGAGCATGAAACTCTTTGGGGTGAAAAATGGGGAGTTAAGGGAGAGGGGCAAGGGGAAGAGCAGTTCTCTAGCCGCTAATATCTGTCATCTGCTGTTCCCAACCATCCGCTGTGAAGTTATACAGTCAGCTTAAGTCCATGAAAGTTCAGCCTGTTTTTCGAACAGAATACAAAGGGACAGAAGCTAGAAAATCTAGACAGCCACATAGGGTGAGGCCTAATCTAATTATTAGTCTTATATACCGAATCATCTCCAAAAAATAGGAGCTCGATTCAGTTTACATACACTTCTCCCTCCGTATTCGCGGTTTCAGCATTTGCGGTTTCGATTATTCACGGTTTTTAGCTTGCTGGCTCCTCCCCCCCCAAATTACATCAGCTTGCATAGAGAAATCGCCGATTCCAAGCGTTTACAGAGAAAATCGCCGATTCCCGGCACTTTCTTCACCGTGTTTTGCCTCTCCTTCAGGAACAGGCCAGGTCTCCCACCGTGTTATTCGCGGTTTCACTATATTCACGATGGTTTTTAATAGAAAACAGTGAATAACATTAAGTTATTCGTGGTTTTTCTGCATTCGTGGTTCTGTTAATCCCCTATCACAGCGAATATGAAGGGAGAAGTGTAATTACATCAGAAAGATCCATTAACATTCAGTGGAGCTATAGCCCAAAAAGGGTGATGAGTCAAAAGCGCTCAGAACAATCTCGCACCGACAAAGCCGCTCAGACAAATGCACACAGAATGTCAGCACACCGGATTAAAACTTAACTGTAAAGCGCTCCGAGGGGTGTGTGGAGGGGAACCCCCCCCCTCCCACACACTTTACTTAGTAGTGATGGCGCTACTGTTGGGGGTGAGGGAAATTGTGTAATTTTTCCCTAAAAAAGGGGAAAAATTACACTTTCCTGTGTAATAGGGAGGTGGTTCCCCCCCAACCTCCCCAAAGGCAGCGGTAACACTTCTAAGTAAAGGGGGGGGTTCCCCCTCCAAACAAAAATCCTCGGAGCACTTTAAAGTTAAGTTTAAATCCGGCGCGCTGACATCCCACGCACATTTGTCCGAACGGCTTTGTCGGCATGCGGTTGTCCCTTGCGCTTTAGTCTATAAACCCCTATGAAGCGATGAAACATAGTGGTTTTTAAGGCCCGGCTTCCACTTCCCATTGGAAGTCTTACATAGTGAAGAATTGATTCAGGCACATGTGAGAGAAATGCTCTCATCTTCAAGGGAATTCAACCCAAAGCAGTGGACTGGGTGCATTGGGCTTCCAGAAAAGTGGGGAGAGTGTGGCGCAGTGGTTAAAGCTACAGCCTCAGCACCCTGAGGTTGTGGGTTCAATCCCACGCTGCTCCTTGTGACACTGGGCAAGTCACTTAATCCCCCCATTGCCCCAGGTACATTAGATAGATTGTGAACCCACCGGGACAGACAAGGAAAAATGCTTGAGTACCTGAATAAATGCATGTAAACCGTTCTGAGCTACCCTGGGAGAATAATATAGAAAATTAAATAAAACAGTGTAAAAAGTTTCAGCCTCTGATAACCAGGGCTGAGATTGTGATGTCATAATGCTTCAGTCCACCAATGCCTCATCAGTGATGTCACAATGGCTTCATTGTCCTATCCTTGGCTCACTTCTACTACATTTTGATTTCTAGCGTGGCACAGTGGTTAAAGCCACAACCTTAGCACTCTGAGGTTGTGGGTTCAAACCCACACTGCTCCTTATGACCCTGGGCAAGTCACTTAATCCCCTCATTGCCCCAGGTACATTAGATAGATTGTGAGTCTGCTGGGACAGACATGGAGGAATGCTTGAGTACCTGAATAAATGCATGTAAACCGTTCTGAGCTACCCTGGGAGAATAATATAGAAAATTAAATAAAACAGTGTAAAAAGTTTCAGCCTCTGATAACCAGGGCTGAGATTGTGATGTCATAATGCTTCAGTTCACCAATGCCTCATCAGTGATGTCACAATGGCTTCATTGTCCTATCCTTGGCTCACTTCTACTACATTTTGATTTCTAGCGTGGCGCAGTGGTTAAAGCCACAACCTCAGCACTCTGAGGTTGTGGGTTCAAACCCACACTGCTCCTTCTGACCCTGGGCAAGTCACTTAATCCCCTCATTGCCCCAGGTACATTAGATAGATTGTGAGTCTGCTGGGACAGACATGGAGGAATGCTTGAGTACCTGAATAAATTCATGTAAGCCGGTCTGAGCTCCCCTGGGAGAACAGCATAGAAAATTGAATAAATAAACTTGTATAGAACAATAATGGTTTAAACCCAAATTTCGATGAGCATGGGCCAGATGTTTCGGATCACAGTCTCATCAACATAACATAACATCGTACTTCTTAACCGCGTAACCATAAGTTCTATGCGGTTTACAAAAGATTTAAAAAAAAAAAAAAAAAAATGAAGAACAATTTAAGGATGACTAGAGAGAAATTATTTGATCAATTATTTTGTTGACTCTAGGAATGATTTTAAAAACTTGGGATAGAAGACATAGAAAGTGGCCTGGGTGTTGCATCATTTATTCATCTTCTTTTTTTTTTTTTTTTTTAATAATTTTATTGAATATTATCGGTGATATACAAAAAGTAGTTCAAATACATATAAATTGAATAAAAAATAATGATGTATAAACAAAAGAAACCATAATTACATTCATTTGCATATAACAGATTAGTAAGAAGAATTCAGAGTATTTGAAACTGCTAAGAAAAGAAATAGAAAGGGTAGAGAAGCCGAGATGATGAAATAAAGAAAAAAGAGAGATAAGGAAAGAAAGAGAGAGAGAGAAAGAGAGAGGGGCAGAATTGTCTACGAGGTAGAGTGAACATATGAATCTAAGAATGACCAAGGTGATTTATTCATCTTCTAATAATAAAAAAAACTGAAGAATGACAAGTTGGGAGGGACTGAGCACAAATTTGCATATTCTTGGGATGGACATGGAGGACAGCGGTAAGAAGACAGGCGGCAGGCGATGCAGAAAACATAGTAGATGATTTTAGGCTATTCCGTACTGTAAATGATTTTATGTAAAATAAATCACTTTGAATGATACATTTATTTATTCATTCATTTTTATAGCCTGCCCTCCCCAGAAGCCCAGAACGGGTTACAAGGATGCATACACAAAGTTTTCAGGAACAGAGATACGTACATTACAGAGTCAATAACATGCTACAGGATCAAGACGCAAAGCTATAGAATCAATAACTTACAGAGAATGTGATTAAGAACGCATGCTTTGCAGAATTTAAGAAAATAAATCATAGAGAACATGTACCAAGGAGACAGTACATACAATTTTAAAATTAATAACAAAACACCCATGGAAAATTCTGCCAACTATTTCTTTCCCTTATTCTGAAAAAAATAATGGCTCCACTCAGTGGCATAGTAAGGGGGGCGGATCACCCCCGGGCGCCATCTTGGTCGATATGTTGGTGTCTCCACTCAGTGGCGTAGTAAGGAGGGAGGCGGATCACCCCCGGGCGCCATCTTGGTCAATACATTGGCGTCTCCACTCAGTGGCGTAGTAAGGGGGGGCGAATCACCCTTGGGCGTCATCTTGGTCAATACGTTGGCGTCTCCACTCAGTGGCGTAGCAAGGGGGGGGCGGATCACCCCCGGACGGATCACCCCCGGGCACTCTTCACACACTTGGTCATGCATACCCTCCTGGCCAAGCCCATTGGCTTTTCTGACCATCACAGTTCCTTCTTTCTTCCTGACCTGAGGGGGGGGGGGGGTGATTTTTTTTTTTTTTTTTTTTCCTACATGCTGTGGTGAAAGAGAGCATGCTGCCTTCCTCTGGCTATGAAGCTCTGGGTTTCACACAATGTTGCCAAATGGATCCAGATTCACCAGACAGGCTTGATCCAGTCCTGAGTTTATACCCTGTGGAATGTAAGGAATTCTAGCTTTGCTTTTCTTAGGAAATGCAATGGGGAAATGAGAACAAGCCCCTGCATTCAATGTGGCAAATGCAGGACTGGATCAGCCCTAATGCGGGAACCTGGATTCAGCTGGCAACCCTGGTTCTGCAACGATCACATAGAAAGTAGCATAGTAAATGATGCAAATAAAGATCAATAAACCCATCCAGCCTCTGCCCAGCAGCATTCTTCACTTTGCACAGAAATACAGACATTCCCATTTGATTTTTCCCCCTCCTTGCTTAGGCTTATTAAAAATGGTCTCCATCATTGCCTACGGCAAGAAGGAGAAAGGAACTGCAGTGGACACAGAGTCATTGAGTCATGCTGGGAGGGCGTGGACAGCTTTCACCCTCACCTGGGGAGGGGAGGGAAGGATGAAAGTGCTTGGTCCAGCCAAGAGTGGGAAGAGCAAAGGGTTAAAACTTGGGGGAAAAGAAGGAGATGTTGGGGAATTTTTCATGGGTGATAACTAGTGTTATTTACAGCCCAACACTCTCCCCCACCGTGCAATATTGCAATATTTTTAGCAGACCTTCTAATATAATAAAGCCCTAAGCGCGCATGCGCACTCCCACCTGCGTGTTCCATTTTCCGTGCGCTGTAGTTTCCCACGGGTAGGAGTGCGCATGCGTGAGAATCCTCGCGGCGGCTGTCCGAGGCGGATGTCGGCCGCGGCAGGCCTCGGCAGCTGAAGGCCACAGGGGCTGTCATTGGCTGCAGGCCGCGGCGGCTGAAGGCCGCTGAAGACTGGCTGGAGGAGGACGAGGACGAGGAGGAGCTGCGAGAGCTCCACAGAGGCAGGAGGTGAGGAGAGAGAGACAGACACAGATGGAAGAGGACAGAAGGAAGCGGGTGGGTAGGGGAAACGCTGCTGCTGCACAGGGAAGTGGTGTGGGGGTAGGGAAATGGAGGGGGAGGGGATGCTGCTGTGGCTGCTGCACAGGGAAGTGGTGGGAGAGAAATGCTGCTGTATAGGAGGCAGGGAGAGAGACAGATAGATAGAAAGAAAAGAAGAAAGACACAAGGGCAGGGAGAGACAGACAGACAAAGGGGGCCAGGGAGAGAGACAGACAGCGGGAGGGAGAGAGAGACAGAAATAAAGACACACAGACATATATTCTAGCACCCGTTAATGTAACAGGCTAAAATACTAGTTTCCTAATATTATCCTCCACATCCATCCTAAGGATCTGTTAAACATGCTTCATCTTTTTCCCTTCCGACCATATTGAAACCTGCTTCTCTCTGCCTCTGTCTCTTTTAACTTTTCTTTGCTTGCTCTCCCTGACTACCTTTCAATGTTCAAAGGATATGTTAAGTTGCGTCTACTGAGACATTTTTCACAACGCTGCACTAGAAGACATGAGATTTTTGTAACAGTCTATGGGGGTCTTTTTACAAAGGCGCGCTAGCGGTTTTAGCGCACGATTAGCGTGCGTTAAAATGCCGTGTGCGCTAGCTGCTACCGCCTCCTCTTGAGCAGGTGGTAGTTTTTCAGGTAGCGCGCGCTAATCCGGTAAGTGCGCTAAAAACGCTAGCGCACCTTTGTAAAAGGAGCCCTACATGCTTACAAGAAAGGACTGAATATGTGGAATAAAAGCCCTCAACATGGACTAGGGGCGTCTTAAAGTTGAAAGAAGACCCAAAGGGTGATTTAATCCATTGTTTTACGGCCACCGGCTTTCATTAACCATTGAATTTCTACACTAAACTGTACATTGCTTTCCTCACACATCCTACAGTGTGGGGTGCTGTCATGGGACCCAAAAAAGATCACAGCTTCTAATCTAATCTAATCCTTAGGTTTGTATACCGCATCATCTCCACGTTCGTAGAGCTCGGCGCGGTTTACAGTAGATGAAATAGGAAGGAACTACAACAAAGGGTTAGAGTGTGAAGAATATTTAGAGGGCTTGGGATGCCAGATATAAGAGTTTTTGGTACCTAAGTTGGAGAGAGGCTTACAATTTTTGAGAAAATCCAGGTTTTCAGATGTTTGCGGAAAACTTGGAGAGAACTTCTTAAAAAAACTACTTTCAAAGCTGTGTCTTGCTCAGAGTCTACATGTTATCACAAGATCAGGACTTCTCTTTGGCATCTTATCACCTGCTTTGCTTTTTACGTCCATCACAAGAGCTGAAAATACATTGAAATCAATCTTCTAGAAATTAAGAAACAGCCTGAATTGTTGCCACGTGACTTTTGAAGTCGATATGTAAAGAGGACTGAGCTCCTCAATAAAGGGACATAAGTAAGGCTTAAAGCTAGACACCTATACTCAGAAAGTCCCTATAGAAGCCAAAAAAAAGTGCTACATACCTAATTTCTGAATATTACTACGGTCACCTTCGAAGTACTCCTCTTGGGAAGTTAAGCATCGACGCCAGCGCCTGGTCCACCCATCAAAGCGATATTTGGAGCTCTTTCTCTAGATTGGCCATCAGATCTACCATCGTATTACCCTTGATGTCCTGAATGGCATCAAAATGTCTTCCTTTCAGTATTTCCTTTATCTTTGGGTAAAGAAAGAAGTCATTGGGGGCCAGATCAGGGGAGCAGGGAGGGAGTTCCAATACAGTTATTTGTTTTCTGGCTAAAAACTCCCTCAAAGACAGTGCCATGTGAGCTGGTGCATTGTCGGGATGCAAGAGCCATGAGGGACCACAATTGCACACACCTTTCCGAAGCCAAGATTTTCCAGTTTCTCTATTGATGTTTACGTGGTCTGCCTATGCTTCCCACAGTCAGCCGACGATTTTGATGCACAATTTGACGTAGTTCTGCAATGTTTTCATCGGTTCTGCTCATTACTGACCTCTCTTCATCAGTGACGCTTTCTCTCCCCTCAGAAAAACGTTTAATCCATTTGTACGCTGGCGTTCTCTTCATGGCGTCATCCCCATATACTTGGACTAACCCGTCCCTGATTTCACTTCTACTCTTGCCAAGTTTAGCAAGAAATTAAGAGGTCCTTTTATTAAGGCGTGCTACCCGATTTAGCACACGCTAAACGCTAAGGCCCATTATATTCTATGGGCGTCTCAGCATTTAGCACGCACTAATCTTTAGCGCCTGCTAAATCGGTTAGCGCGCTTTAATAAAAAGGACCCCTAAATGTTTGTTCATTTGTTTGTTCTAATTCAAGCTCCGACATTCTCGCGACGGAACACAAAAAACATGCAACAGCCAATAATGGACGCCACTCAGCAAGACACCAACACACGTCGACACAAACACAGCTGTGAAACACCGATATGCCAAGGTTATGAAACCTTGCCGAGCTGTTTGTACAGTGCTGCCAACGTAGGCGCCCGGTGGCAAGTTCATGAACTTAATTGTCAGACCTCATTTAGGGGGGTCTTCATTTTAATTTTAGAGCAGTTTGTCACAAACTTTCCAGCCGGCGGCTCACTAAACACAGTACCCCGGCCGGAAGGCACCCAGTCGTTGATACGTTGACAAGAGATAGGCGCCTATCTTTTTAAATGCCATTTACAGAATTTTCCCCCTGTGTGTAATTCTTTGGAACCTCCCCCCCCCCCCACCCGCCCCCCAATTCTCTTTCTAAGGTGAGACAGGGTGCGTGCAAATTTGTTTCTAATCTAATCTAATGCTTGACTTTATATACCGAATCATCATTCAAAGAAAGCTCGACTCGGTTTACAATAGTTAAATTAACAAGTAAAAGCCATAAAAGAATAAGACTAAATTTGAAGAAGTTAATAAGAACATAAGAATTTTCCGCTGCTGGGTCAGACCAGTGGTCCATCGAGCCCAGCAGTCCGCTCCCACGGTGGTCCCCAGGTCAAAGACCAGTGCCCTAAGATAAGCCCTACCTGCTTACGTACTGGTTTAATAGGAACCCGTCCAACTTTGTCTTAAATCCCTGGAGGGTGTTTTCCCCTATAACAGCCTCCGGAAGAGCGTTCCAGTTTTCTACCACTCTCTGGGTGAAGAAGAACTTCCTTACGTTTGTATGGAATCTATCCCCTTTTAACTTTAGAGAGTGCCCTCTCGTTCTCTCTACCTTGGAGAGGGTGAACAACCTATCTTTATCTGCTAAGTCTATTCCCTTCATTATTTACGTTTCGATCATGTCCCCTCTCAGTCTCCTCTTTTCAAGGGAGAAGAAGCCCAGTTTCTCTAATCTCTCACTGTACGGCAACTCCTCCAGGCCCTTTACCATTTTAGTCGCTCTTCTTTAGACCCTTTCGAGTAATACCGTGCCCTTCTTCATGTATGGCGACCAGTGCTGGATGCAGTACTCCAGGTGATGGCGCACCATGGCCCGGTACAGCGGCATGACAACTCTTTCTGATCTGTTCGTGACTCCATTCTTAATCATTCCCAGCATTCTGTTTGCCCTTTTCGCCGCCGCCGCACATTGCGCAGATGGCTTCATCATCATGTCGACCGGAACTCCCATGTCTCTTTCCTGGGGGGTCTCTCCAAGTACCACCCCTGACATCCTGTATTTGTGCATAAGATTTTTGTTACCGACATGCATCACCTTACACTTATCCACGCTGAACCTCATCTGCCATGTCGCGGCCCATTTCTCGAGCATGTTTATGTCACGTTGCAGATGTTCGCAATCCTCCTGCATCTTTACTACTCTGAATAACTTCGTATCATCCGCAAATTTAATCACCTCACTCCTTAAAAGAAGTGGAAGGTCATTCCACAGTTGGGATAGCTTAAAAATCAGAGATTGACTAAAAAACTTGACTCCTTTAATCCTTTTTTTTGGAAGGAAGAGATAATTTAAATTGTTGGTCACCTCTTGCAAAAGAGAATCTATAAGCATTCCATGTGATCGACAAGTTCTAAAAACCAACAATTTTAATCCCAGTATTAGTGTTGCGTTTCTGTATATACCACAAAAAGAAAAAAAAACCCCATCATATATATGGTAATTGATTTAGTTTAATTCATTTTTATAGTTTAATTTTGTTTGAAAGTTGAGTTGGGTCGGTATTTTTGTGAGCGACTACGTAAGAATCATGGAAAGTGTATGAGCGATTGCTCATGTGCTCTGCTTAGAGAGAATACGGCCCTTGACCTGACCTTCACCCTCCCACAGCCACACCCCTTTCTGGGCTGCACGTGAGAGAATCTGATACGGATTTGTAGAGAGAATACGGCCCTTAACCTGACCTTCACTCTCCCACAGCCACACCCCTTTCTGTGTTGCACATGAGAGAATCTGATTCAGATTTTTTATAGAACTGGGTGCAGCCAGATCTGAACAAATCCCAATTAGAGCCAATTAACATCAATAGTTAACGGCCCATTATTGATTGTTAATGGCTCATTAATTTATCTGTACGCAGATCTCAGGATTGTGTGCAATTTTGGACTTCCAAATTTGGGCACCATTTATAGAATCCAAGGGATGATGAGATTCCTAATGTTAGACATGCTATGGGCAGTGGTGTAGCGAGGGTAGGAGGTACCAGGGCTGGTGGTGCTCTCTGCACCACCCCACCCCCCGCTCCTTCCATACCACCCTCCCTTGCTCCCTCCTCCGCCCTCCCCGCTTCTTCTGCACCCCTGCGCCACTCTCATACCCTCCCCTCCCATCCGTACCTCTTTAAATCTTCAGCAGTGCGAGCAGCTTCTATGGCCTGCTGCTCGTACTAGCATTGTATTTCCCTCTGGTGTCACTTCCTTGCCCCGTGACCCGGAAGTGATTTCACAGGGAGCTAGGGTGGCGCAAGCAGCAGGCTAGTGTAGTTGCTCGCGCTGGTGAAGGTTTTAAGAGGTACAGGGGTGGGGAAGGGAGGGTGTGAGCTTGGTGTGGGGGGGTGGTGGTGATGGAGAAGTTCTGGTGCCCCCACCAAGACGGCACCTTGGGTGGTCTGCCCCCCCGCCCTTACTACGCTACTGGCTTTGGGCTTATCAGACTTAAGATGTCTAGTATTGGCTATCAGACCTAAGGAGGCAGTTCCATAACTGGGTGCTTTAACTATTTAGGTCCCCAAATTTCTACATGTAAGTGTCCTTATAGAATAATAATATACGTAAGACAGCACTGGCATGCCTAAAATTAGGTGCCCATATTTACAACAGGTCTATGGCTGACATAAAGGGACATATCTAAAGGCAACATCTATGTGCTTAAATTTCATATGCTGTCAGTTGTGTGCATAAATACTGCCCATTTCCCTCCCCTGTGACCGTCCCCTTAGAATTAGAAGCGAAACTATTTTAACGCTATTATTACAGAACAGCAATTGTCTTTTTATTTTTAAAATTCTGCACCACCTATACTAACAAAATGTCAGTTCAAAGTGGTTTAAGAAGGTGTACTGAAAAGTTCCCAGTCCAACCTACCAGCTTCCCAAATTCTGAGCATTATTTTGACACTGTAGCGGAAAAGAGTGTTGGCTTATTTCATTCAGTGCCAATTTGCAGAAAATGAAATTCTATGTCTTGACATTGTTTCAGATCATTGATTGAACCATAGCTACGTCATTCTCTTTTTGGTTGGGCTGAGAACTTTTCAGCACACCCCCCCTGTAAAAAAAAATACATTCATAAATTCCATAACAGAATCACACATAATATAGTTCACATATTATCAAACAAATTCTAAGCATATAAAAAGCATATCTCCCTTACACACACAAATCTCAACACCCCACTCCTTACTGTAGCCTTCATGTCTTGTACAGATTTCAATAAAAACATCCCTAAGAAACAGTGCCCTCAATTTTCTTCTGAACTGTCACACATCAGATTCCAATCTTAGCTCTCTTGGCAAGGCATTCCCCCAAATGGGGTCCATCACAGAAAACATCCTTGACCTAAATCATTCATTCTTGATTTCTCATTTCTGGTTTTGACTACTGTAATGCAATGCTGTTGGATTGGTCAAAAAGTTTTGAGAAGACAAATACAAACAGTACAGAATGCAGTGGCAAGATTTTTTGTTGGGTCGACCAAGCCTTTTAGCCAGGTGCATCTCTGTGGAAGGAGCTGCATTGGTGCCCGATTAAGTTCACGGTCTTATTATTGACTGTCCAAGCCTACATGACCTGGAAACCCATTATTTATATGCCAGATCGAGGAGATACGTACCAAGCCGGACTGTGTTCTAGGCAAGATTTGCAGTTGGAAGAAGGTACTTTGAACAGCAAATCCTTCCTAGATTGCAGTCTGGTTTTGCTCACATCCCCTCAATCTAGCAAAAGAAAGCAGTAAATTCAAATGTTCACAGCAACCGAGCTTGTGAATGAGGCCAGCGCTGTGGTGACCCATGGATAGTTCTGCCATCTGCCAAGCTCATTATGTCTACATGGTTTACAATGAATTTAACAAAACATATCTGATAAAACAGGGGATTAAAAGAAAACATCATTACTGCAATACATAGACAAAAAGAAGCAGTGACTGGAGACAAAAGGGGGGAGGGGACAAATACAATTAAAAAAAGAAAGAAAAAGAAACGGTCACAAAGGTAGGAGGGGCTAAAGCTAATGTTTTGTACTGAGAAAGAATAAGAGCTTTTTAGATAGTTTAGGCATCCTTAAACAGAAAGGTCTTTAAATTCATCTTATATATTGGTAAGGATATTTCTTGTCTAAGATGGCTTGGAAGGGCGTTCCATAAGGTTGGCGCAACAACAGAAAAAATGGTTTTGAGTGTAGTGTGATAAACTATACAACAAATTGATGGAAGTGAAAGAAGTACCCTGTTTCCCCAAAAATAAGACCTATCTTGAAAATAAGCCCTAGCATAAGATTTAAAGATGCTCTTAATATAAGCCCTACCCCAAAAATAAGCCCTAGTTATGATTGACACCCACCCTGCTGCTTTAGAAGGCGTCGGAGCAGAGGTATGTCAGTCTCACAGTAGGAGGGGAGGGAGGGAGGGATAGAAAGATGCTGCATAAAGGGATGGGTGAGAGGGGAGGAAAGATGCTGCACATGGTGGGGAGGGGGGTAGAAAGGAAAGAGGAAGAATTGGAGTGGAGGAGAGGAAGGGAGAGATGACTGTTGTACATGAAAAAAATAAGACATCCCTGAAAGTAAGACCTAGTGCATTTTTTGGACCCTGTCTAATTTTCTGGGAAACACGGTAGTATGAGGAAGTAATAGTCGGTTATGAAAACAAGGAGTAAGATTTTGAAAGTGATACGGTGAGATATGGGCAGTCAGTGAACGTTTTTTTTTTAGGAGTGGAGAGACATGATCATATTTTATGGCCTTATAGATGAGTTTAACTGCTGTGTTTTGTATTATCTGAAGTCTTCTGATTTCTTTTTGCTTAATTACATTACGTTGATGTCTTCTATCCCGCCAATGCCTTTCAGATCTAGGTGGTTTACAACAAGAAATTAGCCTGGGCATTACCAGGGAGACCACAAGGTTGATAGCTACAGTATGCGTCGGGATCTGGGAATGGTCGATACGGTTTGGTTGGATCATTTGACAAATTTCTTCAATAGTATGGTTTTCAGTTCTTTCCTGAATGTTTTGTAGTTGGGTGTCGTGGTCAGCAGATTCGAGAGGTGGTGGTCTATTTTTGCTGCTCTGGTGGCTAGCAGACCGTCATATATTTTTTTGCTTTGCATGCCTTTGATTGGGGGGTGGGTAAAGTGTGCTTGAGTTCTCCTTGGTCTAGATGTGTTTTTCCTGATTAGACGATTGCTCAGATAGCTTGGTCCATTTCCATTTAGGGCTTTGAATAGGGTGCAGTAGAATTTGTGTTGTATGCATGCTTGTACTGGGAGCCAGTGTGAGTCTTGGAAAGCTGAGGTAATGTGGTCGTATTTTTTCAGCGAGTATATTAGTCTTAGGGCTGTTTGTAATTGTTTTAGCATATAGGAACATTGGATCACTTACTGTTTTATTGTCCTATGATACTGAGTTTTTGGAAGTCGATTTGGGGACATATTAATAATATTCTAGAGTCTGCGATCCCTTTGACCTATGAGGTAGTAATTTGTGGAACTATGTTGCATGTAAAGGATCCCTTAGATAAATATAAAAGGTGACTGTTCTTAATTATGACGGGTACAGCTGTACAATTGATTACGCGAAACTGGAAAAATTGGGACTGTCTTAGCTTTACGTTCTGGTGGGCAAATTTATGTTTATTGTATAAATATGAGAAAACAAATGCTGAATTATCAGGGAACACAAAATTTTTTTTATTAATTTGGGGCCCATTGATGTCTTTTGTAGAATTATTATAGTTTAACTTTGTTTGATGTAATAGTGCACATCCAAGAGGGGGGAGGTATATACTTAAATGATCTTCTGATTTATGTATTTTCTGGAGGGAAGGGAAAGGAGGGGTTTTTTTTTATTTGTTAAGGGCTGATGAACTATTTCTGATAGCGTATAAGTGCTTAATTCTCAGATTTATGACAAGTTTGTTATATTGCACTTTTGTAAGAATTGAAAATTTAATAAAGACTTTTTTAAAAAAAGCATACTGGCAGAGCGTGACAGGTAAAGTATATTACAGTAGTCCAGGAGTCCTAGGATTAGCGCTTGTACTATGAGTTTGAATTGTTCATTGTTGAAATATTTTTGGATTCCTCTTAAGTTGCGCATGGTTGTGAATGCCTTCTGAACCGTTTTGCTGATTTGAAGTTGCATGGGGCAGCCTTTGTCTATCATTATGTATTAGTAGGTATGAAACTTGTCGTTTATGTTTGTAATTTTATTTACTACAATGTATTAGTAGTTATGGTACATCTCTTTTATGTTTGCCTTCCTATATTTTGTAATTTTTATCACTTTGTACATCGCTTAGAATTCGGAATAAGCGATTAATCAAATGTTATAATAATAAACTTGATTATTCCCAGCAGTTTTAGCTTGGGTTGTAAGGGATATGTGATGGAGTTTATTTCCTTGATAAAGGGAGTTGCAGTAGTCTAGCTGAGAAATTACTAAAGAGTGAATGAGGATAATGAAGGATTTTTGTTTCAAAAGACCTGAGATAGAATGAATCTTTTTTAACTTATAAAAAGCATTTTTGAACTACTGCTGGTGATAAAAAAAATGTTTGTAACGTCTCTCTTGGTGGGGGTGGGAGGGGAGGGGGTGAGTGGGGTTCTTTCTGTGGGGTTGGGGTGTTGATTCTGATCGTGGAGGACATCAGAGTCCAGTCCTCCGCAGTTGTTGGTTGATATTGTAAACCGTGTTTTATGCTATTGTTGTACCTGCTGTTGTCACTGCTTAATAATAAAGATTTAAATATAAAAAGTTTTTTGTCTGGGATTACACTGAGTAATTTGATAGTAGCGCCCATTTTAAGAGGCATTGATCTGATACAAATTGTGGTCTTTATGTTATGAATCAACTCGAAATTCTGCTTTTTTCTTTTTATCACCATCCTTATGGAATGACCTTCCACAAGTTATTTGAGGTGAATTTTCATTTTCAAAGTTTAAGTCTATGTTGAAAAAATTTATTTTTTCCAATTTGGTATTTAATCTGAGGTAATTTTTAGAAACGGCTAAGGGGAGATATGATTTAAGTCTACAAAATCCTGAGTGGAGTAGAACGGATACAAGTGGATCGATTTTTCAGTCCGTCAAAAATTACAAAGACTAGGGGGACACTCAATGAAGTTATAGGGGAATACTTTTAAAACCAATAGGAGGAAATTTTTTCACTCAGAGAATAGTTAAGCTCTGGAACGCATTGCCAGAAGTTGTGGTAAGAGTGGATAGTGTAGCTGGTTTTAAGAAAGGTTTGGACAAGTTCCTGGAGGAAAAGTCCATAGTCTGTTATTGAGAAAGACATGGAGGAAGCCACTGCTTGCCCTGTATCGGTAGCATGGAATATTGCTACTCCTTGGTTTTGGCCAGGTACTAGGGATCTGGATTGGCAACCTTGAGAATGGGCTACTGGGCTTGATGGATCATTTGTCTGACAAAGTAAGGCCATTCTTATGTTCTTATGTCAGTGGACATGAGCAGACTGAATTCACAAAACCACATCAAAAAGAGGTTGGGTTTTTTTCTCTCCTCAGTATTTAGATTAAGGGCTCCTTTTACGAAGCCGCGTTAGCGGCTTTATCGCACTTTTTAGCGTGCGCTAACCTCCGTGCTAGCCAAAAAACTACCGCCTGCTCAAGAGGAGACGGTAGCGGCTAGCACGGCTGGCAAATTAGCGCACGCTATTATGCGCATTAAACCGCTAACGCGGCGTCGTAAAAGGAGCCCTAAGTCTTTCCTATTGAAAATGGCATTAACATAGTAACATAGTAGATGACGGCAGATAAAGACCCGAATGGTCCATCCAGTCTGCCCAACCTGATTCAATTAAAATTATTATTTTATTTTTTTTTTCTTCTTAGCTATTTCTGGGCGAGAATCCAAAGCTTTACCCGGTACTGTGCTTGGGTTCCAACTGCCGAAATCTCTGTTAAGACTTACTCCAGCCCATCTACACCCTCCCAGCCATTGAAGCCCTCCCCTGCCCATCCTCCACCAAACGGCCATACACAGACACAGACCGTCAAGTCTGCCCAGTAACTGGCCTAGTTCAATATTTAATATTATTTTCTGATTCTAAATCTTCTGTGTTCATCCCACGCTTCTTTGAACTCAGTCACAGTTTTCCTCGCCACCACCTCTCTCAGGAGCGCATTCCAGGCATCCACCACCCTCTCCGTAAAGTAGAATTTCCTAACATTCTTTTCTTGTTTTCACTGATTTTATTCTGTTTTGTACGCCGCATTGATCTGCTGTAAATTGCAGGACTCCAAATTTGAATAAACATAAGCGAATCAGGGTGCCCACCTGCCATTATTGCTTTCACCTCACAGCATTGGGGTCACCGTATCTCAAAACAAGATATCGCAGAATTAGAAAAAGTTCAAAGAAGAGTGAATAAAATGATTAAGCTGATGGAACTCCTCTTGCACGAACTCAAGCTAAAGAGGTTAGGGATCTTCAGCTTGGAAAAGAGATCACTGAAAGGGGGGGGGGGGATATGATCGAGGTGCACAAAATCCCGAGTGGTGAAGAACAGGTAAAAGTGAGTCAATTGTTTACTCTTTCAAAAATGACAAAAACTAAGGGAAATGCAATAAATTCACGTGCAAATGCCTTTAAAATAAACAGGAGGAAATATTTTTTCACTCAAAAAATAGTTAAAACTCTGGAACTCGTTGCCAGAGGAATGATGACAGAGGTTAGTGTAGATGAATTAAAAAGAAAAAAAGATGAGGACAAGTTTCTGGAGGAAAAGTCCATAGTCTGCTATTGAGACAGACATGGGGGAAACCACTGCTTGCCCTGGGATTAGTTGCATAGGTGTTGCTACCATCTGGGTTTCTGCCAGGTACTTGTGATCTGGGTTGGCCACTATTGGAAACAGGATACTGGGCTTGATGGACCTGGAAAAACTAATTATACACGCAAATAACTATGGTGAATTTAGGAAACATCTAAAAACATACCTGTTCTTGAAGTACCTAGGTAACGAATCTGCACAATCGACCCCATCACAATCTCACCTCCCAAATCCGATCCCGTAAACTGTCAACCACTAATCTCTAGCTATGAATGTTCCATTCAATTTGTAGAATCTTCTAATTCATTGTAAACCGCATTGAATCTTTCTAATTCATTGTAATTCATAGAATCTTTCTAATTCATTGTAAACCGCATAGAACTTCACGGTCCTGCGGTATATAAACTGTTATTATTATTATTATTCAGTCTGTCCCAGTATGGCAGCTCTTATGTTCTTATGTGAGCCAAGAATAGGACAATCAAGCCATTGTGACATCACTGCTGAGGTTGGCTCTTAGGCATTGGTGGAATGAGGCATTATGACATCACAATCTCAGCTCTGGAATGTTGCTACTCTTTGAGTTTCCCCAGGTACTTCTGACCTGCACGGGCCACCGTACAAACGGGATACTGGGCTAGATGGACCTTTGGTCTGACCCAGTAAGGCTGTTCTTATGTAAAAGAGGCACCAACATATAGACTTGACCTCCTTTTGCATATCACCCTCTAACTTTTTACTTTTAGCAAACCATTGAAGCATGAAGTGCAACTCCAAATTATAAAAATGAGTTCCAGGTGTTTCAGAGAACAGCGTGCAAGCATCACTGGAAACCTAAAGGACTGTGACATTGGTGTATTATTTCTTGCGCGCACATAATTCCACGGTTATTGATTTACAAGTCAGCCTGCAATTTTTAATGTGATACTTTTCTGTCAACTGTTAATAATACATTATCTGTGTGATAAATGTTATGGCAGAATAAGTTACGCTGCGCTACTTGCGGGGCAGTGCAGGAAAGAGGCCGAACCCTGACAGCACAAGCATTTAAATCTGCTCATTTATCTTGTGCAGTATCACTCCCACACTCTGCAATGCATTCCCCGTCAAGGAGCCGTAATTCATGACAAAGCCGGTGTCAAAACAATCCGTTCGCTGCATAGTCAACCAGGGAGTATAATTATCGAGTGCAGGTAGGTCGGTGCATGCTATGCTGGAAGCCCACTTGCATGAACAATTCGGCAGCCTTCCCGGCTCACGACACCTGGCATTTGCATAAACACGCAAGACCTAGTGTCGTCTAAATTGGAGCTACCTGGCAGGCCTGGAAAAGGCGTTTGCTACGGACTCCCGAGAATAAAACAGGTACAGGATTTCATGCCCTTAAAGCTACACTATTGAAACATGCTTTTTTGGTTTGAAAATGCATCACATTTAATAAATAATGAATTTCCTGATATATCAGGAAATTCATGGTTATATATAAGGCTATGGCAGGGGTAGGGAACTCCGGTCCTCGAGAGCCATATGCCAGTCGGGTTTTCAGGATTTCCCCAATGAATATGCATGAGATCTATTTGCATGCACTGCTTTCAATGCATATTCATTGGGGAAATCCCGACTGGAATACGGCTCTCGAGGACCGGAGTTCCCTACCCCTGGGCTACGGGCTCCTTTTACTAAGGTGCGCTAGCGTTTTTAGCGCACGCAGGATTTTCGCGAGCGCTAAAACCCGCTTCTAGAACTAACGCCAGCTCAATGCTGGCGTTAAGGTCTAGCGCGTGCGGCTATTCTGCGCGATAAAGCCCCAACGCACCTTTGTAAAAGGAGCCCTTTGTGGCTATGGAAATGCCAGGTGGCATGAGCCGGGAAGGCTGCTGAATTTTTAATGCAGGGGAGATTTAAGCACGGCAATGCCTGCACATGGTAATTATACACCCTGGGTGACTATGCAGCGAACAGATTGTTTTGACACTGGCTTGTATGTATGCGTGTATATATGTACATACAAGATTATGTACATGCAAGATTATTGTGTCCCCATTTCCAAAAGTACATCAATCCTCTTTAATTTAAATATGGTCATATCAAGTTTTAGGTGACTTGATTGTGGATTGGCAAGATATACAATATATAGGGCACACACATATCACATATGCAGCTTTCAGAACATATATTCACACGTATGTGTTCAGATCACAGTTCCATAGGTACAATAAGTTTTTACACCCATATAAGCATTGTTTTCGCAGTCAATAAAATGCGGACTCGACATATTCGATCTCAGTAGTATAATACAGAAAGTTTACAACTTCCAGAGAAAAAATTAACCACTGCAACTCATATTTACTGGAACCTGAAATAAAATGACCCAACACTTTCACCTTTATATACCTCAAAGCTCTTTGGACTCCATTAAACAACTCACATAATTTGTAAATACACTAGAAGCGTCCCCCTCCCCCCTCCCCCAACCCATTGCAGTTCTGATCCAAAGATCAGTCGGGCCGACACGAAAACCACAAACTTGTTGAGCTCTTTATGGAAAGCAGTTCACGACAGATGCTGAACAAATTGGGCAGTGGGAGCCCGGCGTAACGCAGTGCTTTGAGCTGCCAGCCAACTCGTTTCCCCGAGACAAACGAAGAAAAAAAAAAAAAAAAAGGCGCTGCATTCGTTCCACTCTCTTTATGTCGTTAGAGAAGATGAAAGCCAAATAACGAGGACAGCTAAACTGTGCCTCGGGGCAGATGACTGGTGGAGCTCGGCATAGCAAAATGTGCAGTAAACCCCACTTACCTCACTTGGATTTTGCAACGAAATGAGCAGGTCGCCTTTCGAACAGCACCATCTCTCCTCGGGCTCCGCCTGCCTACGAGTGAAAGCTTAGACCAGCAGTCCCCCTTCACCTTGCATGGTAGAGAGATGCTCCTTAAAGCAGATGCATTCGGAATAAAGGGCAGGGGAGGAAATCAGCACCAGCAAAATGCTCCCGAAGGCTCCTTCTCCCCTGCAGCTAGAGAGAATTGGTGGCTGCAGCACCTGCATCCCTAGGTTTTCATTGGTCCCCTTTTTCCTCTCTCTGGAGCAAAGACCCTGCACCTTTCTGAGGACCAAGACACGAATTTGGACGAGAGTCCCGGGAGATGGAACATTTGCCCCCCCCCCCCCTTGACAGATTGAGCTGAATGAGCAATTTCTTTGGAGCCAGGCTGCTGTGGTTTCCCCTCCCAGAACGACACTGCCCGTCTCGGATTCTGATGGCAGGTTTTTGCTTTCGTTCCAGCCGTAACGAAATAACGAGGGCACAGTCTCAAGTGCTGAGCTAGAGAAATTGGGCGGGGGTTGGGGGGGGCAGCCTACAGCTGCGTGTGAAGATCTGCAAGTGTAGGCAGGGAATGTTATGGATTCTTTAATTGATCGAAGAAAAAAAGGAAAGTCCAGGAAAATAGGATTTTTGTAGGAAAAAAATTGTTTCTCTTTCTTTTTTTTTGGGGGGGGGGGGTGGATTAAAAAGCTTAGGACTGATGTTTGGGAGCACTGCAGAAGAGCTTAAGAACTGGCAAAATGAACTGAACCAAAGTTTCATCGAATCCAGCTCCACTTTTTCCAACCGTGGCCAAAATTCAGGTCAAAGGTATCAGACAAGATCCCAATGAACACATCAATACTTTATAACTCAGGCTGTGGCTTTCAAAAGACTACCAGGCTACTAATAGACTGATATATCCTCCAGGAACTTTTTTTAATTCCAGCGACCTTAGGTTCCTTTTACTGAACTGCACTAAAAAGTGGCCTTAACGCACCCTTGCGCAGGTTTGTCCTGGCAGCTGTATTA